>NC_079323.1:3097340-3709808 GCF_029931775.1 Euleptes europaea
ATTCATCAAGGAAGCAACTCCTGCAAACGCCTGCAAAGGAAATGCAGCCCCCATAACGTTGCCCTCTGGAACTCCCTGCCACTTGAAACAGCGGCCGCAACAGACTCGCCTCTTCCTTTTCCCGGGAAAAGGTGGGAAAGGGAGGGGGTCGCCTCGAACGGGGCGTGGTTAAAGGAGAAGGGGCGGGGCTTCAAGAGAACGCGCTCTTCCCACTAGCGCCTCCGCTTTGCGCCCAAGCGCTACGAGGTCGACTCCTGCCGCCGCGACGTTTGCGGAGCAGCTCCTCTCGAGCCAGGGCGTGCAAAGTGGGGTTATGGGGGCGGCATTAGGAAGGGGGAAGGATCAGCCCGGCCAGGCCCCCTCTTTCTCCTCCCCCTTACTAGGTATGGGGCCAGGCGCAGGGTTTGCACAGGCTGCCCGCTTCTGATCCTCGAAGGCGTCTTCTGCGCTCCGGGGAAACCGCTGCCAGGTGAGTTGATAGGATGCCAAGGGGGGGGGGCGGAGGAGAGGGAGAAGCCAGGACCATCCCACCCCCCTACCCCCCACCCCTTTACTCATTTAAATGGAGAAGGGTAGCAATGCTAGTCTGTTGTAGCAAACTGTAACAAAAGTTCAGGGGCACCTTGACGTGTAGATTTTCATCTAAAGCAGTGGTTCCCAACCTTTTTTTGACCAGGGACCACTAGGACTTTTTTGTTCGGTGCAGGGACCCCAAGGTTCAAAATAAAAATGCAGAGAATTTGAAAATAAACTTTAATCATAACTGTTAGTTAAACATTAAACTTAGAATTATATTTGAATATATATATTTTATAATGGAGAACTTTTAATTGAAAATATTAATTTATTATGGGTTTATAACTTTGTTTCACGGACCTTAATTTAGTTCTCGTGGACCCCTGGGGGTCCATGGACCCCTGGTTGGGAACCAGTGATCTAAATCGATCAGGCACTGAGATTCTAACAGTCAGAGCGGTTCATAGAATCATAGCATTGGAAGGGACCACCAGGGTCATCTAGTCCAACCCCCTGCACAATGCAGGAAACTCACAACTACCTCCCCCCCACACACCCCAGTGACCCCTACTCCATGCCCGGAAGATGGCCAAGGTGCCCTCCCTCTCATCATCTGCCTAAGGTCATAGAGTCAGCATTGCTGACAGATGGCCATCTAGCCTCTGCTTCAAAACCCCCGCAGAAGGAGAGCCCACCACCTCCCAAGGAAGCCTGTTCCACTGAGGAACCGCTCTCACTGGTAGAAAGTTCTCCCTAATAGACTGAAACTCTTTTAATTTTTTTTAAATTTAATCTTTTTTTAAAAAATTAATCTTTTTTATTTAATTTCAACCCGTTGGTTCTGTTCCTCAGTGGGGGCACGAAGAGGAAAGGGTAGATATATTTCGCTAGGGAAGCCCCATGGTTTGCAAGAAAGTATTGCTCCATCTGTCCCAGGATGAAACAAAAGGACATGCAATATTGAATTATGTATTTTATTTAAACATTTCTGTGCTGCCTTCCCACCCAATTCAGGGTTCCCAAGGCAGCGAATATTAAAACATTTCAAACATTAAAAAGCATGCAAATATATATATGAAATATATACAACTACGTGTAAACGATTTAGATCACTTAAATAAGCATAGTTTCAGGTGTTGGTCTGCAGCAGAGGAGCAAGGTTCTAGTCCAGTAGCACGTTAGAGATCAGCAAGATTTCCAGGGTATAAGCGTTTGAGAATCAACGCTCCCTTCGTCAGATACAAGTAGGAATGGTTTCAGAGGGTAGCTGTGTTGTTCTCCAGTAGAAGGACTAGATTCAAGTGGGGTAGAGACCAGCAGGTTTTCTGGCTCCCCAGAGTCAACGCTCCTTTCGAACCTGTATCCCTTTGTACTCCATACCTGGTACTTGTATCTGACAAAGGGAGCTTTGACTCTTGAAAACTTATACCCTAGAAATCTCATCAGTCTCTGTGAAGTGCTACTGGCCCTTAAAGGATCTTGTTCCAAATAAACACAGAAATTCATAAAAACTCACAAACAGGGAGGAAGAAAGAGAGGGCAAGAGTCCAGTAGCACCTGAAAGACTAGCAACATTTCTGGCAGGGGGTGAGCTAATAAGAGTTACTGACGGAATGTAAAAAAGAAACCCACCCAAAAAAGGTCTTCACCCACTGGCAGAAGACAGCGATAGAGGGAGACAGACAAATCTCTCTGGGGAGGGCATTGCCAACGTTTCGGTGCCACAACGGAGAAGGCCTCTTTCTTGGGTTGCCACCCTATCCTCAGATTGTGGGGCCCCCCGAAGCAGGGCCTCTGATAGGGTTGCCAGCTCCCTCTTCGCCACCGGCGGGAGGTTTTTGGGGCAGAGCCTGAAGAGGGCAGGGTTTGGGGAGGGACTTCAGTGCCATAGGGTCCAGTTGCCAGAGCGGCCATTTTCTCCAGGTGAACTGATCTCTGTTGGCTGGAGATCGGTTGTAATAGGAGATCTCCAGCCAGTACCTGGAGGTTGGTAGCCCTAGCCTCTGAAGATGACGTGAAGGGTTGGGGAGGTTCATATGGGAGTATGTCAACATTTGGAAGTGCCCCCAGACTGGCCTTAATGGTGGTTCACGGTTCTCTAAATGCTATAGGCTCTTGATCTGTAGCGATAGTTGTCAATTCTGCATCACTAACAATGGGGTGCCCTGACCTGGTTGACCCAGGCTAGACCGATTTTATCAGATCTTGGCTGCTAAGCAGGGTTGGCCCTGGTTAGTACTTGGATTGGATGGGAAGTCCTGGGTTGCTACACAGAGGCAGGCAATGGCAAACCACTTCTGGTCATATGCCTGACCTGAATGGCCCGGCCTAGCCCGATCTCCTCAGATCTTGGAAGCTAAGCAGGATCGGCCCTGGTTAGTACTTGGATGGGAGACCACCAAGGAAGTCCAGGGTTGCCATGAAGAGGCAGGCAAGGGCAAACCACCCCTGTCAGTCTCTTCCCTTGAAAAACCCTATTGGGTCACCACAAGTTGGCTGTGACTTGATGGCATTTTCCACCACCAACAATGGGGTGTGTGAGGAAATTGCTAGCAAGAAGGGAGAAGTGGCAGAGCAGATCCTCTCCACTGAGAAGGTCCTGAGTTCGATCTCTCTCTCCCTCCCCTCCAAAGACCTTGACAGAGCTGCTCTCCAAGTGCCAAGCTAGGTGGACCAATGGTCTAACTTGGTATAAGGCAGCTTCGTGTGTTCACAAACAGCATCTTCCTTCTCTGACTTCACAAGAGTCCGTGGGTGGGGTCCGTCTGTCTGGCAGCATGGCTTTCACCACCTTGCCACGTTGTCATTTGGGAATGGGGGAGAGGGTGGGGCTTTTCCTCATTCTCTCGATCCATATTTATGGGTTTGTAGTTGCACATTCTGAATTGCTAATACAGAAGCGGAGGCTGGAAGATGAGTAAGTTAAATTAGTACGAGTTGCAAGATCTTAGAGGATGTGGTATCTAGGAGGGAAGCTAGACTGGAAAAAGAAGGTAACTCCTGAGGAGCAGGGTTTGGACAGGCTCACATGAAGCTGTTGTATACTGAATCAGACTCTTGGTTCATAAAGGGTCAGTATTGTCTACTAAGACTGGCAACAGCTCTCCAGGGTCTCAGGCAGAGATCTTTCACCTCATCTGGTCTTTTGTAACTGGAGATGCCGGGGACTGAACCTGGGACCCTCTGCATTCTGAGCAGGTGGTCTAGCACTGAGCTTCAGCCCCTCCTCAAACACACATGAAGCTGTGTCCTACTGAAGCAGACCACTGGTCCATCAAGGTAAGTATTGTCTACTCCGACCGGCAGCAGCTCTCCAGGGTCTCAGGCAGAGGTCCTTCCCATCACTTGCTGCCTGATTCTTTTAACTGGAGATGCCAGGGATTGAACCTGGGACCTTCTGCATGCCAGGCAGATGCTCTTCCACTGAAGCACAGCCTCTCTCCAACTCCTGCCAGAGACCTTAAAGGCCACTTGGATTATTAGAGTTGATTGACCAGTGAGTGGTCCATCAGCGGGGGGGGGGGGGGGCTGTAGCTCAGTGGAAGAGCATCTGCTTGGCATGCAAGAGGTCCCAGGTTCAATCCCCGGCATCTCCAGTTAAAAGAATCAGACAGCAAGTGATAGGAAAGACCTCAGCCTGAGACCCTGGAGAGCTTCTGCCGGTCAGAGTAGACAGTGTTGCCCTAGATGGGCCAAGAGTCTGATTCAGCAGAAGGCAGCTTCATGTGTTCACAGAGCCTTAGGAACAGCATCCAAAACAACTCTTAAATGTGTGCACTTGCCAAATCCAACTCTAGATTATCAAGGATTACTATCTTGTTCAACCCTTCCTTTAGGTGGAACCATCTTTGCCTTCCCTGTGTCTCCGTCCTCTTGTTGCTTGCTTGGATTTGCACAGAAGAACAAAACCTTGGCAAGAAGCAACACTCGGCATTTTTTTTCCTGAGACATCATTAAGCCAAAATTGCACACCGCATTCCCATAAACAGGCCTTGCTTGAAAGAGTCCCGAAAGAACTCTCCATAATAAGCATACTGGGGTTGGGGGAGCAGAACCTCAGTAAAAGCATATGAAGTCAGTCCAGGAAGAGGTCTGGTTGTCCAGGTCTCCGTGTGTAATTGCAGGAATCAAAGGAAGCCGGGAGATCCAGTTGAAGCGTAAGGCAGTAACTGCACAAGATCCCCTCAGGTCCTATGATTCAACGCCTTCCACAAGCCTTCTTGAAGGCTTTCCCGCTTTGCTCACCTGCTTCAAAGTGTTTTTTCGAAACGCAGTCTCTCAGGACCTCGCTTCCTGTCAACAGCCAGACCAGTTTCTAGATAATTACTAAGCCACTTCTTCTGATGCTTCCTCTATTTCTCCCTCCCTTCTCCGAATATTTCTCCACCCCCAGAAAATATGGCTGAAGTTCGGGCGGGCTCTGGGAAGGTGACTCTGTTCCACCAAGAAGCGCCCGGGGGCCTCACCTACCGCATCCCAGCCCTGCTCTACCTGTGCGACGAGTCCGTTTTCCTGGCCTTTGCGGAGAAGCGGTCCTCAGCCAAAGACGAACATGCCAAGTACCTGGTGATGAGAAGAGGGCAGAAGGAAGGGATGTCTGTCCAGGTAACACTTTTTTTGCAGTGAGCAGAAAGATAGTCTGGCCCTGTTTTTATAAATGCATATACTAGGGGTCCCCAAACCTTTTGAGCGCGTTTGGAATCTTACCATAGTGAAAAAGGGGCCAAACCCAACGCAAAACTGAAT
This sequence comes from Euleptes europaea, assembly GCF_029931775.1. Lineage (NCBI taxonomy): Eukaryota > Metazoa > Chordata > Lepidosauria > Squamata > Sphaerodactylidae > Euleptes > Euleptes europaea. The sequence goes on from NC_079323.1 coordinate 3,102,603, forward strand.
TGGAAACCTAAGAGGTTAAGGGTAACACTATGAAAAGGAATTAAACAAAATATATCTTTAATCCGGCAGTACACTAAAAACTATGTTAAAAACAAAACAGGCTTCTAGGCCAAACAAGTTACAAACTGTGCAGTACACTATACACTATAGCAGTTCCTGTAAGTAACACAAATTAATCCAGAGACATAATATACATGGACCAAACGTGTTTCAGCCAAGAATGCCTTCCTCAGTTAGGGTTTCCAGGTCCCTCTTCACGACCGGTGGGAGGTTTTGGGGGTGGAGCCTGAGGAGGGTGGGGTTTGGGGAGGGACTTCAATGCCATAGAGTCCAATTACCAAAGTGGCCATTTTCTCCAGGTGAACTGGTCTCTATTGGCTGGAGATCAGTTGTAATCAGTATCTGGAGGCTGGCAACCCTAGTTGGGAAGTTCTTGGAGATTTGGGGGTAGAGCCTTGGAAGGGTGGGGTTTGGGGAGGGGAGGGACTTCAACGCCATAGAGTCCACCCTCCCAAGCAGCCATTTTCTCCAGGGGAGCTGATCTCTGTCGTCTGGAGATCAGTTGTAATTCCAAGAGATCTCCAGGCCCCACCTGGAGATTGACAACCCTAGGGCTGACTCCCATTCCCAGGTGCCCCCTGAATGTAGCTGGCAGTGACAGGAATGCTTTCTGGGGGACATTTATTGTGGAGCAAAAGTCCCAAAATTAGTGTCAGGATTCCATTTCCCATAGTATATTTGTACTTTGGAGCTCCCGAGTATTGTCTGTCATTTGATTTCCGTTCTTTGGTTGGCTGTAAAGCAAACGTAATCCTGTTTTAAATGTTTCGTGTATGTGTGTAATCCAGTTCCAATGCAAAAAGAGCGCCTGTATGCAAATAAGCATTTAGGCGTAACTTGATTATAACTTTCGGCGTATCTTCAAAGCGGCCGTTAAGTAATAAACTACGGATAGAATATCGGCCTTCTCTTTAACAGACAGCAGACAGATTAAGTGGTAGTTGTGAGAAAATACAGGAAATTGTGACATTCACGGAGTAATACAAGATCTTATAGAAGAATACAAATCACAACTCAATAAAATATGGGTGTTTCTGTCTTTGCCTTTCCACATGGATGTTTCCCTGTGTGAAACTTCTTTTTAGAAAATTTTGGGTTATTTATAGTCTGCCTTTCTCACTGTCACTCAAGGCGGATTACACAGTGTCAGTCCATGCAGTCAATAGGATGGGAGATTCAATGAGCAACGTAATAGGGTTAGGATTGCGGACATTTAACTCCAAGTAAAAATCTGGAACATGGCTGAAACACAGCATACGAATTAACACAGTGTACTAATCTATGCAGAAATTACATAATAGGATCATACATACAGCAACAGATAGTAGGTACTATGTGGTGGTGGAAAGTGCTATCAAGTGGCAGCTGATTTATGGTGACCCCATAGTGTTTTCAAAGCAAGAGATGTTCAGAGGTAGTTTGCCATTGCCTGCCTCTACATAGCGACCCTGCCCTTCCTTGGTGGTCTCCCATCCATGTACTAACTGGGGCTGACCCTGCTTAACTTCCAAAATCTGATGAGATTGGGCTAGCCTGGGGCCATCCAGGTCAGATTTGAGTCCAGGAGCACCCCAAAGACCAACAAGATTTTGGGGGTATAAGCTTTCGAGAGTCAAAGCTCCTTTTGTGAGATTCCAGGGAGCTTTGACTGTTGAAAGCGTATACCCTGAAAATCTTATTGGTCTCTAAGGTGCTCCTGGACTTTAATCTAGCTGTTCTACTGCAGATCAATATGGCTACCCTCTGAAACTATCTGCAGAATGGGAGTAATATTTATGGTCCACTGAGCTCCTGATCATAACCTGTCCATCCTTCTCTCCATCTTTCTCCAGTGGAGCCCTGAGGAGCCTCTGATGACTGCCATTTTGCCTGGCCATCGCACCATGAACCCTTGCCCTGTGTACGAGAAGAAGAACGGGAGAGTTTTCCTGTTCTTTATCTGCGTCCAGACACATGTCACGGAATGGCACCAGATCAAGTTGGGGAGGAACGCCGCCAGGCTGTGCTACGTCTCCAGCCAAAATGGTGGCCACACCTGGAGCCAGTTGACGGATTTGACCCGTGAGGTGATCGGAGATGACTTGAGAAACTGGGCCACCTTTGCCGTTGGGCCAGGTCATGGGTTGCAGATGAGTTCTGGACGCCTGGTGATTCCAGCATACGCCTACTACATCCGCAGGAATTGCTTCTCCACCTCCGCTGCTAACTGTGCACGGCCACATTCCTTGATTTTCTACAGTGATGACCACGGGCAGAACTGGGCCCGGGGCCAGCTCCTGAAGAACCTGCGGACAATCGAATGCCAGGTCGCTGAGGTGGCCCGCCAAGACAACATCCAAGTGTTATACTGCAACTCCCGCAGTCCGGACAAGTATAGGGTTGAGGCCTTCAGCATGGACAACGGAGGCCATTTCGAGGAATCCTTCCTATGCAAGGAGTTGCCGGAGACAGGAGGCGGTTGCCAGGGCAGCGTGGTGAGTTTCACCCCAGTGATGAAGCCCTTGGAGCCAGGCCGAAGAGAAAATACAGCCGCGTCATCTCACTTTCTGGGCAGTCACCACTCGGCCGCTCTGAAGACCACCAAGACCTGGATGGTTTTCTCCCACCCCACAAGCAGACACAAGCGAGTCAACCTGGGCATCTACCTCAACACCTCCCCACTGGCAAAGAGCAGCTGGACGGCCCCCTGGGTGATCTACGACGGGCCCTGTGGCTACTCGGACCTGGTCGTGTGCGAGGAGGGCCATTTGCTGCTCTTTGGATGCCTGTTTGAATGCGGCGTGTCCAGCGAATGTGAGGAAATCGCCTTCCAGCTCTTCACTGACATGGAGCTCCTGAGGAACGTGAGGGAAGCCTGATCTCGAGACGCTGTTCCCTCAGAGGTGCCGCTGCCCTGAACCTAACTCTGGGATGTTTAAGCCCCAGAAACAGGAAATTAAATCCTTTTTGTTTTGCTGCCAGTTTTGTCTCAGTCATTGGGTTGCTTCGCTGCGTGTTTTGTTCCCGTCTACTGATGTAATGCTATTTTCCCCATCATTATATCTACACACTGTATCATGCCTAATATGCTACGCTCATTTGGATTTCAGCAATCCAATCCTAGTACGTGTTCTTTGGATTTCTCCTCACGTCGATTGTATCAGCCTGCACTGTTCGTATTAGACGTCTCTTCGTATGGACTGTTACAGACTTACACCGTGTAATCCGTGAGAAAGACGGACTATAAATACAGTAAATAAAATAAATAAATATTGTACACTGGTTTATAGTGATTCACTCATTGAGACCTTTTGTGTTAGAACGTCAGATGGCGCAGACCTGTTGGGGACACTCTTTGCAAAAGCTACCTGTATTTTTTTCGGATAATTAAGACACCTTTGGAACACCTGCCCCTATAACCTTCAGGTCAAATCCCTGCTGCACACAATCTGTATTTGTCTTTATATTCAGAGAAATGAGCCTGCCTTTTTGCAAACTGGAGGGGGGCGGCTCAAGCTCCCCACCTAGGGTTGCCAGGTCCCTCTTCGCCACCGGTGGCAGGTTTTTGGGGCAGAGCCTGAGGAGGGCGGAGTTTGGGGAGGGGAGGGACTTCAATGCCATAGAGTCCAATGGCCAAGGCGGCCGTTTTTTCTAGGTGAACTGATCTCTATTGGTAGGGTTGCCAGGTCCCTCTTTGCCGCCAGCGGGAGGTTTTGGGGGCGGAGCCTGAGGAAGGTGGGATTTGGGGAGGGGAGGGACTTCAATGCCATAGAGTCCAATGGCCAAAGCGGCTGTTTGCTCCAGGGGAACTGATCTCTATTGGCTGGAGATCAGTTGTAATAGCAGGAAATCTCCAGCTAGCACCTGGAGGTTGGCAACCCTATTTCCACCACACTGACTCTTCTCAACAGGGCGTCTGCCTGTGATCTTAATTCCTGGGCAGGAACGTATGGGAGAAGATGGTCCTTCAGATAACCCAGTTCCAAGCCGTGTAGGGCTCTGAAGGTCAAAACCCAAGACCTTGAACTGGGTTCAAGAGCAGATCGGCTGCTTGTTTCTCCTGACATATGCTTTCAGCCCACTTCATCCAATGCAGGAAGTGTGACGCCAGTTGGCAGCTGAGCGGAAGGGATAGGGTTACCAACTCCGAGTTGTGAAATTCCTGGAGATTTGGGGGGGGGGAGCCTGAGGAGGGCAGGGTTTGGGGAGGGAAAGGATCTCAACGGAGTATAATGTCCTAAAGCTCGCCCTCTGAAGCAGCCATTTTCTCCAGGGGAACTGATCTCTGGAGATCAGTTGTAATTCCAGGAGATCTTCAGATTGGGTTGCCAACCTCCGGGTAGTTGGTAATCAAAAACAGGCTACAAGTACAAAGGAGAGTGTGAACTCAAAGTTATGCACTTGCAAAAAGCTCAATAAAGCAGCTAAACACATAAAATAAATTGCAAATAGAATCTATTCAGAGGAGCAAGCCTCTAAATCACTGGTTCCCAACCAGGGGTCCATGGACCCCCAGGGGTCCGCAAGAACTAAATTAAGGTCCGCGAAACAAAGTTATAAACCCATAATAAATTAATATTTTAAATTAAAAGTTATATATTATAAAATATATATATTCAAATATTATTCTAAGTTTAATGTTTAACTAACAGTTATGATTAAAGTTTATTTTCAAATTCTCGGAATTTTTATTTTGAACCTTGGGGTCCCTGCGCCGAACAAAAAAGTCCTAGTGGTCCCTGGTCAAAAAAAGGTTGGGAACCACTGCTCTAAATAAAAAGGGCAGATCACTAAAGGAGGCTATCTCAGTTTCTAATTTTTTAACCAGATAGTCTATTTGTGCAGCATTGGTATCCTTTTCCAGTTTGTCATGAAGTTTATCGAGGTGCCCTGCGGCATTACAACCCCTTTCACCCGGGACACCTCAAAAAGAATCTGCCGTATGGGCAATTTTTGCGCATGAAACGTAATGCCACCCTTGACAAAGACTATGAAACGGCATCTGCCTCTTTAATTGAGACCTTAACAGATAGGGGCTTTCCTACAGCTGTCATTAATGAGTCAAAACAATGCGCTGACATACGACCAAGATCAGAACTTCTGGCAGGGCGCAATAGAAATAACAGCACTTCTGCCATCACTTCTGCCCTTCAATTTAATTATAAAACCAAGGAAATTCAAAATATAATAAAACAGCACTGGCATTTGGTAAAAAATATACCAGGTTGTAGTGTGCCCCCTAGATTTGGGCTAAGAAGAACTTGTTCACTCAGAGACAAACTTATTAAGTCTGATTGTTTGTCTCTACAGCATCGCCCACAGCCCATCGGCCGTTTTAGGTGTGGCGACTGCAGCACCTGTGCGCAGGCAGTGCCAGTTAAAGAATTCAGGGATGTCAGAACAGGTTTTACAGTGGGTAGCCGTGTTAGTCTGTCTGCAGTAGTAGAAAAGAGCAAGAGTCCAGTAGCACCTTAAAGACTAACAAAAATATTTTCTGGCAGGCTTTCGTGAGCCACATTCTAGCTGTATCTGAAGAAGTGAGCTGTGGCTCGCGAAAGCTCATGCCCTGCCAGAAAATATTTTTGTTAGTCTTTAAGATGCTACTGGACGCTTGCTCTTTTCTACTAGAACAGGTTTTACTTTTACACTCAGACACTTTAGTAATTGTAATAGCAAACCGGTTATTTATTTAATTCGTTGTCCCTACGGACTTCTCTATGTGGGTAAGACCAAGAGAGCTATTAAACTTTGCATTGGGGAACATAGCTCCCGTATCAGGAATTCTAATATGGAAGCGCCCCTCACGGCGCATTACAAAGAATTAAAACATCAAGACTCTGAATTACAATTCTTTGTAGTCTGGCAGTACTTTGGTAGACCTTTCCAGAATCAAAATTTAGATCGTATATTGGCTCAGCAAGAGTCACGCTTTATTTTCTTATCTGACACTTTAATTCCTAATGGATTGAATTCGTATATGGATCTGTCTAGTTTTCTGTAAATATGGTGTGCCTATCTTCACTATAATGTGGTAACTCTTTTTAAGAGAATTACGGTAATTGCTCCTACTTGTGGAATTATGTGAGCTTAAATAACTCCTTGCATTAGTCACTTTAGATGCCTTACCCAGCCGTCCAGATTTAATGGAAGAATACACTTCTTACTCCTTATTATTTTGGATATAATTAGGTGTTATGTCAGCTTTGCATCTTTTTCTTAGGTTTAACAAGCATACGGAAGCACTTGAAGCTTGAAAAAATCTATGAAATAGGGACTTCACCGGAAGCCCATTGCGTTTGAAAATTATTCCGTTGCTTTGTGTGAAATTTACCAATCCTGGACTTTCACGTTGTAAGCGCCGACGCGCCTGTAAATAATTCCATTGCTTTATGTAACTCTTACCTGTATCTGGATGTCTGAATTGTGAATTTTTCACGTTCTTTTTCTCTTGTATGGTATTTTGTACCTCCTGGACTCTGTCCCTTTTATTTAGAGGCTTGCTCCTCTGAATAGATTCTATTTGCAATTTATTTTGTGTGTGTAGCTGCTTTATTGAGCTTTTTGCAAGTGCATAACTTTGAGTTCACACACAACCTCCAGGTAGTAGCTGGAGATCTCCTGCTATTACAAGTGATCTCCAGCCGATAGAGATCAGTTCACCTGGAGAAAAGGGCCGCTTTGGCAATTGGACTCTATGGCATTGAAGTCCCTCCCCTCCCCAAACCTCACCCTCCTCAGGCTCTGCCCCAAAAACCTCCCGCTGGTGACGAAGAGGGACCTGGCAACCCTAAGTGCAGGCCCACCTGAAGGTTGGCAACTCTAATAAATTTAGAAGGCATCAACTAACCTGTAATTTAAGCACCACTATAGCTAATGAAGCTGTTTTGGAATTGCTGAGAGCATCTTGGTTATTTTTGATGATTCATTTGCATCATGTTTTTTTAATGTTAGCCAGCGTGATGCTGTGGTTAGAGTGTCAGATTGGGATCTGAAAGACCCAAATTCGAATCTCCACTCTGCCATGGAAGCTCGCTGGGGGACCTTGGGCCAGTCATACACTCTCAGCCTACCCTACCTTGCAGGGTTGTTGTGAGATTAGTGGTGGAAAGGCCTCTCGAGTGACACCAGGGCCCTGCGGGACCTTAAAAAGTTCTGCAGGGCCTGTAAAACAGAGCTATTCCGCTAGGCTTATGGTTGAGGCCAGCTTGTGTGTGTGTTAAGTGCTGTCAAGTCGCTTCCGACTCATGGCGACCCTATGAATGAAAGTCCTCCGAAATGTCCTATCTTTGATAGCCTTGCTCAGGTCTTGCAAATTGAAGGCTGTGGCTTCCTTTATTGAGTCCATCCATCTCTTGTTGGGTCTTCCTCTTTTCCTGCTGCCCTCAACTTTTCCTAGCATGACTGTCTTTTCTAGTGACTCTTGTCGTCTCATGACCGGACCGAAATATGATAGCCTCAGTTTAGTCATTTTAGCTTCAGGCTTGATTTGATCTATAACCCACTGATTTGTTTCTTTGGCCGTCCACGGAATCCGCAACACTCTCCTCCAACACCAAATTTCAAAGGACTCTACTTTCTTCCTACCAGTTTTCTTCACTGTCCAGCTTTCACACCCATACATAGTAATAGGGAATACGATGGCATGAATTAACCTGATCTTGGTAGCCAGTGACCCATCCTTACACTTCAAAATCTTTTCTAGCTCCTTCATGGCTGCCCTTCCCAGTCTCAATCTCCTTTGGATTTCTTTGCTGCAGTCTCCCTTTCGGTTGATGATGGAGCCGAGGAATAGAAAGTCTTGAACAATGTCACTTTCCTCATTGTCAACCTTAAAGTTGTGTAATTCTCCTGTAGTCATTACTTTTGTTTTCTTGATGTTCAGCTGATGTCCAGCCACAGTGTCCCATCTATGACTGCTGGCCTCCCCGACCTTCACCGCTGTTGTATTTTAGTCCATCTGCTCGCCTCGTTGTAACTTTTTACACTTAGAGGCGCCCAACTAGTTTCGGTGCACATAATTTTAGGGCTATTTTAAATGTTGTTTCGATGGTTTTTATTGATCCAATGGGTTATTACTCTCTTGCAAGCTGCTCTGAGCACGGTCTCAGCCAGAGAGAGCAGGGTATTAATAAATAATAATAATAATAAATTAAAATAATAAATAATTAAAAATTAAACAATAATTAAAAATTAAAAACAATTAAATTAAAAATAATTAAAAATAATAAATAATTAAAATTAAACAATCATTAAAAATTAAAAATAATTAAATTAAAAATAATTAAAAGTAATAAATAATTAAAAATTAAACAATAATTAAAAATTAAACAATAATTAAAAATAATTAAAAGTAATAAACAATTAAAAATTAAACAATAATTAAAAATTAAAAATAATTAAAAATTAAAAGTAATTAAAAGTAATAAATAATTAAAAATTAAACAATAATTAAAAATTAAAAATAATTAAATTAAAAATAATTAAAAGTAATAAATAATAAACACACACACACATATAATATACAAATGTGTTGTATGTGTGTGTATATCCATGTCTCTCCCCCCCTCCCCCCCACGGGTCTGCATCTGTGTCTTTAAGGAAGCGGTTTGGGCAAGGGGGCGTGGCTACGGGAGGGGGCGGAGACTGGCAGGAGACTGCCCCGCCCCGCCCGCTTTGCATTCTACGTGGTTGCAGCAGCTGCAAAGTGAAGCCCGGGAGGGGGGCAGCGGAGTGCCCCCTTGGCCCCGCCCCCCGGCCGCTTAGGGGCAGCGCTAGGCTGTGCGGGGGGGGGAACGCTCAGCCCCCGCCGGGTCTCTTCGCCCTCCAAGGAATCAGCTGCTCGGTGAGTGACGGAGGAGGGGTTTTTTTTGGGGGGGGGGGAGCTGCAGGCTCAGGATCCTAAATCTCCCCTCCCTGGATTATCCCCCTCCTGCTTTGCTAAAGGGCCGTGGAGGTCGGAGTCGGCCCCCTCAATGCACCTTCCTGTTCCTATGGGCAGATTATGCGTAATCCCCCCCCCGGGGTCTCTCCCCAGTATCAGCTGCTTTGCAGAAGCTGGAGCCCACACACACACACCCTGCAAGCATTTCTGCTTTGGACCAGGAGGTTCCAGGGCCTGTAGAAATGATTCCCCCCCAAACCCACCCATGCAGGCTTTTATCTGCATTAGGCATATCAAGGAGGCGAGTTAAGGGGGGGGGAAGAGCTATGGGGAGGAAGGATTTCAGTTGTCTGTTCAGCATGCCTTCCCTGCCTGTGGGGTGCAGGGGGTGAGTCCTTACAGGATTGTTGTTTTAAAATTGATATTTCTGATTCGCTTTGCAGAACACCTTCGGCTAACCTAACTGGGCAAAGGCGTTCTTGTTACTATCGCGACCTATTAGGTTTGCACCCTACCCTTCCTCCAAGGAAGAGTGCACAGCCGCTTCCTCCTCGCATCAGTAGGATTGCCAACCTCCAGGTGGTAATTCAAAATAAAAGCACCAGCAAAAATACCACCCCATAAGGTAACTACAATACAAAGTTGCTATTAGTGAGAATCCATTTTCAATATATTTTTCTAACACAACCTCAGTTGAGCAGATAGAAAAATGTTTTTTACAAGTGGTCTAAATTAGGCCCAATATGACGACGCAAAAGCGTTACAAAAAAGTGAGCATAGGCCCAATTGCTCAAATCATTTCAAGTCCATACACATAAAATGCACATTGCAACAGTTAGGCAGCAGAAACGTCTGGTTTCCGCTGCCTAACATTTTGACTAATTGCTTTGGTGTTAGATGCCATCTATAAATCATTTTGTATATATTCTCTCTTAATGATTGTGAACATACATGTTTCATATCTTTTGACCAGAGTCTTTCCCATTTGTGCATATGGATATCGGGTTCCAAAGTCTGTGCCCAAGTTATCATCGTTGGTTTAACTTGGTCTTGTTCCGTGTACAAAATCAATAACATCTTATACATTTTTGATATTAAATGGTCATTATTATCTAACAGCAGAAAAGGTGATTTGTCTTTAATAAAACCCAACTTCATATCTTTTAAAAATACAGATTGTATTTGATGATATTGAAACCAAGTAATATATTCCTTCAATTCATCATATTCCTTTAGGACACATTTATTATCTTTCCATACCACTAAATCTTAATAGGTAAAAAATTGTGCTGGTCTCAATGGTCTTAGCGTCAACATCTCTTGCGTAGAGATCCATAATAACCAGGTTGGTTTCTAGGCAATTTCTAGGTCATTACTGCTCTGATTCTTTTGACATTCCCTGTTTTCTCCTCCCTTCCCAGATTATTTCTACACTCCAGAAAACATGGCTGAAGCTCAAGTGGGCTCTGGGAAGGTGACTCTCTTCCGTCAAGAAGCACCCGGGGGCATCACCTACCGCATCCCGGCCTTACTGTACCTGCCCCACAAGTCGGTGTTCCTGGCTTTCGCAGAGAAGCGCTCATCGTTCAAGGATGAAGATGCTGAATTCCTGGTGATGAGACAAGGCCGTAAAGAGGGGGTGACTGTCCAGGTGATGGCTTCCTGCAGTGAGCGGCTGAAAACAGTTTAGCCGTTCTTGGTTTTGTTTTGGGAAATGTGTGTAAAGCGCCTTCAAGTTGCAGCTGATTTGTGGCAGCCGTATAGGGTTTTTAAGGCAAGAGACTAACAGAGGTGGTTTGCCATTGTTTGCCTCTGCGTAGCAACCCTGGACTTCCTCAGTGGTCTCCCATCCAAGTACTGACTGGGGCCGACCCTGCTTCGCTTCCGAGGTCTGATAAGATCCGGCTAGCCTGGGCCATCTGTCAGTACAAACTACATCTTTAAAGGTTCACGTTTTGCTTTTTCTCACACCAATCCAAGTGTCTCATCACCTAACATACGTAGTTCTGCTAACTGGATCGGCGGGGAAGAGATGTGTCATTCAGAAAATCCAAATTGGCCCTCTATTGTCTCCTCCTCACTGTCGTGGCCCCCTCAAGTCATGCTGGCACGGAGCGAGGGAATTTCCCAAAGGGGTGGCACTGTCTTGTAAAGGTGAAGCATGGGCTTTTCACCCGTGGCCCCGACCTTCTCTTGTTACCCCAGAAACATGAGGAAGAGTCATGCTGTAGCAGCCTATGTCTCCTGGGTCTAAAGGGAGAAACATTCCTGAAAGACAGTTCCTGAATGACACTGTCGCTGGGTACCCAAGGTTGGGTGGAGAAAGGTAAAATGATGTTATAGAGAAATATATTTATTTTAAGGCGCTTATATCAGGGTTAAAAACACTGAAAATTATAAAACAAAAAGCACAATTGCAACTGATAAGGTTGATAAACTTAAACCACACACCATACGCGTTTCAGCCAACTGGCCACCAGTGGTCAGATAAAAACCCATATAATGTACACACAAACAATATGCAAATCTATCACAATATACAGACAATTATAAAATCCCAGGGTGTATAACAAATTTCAAATTTGAAAGCCCACTACATGAAATATCTGCAAGTTGTTCTACTCTGGGCTATATTATCAACCTGGTCTTCATGGCAAAGTTTGCTCTGGCTTGGAGGCATCCAAGCACTATTTAAAGCTGCTTGGAAATAGACCACGTACACTCCCTGCATGTGCTCATCTTCCATGTTAAAAATAGGAGCTTCAGGCAGGGGGGATTCAGCAGGGCTTGCAACAAGTACTGCTACACATAAACTGGCAAATGTGCGAGGGCGGCTTCCAGCACTCCAAATTGTCCCCAACACAAGTGCCTGTGAGTTGAAAAATACCATCCAGACTAGCAGCCAAGCAACTAAAGATTTGGTTCAGGGGATTTGGTTCAAACTAACGTGGAAAATTAATCTTCCTTGATTCTTTTGTCCAAGAACTCCAGTGCACCCCTTTTCTCCTCCCTCCCAACAGCAAATAGATCCTTTTCTGTTACAAAACCCTAGGTCAGGGTTTTCCTCAGCCCTCTTTTCCCAAATCAGACCATCAGTCCATCAAGGTCAGTATTGTCTACTCAGACAGGCAGCGGCTGTCCAGGGTCTCAGGCAGAGGTCTTTCCTATTAACTGGGGATTAAACCTGGGACCTTACGCATGCCATGCAGATTCTCTACCACTGAGCCACCAGCCCCTCTCTATGGTTCTCCAGGGTCTCGGGCAGAGGTCTTCCACATTGCCTACTGCCTGGTCCTTTTAACTGGAGGTGCCAGGAATTGAACCTGGGACCTTCTGCATGCCAAGCAGATGTTCTACCGCTGAGCCATGGCTCCCATCTCCATCCATCCATCTCTCAGCTCACTGCTGATTCTCACTTCTTCATCTGTTTGGTGATGTTATGGAAAAATCCTGCATGTACAAGTACAGGGAAGTTGAGATTAACTGTGGTTTTTCTGTGACACATATATGGTATGTATACATGCAGGACAAGTGTGATTTATCCATGTGTGAGTTGTACATTATTTTCTAAAGGAAAGAAAACTTGGTAATATGTGAAACTTTTGGGGGTTCACCTTCAGTTACTCAAGTATAGGACTGACTCTCATTAAGCACAGTCCTTCAAGATATAGGATATGTAACATCTGTCAATAGAGGTATGGTAGGTGAGGAACAACCTGTGGCAAGGAATGATTTCTGGTAGAGGTTGGCCGGGGAGAAAAGTTCTAGAATTGGAGTCAGGACTACATTTCCCACAATGCATTTCTGTGCCCAGGTTTCCCCATGTAATAGCTGTCTTGTGGTTTCTATTAGTAGTAGGGTTGCCAAATCCCTCTTTACCACCAGGGGGAGATTTTTGGGGCAGAGTCTGAGGAGGGTGGGGTTTGGGGAGGGGAGGGACTTCATTGCCATAGAGTCCAATTGCCAAAGCGGCCATTTTCTCCAGGTGAACTGGTCTCTATTGGCTGGAGATCAGTTGTAGTAGCAGGAGATCTCCAGCTAGTACCTGGAGGTTGGCAACCCTAGTTAGTAGGTTGGGGGCTGTGACAGTTAACCCAGTTTAATAACTGTTTAAATATATACTGAAGTTATGTCCTGTATTAGATCGAAAGAGAAACTTGTTGGCTGACAATTTGAACATTTTTCCCTATCTTTCTCCAGTGGGGACCTCAGGAGCCCCTGACGACTGCCATTTTGCCTGGCCATCGTACCATGAACCCTTGCCCCGTGTATGAGAAGAAGAACAGCAGAGTTTTCCTGTTCTTTATCTGCGTCCGGACACACGTCACCGAATGGCAGCAGATCAGGTCAGGGAGGAACGCCGCCAGGCTGTGCTACATCTCTACCCAAGATGGCGGCCACACCTGGAGCCAGTTGACGGATTTGACCCGTGAGGTGATCGGAGATGACTTGAGAAACTGGGCCACCTTTGCCGTCGGGCCGGGCCACGGGTTGCAGACGAGCTCCGGACGCCTGGTGATTCCAGCTTACACCTATTATATCCACAAACGTTGCTTCGGCCATTCTCTCCTGTGCTGGACCAAGCCTCATTGCTTCATTTTCTACAGCGATGACCTTGGGCAGAAGTGGATCCAGGGGCAACTCCTCAAGAATTTGAGGACAACAGAGTGCCAAGTCGCGGAAGTGTCCTGCCGGGGCAAGTCCCAAGTCCTGTACTGCAGCGCCCGCAGTCCGGACAAGAGCCGCGTCGAGGCCTTCAGTACGGACCGTGGAGACCGATTTGAGGAGTATTTCCTCTGCAAGGAACTCTGTGAGCCACCCAATGGCTGCCAGGGCAGCGTGGTGAGCTTCACCCCAACTCTGCAGTCCTCGGAGCTCGGCCGAATAAAAAATACAGGTGAAACGACTCACCTGTCGGGCATTCACTTCCCCTCGGCCTCTGTCGAGAACTCCGGGTCGTGGCTTGTTTTCTCCCACCCCACGAACCGATGCAAACGGATCAATCTGGGCATCTACCTCAACACCTCCCCGCTTGACAAGGGCTTCTGGAAGCCCCCCTGGATGCTCTACGAAGGGCCCTGCGGCTACTCGGACCTGGCCGTCTGTGAGGAGGGCCCGTCGCTCCTCTTTGGTTGCTTGTTTGAATGCGGCGTGTCCAGCGAATGTGAGGAGATTGCCTTCCAGCTCTTCACCGACACTGAGCTCCTGAGGAATGTGGGGGAAGGCTGTCCTTGCGCGACCTCTTCTTCAGAAGAGCAGCTGCTCTAAAGAAAAGATGCTGATATGGACAGAGAACCTGATTTGCCTCTCCTGCCCATCATGGCTTAGCCATTGGCTTGAAGGAACTCTGAGGCGACGTCACAAAATGGACGCCATTCGGCCAACAGGCCCTCCCATCTACATCCCTGTAAATAGTACAGGGAACCTGTCTCTTCCACATCCTTAAGCGGGAAAGGGAGATCTGGTTCTCTACAGTTTGAGGAGTCCATTTATCATGATTGTTTACTTCAGGCTTTGTAACCCAAATCTCTCTGGCAGCTCACATGGATCACATAAGAAGGTTGGGTTTTGTCTTGGGACTTGAAGCTACCTCAAGCCTCATGGATGTTATCTGGTGACTTTCTTTTGTTTTGTGGTTCTAAAGCTTGTGAAAGAAACACTTGAAGCTGGCTGGGCAAACTTGGTGAGATCTCAGTAGGTAGAGACAGGCTGAGGCAGACTTCATCTGGTTCATTTTATTCATTTGTAGCTGGCCTTTCTGGCACTCCAGGCTCATAACACATTTGTTCAGTTGTTTACTTAGATATTTATACCCTACTTTTCTCCTCCTTGGGGATCTAAAGTGGCTTACAACCTCCCCTCCTCTGTTTTGTCCTCACAACAACCTTGTGAGGCAGGTTAAGCTGAGAAGGAGTTTCTGACTGGCCCAAGATCACTTGACAAGCTTTTATTTATTTATTTATTCACATTATTTATAGTCCACGTTTCTCACTGAGACTCAGGGTAGATTAGACAGGGTAAGCAGTAATAATCTAAGAAGAGCCCTGCTGGATCAGACCAGTGGTCCATCCAGTCCAGCATCCTGTCTCACACAGCAACCAACCAGTTCCTCTGGTGGGCCAGAAACAGGGCAGAGAGGCTGAGGCCTTCCCCTGATAAGAACCTCAGAAGAGCCCTGCTGGGTCAGACCAGTGAGGGTCCATCCAGTCCAGCATCCCGTCTCACACAGCGGCCAACCAGTTCCTCTGGAGCTCCAACAACAGGGCACAGAGGCCAAAGCCCTCCCCTGATGTTACCTCCTGACACTGGGATTCAGGTATACTACCTCTGAATGTGGAAGTTCCTTTTAGTCACTGTGGCTAGTAGCCACTGATAGACCTGGCCTCCATGTCAATGCAGTCCACAGGATGGGACATCTAGTGAACAATGCAATAAGATTTGGACTGCAGAAACCTTAAACAAAGCATAAATATTTAAACATGAAACATTAAACAATGCAGAAATTATATAATGAGAGCATGCTTACAGCAATAGACAATTCATGATAGTATAGTCCGTGGGGCAGAGTGGGGATTTGAACCTGGGTCTCCCAGATCCTAGTTTGACTCTCTAACCACTACACCATTCTGCCTGTCATCGATCAGCACCAGGGCTTTAACACCCTGCACAGCTTTCCCTCCACTGTCTTCCTTCCCCATCCCCAAGGGTTTTTATCCTTCTCTCTGTACCTGCATCTCGTGTGTTCCTTGACAGGCTCAGAACATCAGCAGCTGGCAGAAAGTGTCCCGCGGGTTGTCTTTCCCTATCTTGATTATTTATTATTATTTTATCTTATTATGACTATGCTGAATAATCACTTCTTAGAAAAGTGGCTGCCCCCCACACAGATATGCACAAAACATGGCAGTCGGCATAAGAACATAAGAAAAACCCTGCTGGATCAGACCGAGGCCCATCAAGTCCAGCAGTCTGTTCACACAGTGGCCAACCAGGTCCTTCCAGGGAGCCCACAAACAAGACGGATGCAGCAGCACCATCCTGCCTGTGTTCCTTTACAGCACCGAATATAATAGGCATGCTCCTCTGATCCTGGAGAGAATAGGTATGCATCATGACTAGTATCCATTTTAACTAATAGCCATGAATACCCCTCTTCTCCATGAACATGACCACTCCCCTCTTAAAGCCTTCCAAGCTGGCAGCCATCACCACATCTTGGGGCAAGGAGTTCCACAATTTAACTATGCATTGTGTGAAAAAATACTTCCTTTTATCTGTTTTGAATCTCTCACCCTCCAGCTTCAGCAGATGACCCTGCGTTCTAGTATTATGGGAGAGGGAGAAAAACTTCTGAATCCCACTGCCGGGAGGCGATATTACTGACTGCCAGCTTGTTTTCTTGTGAGGGCAGGGGCACCTTTTCCTGTCTTTGTTCCCGTTTGTGGTTGTTCAAAGGCCACCTGCTTGGCACTTCGATTGTTTTAGTCCTTAGCAAAAATCCTAAGAGCATTTGTAGGGGTAAGGGTGGGGATTTGGTCTCAGTGCCGTCTTCAGATCTAAGAAGAGTTGGTTTGTATATGCTGACTTTCTCTACCACTTAAGGAAGACTCAAACTGTCTTATAATCACTTTCCCTTCCCCTCTCCACAACAGACACCCTGTGAGGTAGGTGGGGCTGAGAGTGTGACTAGCCCTGGGTCGCCCAGCTGGCATCATGTGTAGGAGTGGGGAAACAAATCCAGTTCACCAGATTAGCCTCCGCCGCTCATGTGGAGGAGCGGGGAATCAAACCGGGTTCTCCAGATCAGAGTCCACCGCTCCAAACCACCTCTCTTAACCACTACACCACGCTGGCTCTTATAGAAGGTTCTATAAGGCTATTATAGAAGGTTGACAATCTCCATGTCGAGGCTCGAGATCTCCCAGAATTACAGCTGATCTCCAAACTACAGAGATCAGTTCACCTGGAGAAAATTGCTGCTTTGGAGGGTGGGCTCTACAGCATTCTACTCCCCCCTCCCCAGATTTCACTCCCAAACTCTCCAGGAATAGCCCAATCTGGAGTTTTCAACCCTACTACAATTTTCCCCTCCTTTATAGTACCATGGGTGGTAATTGTTCCATTGTTGTGCCAAAGTTTCTACATTGGAAATCAGGATGGGAACGGGGCTTGGTTGTAGAGCAACTGTTCTGCATGCAGAGCGTTCCGGGGAACCCCCTCCCCCCCAGAGGAGATTGGGTTCTCCACAAGGTTCTGGGTTCAATCCCTGCCATCTCCAGCTAAAAGGATCAGGTGGTAAGGGATGTGAAAGACATGTGCCTGAGACCGTGGAGAACCACTGCTGGTCAGAGCAGAAAAGGTGGACAAGTGATAGAGGGGCTCTGGCTCAGTGGTAGAGCATCTGCTTGGCATGCAGAAGGTCCCAAGTTCAATCCCTGGCATATCCAGTTAAAGGGACTAGGCAAGTAGGTGATGGGAAAGACCTCTGTATGATACCCTGGAGAGCCACTGCCGAATAGACAACACTGATCTTGATGGACCAAGGGTCTGATTCAGTATAAGGCAGCTTCATGTGTGGTCTGACTCTGCAGAAAGCAGATCCATGCGTTTGTGTAAGATCCACTGTCAATGCTGGGAAACAGGTGCTTCTTCCACCCTGGGGTTTAAATGCACACAGCATAAAGGCATATTAACCACACTACAAAGTTGCACCAGTGGTATACCATCATGGCTTTCTCTCAAAAGGATTTTGAGAATGGGAGTTTCATAATGGTGCCGGCTGTAATCCTGACACTTGCCTCTTAGAACAGCAGTTCCCCCCATGGAGGGAACGGCTGTTCAGCTATGGGGCAGATTAACTTTACACTCCAGCTTGCTCTCTGGGTTTGTTCCTGACAGCATGTTGCATTTTGCAGTATTTTTTTCTTCCTCTGCGAAATGGATATTTAAAAATCATTTGTTTGGCAGAAGCCATGCTCTCTTTAAGGTCTTCAAGGTAATCTCAAAATGAACTAAATACTGTCAATCAAGTTAGCACATGCACGATTTCGTTTTCCCCCCAATACCCTCAAATACTGTAGAGGCATGAAATATTTACCGGTCACAGGATATGATAGTCTCTCCCCTTGGGGTCCTTTTTCTTCTTTCCCTAGATTTAACAGCTACTGGCTATCCATCAACCACTTCACACTTTAAAAAGGAGAAATGAAGTTTAATTTTTCCTTGACACTATAAAGAGAAAAGTTGCCGCATCTCTCACGCAATTGACCGGTCTATTTGATGCAGATAACAAAGTTTCTGCTTTTCAGAAAGTGTCCTTAGCTGTTTTATCCAGGGAGTGATATATTTATTTCATGCAATATTATTTTGTGGACATGCTAAAACAATTTGGGCTAAGGAATCTATTTGATCCGGACAAAATGGGCATTTTCGTTCTGCAGTTATTGTATCGCCCTTGTGTCTTGGCTGCGTGGGCGTTATATCTCGCTAATAAGAAAGCTCGTCTGAACTTATGAATTTCTAACCAGCGGAAATAGCCTGGCAAGGCGAAAGTTCTGTTGAAAGGTATCTGGAAGAAGCGAGGTGAACGTTTATGATTTGCGTCCTTAAACACTAAGGACCAATCCTCATTTAAGATCTTATTTTGTAATTGTTTTCAGCAAGAATTTGTTACGTATTTATTTTATTCATTCATTTGTAGCCTGCCTTTCTTGCCTGAGCAAGGCTGTTAACGAGAGGATGTTTTGGAGGTTGTGAATTCATAGGGTTGCCATGTGTCATAGAATCATAGAGTTGGAAGGCACCACCTGGGTCATCTAGTCCAACCCCTTGCACAATGCAGGAAATTCACAACTACCTCCCCACCACACACACCCAGTGACCCCTATTCCATGCCCAGAAGATGGCCAAGATGCCCTCCCTCTCGTGATCTGCCTAAGGTCACAGGACCAGCATTGCTGACAGATGGCCATCTAGCCTCTGCTTAAAAACCTCCAGGGAAGGAGAGCTCACCACCTCCAGAGGAAGCCTGTTCCACTGAGGAACTGCTCGAACTGTTAGAAAATTCTTCCTAATGTCTAGATGGACAGCGTCAGAATAGACTTGATGGCACTCAACACATGGGCAGTTGGCTCAATTCCACAGCTTTGGCATGGGTGACGACCCTTCAAAATCGGATGACGCTTGTGGAACTAAACAGCTAGGGCCAGCATCAGCATACTCTAAGGATGGGGCGGCTGCCTGGGCCCAGAGCTACTGACTCCCCCACTCACACATCTCCTCTGATGCCGGCCCTCGCACCCTCCCCCGGCCTGCTTTGTCATCTATGCTTGCAAAAGCATGTGCTGACCAGCACTGCCGGAGAAAGGCATGTGGGTGGTGCATGAAGCATCAGCATTCTTGGCTGTACCCACCCAACCCCTAGTGTCTTTGGGGAGAGCACATGCAGGCAGTGTGGGCAGTGACTTCTGGTGGTCTAGGGTTGCCAACTCCGGGTTGGGAAATACCTGGAGATTTGGAGGGGTGGAGCCTGAGGAGGGTGGGGTTTGCAGAGGGACTTCAATGCCAAAGAGTCCAATGGCCAAATCGTCCATTTTCTCCAGGGGAACTGATCTCTTGTCACCTGGAGATCAGTTGTAATAGCAATATATCTTCAGCCACCATCTGGAGGCTGGCAACCCTAATCAGATCCCATGTAGAAAATGGCTGCTAGGGAGGGTAGACTATGGCATTATACCCTGATGAGGTCCCCCCCTCCCCAAACCCCCCCTTTCCAGGCTCCACCCCCCAAAATCTCCAGGTATTTTCTAACCCGGAGCTGGCATCCCTATTAGGGGTGTCAGAGTAGGGCCTGGTCTATAGTATATCTATACTACTGTGCTGATACTGGGGTCCTGCTATGTAATTTTTGTCATGTTAATATTTATGCTTTGACTTCAGTGCCGTTTTTAGACTTCTGGTTGGTCCTATAACCCTAATCCCATTGCATGGTTTGTTGAATGCCCCACCCTGTCAACTGGATGGACTGGCTCTGGGTCATCTGCCCTGAGTCCCAGTGAGAAAGGCAGACTATAAATAGGGTTGCCAGCTCTGGGTTGAGAAATACCTGGAGATTTTGGGAGTGGAGCCTGAGGAGGGTGGGGTTTGGAGAGGGGAGGGGCTTCGATGCCATAGAGTCCCAATTGCCAAAGCGGTCATTTTCTCCAGGGGAACTGATTTCCATCACCTGGAGATCAGTTGTAATAGCAGGAGATCTCCAGCTAGCACCTGGAAGTTAGCAACCCCATGGTGATGGGAAAACTTGCAGGTGGGCAGAGGAAGGATGCGCAGGCAGGGGGGGGCACATGGGTGCATAGGCAAGAAGGTGGGACCAGTAGTGGGAACTGGCTCTGTAAACAGCCACTGGAGTATAAAACCATCGTATACCTATTCTACTCTGCCCCCCTCCCCCAGTCTGGCATTTCACAGTAGTCTTGCCTCACTTCTGGAAAAATGCACAGGCTGAGACTGGTGGACCCCCACCGAAGGAACAATAATTTATTTCTTCAAGATATGTTCTGCTCCATCTACAAGGGTCTGAGAAGCTTACATAAGTAGGCAATGTTTTATATAATTTCCCCCCTCTTAAAAAGTGACAATCTTAAGACTAGTAGACCCCCGTCGGTCTTCAGTATTGCAACAGGTAGCCACGGTTCCTAACCCCAAAGAGCAACAGGCAGAGAACTTCACGGGGTAGCCAGACATTAGGTTAGAAAGGGCACGTTCTCTTATGGACACCATAAAACCAAATTATGAGATGAATCTTGACAAACATTTCCAGCCAAGGTGATACTCTGATGGGAAGAGCTGGTATTCTCTGGAATCAGCATGGCGTGGTTTTCTTGTGCTCCAAAAGAATCCCGTCGTAAACATACCAGCTTAATGGTGGAGAATCTCAATGCCTACGGGAGGTGAAGCCAGCCTACTGAACTTGGGCTGGCATGGTGGTGGTGGGGTTGCTTTTCCTCCATGTATTTGGTGTCCACGCAGCCCTCCTCTGGATCGGAATGGGTGGAACTACTTCAGCCATTGCGAGTGCTATAGCCTCGGTACGCAGCACCTGAGAAGAAGAGGCTAAATTGTAGAACCATGACTACAGGGGAATTACACAACTTTAAGGTTGACAACGAGGAAATTGAAATTGTTGAAGACTTACTTTTCCTTGGCTCCATCATCAACCGAAAGGGAGACTGCAGCCAAGAAATGAGAAGGAGATTGAGATTGGGAAGGGCAGCCATGAAGGAGCTAGAAAAGACCCTTAAGCGTGAGGATGTGTCACTGGCCACCAAGATTAAATTAATTCATGCCATCGTGTTCCCTGTTATTATGTATGGGCGTGAAAGCTGGACAGTGAAGAAAGCTGATAGGAAGAAAGATTCCTTTGAAATGTGTTTGAGGAGAGTGTTATGGATACTGTGGACTGCCAAAAAAAAAGTACCAGTGGGTTATAGATCAAATCAAGGCTGAACTGACCCTAGAAGCTAAAATGACTAAACTGAGGCTATTGTATTTTGGTCACATTATGAGAAGACAAGAGTCCCTGGAAAAGACAGTCATGCTAGGAAAAGTTGAGGGCAGCAGGAAAAGAGGAAGACCCAACAAGAGATGGATTGATTTAATAAAGGAAGCCATGGCCCTCAATTTGCAAAATCTGAGCAAGGCTGTCAAAGATAGGACATTTTGGAGGACTTTCATTCATAGGGTCGCCATGAGTTGGAAGCAACTTGACGGCACTTAACACACACAGAGAAAATCATGCTGGGAGGTCCAACTTGCCTGTGAGGTAGATCGGGCTGAGTGTGTGACTGGCCCAAAGCCACCCAGCAGTCTTCCATGGCAGAGCAGGGATTTGAACCTGGCTCTCCCATGTCCTAGCCCAGCACTAGGAGTTTAGAACAGTTTTTAATCCTCCTGGAACAACCCTCGGAGTAAGCAGGGCTGAAATTTTAGATTTCAGCAAGGGACGAGCAGATGCCATGATCGAGGAGAGGGGCTGAAACATGTTTACAGTTTCTCCCCCCAGTGTTTGAAATTAAATAGCAAAAAATAAAAATCAGAGCAATTCATTTGAATAGCATTTTTGTGGTTACTCTGAAGGTTCCTATTTAGTATTACATAATAAATTATTATAAAAAGTAAAATAATCTGCTGCCATAAAGCAAGCTGCTGAGATGTAATAAGACACTACACTATCAAACAGCCAAAGAATCCAGCAAGAGACCAGTAGCACCTTAAAGACTAAAAAAATTTCACGCAAGGTATGAGCTTTCGTGAGCCACAGCTCACTTCTTCTGATACCTGGATACTTTGGGGGTGGAGCCTGAGGAGGGTGGGGTTTGGGAAAGGGGGGGACTTCTATGGGGTATAATATCATAAAGTCCACCTTCCAAAGCAGCCATTTCCTCCAGGTGATCGTCTGGAGATCAATTCTAATCCCAAGAGATCTCTGGCCATCACGGAGGTTGGCAACCCTAGAGAGGGAACACCGATAAGGGGCCGGTCTTTACCTGAAGCGATGCGGGCAGCCGTAAATCCCAGCGTAGGTCTCGTGAGTCAAGCAGAATCGGCGGCAGACGCCCACATGGTTGGAGCAAGCGCGGGAAGCCAGCGGAAGGCCCACCTCCTGTCCAGCTTGGAGCATGGTACACAAACAGGACGGTTAATATGTGGCACCCCCCCACCCAAAATGATTTGCTATTTATCCTTCTTAACTTCACTTTTGTGCATCTGCACCCTGCGAAAGACAGGATGGCACCTAGGGTTGCCAGGTCCCTCTTTGCCACCTGCGGGGGGTTTTTGGGGCAGAGACTGAGGAGGGTGGGGTTCGGGGAGGGGTGGGACTGTAATACCATAAAGTCCAATGGCCAAAGCGGCCATGTTCTCCAGATGAACTGATCTCTGTCGGCTGGAGATCAGTTGTAATAGCAGGAGATCTCCAGCTAGCACCTGGAGGTTGGCAACCCTAATGGCATCTCAGACCTCTCCCATCGATAATTATGTGCGGCAACCTAATACTTTCCAGTCCTTTACACAGAGAATCACTCCTGATTCATGATGGGATTCGCACAAGGCTCTCTCTGCCACCAACCAGACTTGCCGGACTAAGGCAGGCAACTGGTGGGAAATTTGGGGAGGGGAAGGACCTACCAATTTTTGGGTCTCCAGTATCATGATGTCACTTCCACGCAAACCTAAAGTGGCGTCAACGCAAGGGGGTGACGCTGTAGCATTTGCCCGAAACTGCGTGTGGATTTCAACCCAGGTATTTCAGATCCTCATTGGTCCCTCTAATCCCTACACCACACTAGTTCTCTATATCAAGGCTTCTTAAACTGTGGGTCCTGACCCCATAGGGGGTCATGTAACTGAATGTGGGTGGGGGGGTCACGAAAAATTTGGCAACAGTAAAAGGTTTCTGAACCTATACCAAAGAATTGTTCTAAAATCTCTTTATGATTTATTATCTGTAAATGTTTGATTTGTCTACCTATTTTATATACCTATATACCCTTGGTCATGTAAAAATTTCTCGGGCGAAAAGGGGTCGCAAGTGGGAAAAGTTTAAGAAGTCCTGCTCTATATTATAGCTGCATATACTGGACTTTCTATATCTCGTAGGGTTGCCAACCTCCAGGTGCGGCCTAGAGAGACCCTGGAATTACAATTGATCTCCAGACTACAGAGATCAGGTCCCCTGGAGGAAAAGGCTGCTTCGGAGGGTGAACTCTAAGGCATCACATTCCCATTGAGCTCTGTGTGTGTATGTGTGTGTGTGTGTAAAGTGCCATCAAGTCGAAGCTTACAGGGTTTTCAAGGCAGAGGTGATTTGCCAGTGCCTTCCTCTGCACAACAACCCTGGTATTCCTTGGTGGTCTCCCTGCTTAGCTTCTGAGATCTGACGGGATCGGGCTGTACCATGCTGCCTCCCCTCCAACTCCCCAAGCTCGACCCCCAGGAATTTCCCAACTCAGAGCTGGCAACCCTACCCAGCTAGGACCGCTCGGCCACTGGTGGCCGAAATCCAGTCCCCTCCTGTGCTGTGGATGGTTGGTAGGCAGGGTACAAATGCCATAGAGTCCACCTTCCGAAGGGGCCATCTTCTCCAGGAGAACTGAACTCTGTTGCCTGGAGATCAGTTGTAATCCCAGGAGATCTCCAGCCACCACCTGGAGGCTGACAACCCTATTCCAGTATAATGACCCAAAGTGGGGAAATAGCAGACCAGCTGGTCAATCAGCAGCTGTGTAATATCTGGACAGATGTCTCTCTTGCTCCATGGGTGCCTCAGGTCTGCAAGCCAATGCTCCAATATAGGAACCTGCTGACGAAATTTGATGTAGAACAGGGTCATCTGGAGATCCCAAATGCCTGAGCGGGCCTGATGCTGCCCCAACAAAATCCTGGGGATTAATACACAATGCCCGGAACATCAGCTGGATCTCAGCTGCTGTTGCCCGGGCAGTCCCTGGACAAAGGGTGATTTTCCCATTTTCAGCAGACAGATAGTGTGGGCTGGCTGGGTGTCAGATTGGGAGCCCTGACCTAGTTAGAAAATACGAACATCAGAAAAGCCCTGCTGGGTCAGGCCGAGGCCCATCAAGTCCAGCAGTCTCTTCACGTAGAGGCCAACCAGGTACCTTTAGGAAGCCCACAAACAAGACGACTGCAGCAGCATTATCCCGCCTGTGCTCCACATCACCTAATATAACAGGCATGCTCCTCTGATCCTGGAGAGAATAGGTTTGCATCATGACTAGTACCCATTTTGATTAGCAGCCATGGATAACCCTCTCCTCCATGAACATGGCCACTCTCCTCTTAAATCCTTCCAAGTTAGCAGCCATCACCACATCCTGGGGCAGGTAGTTCCACAGTTTGACTATGTGTGAAGAAATACTTCCTTTTATCTGTGTTGAATTTTTCACCCTCCAGCTTCAGCAGATGACCCCACATTCTAGTATTATTGTTAGGGTGCAAATGCTGTCAGGGTCGTATCTGGATTGTTCGAACGTATTTCTTTCAGCTGAAATTTGCCAATCACTTTAGCCCTGTGCAGACTTTCTCAAAGTGGGTTACACAATCACAATGTCTTTTGCAGATGAATCAAAGTGTGGTGTGTTGGGGTAATTAAGAAATCCTTTATTCCATAGAAACTTCTTTCCAGAAGAAGATGTTTCTCGCTTTTGGGATGTAAGGATCCTGACAGGTCTAATATTTTATTTTGTTGTCATATTACAACACCTATACCCTGCCTTTCTACCCTGAAAGGCCCACTGTGGTGGCTAACAAATAAAAACATACATCATAAAATCACATCTTAAAAACCAACAATAGCCCTGCATGACAAACTTCCTTGTTCATAGAACAGCCCATGGGTAGGAGTCCCTTTGCATTTGCTCACCCTCAGACAGAATCATAGAATCGTAGAGTTGGAAGGGACCACCAGGGTCATCTAGTCCAATCCCCCATACAACGCAGGACATTCACAACTACCTCCCCCGCTACACCCCCAGTGACCCCCTACTCCATGCCCAGAGGATAGCCAAGATGCCCTCCCTCTCGTGATCTGCCTAAGATCATAGAATCAGCATTGCTGACAGATGGCCATCTAACCTCTGCTTAGAAACCTCCAGGGAAGGAGCGCTTACCACCTCCCGAGGAAGCCTGTTCCACCGAGGAACCGCTCTAACTGTTGGAAAATTCTTCCTAATGTCTAGACGGAAACTTTTGATTTCATTTCAATTGGTTGGTTCTGGTCGGACTTTCTGGGGCAACAGAAAACAGCTCTGCACCCTCCTCTCTATGACAGCCCTTCAAGTACTTGAAGATGGTTCTCATATCCCCTCTCAGTCGTCTCCTCTTCAGGCTAAACACTTACCGATTAACCCCAGGAACACCAGAAACAGCAGAATTGCTGGTCCCAAGACCTTCATGATGAAGCAGTGGCTGACGCTTACAGGCCGGCCTTTCTATCCATCCCCTCTAGTGACCTGGCTTTCAGCTCTGCCTTTTTCATTGCACTGGGGAGGGTTTTGTCTCGGTCCTGCAGCACCACAACGGGGCCGGATTAAGTACAACAGTGGCCTGGGGTAGCCTGGATTTTTTTGTTCAGAAGTGAATTCTACTGAGTTCAGTGGCATTTATGCTCAGATGAAGAATGCAAAGCCCTCAGCTGGCAACTTTCAGGACCTTTGAGGGGAGGGAGACACAGGTAACTGTCATTGCACAACACTGTGACATCCCTTCCAGAGAGGCCTAGCAACCCATGTTTCCTGCCAACACTTGGAGCAGCAGGAAGAGGAACATTTTTAAAAGTTTGTATCCTGTGTGCCATTATGTTACTTGTGGAGAAAACCTGGGAATGATGCCAGGAAGCTCTAGGAACCATGGAACACTCTGGTTTCACCATGGAGTTTCTGATGATTCCTAGAGCTACCTGGCATCACTTCCGGGGTTTTCCCCTGACGTGGCATCACGGTGCACAGATTGCTACAGCCTCTCATGTCCCTACCCCCAAAGCTCCCGCCGGTTGTCAGGCGTGGCCCAGCAACCCTCTTTCTGGGCATGTACCCAGATGTGATATGACGGTTTTGCACAATGCCCCCGTTGGTTGGAGGTTGCCCATCATAGTGGAAAACCCGGTCTCCTGAGCTCAAATAAGCATGCATGGGATGGTAGCCATAGGCTTGGGTTCTAAGCCTCTGTTTGCCCCATGCCTATTTGCATTTATATATGCACTTCCACACATGCCGAATAATGCACTTTCAATCCGGTTTCAATGCACTTTGAAGCTGGATTTTACTGTGCGGAATGGCAAAATCAACTTGCAAACTCATTAAAGTGCATTGAAAGTGCATTGAAAGTGGATTGAAAGTGCATTATCCAGCATGTGCAGAAGTCTTTCTTTCTTTCTTTCTTTCTTTCTTTCTTTCTTTCTTTCTTTCTTTCTTTCTTTCTTCTTCTTTTTGCCATCAAGTCTAGGGTTGCCAGGTCCCTCTTCACCACCGGTGGGAGGTTTCTGGGGTGGAGCCTAAGGAAGGAAGGGTTTGGGGAGGGACTTCAATGCCATATAGTCCAATTGCCAATGCTGCCATTTTCTCCAGGGGAACTGATCTCTATCGGCTGGGTATCAATTGTAATAGCACGAGATCTCCAGCTAGTACCTGGAGGTTGGCAACCCTAATCAAGTTGCAACCCACATGGTGACCCTCTAGGGCAGGGGTGTCAAACTCAATTGTTATGAAGGCCAGATATGCCTTAAATGTCACTTGTTCGGGCCGGACCGTGCCTCATCGGACCAGATTGAGGGTGGGGGAGGGGGTGGCTGCCTTGGCTGGCTCATAGGCCGGATAAAAGCTCTCAAGGGGCTGGATCCGGCCCTCGGGCCTTGTGTTTGATACCCCTGCTCTAGGGTTTTCAAGGCAAGAGGCATTCAGAGGTGGTTTGCCATTGCATGCCTCTGCGTAGAGAGCCTGACATTCCTTGGTGGTTTCCCATCGAAATACTAAACCAGGGCTGACCTGTTTAGCATCTGAGATCTGGCGAGATTGGGCTACCCAGGTCAGGGCAGATTGCAGGTACCAAAGAACTATTTATTCTGTGCCAGATACAGTCTACTTGTCATGTTAGAATTGGCCACTAGGTGGCATTATAGGTACAGATGTTTGGACCCTAAAGCAGCCATAAAAAGTTCAAGGTTTTATCATCTCAAAGAAATCCACAGCAATAACCTGCTATCAAAGCCTCATTTCCCTACATTTGTACTTCCTGACTTATATGTACCTTGCAGGATGACCTCCAATAATTTATATCCAATTTTTCTGCAAGAGAACGAATGGGACACAAACTGATCAATAAAACAAATATTGTCGAAGGCTTTTACGGTCAGAGTTCATCGGTTCTTGTAGGTCATCCGGGCTGTGTGACCGTGGTATTTTCTTTCCTGACGTTTCTCCAGCAGCTGTGGCAGGCATCTTCAGAGGAGTAACGCTGAGTGTTACACCTCCGGGATAGCCGCTGCCCTTCCATGAGCAGACAGAGCAACGAAGCCAGACTCTGACTCACTCCAAGGCGACTCCCAACAGGCTCGATTTTGCTATCCGCTTCCAGCCCTCGAAAATCCTGCCTGGAAAGTTCGGCTTCCCGAACTGTCTGCACACATCAGTTGCAACAGAGCCTGGCCAGCGTGGCTCCCATCCCCTCCCGCTTAACATCCCTGTTTGCAAAGCCCATTTCCAGCACCACTGTAAGGGGGGAAACACTGTTGAACAGCCTGCCAGAGTTCTGCGGGGCCTGGAGTGCAGATTCGGCACGGTAGGTTTCGCTGCTGCCCCTCCACATCTGGTTTCTGTTCCTCTCCTTTCGCTCCCGGAAAGGTTCTCGCCAGATGGGTTTTCCAGCTGCAGGCGAGATCTCAGCAAAGGAGGAGAGGTGAGCCCAGAGAAGCGGCTCTGGAAACAGCCGGGCTGCCTCGATTCAGGACGAACAGAAGAATCCGGCGTCTGCCCAAGGGGAAAGATTGGGAGCTGCTCTCTCCGGAGGAGGATGGTGCCGTGGTTCATTGGGGTGGCTCTCCTTGGACTCTGGCCAGGCCTAGGGGCAGAAACGTTCACGTCCATGCTCAGCATCCAGCAGGCGCTGGCGACCGAGAGAGAACTCCTCCGGGGCTTGCGCACATACCTCGACGAAGAGACCAGCAGGCTCAAAGACCTCCAAAGGTAAGAGTGAACAGGGCGTGGGCGTCAAAGGGCCCCACAGGCCAGGCTGCTGAGAGCCACAGATAGAGACCCTCTCTGAGCCCGTGGTCTGATCTGGCAGGAGCCCCCCTTGCCCGCCTGGATCCAACCCAAATAGGACAGAAAAGCAAATCACATCCTCTGCCTAGCACCCTGGGCGATAGTAGGAGAGCCAGCATGGTGTAGTGGTTAAGAGAGGTGGTTTGGAGTGGTGGACTCTGATCTGGAGAACCGGGTTTGATTCCCCACTCCTCCACATGATCGGCAGACGCTAATCTGTGAACTGGATTTGTTTCCCCACTCCTACCCATAAGGCCAGCTGGGTGACATGGGCTAGTCACAGCCCTCTTAGAGCTCTCTCAGCCTCACCTACTTCACACGGTGTCTGTTGTGGGAAGGGGAAGGGAAGGAGATTATAAACCGGTTTGATTCTTCCTTAAGTGGTAGAGAAAGTCGGCATATAAAAACCAACTCTTCTTCTTCTCCTCCTCCTCCTCCTCCTCCTTCTCTTTCTCCTTCTCCTACTACCTGAAAGGATTGTTTATTTATTCATTTGCGCCATTTATGTCCCACCTTTCTCCCCAATGGAGACCCAAAGTGGCATATATCATTCTCCTCTCCTCCATTTTATCCTCACAACAACCCTGTGAGGTAAGCTAGGCAGGAGTGTGTGCCTGGCCCATGGTCACCCAGTGGGCTTCCATGGCAGAGTGGGGATTCGAACCTGGTTCTCCCAGATCCTAGACTTGATGCTCTAGCCACTATGCCACCCTGGGGCAGGTTGTTGTGGAGATACAACGGGAAGGGAAACCCAGGTCTGTTGCTTTTGGAGAAAAAGTGGGATAAAAATGTACTGAATAGACAGACGGCATCCGTGTTGTGTGCTGTTTACCTTGACAGCGTGAGTTGACTGCCAATAAGATAATATTAAAAGACAGGAAATTGCCTGCAGTTCAGCAGGGCACAGCACCTGCTTAGTATGCAGAAGCCCCCTCGATAGACCCCTTCAGAGCAGATCCGTGAAGGAACTTTCCCAGAGACCTTGGATAGCAGCCAGTGACTCAGAATCGGTCCATTCCTCACTGACTTTTCAGCAAAAGCTTGAGAACGGGCTCCCTGCCCCGCGCTTGCCTTTCCCCTCCCAGATCTTTCACATTCCATCGTAACATTTTCCACATGCATTCTTCTGTGTGGAGCACGGACCTGGATTGCCATTGTTTTACCATTTGCAAAGTAGACGCGGGGATCCAAAGACCTGTGTTTGTGCCCGAAGAAGGGTTGGTTTTTATACCTCGCTTTTCTCTACCAAAAGGAGTCTCAAAGTGGATTACAGTCACCTTCCCCACCCCACAACAGGCACCTTGTGAGGTAGGTGGGGCTGAGAGAGTTTGGAGAGAACTGTGACTGGCCACCCAGCAGGCTGTATGTGGAGGAGTGGGGAAACCAACCCGGTTAATCAGATTACAGTTTGCCATTCATGTGGAGGAGTGGGGAATCAAACCCAGTTCTCCAGATTAGAGTCCACTGCTCTTAACCACTACACCACAAAGGGGTACATACGGGCAAGCTCAGAGAAAAGTTAGAACTGAAGAAGGAAGAAAGTAAAGCCGGTGTGGTGTAGTGGTTAAGAGCAGTGGTTTGGAGCGGTGGGCTCTGATCTGGAGAACTGAGTTTGATTCCCCACTCCTCCACATGAGTGGAGGAGGCTAATCTGGTGAACTGGATTTGTTTCCCCACTCCTCCACATGAAGCCAGCTGGGTGACCTTGGGCTAGTCACAGCTCTCTTAGAGCTCTCTCAGTCCCACCTACCTCACAGGGTGTCTGTTGTGGGGCGGGGAAGGTGATTGTAAGCTGGTTTGAGTCTTCCTTAAGTGGTAGAGAAAGTCGACATATAAAACCCTCCTCCTCCTCCTCCTCCTCCTCCTTCTTCGGTTTTTGAATCACAACCCAGATTTAAAGGAAAGAAAACGCACTGCCAAAATACTCATGAGCCAGAGTGAGGGGCAAGAAATGTGCTTTCAGATGTGCAAAATTATTTGAAGAGGTTTCCCTCCTGTTGATGAATCAGTTCTGTAGATGATAACCGAAGCAGAAGAGGGAAAAAGAATTAAACAAATTAGCACAAGCAAACTACAGATTTTGTTGTGCAACAATTCGACAAATTGTCCCAGGATCCAAAGCTGTCAGATATTTAACTAAATGTTGGAAAGTGTAGCCTCTTGAAACCTATATACTGAATCCCTCATAAAGTACCCAGTTATGGAGCAATGGTTTAAAATTAGGGTGACTTTGATTGGAAGGGCTACATATGATCTGTGTCTGATAATTGTTTGAGGACGGGGCTCAGGCCACATGGCTTCTCATGCTCTGTCACTACTTAAAGCCCATGCTTTTGCGTGAACACTCTGCATAGAGGTAAAGTAGAACGCAAGAACTCCCCCCTTTCCCGTAATACCAGAATTCAGGATCACTCAATTAAGTTGATGAGCAAATTCAGAAGAGACAAAAAAACCCTACTTCTTCACACCTATATAACCTATGGAACTCACTGCCACAAGATATAGTACTGAGCACTGGCGTAGATGGCTTTGAAATGGATTTGTAGTCTATATTAGACTACTGCAATGCACTCTATGTGGGGCTGCCCTTGAAGAGTGTACAGGAGCTATACTTAATGCAGAATGCTGTGGCCAGTCTAGCCTGGGCCATTCAGATCAGAGTACAAAAAGCATGCAGGTGTTTTGTTCATGTGTTCATGTGTACTATATGGTTCACCTCTTTTCTGTTTGCACCTTCCAGATTCTACCAGAAGATCCAGGCCTTGCATCAAGGAGTGGGGGGCACCGTGGTCAACCCTTTGTCAGCCTACACCCTGATCAAGAGATTGCAGTCAGAATGGCTGAATGTGGTCTATAGCATGGAGGCCAGCCAGAACAGCCAAGGTACTCTGGGTTTTTAACAATTGCAGACCTCAAACAGAAAAGTTTTTAATATTGTCGAAGGTTTTCACGGTCAGAGTTCATCGGTTCTTGTAGGTTATCCGGGTTGTGTGACCGTGGTCTTGGTATTTTCTTTCCTGAGGTTTCGCCCACAGCTGCCTGCCACAGCTGTGGGCGAAATGTCAGGAAAGAAAATACCAAGACCATGGTCACACAACCCGGATAACCTGCAAGAACCGAGAAAAGTTTTTTTTTTAAATGATAACAACGGTGGCAAATTTGCAAAGAATCATCTATTAAAAGTTTCCAAACATCTAAAAATATGTCCACGTGCAATGTCTATCTGCAATTGTTACCTATATGACATATGTTCAAATGGTAATGAAGTTGTAAATTCTTCAACATGAGCCACTGTGGTGTCGTGGTTAAGAGAAGCAGACTCTAATTTGGAGAACCGGGTTTGATTCCCCACTCCTCCACATGTAGTCTGTAGAGGGTGACCTTAGGCTAATCACAGTTCTCTCCAAAATTCTCTCAGCCTCACCTACCTCACAAGGTGTCTGTTGTAGGGAGAGGAAGAGAAGGGGATTGTAAGTCAGTCTAAGATGCTGCCAGCTGAGGCAGACTTCATACTAGGCTATGATAGGGGTGCCAACTGTGGATTAGGAGATTTGGAGGTAAAGCCTGGGAGAGGGCTTGGGGGAGGAGAGGGACCTCAGCGGGATATAATGCCACAGAGTCCACCCTCCAAAGCAGCCATTTATGCAGGAGAACTGATCTCTGTTGTCTGGAAATCATTTGCCATTCCGGGAGATCCCCAGGCCCCACCTGGAGGTAGGGTTGCCAGGTCCCTCTTTGCCACCGGTGGGAGGTTTTGGGGGCAGAGCCTGAGGAGGGCGGGGTTTGGGGAGGGGAGGGACTTCAATGCCATAGAGTCCAATGGCCAAAGGGGCCATTTTCTCCAGGTGAACTGATCTCTATCGGCTGGAGATCAGATGTAGCAGCAGGAGATCTCCAGCTAGTACGGTTGGCAGCCCTACCTGGAGGTTTACATCCCTACTCATAGCCATGACTTACCCAACTCTGGGTTGGGAAATACCTGGAGATTTGGGGGGTGGAGCCTGAGCAGGGTAGGGTTTGGGCTGGGGAAGGACTTCAATGGATCTCTGTCTTCCAAAGCGGCCATTTTCTCCAGGGGAACGGATCTCTGTCGTCTGGAGATCAGTTGTCATAGTGAGAGACCTCCAGCCACCACCTGGAGGTTGGCAACTCTACCTCCTGCCAAGTTGGCTGATGTTATCCCACTGCGACTGACCTTTTAGCCCTCAAGAGCGGCTACCAGAAGCTGGAGAAGAGCCTGCCCGTCTTGGAGGACCTGGAGGGGGCCGCCCGGGCCGTGATGCGTCTGCAAGACGTCTACTCCCTCAGCGTTCGGGGGCTAGCCCAAGGGAGGTTCCAGAAGGTCAGCGGAGCTCCCCGCCTGGACATCTACAGCCCTAGGCAGGATTTCTCCCTCTCCGCCGACGATTGCTTCCATATAGGCAAGGTGAGCAGGTAGCCCTTAACTTATGGTTGCCAAGTCTGGGATGGGATATTCCTGGAGATTTGGGGGTGGAGCCCAGGGAGGGCAAGGTTTGGGGAGGGAAGGGACCTCAGCAGGATATAATGCTGCAGAGTTCACCTTCCAAAGCAGCCATTTTCTCCAGGGGAATAGACCTCTGGAGATCAGTTGTAATTAGGGTTGCCAGCTCCAGGTTGGGAAATACCTGGAGATATTGGGGGTGGAGTCTGAGGAGGGCAGGATTTGGAGAGGGAAAGGACATCAATACCATAGAGTCCAATTTCCATGATTCTGTTAGATCTCCAGGTACTACCTGTAGGTTGTCAACCCTACAACTCTGGGATATAGCCACAAGTAGAGCATTGGGGGCAGGTGGTGGTAGACCATTTGAGAAAGGGTTTGAGGTGCACATAAACTGTGCCTTGCTGAAGGCCAGAAGATCCCCAACAAAAGCCCAGCGCCCGCAAATGTAGCCGTGGGGCCATCCCAATGCCTGAACCACCACGTGCATGTTCTCAGACCAGGGGATGGAGGGTGTAGTGGTCATGATCCAGGTATGGCACCCCATTTGTATCACTACATTTGTAGGGTTGCCCGCTCCAGGTTGAGAAATTTCTGGAATTTGGAGATGGAGCCTGCAAGAATAAATATCTTGTATGCAAGAAACTGTGTGCCTGTGTGCATTTCTACTCGTCCTTCTATTCGCGCCTGCCAAGACAGCTGCATTTCCTCTGCCTGTTCCTTCCAGGTTGCCTATGACATGGAGGACCATTACCACTCCATTACGTGGCTAGAGGAAGCGGTCAACCTCTTCCGGGACTCCTACGGGAGCTGGAACACAGAGGACGAAGGAAGTCTTGAAGATGCCCTCGACCATCTTGCCTTTTCTTACTTCAAGGTGAGCCATCTGGTAGGGGAGCCAGCCCTCAGTTCGTAATTCCAGGGAACAATTTGGGGGCAAAGCCCGGGGCGAGTGTCGTGAACACTATGCCACCTTTGGTTGAGCAGGCGGAAGTGATGTCATAGTGTTGGTGACACTGTGGTGTTACTTCTGCCCAGTC
Organism: Euleptes europaea; assembly: GCF_029931775.1. Lineage (NCBI taxonomy): Eukaryota > Metazoa > Chordata > Lepidosauria > Squamata > Sphaerodactylidae > Euleptes > Euleptes europaea. The sequence goes on from NC_079323.1 coordinate 3,136,857, forward strand.
AACCTGTAGGGTTAACAGTAGGGTTGCCCGTCTCCAGGTACTAGCTGGAGACCTCCGGCTATTACAACTGATCTCCAGCCGATAGAGATCAGTTCCCCTGGAGAAAATGGAAGCTTTGGCAACTGGAATCTATGGCATTTAAGCCCCTCCCTTCCCCAAACCCCACCCTCCTCAGGTTCCACCCCAAAAATCTCCAGGTATTTCCCAACCCTCTTTGCCACTGGTGGGAGGTTTGGGGGTGGAGCCTGAGGAGGGAGGGGCTTGGGAAGGGGAGGGACTTCAATGCCATAGAGTCCAATTGCCAAAGCAGCCATTTTCTCCAGGTGAACTGATCTCTACAGGCTGGAGATCAGTTGTAACAGCTAATACCTGGAAGTTGGCAACCCTATCAACCAGAAGTGACATCACAGTGTCACACCAGCATACCACCATTTCCCCTTCCTGCTACTCCACAGAGCAGGGCAGGAGCCAAACCAGAAAGAGATTGCCTGTCACTGTGGGCAACCTGTTATCCCTAGGCAGGAGCTGCAACCAGCAATTTCAGGGAAGTCATTTGACTCAGAAGGAGACTGAGACTGGGAAGGGCAACCATGAAGGAGCTAGAAAAGACTCTTCAGTGTAAGGATGTGTCACTGGCAACCAAGATCAGGTTAATTCATGCCATCGTATTCCCTATTACTATGTATGGGTGTGAAAGCTGAACATTGAAGAAAGCTGATAGGAAGAAAGTAGATTCCTTTGAAATGTGGTGCTGGAGGAGAGTGTTACAGATACCCTGGACTGCCAAGAAAAAAAATCAGTGGGTTATTGATCAAATCAAGCCCGAACTGACCCTAGACGCTAAAATGACTAAATTGAGGCTGTTGTACTTTGGTCACATTATGAGAAGACAAAAGTCACTGGAAAAGACAATCATGCGAGGAAAAGTGGAAGGCAGGAAGAAAAGAGGAAGACCCAGCAAGAGATGGATTGACTCTGTAAAGGAAGCCATGGGCCTCCGTTTGCAAGACCTGAGCAAGGCTGTAAAAGATAGGATGTTTTGGAGTTCATTAATTGTATTTTGTAGAATTGTGAGCTGCCCCAAGCCCGGCTTGGTCGGGGAGGGGTGGGGTAGAAATAAAATAAGTAAACAAACAAACAAATAATTAATAGGATCATGATAAATTGGATGTGACTTGATGGCACTTAACGTACATATACACAGGGAAAGCTGAAGACAACTGTGGCTGGTGGGTATTAAGGAAGAAGGAAAATGGGGGAGGCTATAGGGAAAGAGGAAATAGTGGGGAAGGGGAAAATGGTATCCTCTCCACCCAAGTCCTTGTGGGGGCCCCACTTGTCCATATATCAAGTCTCAATATGGCCGAATATGTAGATAGTTTATTCTGGAGAATGGAGACAAGACTAGATAAGACAGATCTTTCTGCAAACCTGCGGGGGGAACAATTGTTTGCATAAAAATCTGATATCTATATCTATCTATCTATCTATCTATCTATCTATCTATCTATCTATCTATCTATCTATCTATCTATCTATTGGGGGGTTAGACTCCCCCAAAATAGTAGAAGCAATGCCTGTAGCCACACATACTGAGGTTCATTGGCCAAGCAAGAGGGTGTAACTTCCTGGCAAAATCAAGATCCCATGTTTCTTTTCTTTTTTTCCCTCTAGAATTTTAACCACATTTTCCTCTCCTTCTCTCTTTCTTTTTTGTAAGGCAGGAAACATTTCTCATGCCTTAAGTCTCTCCCAAGAATTCCTTCACTATGGTACGTGTCTCTCCGGGAAAGAAAATGTCCAGATCTGGTCAGTCTGAGAAATGTTGCTGTTGATCATTCTTAAGCAAGGTTTAGAGAGATTCCTAATAAAGTCCACTCACTGGACCATAAGGAACTAGGGAATCCTTATGATTCCAACCAGCCAAATTATGATTTGTTATTATGATTCCTGTAGTGTAGAGGGTTATTGTTTGAATGTGGGGGGAACTGAACATTACAGGGTGGAGCCTGGGGATGGTGGAGTGTGGGGAGGGACCTCAGCAGGTTATAATGCCATAGAATCCACCTTCCAAAGCAGCCATTTCCCCCAGGGGAACTGATCTCGTATAGCCTGGAGATCAGTCAGAATTCCAGGAGGTCTCCAGCCACCTCCTGGAGGTTGGCAATCCTAAATTCTGGGAGAACGCCAGGCCCCACCTGGAGGTTGGTAACCATATAGGCACCCCATACTACTTTATAAGGTGACCAGGGGCCATGGCTCAGGGGTAGAGAACATACTTTTCCCGCTAGATTCTTGATTTAGTCTCTAGCACCCCCACTTGAAGGATCTCAGGCAGCAAGTGGTGGGAGTGACTGGACCTTGGAGAGCTGCTGCCGGTCAGAGCAGGCAATTCTGAGCTAGACGGGCCAAGGAGCTGACTAAGTAGAAGGCAGCATTGTGTCCCGTGTGCCTGATGTACAAGCAGCACAAGGCACAGCAAACGTCCTCTTAGGCCTTTCTTTCCCACCAAGGAGGGGAGGCTATCAGAAGCGCAGAGGGATCCATTCTAGCTCTGATCATATTTGGAGAAAATGTGGGTTGAAGCCTGATCTCTACTAGATCCGAGCAACAAGAGGATTGCCAGAAACATCCTGAAGTACGAGAAACTTCTGCAGGACTCCTCTGAGAGTGGTGAAGAGACGCCAGCCCTGCAAAGGCCAAATGTGACGCACCTGGAGACCAGAGATATGTACGAGAAGTTGTGCCAGTCCTTGGGATCTCAGGTGGGTGTGGCACAGGTGCCCTCATGGGTCAACCTCTTATTGTTAAATATTACTGAATAATATAGCCTTTCCCCCCAAGTTTGGCAAGGCTCTTTGCCAGCATGGTGTAGTGGTTGAGAGCGGTGACTCTAATCTGGGGGACTCTGATCTGGAGAACCGGGTTCGATTCCCCGCTCCTCCACATGAGATGGGAACTCTAATCTGGAGAGACGAGTTCGATTCCCCGCTCCTCCACATGAGCTGCGGACTCTAATCTGGAGAACCGGGTTGGTTTCTGCACTCCTCCACAGGAAGCCTGCTGGGTGACCTTGGGCTAGTCACAGTTCACTTCGAACTCTCTCAGCCCCACCTACCTCACAAGGTGTCTGCTGCGGGGAGGGAAAGGGGAGATTGTAAACCGGTTTGATTCTCCTTAAAAAGGTAGAGAAAATCGGCATATAAAAGCCAACACTTCTCCTTTTTTAACAGCTGCACAACCAGCAAAATCCAGCATTTTATTGATTGATTGATATTTATTAAAACATTTCTATCCTGTCTCTCCTCATGGTTCAAGGCGGCCTACTATAATAGTTAAAACACTTTTTTAGTGACAAGCAAAAATAAAATAGCAAACCCTTCTGAGCCCTGCCTGCCCTCGTTTTCTTAGTTTGGTTTCCCAGCTAACCAGAGAAGAAAACAATGGAAATAAATCTTGTCAGCTGAAGCTGCTATGAAAGGCATGAGAGGTGGGCTGGTAAAACAGGGATAAAGATCCCCTTCACTCACTCCATCTTTCCCCTCAAAAAAGCAGCTCCAGCAGCTGCATTTGGAAAAGGTAAAGGAGGCCTTTTATGCACGGGTTGTTCCTGTCGTGGTCACCCCCGACTACTTTGGGGCTTCGTTTTGATTATGCATGTATTTCCCGACCTTCAGAAGGCGCCTCACTCTCCCCTCGCGTTTCCCCCGGTGTTTTCAGGATGCTGTTTTACCCCGAGTTTAAAGTCTGTCTCGATCCCAAATCGAAAGCCAGTCCTGTGCATACTTGTCACTTTGGGTTTTTCTCCCCACACCTGTTCTCTTCTCCCTCCCACATGTCTGTCGCCTTCATCCAACCCCTCCCCTCGAAGCAATTTGCAAGTGCACTAGTGAGAGATATCATGAGGCTGCTTAGTCAGTTTCACAGCGAGTGTGGGTCAGTTTCAGATGGAACAGTGAGAGGATGCTGAAATAATCACAAACCACCTATGCAGCTGCTTTTGGTCAGTTTCACAGTGAGTGTGGCTCAGTGTTCTGGGCAGGATGGAACAGAGCTGGACTGATCTGCCGCCCTCCCCATGAGGGTGGTTATTTCGGCAGTTTCACAGCAAGTGTGGGCCAGTGTTCTCGGCATGAAAGCCTTTTTTTTTTTTTTTGCGAGTGTAAGACTACCAAAGGGCTGGATCCGGCCCACAGACCTTACGTTTGCCACCCCTGGTGTAGACGATACTTACTCTGATGGGCCAATGGTCTGATTCAGTATAAGTCAACTTCATGTGTGTTCGAGGAAGGCTTTGCAGAGGAAGGCAATGGCAAACCACCTCTGCTTCTCCATGGCCTTGAAGGTAGGGTTGCCAGGTCCCTCTTTGCCACCGGCAGGAGGTTTTTGGGGCGGCGCCTGAGGAGGGCGGGGTTTGGGGAGGGGAAGGACTTCAATGCCATAGAGTCCAATCGCCAAGGCGGCCATTTTCTGCAGGTAAACTGACCTTTATTGGCTGGAGATCAGTTGTAATAGCGGGAGTTCTCCTGCTAGTACCTGGGGGTTAGAAATAAGATATTAATTTATAAAGGTGCAAATAAGTGCAAAAAGTGAGCATATATACAAAATGAAATACAACAAGATACAAAATTTGAATGTCAATCCAGCATAATACAAAAATTCAGTAGAAAATATGAATGTCCTGTAAGTCAGGTGTCGATATATACTGTCCGTAATAGACTTTTTTTTGTGCTTATTGGCAGCTGGAAGGCAGATGTCTGAGGCAAGGGCCACAGCAAAAAGACGTCAGGACGTGTCGTCTTTTTGCTGTGGCCCTTGCCTCAGACATCTGCCTTCCAGCTGCCAATAAGCACAAAAAAAAATCTATTACGAACAGTATATATTGACTTACCTGACTTACAGGACATTCATATTTTCTACTGAATTTTTGTATTATGCTGGATTGACATTCAAATTTTGTATGTGTATCTTGTTGTATTTAATTTTGTATACATGCTCACTTTTTGCACTTATTTGCACCTTTATAAATTAATATCTTATTTCTAGTACTTTGTGAGTGCTGTTTGGATCCTTGCCATTATCCGTACAGCACTGAGCCTTTATTTCTTCCAAGTACCTGGGGGTTGGCAACCCTACTTGAAGGCCTCTTCTGGGGTCACCCTAAGTTGATTGCAACTTGACAGCACGTATGTCTGTATGTCGCAGTGCCTCACGTCTCCCTTCCGCCGTTCCTCTTTCAGCCCACCCAGTACCGGCAGGCGGGCCTCTGCTGCTCCTACGAAGCTAACGGGAACCCTCAACTGGTCCTCCAGCCGCTGAAGAGGGAAGTCATCCACCAGCGTCCTTACGTAGCCCTCTACCACGACTTTGTCAGCGATTCTGAAGCCGAGAAGATCAAGGAATTGGCCGCTCCTCGGGTAAGCGTGTCAAATGTGGGGGGCCAATAAAATCCCCAGTGACCAGTCAGAAAGCCTCACCTGGCCCAATTACTGGAAACAATTACTGGAATATAAATGTTATCTCTAGAGTGTGGTGGTGGGAATTTCTCTGCAGAGCTCAAAGTGATATGGCAAGAAGAAGAACATTTGTTTTTGTATACCCTGCTTTTCTCTACCGTTAGGCGTCTCAAAGCAGCTTACAATCTCCTTCCCTTCCCTTCCCCACAACGGGCACTTTGTGAGGTAGGTGGGGCTGAGACAATCCAGAGAGAACTGTGACTAGCCCAAGGTCACCCAGCAGGCTTCATGTGGAGGAGTGGGGAATCGAACCCAGTTCTCCAGATTAGAATCCGCAGCTCTTTTTTATTTATTTATAATTTTTATTAAATTTTTAACAAAACATACAATATAAGAAAAAAGAAAAAGAAAAAAAAGAAATATAAAATACAGTAATATTAAAAGAAAAAAGAGGAAAAAAAGAGTTGTACAAGGGTATTTATACAACATATTCAATTCAATCATAATAAATTTAAGTATCCAATAATACCCTTTCCCACACCCACCGAAAAAGTGACCCGTCACCCGACTTCCGAAGAAGTGTCTGGTAGTTTTGTTTACCAGTTGTCTAAAACTTAATTTTATTTAAAAGAATCCGCAGCTCTTAACTCACTACACCACGCTGGATTCAAGTCTGCTCGCTCATGGGGGTTCAGGGCATAGGGTTGCCAACCTCCAGGTAGTAGCTGGAGATCTCCCGCTATTACAACTGATCTCCAGCCAATAGAGATCAGTTCACCTGGATAAAATGTCCACTTTGGCAATTGGACTCTATGGCATTGAAGTCCCTCCCCTCCCCAAACCCCACCCTCTTCAGGCTCCGCCCCAAAAATCTCCAGGTATTTCCCAACCCGGAGCTGGCAATCCTATCAGGGCAGTACATTGTAAAGACTCTCTAGCCCTGCTTTGTACAAAGATGGGGCACACCCACGAACAACAAATGTGGGTTCATCTCCTCACATCTCAACTGGCCTCTCAAACAGAAGGTCTTCTCCTCTGTCCGCCAACTTTTTCTTCCTTTCCTGGGCAGCTGCTTCAGGGGCAGCCCAACCTGGCCCATATGGAAGGCATTAACCAACTCCGCAGCGCAGATGGGACATGGACGCTGCTCCGCCTTGCCCAGACGCAGCCGGCTCTGGGCTGTCGGCACTCACCACAGTGGGTTTGGCTCTTCGACCGTGTGGCCTTTCTGCCGATTGCCTCACCTCTGTGGTCTCTCTGGGAACTCGGTGGGCTGGGCCGATTATCCCACGCTGGGGTTGCTCCTAACAGTCTTTTGAGCAGGAGAGGGGTTTGCAGTTTTAAAGGGAGTGGGGAGCAATGTTTGTTTCCTCCAGCGAACCCCCAGAGTCCTACTAATGCGTGTTCATTATTTATAGGGTTGGCAGCTCTGGGTTGGGAAATACCTGGAGATTTTGGGGTCTGTGCCTGAGGAGGGTGGGGTTTGGGGAGGGGAGGGACTTCAATGCCATACAGACCACAGAGTGTGTATATTACACTACACAGAGGAACAGCAAAAACACAAGTTTCTACCCTGAAGTGTTTGGGTGTGGGTGTGTAAAGTGCTGTCGAGTCACAGCCGATTTATGGCGATGCCAGCAAGGGGCTTTCAAGGCAAGGGAGATGCAGAGGTGGTTGACAATTGCCTGCCTCTGCAGGATTTTCCTTGGTGGTCTCTCTTCCAAATACTGACCCTGCTTAGCTTCTGAGATCTGACGAGATCGGCCGTACCACGCTGCCTTCCCTCCACCCTGAGGTGCTCACAACCTACAATTTGACACAGAAGAGGCAATAGAAAGAAGAAAAGTGGGGGCAAACAGAAGAGAAAGCCCTCAATTCAGTGACATGTCCTAAGGCTTAGCTCTGGGACGGGGGCTACCGGTCCTGCCACATCCTCAACGTTTCTCTCTGCCTCTTCCCTCCTTAGTTGCAGAGGTCAATAGTCGCCTCCGGAGAAAGACAACAGAAAGCCGACTACCGGATAAGCAAAAGGTAATCGCGACCCCCTGTTGAGCCCTGGAAGAATTTGTGTGGGGGAAGTGGCTGACCTACCTAAAACTGGATGCACATCTGGCACGCAGTTGCCTGGGAAATGCTACAGAGCCATTCCTGAGTGGGCACCTGTGCCTTTATCTAACAGGTGGATCAGAGGCAGAAATTCAACTGGTCGTTATAGCTGTGTGCATACACCCTACTGCCCCTTTGGAACATCAGCGATGTGTAAAACTCTGGCCTTAAGCACCAGTTTAAATGCTACAGCACACAGATCACTGAAAAGTGCTCCTGGAGATGTGTTTAAGAGGGTAGCCATGTTAGTCTGCAGTAGAAGAGCTAAATTCGAGTCCAATAGAAGCCTAGAGACCAACATTTTTTGGGGGGTATAAGCTGACAAATGGTTTCTGATGAAGGGAGCTTTGACTCTCAAACGCTTATATCCTTAAAATCTTGTTGGTCTCAAAGGTGCTACTGGACTCAAATATAACTCTCCCATAGGATGGCGCCCCATGCAAGGCATGTGCTGTTTGAGGGATGTCCTAGACTTGGAGAGGGGCTGTGGCTCAGTGGTAGAGCATCTGCTAGGCATGCAGAAGGTTGCAGGTTCAATCTCCTGCATCTTTAGTTAAAAGGCTCAGGCAGCAGGTGATGGTGAATCGTCTCTGCCTGAGACCCTGGAGAGCTGCTGCCAGTCTGAATAGACAATACTGACTTTGATGGACCGAGAGGATCTGGTTCAGTAGAAGGCAGCTTCATGTATTGATCTGACAAAGGTACCATGCGTTGGTCCAAGAAACATAGTACTCAAGTGCACTGCCCACTTTGTGGAGAGTTACCTCAGCCTGATGTAGAGATGGCATTTGCTTGAAGCATGCTGTGGTTTTGTGTTACATGTGCTGTCTGTAAGAATCATGGTTTTCTTTGGCATATGGGAACAAATAGCACTTATTGGTGAGAAGAGAAACTGCTTCGAAGAGGTCTCTGGAGAGACTCATATACACAGAACCAGTGTGGTGTAGTGGTTAAGAGCGGTGGTTTGGAGCAGTGGATTCTGATCTAGAGAACCAGGTTTGATTCCCCTCTCCTCCACATGAGTGGCAGAGGCTAATCTGGTGAACTGGATTTCTTTCCCCACTCCTACACATGAAGCCAGCTGGGTGACCTTGGGCTAGTCACAGCTCTCTCAGCCCCACCTACCTCACAGGGTGTCTGTTGTGGGGGGGGGGAGGTGATTGTAAGCCAGTTTGAGTCTCCCTTAAGTGGCAGAGAAAGTCGGCATATAAAAACCAACTCGTCTTCTTCTTCTTTTATAGAAGAAGAAGAGTTGGTTTTTATATGCCGACTTTCTCCACCACTTAAGGGAGACTCAAACCGGCTTACAATCACCTTCCCTTCCCCACTTTCTCTGCCACTTACATTTATTACTCCCCAGTGAGCGGCTCTCTGGGTTGGGAAAAATGACTTCACGAGGCCTTTGGCAAAGCGCGAGACCCCCGCACACAAGGGATGACACGTCTTTTGTGGTCTAGAAGCAGAGCAGAGCCGGCCAAGACTTTGCCGGATGATCTCATCGCTCAGCTTTGCAATCTCTGTTTGAGGCACCCCATTAAACACAGGAATTCCATTTCCCAGCTTTTGGGCAACTGCTGAGCTCTTAACCCTCTTGCTTTTAGGCAACGGGAGAAATACAAATATCACTGGCTTGGAATGTCAGATAAAAAGAAGGGGGAGAAACCTCTGAGAGCCAGCGTGGTGTAGTGGTTAAGAGCGGTGGTTTGGAGCGGTGGACTCTGATCTGGAGAACCGGGTTCGATTCCCCACTCCTCCACATGAGCGGCGGAGGCTAATCTGGTGAACTGGGTTTGTTTCTCCACTCCTACACATGAAGCCAGCTGGGTGACCTTGGGCTAGTCACCACTCTCTCAGTCCCACCTACCTCACAGGGTGTCTGTTGTGGGGAGGGGGAGGGGAGGCGATTGTAAGCCGGTTTGATTCTGCCTTAAGTGGTAGAGAAAGTCGGCATATAAACACCAACTCTTTGACTTCTGGCAGAATATGGCATCAGCAGGGGACAGGCAAGTCTCTCTGGGGAGAGAGTGCCGGAAGTAAACAAGAAACAAAATAATTCTGTCTCGCTGTCCTTAGCCAATGTTCTGACTCTGTGTGTGTTTTAGTGCCTGGTTGAAAGACACTGTGGATCCCCTGATTGTGACGCTCGATCGGCGGATCGCAGCCCTGACCGGTTTGAACATCCAGCACCCCTATGCAGAATATCTGCAGGTGGTGAACTACGGGCTAGGGGGTCACTATGAGCCCCATTTCGACCATGCGACCGTAAGTACACCGGATACATGTCTGGTCTAGGGTTGCCAGCCTCCAGGTAGGGACCAGAAATCTCCCAGAATTACAACTGATCTGCAGACCACAGAGATCAGTTTCCCTAGAGAAAATGGCAGCTTTGGAGGGCAGATTAGGCAGCGTTATAGCCTGTTGAGGTCTCTCCCCTCCCCAAATCCCACCCTCCCCACGTTCCAGCCCTAATTCTTCCCAAACCCAGAGCTGGGAACCTTAGTTTGGTCATTTGTTCTTTGAAATTAACGGAAATTAATCTTCCCATTGATTTGATGGGTTTGTTGAAGCCATTTATATTCTGCCTCACCTATCTTTTGAGAGTTACCTGCTGATTTCAAACCTTAGGAGGCAACCCAACTGTGTCTTCATGGTGAGAAAAGTTATACCAGTGGTTTTCTCCTGTCATATGGCTGTTAAAACCATGCCAGTTAAAAAAAGATAGTCGCTCCAATTACAGAGGTGAGATAGGGCTGGGCCAGGCCACAAATTTTAAACAAATTAAAAACTGTAGACGTATTTATGGATTCCGTAAATAGTAGAAAGGGGCAGAAGGTTTTTTTTTGTACACTTCTTGTTTAATTATGTTACCTGCAATGCTTCGTGTCACCTAGTCACAACTTCCAAATACACAAGCCTCAGCCATGAATAATGCAATGCTCTGTCAAAAAGCAACTCTGTTCTTTTCATGCAGTCAAGAAAAAGCCCCCTTTACCGGTTGAAATCTGGAAACCGAATAGCCACGTTGATGGTTTATGTGAGTACTTCCTTTCGGCTGGAATTTGTATTCGGGTTTGGATGAGGGGAGGGGAAGCAAAGAGTAGGGTTGCCAGGTAACCTCTTTGCCATCGGCGGGAGGTTTTGGGGGCGGAACCTGGGGAGGGTGGGGTTCGGGGAGGGGAGGGACTTCAATGCCATAAAGTCCAATTGCCAAAGCAGCCATTTTCTCCAGGGGAACTGATCTCTATCGGCTGGAGATCAGTAGTAATAGCAGGAGATCTCCAGCTAGCACCTGGAGGTTTGGCAAACGAAGGTTAGCGTGCTGTAAGAGAATTAGCACCTGGAGGTTGGCAACCCTAGTGAAGAGGGATGCTTTAGAATACACTGTATAGAGCAGTGGTTCCCAACCTTTTTTTGACCAGGGACCACTAGGACTTTTTTGTTCGGTTCAGGGACCCCAAGGTTCGAAATAAAAATTCAGAGAATTTGAAAATAAACTTTAATCATAACTGTTAGTTAAACATTAAACTTAGAATAATATTTGAATATATATATTTTATAATAGAGAACTTTTAATTGAAAATATTAATTTATTATGGGTTTATAACTTTGTTTCGCGGGCCTTAATTTAGTTCTTGCGGACCCCTGGGGGTCCACGGACCCCTGGTTGAGAACCAGTGGTATAGAGCAAGGGTCCCCAACAAGGTGGCTGTTGGCATGTGGGGCCCGCCTACACTTTTCTCAGCACCTGCCAAGTGTTTTTAGGAACTGGGTGGGGCCAGGGGGGGCTTTTGCCCAGCGAGGCTTCTGATTGGCCTTTGGAGATTTGACTGGCTGTGCAGATTTTTTACAACGCTGCTTTGGCTGCAGCTGCCACCACAACACAAGGATCTTCACCGTGCGACTGAAAGTAAGCTATGGCAGCCATTTGGCGGCTGGCTCTACCTGCTGCAGCAGCCCTCTTGCGGCAGCTCTTTTGTGGTCGCACCAGCTTTAGGGTTGCCAACCTCCAGGGGGTTGATCAAACAAGGACAGCAGGAAGGCTCGATTTCTAATACGATCCTGCTTTTACTTAAAGGTATATCATCCTTAAAAGGAAACCTAAATATTACAATCATGAAAGGGAACTTAAATCTTACAACATTCTAAGCCCCTTTACATAACAACAAACTATAACAAAGCTAATAAGGACATTAATGTCATGCCCACTGTTTATATACTACACAAATTCAATCAAAATACATTTCAAGCAATGTCTGCAACAGCGGCAGGTCAGCACCAAAATTGAATTTGTGTAGTTATTAGGGTTGCCAGGTCCCACTTCTCAACCGGCGGGAGATTTTGGGGGCGGAGCCTGAAGAGGGCAGGGTTTGGGGAGGGGAGGGCCTTCAATGCCATAGAGTCCAATGGCCAAAGCGGCCATTTTTCTCCAGGTGATCTGATCTCTGTCGGCTGGAGATCAGTTGAATTAGCAGATCTCATGCTACTACCTGGCAGTCGGAAACCCTAGTAGTTATATAAACAGTGGGCATGACATTAATGTCCTTATTAGCTTTGTTATAATTTGTTGTTATGTAAAGGGGTTTAGAATGTTGTAAGATTTAAGTTTCCTTTCATGATTGTAATATTTAGGTTTCCTTTTAAGGATGATATACCTTTAAGTAAAAGCAGGATCATATTAGAAATTGAGGCTTTGTGCTGTCCTTGTTTGATCAGCTTTCCCTGGTTTATCAGCATAGGTTATTGTATTTTGGTATAAACCTCTAGGTGGTGGCTGGAGATCTCCCACTATTACAACTGATCTCCAGCTTGATAAGATCAGTTCACCTGGAGAAAATGGCTGCTTTGGCAATTGGACTCTATGGCATTGAAGTCCTTCCCCTCCACAAACCCTGCCCCAAAAACCTCCTGGCGGTAGCAAAGAGGGATCTGGCAACCCTAGGCACAGGGTTCCATTACCTGTGATCCTCCCTGTGGCTAGCAGCAGCAGAAAACATATAAAATATAAACAACTGTTTGCTTGACATGAAATGTTACCTGTTCAGAGGTTATCTTTCCTGGATGCAGAATTTGTATTTTAAATATTCATAGAGCACCCCATCTTCCAAAGACAGTCTCTAGCATAGGCTTCTTGGTTTTGTTCCCTCAGCTGAGCTCTGTAGAAGCTGGAGGATCCACAGCCTTCATCTACGCAAATTTCAGCATACCTGTGGTCAAGGTGAGGGTTCACTTTCTCCAAAGAGTTACTTGCATCCCTTTTTCAAAACTTTAATTTATATTTGCGTTTCAAAAGATTTTTCACATCTACTCCTTTTGAAAAACAACCTTCTGGCAAGCATCCCGACCCCTGCTCTATCCATCCTGTCCTTTCTCACATTACCCAAATTGGCACACGTATCAGGCTCATAACATGTCAAGCAGGGCCACAAACTTCAGTTCCAAGCAAGTAGCCATATTGGTCTGCACTAGAAAAGCAAGATTTTTGGTCCAGACGCACCTTAAGGAACAACAAGGTTTCCAGGGTATCTCAGGGAGCCAGCGTGGTATAGTGGTTTGGAGCGGTGGACTCTGATCTGGAGAACTGGGTTTGATTCCCCGCTCCTCCACATGAGCAGTGGAGGCTAATCTGGTGAACTGGATTTGTTTCCCCACTCCTACACACGATGCCAGCTGGGTGACCTGGGGCTAGTCACAGCTCTCAAAGCCCCCCACCTACCTCACAGGGTGTCTGTGGTGGGGAGGGGAAGGTGATTGTAAGCCGGTTTGCGTCTCCCTTAAGAGGTAGAGAAAGTCAGCATATAAAAACCAACTCTTCTTCTTCTTCACGAAGAGAGCTTTGACTCAGGTTCGAGACTCCTTGAAGGTAGAGAAAATCGGGGTATAAAAACCACTTCTCCTCCTCCTCCCAGCTTACAATCTGTTGCCCCTCTCGTTTTATCCCCACCATCTATCAGGCCCTGACCTGGGTGGCCCAGGGTGGCCCTACCCGGTCAAATCTCAGAAACTAAGCAGGGTCGGCCCTGGTTACTATCTGGATGGGAGATCTCCATGGTCGTGGCGCAGAGGCAGGTAATGGCAAATCACCTGCCAACGTCTCTTGCCTTGAAAATATAATGGGGTCGCCATAAGTCAGCTGTGACTTGCCGGCACACACACACACAGTCATGAATTGCACCCATGGGATCTGGATGGGTCAAAGAAAAATCTAGAAGAGCCTGAAGCTGGTGGAAGTGAATTTAGGTCACCAGGGCAACTGAGTGGCAGTGGAGGGAGTCCACAACTTTAATGGGAATGATTAAGACCTGGGTGGGGGTGGGGTAGGGTTGCCAGCTCCGGGTTGGGAAATACCTGATTTTTGGGGTGGAGCCTGAGGAGGGCGGGGTTTGGGGAGGGACTTCAATGCCATAGAGTCCAATGGCCAAAGCGGCCATTTTCTCCAGGGGAACTGATCTCTATGGCCTGGAGATCAGTTGTAATAGCAGGAGATCTCCAGCCAGTACCTGTAGGTTGGGACCCTATGGGGGAGGGACATTGCAGATGCTCCTGTCACCACAGAGGAAATTCTATCCGTGTAAATTCCAGGGACACCTCTTTGCGCATCAAGGTATGCATTGCAGTGCCGAATCAGGTCCCTGTACCATTCCTCTTGTGGATAAACTGTCACGTTCTTGGCCTCTGCTCTCTTTCCTAGAATGCGGCTCTTTTTTGGTGGAACCTTCATAGGAACGGAGAGGGGGACGAAGACACCCTCCATGCCGGCTGCCCGGTGCTTGCAGGAGATAAATGGGGTAAGGAAACCCGGCTCAGCTGTCTGCACAACAATCCAGCCGTGTCTCTGCTAAATATGGGAAGGAGACATTGCACACTCATGTTAACAACCCCTTTCAGGAGCCAGCGTGGTAGAGTGGTTAAGAGTGATGGTTTGGAGCTGCGGACTCTGATCTGGAGAACCGGGTTCGATTCCCCACTCCTCCACATGAGCGGCAGATACTAATCTGGTGAACTGGATTTGTTTCCCCACTCCTACACATGAAATCAGTTGAGTGGCCTTGGGCAAGTCACAGCTCTCTCAGCCCCACCTACCTCAACAGGGTGTCTGTTGTGGGGAGGGGAAGGGAAGGTGATTGTAAGCTGGCTCGAGTTTCCCTTAAGTGGTAGAGAAAGTCAGCATATAAAAACCAACTCTTCTTCTTCCTTGTGCAACTGAAGGTAAGATGTAACAGCCATTTTGTGGCAGACATTTTGAACCAGAATTCCAAAGGTGCCAACAGGCTCAAAAATGTTGGGGACCCCTGCTCTGAGGCAAGATACACGTCTTTATTCTTACTCCCTGATCCTGACGTGTTTTGCCTGTGGCTTCATCAGGGGACCTATTGTAATCAGGCAAAATACACTCAGAGAATAAGAACAAGTCATAAAACATACATATAACCAAATACAATTCATTTAGAATATATATTTTTTAAGTTACAGCATCCTGCAATTGAGTGATAAAGGTTTATTTTGGTATAAATAGAACCTACTCAGTTCTAAGGTGTTTTACACTCTGCTATATAAAGAACTGACCGATATCGTACTATATATACAATGGTCCTAAGGATGCTTTGGAACTATAGTCCTTTAAGGGGTTAAATGAACACCTGTTGCATCTGGTTATCTAACCCCTTGAGCCTGATCCGGTCTTTATTGCTCAAGACTGGAGGCTTATGCTACGCAGAATAGTGGTTCAGTTACACAATATTTTATTTCATAGAATCATTGAGTTGGAAGGGATCACCAGGGTCATCTAGTCCAACCCCATGCCCTCCCCCTCATCATCTGCTTAAGGTCCTAGAATCAGCATTGCTGACAGATGGCCATCTAGCCTCTGCTTAAAAACCTCCAGGGAAGGAGAGCCCACCACCTCCCAAGGAAGCCTGTTCCACTAAGGAACCGCTCTGTTAGAAAATTCTTCCTAATGTCTAGACGGAAACTCTTGATTTAATTCATAATTAATGAATTTTGATGCTAGTTGCCTAGAGTTAAAGTCTTTTTTCAGACTGTAGGTTCCTAGGATCTTCAACAGAAAAATAAAATAATTTTAATCTCAGAGACTGCCTTTGCAAAAGAAAAGGAATTTAAAATATAGGTTGTTTAGAGTGATCAGCTTCTTTCCTGACTAAGACTCCAATCCTGCAGAGGAATGCAGCCTGCCCGCAAACTGTGAGCCTAGGGACATCTCTTATTTTCATGCAATTCACAACAAGATTAGACACAAATGACTTCTGCCAGTTACCAGTGACTCTCTCTAGCTGATATCCTCCTCGTTTCTTTTGAACAGTGGCCAATAAATGGATCCACGAATATGGCCAGGAGTTCCGGAGGCTGTGCGGCACCCACCCAGAAGACTAGCAAACTCAGGCATGCTGCTGGGTTTGGGAGACACCGCAGAGCAAAAGGAGGCGGCAGCTCACAGCAGGAAGGGAAAGAGAATCTGAAACCTACTCCCTTCCATCCTGACGCAGCTGGGCTGTCGAGCTGTTGCCAAAATATGTCTTGGCAAGATTCCCCTCCGTCATTTATTTAGTCTGAAGGCTATCAGGTGCGGAAAAGGAGAATGCAACAATCCTCAGAATGGGAGAGAAAGGAGCAACTGGATATTCCAGCTTCTGGGGCAGTAGTTTATGTATATGTAGTTGGTTGTTGGCCAATCTGGGATGCTTCCTTCCACCTTTGGCCGAGCTGATGCGATGCCACAGAATTCTCACAAACTGCCTAACGTCGATAGGATGTGTGAAAAGCAGCAGAGATCAGGGACCGAGTGTAAGGTCCGTTCGGCTGGGGGGTAGGGTTGCCAGGGCCCTCTTCACCACCGGTGGGAGGTTTTGGGGGCAGAGCCTGAGGAGGGCAGGGTTTGGGGGTGGGAGGGACTTCAATGCCATAGAGTCCAATTGCCAAAGCAGTTGTTTTCTCCAGGTGAACTGGTCTCTGTCGGCTGGAGATAAGTTATAATAGCAGGAGATCTCCAGCTAGTAACCTGGAGGTTGGCAACACTACCTTGGGGCCCAGGAAGAGGAGGGGCTGTATGCTCCAGAGTGGATGGGGAGTGGGAGGCGCTGAGGGCTGGAAGGTGAAGAAACGGGGAATGAGGAGGTAGGAAGAGGGCTCACTTAACGTCAGGAAGGATTGCATGTTGAAGGTGGACTGGGGGGTGAAAGGAAATGTGGCATCTCATGCATAAGTGCCGTCAAGTCGCTTCCGACTCATGGCGACCCTATGAATGAATGACCTCCGAAACTGCCTATCCTTAACAGCCTTGCTCAAGTCTTGCAGGCTAAGGGCCGTGGCTTCCTTGATTGAGTCAATCCATCTCATGTTGGGCCTTTCTCTTTTCCTGCTGCCTTTAAGAACATAAGAACATAAGAAAGGCCCTGCTGGATCAGACCCAGGCCCATCAAGTCCAGCAGTCTGTTCACACTGTGGCCAACCAGGTGCCTCTAGGAAGCCACAAACAAGACGACTGCAGCAGCACCATCCTGCCTGTGTTCCACCGCACCCAAAATAATAGGCATGCTCCTCTGATACTAGAGAGAATAGGTATGCAGCATGACTAGTTTCCATTCTAACTAACAGCCATGAATACCCCTCTCCTCCATTAATATGTCCACTCCCCTCTTAAAGCCCTCCAACCATCTCCACATCCTGGGGCAGGGAGTTCCACAATTTAACTATGCATTGAGTGAAAAAATACTTCCTTTTATCTGTTTTGAATCTCTCGCCCTCCAGCTTTAGCAGATGACCCTGTGTTCTGGTATTATGGGAGAGGGAGAAAAACATCTCCCTGTCCACTCTCTCCAAACCATGCATAATTTTATAGACCTCTATCATGTCTCCCCTTAGCCGCCTTCTTTCCAAGCTAAACAGCCCTAAGCGTCCTAACCGCTCCCCATAGGACAGTTGCTCTAGTCCCCTAATCATTTTGGTACTCTTTTCTGCACCTTCTCAAGCTCTGTAATATCTATTTTTAGGTGTGGTGACCAGAACTGTACACAGTATTCCAAGTGTGGTCTCACCATAGATTTGTACAAGGGCAGTATGTTATCAGCAGTTTTATTTCTATTCCTCATCTAATTATGGCCAGCATGGAATTTGCCTTTTTTACAGCAGCTGCACACTAGGTTAACATCTTCATTGAGCTATCCACTACCACCCCAAGATCCCTTTTTTGGTCTGTCGCTGCCAGCACAGATCCCATCAGTGTATATGTGAAGTTGGGATTTTTTGCCCCAATATGCATCACTTTACACTTATTCACATTGAATCTCATTTGCCATTTTAATGCCCGTTCTTCCAGTATGCAGAGATCCTTCTGGAGCTCTTCACAGTCCAATTTTGTTTAACCACCCTAAATAATTTGGTGTCATCTGCAAACTTGGCTACTTCACTGTTTAACCCCAACTCCAGGTCCTTGATGAACAGGTTGAAAAGCACCGGTCCCAACACAGATCCCTGAGGCACCCCACTGCTCACATCCCGCCATTGTGACAACTGACCATTGATTCCTACTCTCTGCTTCCTATTTTTCAGCCAGCTCTCAATCCATAAGAGGACTTGTCTTCTTATCCCATGATTATGTAGTTTGCTTAGCAGTCTTTGGTGGGGGACTTTGTCAAAAGCTTTTTGGAAATCCAAATACACAATATCCACAGGCTCATTCCTGTCCACATGCTTATTGACGCTATCAAAAAACTCTAATAGGTTAGTGAGACAGGACCTACCCTTATAGAAGCCATGTTGGGTTTTGCCCAGCAGTCCTTGCCCTTCTATATGCTTGACAATTCTATCTTTAATAATGCTTTCCACTAATTTAGCCGGAACAGACGTTAAGCTAACTGGCCTGTAATTTCCTGGGTCCCCTCTGGAACCTTTTTTATAAATGGGTGTTACATTGGCCGTTCTCCATTCCTATGGTACAGAGGCTGATCGAAGGGACATATTACATATCTTTGTTAGAAGTTCAGCAATTTCCCATCTGAGTTCTTGAAGAACTCTAGGATGAATACCGTCTGGTCCCTGTGACTTGTTAGTTTGCAGTTTGTCTAGACATTCTAGGACTTCCTGCCTTGTTACCACTATTTGCCTCAGTTCCTCATTTTCCCCTCTCCAAAATCTCTGTTCAGGAGAAGGAATCTGCCCTGTATCTTCAACAGTGAAGACAGATGAGAAGAATTCATTTAGTTTTTCAGCAATTGCTTTATCCTCCCTTACAGTTCCTTTATTCCCATTGTCATCCAATGATCCAACCGCTTCCCTAGCTGGTTTCCTATTCCTAATATACTTAAAGAATTTCTTATTGTTTGTTTTGATGTGTTTAGCAATAAGCCCCTCAAAATCTTTTTTTGCATCTCTAATTATCTGCTTGCATTTCCTTTGTGCAAGTTTGTGTTTGCTTCTGTTCACCTCGTTTGGGCAAACCTTCCAGTCTCTGAAGGAAGACTTTTTTTCTCTAATTGCTTCTTTCACCTTACCCGTTAGCCATGGTGGTGACCTCTTGGACTTATTACTACCTTTTCTGACCTGCGGTATACAAGCTAGCTGAGCCTCTAGTAATGTGGACTTGAGTAACCCCCAAGCCTTTTCAAGAGATTTAACCCTCTTAACCGTTCCTTTCAACTTCCTCTTTACCAGTGTTCTCATTTTAGAGAAGTTCCCTCTTTTAAAGTCAAAGGTAATTGTGTGAGATTTCCCAGTCACTTTCCCACTTACATATAAATTAAATTTGATGCCATTGTTATCACTATTGCCAACTGGCTCAACTACATCCACATCCCGCACTAAGTCATTGGCAGCATCACAAAGTATTAAATCCAGGATCGCCTCCCCTCTGGTTGGGTCTATGACCAACTGTTCGAGGGCACAGTCATTTAGGATGTCTAAAAATTTTATTTCTTTGGCTTGACTGGAGCATACATTTATCCAATCAATATGAGGGAAGTTGAAGTCTCCCATTATTACTACTTCGTTACCTTTACATGCTTCCCTAATTTCATTCTCCATCTCAAAATCACCCTTCACCATTTGGTCAGGGGGCCAATAGAACATCCCCAGTACTAAATCTTTTTTGGGGCCCGGAATTGCCACCCGTAAGGATTCCGTGGACGAGTCTGCCCTTTTTATGGTCTCTAGCTTATTAGGCACTATGCCTTCCTTGATATACGTAGCAACACCCCCTCCAATACGCCCTTCCCTGTCATTTCTATATAGTTTGTAACCAGGGATGACTGTATCCCACTGGTTCCCCTCCACCAGGTTTCTGTAATGCTCACTATATCTATGTTTCCTCTTAAAACCATGCACTCTAATTCCCCCATTTTTGCTTGGAGGCTTCTAGCATTAGCATAGAAACACCTCCACACTGTTTCTCTCTTCCGACTTGCCTGGCATGTGCCTTTGGGCATCATTCTTTTTTCCATTCCCTTTCATGTCTAAGTAATTCCTATGTGGGCAATCTCAAGCAATTTTCCCTTTGTCCATATGCACTGAGTTTGCCCGAACCGGATGCTTCTCAGCTCCTGTCGGCTTTCTTGTTAAGATGCCCCGATTGTGCCCTGGCCAAGCAATCGGTATTCGATGGCCCAGCTCCCTCTGAACATGGAGGTTTCCTTTTGCCAGCATTTTTTCAAGGGATTTTTCTTTTTTAAAGCTAGCAGGTCTTCTTGACCAGGCGGTATTGGCACTGGGGAAAGCTTTACTGGTGGATTTCTGCCTGTCGTGCAGTTGTTAAGAGATGGAGCGCCTGTCCCTAAAACGGTGGTGAGTGGATCAGGCAGCCAAGCCAGCACAAGCTGGAGAACAGAAAGAGACCCTTTTCCGAGGGAGTTGTGGTCTATGCTTCTCCCTCAGGGCCTGAGGCCAGCCGAATCAATATTTGAAAAAGCAAAACCGTGGTTACGGCAGGCAGAGATTAATTCCGCCTCTCCTTTCGGATAGAATCTTTTGGGAAATGCAGGAATGCAACATGATTCTCCCTTCACACACACAAACACCCCTGTTTTTGCCCACTCTCTATTCGTGTTGCCCACGTGTAACACTGTTTCCTAGACATTTGTGAGGAGGAATTACAAGAAATGCTAAAAACGTTTGCTCGCCTCTCTTTAGCATCTAGCTAGACGTATTCAGCACAAGGCTTAAGAGCACAAGAACAGCTTTGCTGAATCAACCTGATGGCCCACCTAGTCCAGCATCCTCTTTCCAACAGAGGTCAGCCATATATTCCAGAAGCAGGGCATGAAGGCCCCTTCTCTATCAATCATCCCTAGTATCAGGTATTTGGAGGTATACTGTCTTGGAACATGGAGTTTCCATGTAGCTATCACCTTTCTCCCCTATTGCTAAACACAAATCACTGCTAGGTGGGTGCAAAGGGAACGTGTACTGTTGTTACTTCATTTTTATCCCAACTTTCTTCCTTGGATCCCAAAGCAGAGTGTTCCCAGAAGGCCTTTCACTGCTGGGCGGGCCATAACCAGACCCAGCTGAACGCATGACGGTGTGTGTTTGTGAGAGAGACCGAGCGTCAAGCTGTTTCTGACTTATGGCGATCCTATAAATTGCTATCGTCCCAAACACTCTATCATTAACAGCCTTGCTCAGGTCTTGCAATCTGAGGCCGTGGCTTCCTTGATTGAATCAATCCATCTCACGTTGGAGCTTCCTCTTTTCCTTCCATCTTCAATGTTTCCTAGTATTATCCTTTAACCTCATGGGGAAAAAACCCTGCCAATTCAAACAGATACTTCCACCCCTTATCTCATACTTAAAACAGTCTGCCTAATGAGGATTCACTAATTGCATCTGAAGAAATGGGCTCTATGCCACAAAATTCTGTACTGGAATAAAAACATGTTCAACCTTACCATACCACAGGACTTTTGTTCATTTATGCAACTTTTGATAGCCAGAATCAGAATTGTGATGCCGCTGTTACCAGAAGCCCCTGGTTCCAAGAAACTTTGTGCATTTCCCTTCCACAGATCAGTAATCCATTTGCTCTGTTTTAAAAAACTTAAATAGCCAGTTTGAGAGAAGAGCGGAGAGAATAGGTTGGAACTTGGTTTGAATTCCAGGCATTTATTTTAGAAACGTGCCATGCAAATATTAAACAGACTTCCGTGGAGACTGACACAAAACCCTATTTTTGGAATTTGCGAAGGGGCCGGATTCTCCAGAAACCCAACCGCCAAACGCTCCCATTGATGGCCTCCACAACAAAATCGCTTTTCACAAGCTGGCTAGAAAGAGGCTTCTGTCTACGAACGATAAACCTGGGAGCAGAGCGTCTGCGTGCATCTCAAGAGAGTGTGCAGAGAGCAGCCACATCTCCCTCTGGAACAGCCACACGCCGACCCACCTCCTGCACGTGCCGGTCTTCTCACAGGGCTTGAGTTGTCTGTTTGCCCATCCGGAGAAGGATGCCAACATTTTTCATGGGCTCGAGTGTGAAAAAGTCCCCCCCGAGGGTAGCATGTGTGTACACACCGAGAGAAGCAGCAGCATTTTCCAGCAGATGCAGGCAGATGGGGACAGGAGAGAGGCAGAAAACTGGCCCCATAGCAACAGCTGGTGGCAGGGCAAGCGAGGCAGCCGCTGAAGGCCCAAGGAGGAGCGATTCATTCATTCAAATACTGTGGGGTTCAGTGGAAAGCTACCAGCTTTGCCTACAGAAGTTCCCAAGTTCAATCCCCGGCTTCTCCAGTAAACAGATTTTAAGCAAGCAGAGGCTGGGCAGGGGGAAGGCCTTTCTCCACGTGTGACTTTCGGAGCTAAGCGAACCCACAGTCTGGCACAGTAGCGCTCCAAATACATGACCAATCGATGTGCGGGAGGAAGGCAGGAAGCCCTAGCAGTGCTCAGCCAGAGGGTTGAAATGAAATCAAGAGTTTCCAACTACACATTAGGAAGAACTTCCTGACATTTAGAGCGGTTCCTCAGTGGAACAGGCTTCCTTCTTTGGAGATTTTTAAGCAGAGGCTAGATGGCCATCTGTCAACAATGCTGATTCTGTAAACTTAGGCAGATCATGAGAGGGAGGGCAGAAAGGGGTGAGCCAATGCTCAGCTCTCGTGGCCCTTTCTTACATGCCCAGGGGAATGCCGATCGCCACTTTGGGGTCAGGAAGCAATTTCCCTCCAGGCCAGATTGGCCAAGGATCCTGGAGGGGTTTTGTTGCCATCTTCGGGGAATGGAGTAGGGGTTACTGGGTGTGTGTGGGGGAGAAGTAGTTGTGAATTTCCTGCGTTGCGCAAGGGGTTGGACTAGATGACTCTGGTGGTCCCTTCCAACTCTATGGTTCTATATGTGCCCAGGTAGCGCCAGCAGAGAGAAGGAAGAAGTGCGCACACAATCACGCACTGTTGCCATGGTCACCAACCTCAAGGTAGGACCTGGAGTTCTCCCAGAATTGTAACATCAAACATTTACTGATAATAAATCATAAAGAAACCTTTTACTGTTGACAAATTTTTCGCAAGCCCCACATTCAGTTATGTGACCCCATATGGGGTTGCGACCCACAGTTTAAGAAGCTTTGTACTAGAGGGCAGCATTGATAGAACCAATCTGTAAGTTCCAACACAACGGATATATATTCAGCAGAGCAGAAACATTCATGGTCATTTCGACCAGAATCAAATTTCGTTAAGTTTTTTTTTAAAAAAGAGGGAAACATTTCTTTTAAAAAAGAAGGTCCCAGAACATTATTTGTGAGTCCATGAAAACCTCTCTGAATTACAGGAGAGAGCGCAACTATAAACCTTTCTGACCAGCAAAGCATCTAATCTGCATTATTATTTAACAGTGAGGCATTCACATGGGGGGAACATGCGAAAAAGGGCCTGCAAGGTTAGCATTTTGCATTATTTCCCACTGTGCTGGCCTGCCAATGAAAGCCAAGGCTGAAAAATGCAGGGAAAGAGTAAAATAAATGTGCCGTGCAGGAATATGCTGCCACCATCTGGTCATTTGATAGACAGGAGAAAGCAAACAAGCGCATCTACCAGAGCATTACTGACCTGGACAGCCAGGCTAGCCCAATTTCGTCAGATATCAGCAGCTAAGCAGGGTCAGCCCTGGTTAGTACTTGACTAAGAGACCACCAAGGAAGTCCAAGGTTGCTACGCAGAGGCACACAATTGCAAACCACCTTTGTAGGTGTTTTTCCCTGACCTGAATGCCCCAGGCTAGCCCTATCTCGTCAGATATCAGAAGTTAAGCAGGGTCAGCCCTGGTTAGTATTTGGATGGGAGACGACCAAGGAAGTCCAGGGTTGCTATGAAGAGGCAGGCAATGGCAAACCCTGCCTCTTGCCCTGACCTGGATGGCCTAGACAAGCCTGATCTCATTAGACCTCGGAAGCTAAGCAGGGTCAGCCATAGTTAGTACTTGGATGGGAGACCACCAAGGAAGTCCAGGGTTGCTGCGCAGAGGCAGGCAATGGCAAACCCACCTCTGAACGTCTCTTGCCTTGAAAACCCCATGAGGGGTCGCGACAAGTTGGCTGCAACTTGATGGCCGCTTCCACCACTGCCATTCAGCAGACCGGCCCAACCAATAGCTACTTGCTGCAGTTCTGACTTCAACTGTACTCGAAAAATAATTGGTACCTGTGCTGAACTTGGGCACCTCGCCCAGGTGAGCTGTGAGAAGAGTTTGGCTGGATGAGAACGTTGGTCCAGCATTTTTGGAGTGGGGAAAAGAAATGGATTTGCAGAGTCCCACCTATAACCTTGTGTTAGAGCGTTGCCTTAGGAGGAATTTCGCCCTTTATTACACCTCCCTGTAGATATTTACATAAAAACGTAAGAGCCCTGCTGGATAAGACCAAGGCCTATCAAGTCCAGCTGTCTGTTCACACAGCGGCCAACCAGGTGCCTCTAGGAAGCCCACAAACAAGACGACTGCAGCAGCACCATCCTGCCTGTGTTCCACAGCACGTAATATATTCGGTACAAAAGTTGAGTGAATCAAAGACATATACAGTGCTAGATAAATGCAACAATCGTATAACCTCCCTGCTATTTTCATCAGCAAGTTAGGACAGTCCTATGAGCAGTGTGGTGTAGTGGTGTCAGGCTAGAATCTGGGGGACACGGGTTCGAATCCCTACTCTGCCATGGAAGCTTTCTAGGTGACCTTTTCTCTGCCTAACCTCCTTCAGAGTTGGTATATTGATAAAATGGAGGAGGACGACAATGTGAACCACTTTGGGTCCCCTGCTGCATTTATGCTCGCCAGGCTGAATGCCCTCCCTTCGGTGGTACTAAATGGCAGGTTTAAAAACATTCCTTTTGAGAAAAGATTATGTGTATGTGGCTTGAGTCAACATGATACGCTACAGCATATAATCATAAATTGTCACCTGCACGATGATCCTCGTAAAAAAAAAAATTCTACCCTTGATTGATAAAATGAAATCTAGCCAAGAATCCTCTGTATGCCGGTTTTTGTTGAATGATGGACTTTAAAAGTGTCAATATTAGGACTAAAGTCTAAACCATATTTAAATCGAAAATGTAAGGCCAGTGAATTTTGTGTACTGCTTACGTCATGCTTCTGAGTATATGCCCATAAAGGTCAGCTGATTGATTGATTGATTGGGTCCCTCACTGGGAAGAAAAGTGGGGTATGAATGAAGCAAATAAATAAATATCAGCACAATATTCAGAGCTGAAGGCGAGTCTTGAAATATTTTTCTGCCATTCCCAGGTAAATGCTATGGATGTCAGGTTCACTGCATTTAGTGCAAGAACTTTCTGATCTGGGCGACCTCAGCCCAACCCCACACTCTCTCGCTCTAATCTACCGTACAAGGTTGTTGTGAAAATAAACCAGAGGGGAGACCGACACATGCTGCGGGAAAAGCAGCATAAAAACAGTGGCAAGGGGGCACGCCCTGAATCCAAGCCTCCATCTCTAACCGGCCTCCCTGTTTTGCTGAATTCTCTCCCGGTCAACCCAGCGAGAACTCGGCCACAAAAAGTAACCACACCACAACAGGTAGCGAAATATTTATTTTCATAAAACAAGGGTCGTCATCGTCATTAGCGGGGAGTTACAAAAAAAAAATATTCCGCCCCTGCAGCAGCCAACAGTACAGGATGTGAAAACGGAAAAAAATTAATGTGTTGTTATCCTTAAGGGGTCAAGAAGAACGGGGAGTCTGCTGTTTGTGGAACCAGTTTGAAGCCAGACTCCCGGCGGGGGGGGGGGACGACAGGTGGGGGTGTGTGTATTGAGCAGGAGTCTGGCTCTGGAGGAAATCGAGGCAGCTTGTGCATTCCCACAAAGAGCCCCCACAAGAGCTGAACACGGCGGAGGGGAGGGGACTGTTGGCTTGTGCTGTGTAAGCTGATGGATTGTCCCGCTGCACCAACTCCCGACGGCGGCCAAAGGAGGTGTGTGGGATGCAGAATTTAAAAGGACATCACTACATATATACAAACACACACCAAGGGAAGGGTGGGGAAAGGGAAACGTTGGTGGTCAAATGGGAAATGGAGCAGAGTCAGAAGAAAATCGTTAAAACTAAGGGGTGAAATTTGCATCGCTGCTCTCCTCTCCCCACCCCCCGGGGCTTGGTCCGGGGCAGCTCCAAGAGCGCGGAAGAGAACTTGCTCACACAGAGAAACGCCGACAGCCTCCCGAACCCTCTCACGACGCGGGATGGAGTGCCCCCCACAAAACAAGGAGAGTCCCGAATCCTTTTGTACCTGTTTGACTCTGGCGGGATTGGAATCAGGCTGGTCTGTCCCAAGGTAAGGAGGATGTGAAGGAGGCAAGGAAGTCTCCCGTGGTGCTCACAGGCCCTGTGAGGAACTTGGTGCCACCAGAAGCCACAGCAAGTAGAAAGGGGGTGGCGGAAGGGGGTGAAACATCCTGCTGGAAGACGCCCTGAATCCAATCCTCATCCACACACCCCGCCAGCATTCTGGCACTATGGCCAAGCAGCATTCTCTGGGGATGTGAAGACCGCTACAGGAGACCCACGGCAGAAGCTTCCCTCTACCCACCAGCACAGTGGAAAAGCAGGGAGCTGGGGGGGGGGGGGCCTCGTAAGCCATAAGGGGATGGAAAATGTACTTGGCACCTGGGGAACGCACAGAAAGGGATGCAGAATCGCCCGGCCTGGGGGCACCGGAAAGGCATTGCCTGTACTAGCTCTGGCAGGAAAATCCCATGCAAAACTCTGCACAGATTCCCAGGTTGCCAATATGCCCCTGCATATACGACACCCCCCCAGGATTGGTTCCAAACTTCTCAGACAGCGAGAAAGGGGCGGGGGAGCTCAACTGCTACCGTCTTGTCTTTGACAACGGCTGGAAAACTTCCATTAAGAGAGAGAACGTGTGTGTTTGTGTGGGGATATCTGCCCACTGCAGACACACAGCTCGCCCCCCCCATGCTGTTCATCAGGGTCCCCTGACCGCCAATTAGGACCGCCAATTAGGGCCCCAAAATTTCAGGGGGGCTCTGCTCCAGGGAAGACGGGAAAGTCCTGCCCTGCTTACGGGCTTCGTAGGATACCAGAAGCTCTCTTAAGCCTGGGTCGAGGCTGTGACCCATGCATCTCCCCTTGGTGACAAGCTCACTCCCTGGACACCAGGAGGGTCTCTTGCACAATCTCCGCCGGGCCAAAGAGGAGGCTGTGAGACAGAACCTTCACGGTCCCGCTTGCTGAGTCTATTCTTTAGGGTCCCCCTCCTCAAGAGGATTTTTACACCGACGTTAATTCGGGAGAAGGATCCAAGACAGGACGGAGCTGGCCAGGTTTTCTTGGCGGCGTCAACTGCCAGCGGCATCTTCTGACCCAACATTCTGAACATGGAAATCCTTCCGTCGGCAGCAACTTATTTGCAAACTGCTTGAGGGCTCCAGATGTGGAGGGGGGCAGAGGAAAGGACTCCAAAGGAAAAGGGGCCTTCAGTTTGCTCCGCGTTTCCCCTACAAGAACTGCTTAAATTGGCGAAAAAGAGTGACTTAACAGGGCTCGATTTCCCACTTTTCCTGCGATGGAGGAAGGAAAGATTCAGCCCAGAGTTCCTTATTGCTACTTTGGGGCCTTGAAGCAAAAGGACGATCTGAGGCTGGTCTTTTCTTTGGCCCCCTTGCTCTCATGGAGACTTCCCCTCTTCATCTTCCTTCCTAACAGTTCTTTGCGGTTTAGGTGCATATGAACGGGAAGAACGAAATCCCACAGCCAAAGGTTGGTTTGGGAATGCCACTGAACAGCTGGAAACCCTACGGCGCTGGCTCCAGAACATCTGGCTGGAAAATCCCACTCCTGGATTTCACGTTCACCTTGGGGTACTTTCACTCGTCTGGCATCCCTAACGCAGACAGGCTCGAACTGTCTCACCCAGCTGGGAAAGAGTCCAACTGGGGCTTACGTATGCCTGTTTTGTCTGCCGGGGACTACAGAAACCGAGGGATCATTCTGCACCCTGCAGGCTGCAACATGCCAGCCGGTGGAATGCGTTTCGCACGGTGAATTGCACACTGCACAATAACCGACCTGCATAAATGCATCGGCCTTGCTACATGAGGAGGAAGGATGCCTAAGCCAAACTCCTAATACCTAAAGGCTTGGGAAAACCTTTAACAAGGATGACAGCATCCCCCCTTTTCAGTGAGAATGCACAGCGGAGGGAGGATCTCGGATATGTTCTCCCAGGGCACAGGCCTTGGCGTTTTCAGATCTGGGCACGAAGACCGAGTCTTGCAAAGTCAGCAGCAGAAGTCTGAATTCACAAAGATCGACTGCAAACTCCAAGACGGCTTCTTTGGGCCCAGG
The DNA here is from genome assembly GCF_029931775.1 of Euleptes europaea. Lineage (NCBI taxonomy): Eukaryota > Metazoa > Chordata > Lepidosauria > Squamata > Sphaerodactylidae > Euleptes > Euleptes europaea. The sequence goes on from NC_079323.1 coordinate 3,165,243, forward strand.
GTAGGGAGTTTCCCAGCCAGGTAACAGGTAAACCTGACTGTTTCAGTAGGGAGCAGGCCTTGGATTTGTGGGGGGGGGGTAGTCTAGCTGTCAACCAAATGGGGGATGAGAAGGATACAGAAGGACGCCACTGTGGCCTCTGGTGCAGTTTTATTTACAACGGGAGTCAGTGCCGGAGGACGTCAGGACATTAACAAGCAGGGAAGACACTGCCGAGAGAAGGAGGGGAAAAAAGAGACAGCCCTGTAAGCCTTCAATGGAATGACTGTGGTGCATCACCTCTAAGCGCTAATGTAACACATGTCGACAGCCAGTGCAGTGTAGCGGTTGGTGTAGGACTAAGACCTGGGAGAGCCTGGTTAGAATCTCCGCTCTGCCATGGAAGCTCGCCAGGTGGCCCTCATGCAAGTCACAGCCTCTCAGCCTACCCTACTTCACAGGGTTGTTGTGAGGATAAAACGGAGGGAGAAGAGTTGTTTTTTATATGCCGACTTCCTCCACCTCTTAAGGAAGAATCAAACCAGCTTACAATCACCTTCCCCTCCCCACAACAGACACCCTGTGAGGTAGGTGGGGCTGAGAGAGCTCTTAATAGAACTGTGACTAGCCCAAGGTCACCCAGCTGGCTTCATGTGGAGGGGTGGGGAACCCAACACGGTTCTCCAGATCAGAGTCCATCGCTCCAAACCACCGCTCTTAACCACTACACCACGCTGGCTCTTAACAACGTTAAGTCACTTTGGACCCCTTTGAGGAGAAATGTGGGGTATAAATAAAGGAAATTAAAATAATAAATGATGAACTAACTGCGTGGAGGACCAGGAAGCCAATGCGGCGTCACGGTCAGAATATTGGGCCAGAGCTGGGGAAAACCGGGTTCAAATCCCCGCTCTGCCATGAACCTCGATGGTTGGCATGGGGCCAGCCATACTGTCAGCCTACCCTACCTCACAGTGTTGTTGTGAGGCTTAAAACAGAGGAGAGGAGAACCAGATGCTGCCCTGAGCTCCTTGGAGGATGGAAGAGACACAAACATCGTAGGCCTTGCCTCGACATAAGAGACCCCCCACACACTTGGGTATTTCTCTAGTTACAGAGTTCCTTTTCCCACCTCACTGCCCCCTGGAGGTCACCAGCCCCACACACCGCCCTCAGACGACGGCACAGGCGCGGTGCTTTGAGGTAGGAACTCTTAAGCAAGAAGGGATTGTGGCCCTCCCCCCCCCAACCACACTGCCCGCCCCACAAGCCTCACCACTGGAATCCACCGATGGGCTCTGTAAACCTGTGACGGATCAAGAAGGTGGCAACCGCCTCGGCGACCTGAACGGGAGAAGAAGAGTTGGTTTTTATACCCTGATTTTCTTTACCTCTTAAGGAGTCTCAAACCAGCTTACAATCGCCTTCCCTTCCCCTCCCCACAACAGACACCTTGTGAGGTAGGTGGGGCTGACAGAGTTTGGAGAGAACTGTGATTGACCCAAGGTCACCCAGCAGGCTACATGTGGAGGAGTGGGGAATCGAACCCGGTTCTCCAGATTAGAGTCCGCCCCCTTATGTGGAAGAGTGGGGAATCAAACCCAGGTCTCCAGATTAGAGTCCACAGCTTATGTGGAGGAGTGGAGAAACAAACCCGGTTCTCCAGATAAGAGTCCACTGCTCATGCGGAGGAGTGGGCAATTGAACCTGGTTCTCCAGATCAGAGTCCACCGCTCCCAGGGAGGAGTGGGGAATTGAACCTGTTTCTCCAGATTAGAGCCCACCGCTCATGTGGAGAAGTGAGGAAACCAACCCGTTTTTCTTTGACTCTAAGAGTCCGCCGCTCTCAACCACTACATCCCGCGGGCTGAAGAAAGGCAGCTGGAGAGGAAGGCCTCGCTCCCTTTTCCCTAAACCCAACACTGACGGCTCGTGTTCACAGACAGGCAATCGCTATGCTTTGTGCCCCATCACGGGCTGGGATTCTGCCCTCCCTCCGCTCTGACACTTCTCTTGGTAAAACCAGAAGCAGCCATTACGAAACTTTGGTTGCGGAAACGTTGCTTCAGCCTCCCTTTTTGGGCAAGATCGCGGCGCAAGACGTTGAACCGCCATGGATCAAACGGCACTCACTTTATCGGGAGCGTCCTCATGAACAGCGTGGCCGCACTGAGGAAGAACTTGCATCTGGAATTTGCCTGTAGGATAGAGAATCATAGAATCATCAAGTTGGAAGGGACCTCCAGGGTCTTCTAGTCCAACCCCCTGCACAATGCAGGAAATTCACAGGTCCCCACCACACCCCCAATGACCCCTACTCCATGCCCAGAAGATGGCAAAAAAAAAAACCCTCCAGGATCCCTGGCCAATCTGGCCTGGAGGAAAATTGCTTCTAGACCCCAAAGTGGTGATCAGCATTACCCTGGGCATCTAAGACAGAAGGGGAGAGCAAGGGATGAATTATTTGCTCCTGGTTCTCACAGTCCTTACGCCAGACCTTGAAAAACTTTTCTTTGACTCTAAGAGCCAGCCCAAAACATCCACAAAAAACACAAGTGAAGCTGCCTTCCAGTGAATCAGACCCTTGGTCCGTCAAAGTCAGGATTGTCTACTCTGACTGGCAGCGGTTCTCCGGGGTCTTGGGCAGAGGTATTTCACATCACCTACTCCCTGATCCTTAACTGGAGATGCCGGGGATTGAACCTGGGGCCTTCTGCATGCCAAGCAGAGGCTCCACCACTGAGCCCCTCTCCCTCCCCATGGCTCTCCAGGGTCTCAGGCAGAGGCCTTTCACGTCACCTCCTGCCTTGTCTTTTCCACTGGAGATGCCAGGGATTGAACCTGGGACCTTCTGCATATGCCAAGCAGATGCTCTACCGCCACAGCCCCTCCCCTAAAAGTTTCAGAACTGGGCTCATTTTTCAGTCCTCATAGCTTTGTATTTTTATGGCTGCATTTTCTAATACTAGGTATTGCAATGAAATTTCTTGGCGCCATGGCGAATCGGCACCTGGGATTAGTCAAGTCTTTCCTTCCGACAACAGGCAGGGCCAGCTACATGGACTCCACACACAGAAATAGATGGAGAGCAAGGGATGAACACGGCCTTCAAGAAGTCCAAGGTTCTGCATAAATTATGCAAAAATTTGCAAAATTTATTCTGTTTTGCAAAATTTATTCTGATTTTGCTAGTTGTGGAGAGCAGTGAAGACGGAGGCCACGCTTCCAGCTGCTGAACATTTGATTCAGTCACTTCTCTGCCCTTGGATTCCAGCAGCTCTTTCCAAACATTCTCTTTTAACCATGAGGACTAGGAACTTGCTTTTCTTAAAAAAGACTGCAAGCAGAGATCGTCAGGAAGCTGAGGTTTGTACCCTGCTCTCAAATCGCACGGCTTTCTGGACTTCCACACACCCAAGCCTGGCTTCGAGGTGTTCAGTCATTTTGCTTCTTAACCCCACAGTGCTATCAGCAACTATGGAGCCTGAAACCCACCACAATAATGCCCATTCTATCAGATCCCTTGGGAAGCAACACAATTTTTCGGCAAACTGTACAGCTTAGAATATTCAAGGGTTACCTTGCATCTGGCCGATTGTTAGATCTTTATCCAGCCGGTCAACGCCTACAAAAATAATCAGGTGGGAAAGAGAGAGAGAGGGTAAGGAAGAGTAACTGCTAGGCCTTCTTCTGAAGAAGTGACCTGTTGCTCACGAAAGCTCAGACCCTGCCAGAAGTTTTGTTAGTCTTTAAGGTGCTATTGGGGCCTTGATCTTTTCTACTGCTAGTGACAGACTAACACAGCTGCCCATCGTGATCTATCTCCATGTTGTTATTGTTGTTTGTTTGGGCATTGGTTTTCTGTTTGGAAAGTGGTTTTGTTTGGAAAATTAATTTTAAAAAAGGGAAAAAAACCCACAATTGGACAGACTGTAGATTCAATTTTAAGCGATATTTTTTGTAATATATGGAATCAGAATCTGCTTCTGGGCTTTAACAGCTCGATTGGAGTCCAGTAGCACCTTGGAGATCAACAAGATTTTTAGGGGTATAAGAGCCTGCGACAGTCAAAGTTCCCCACTTGTATCTGACGACGGGAGCTTTGACTCTCAAAAGCTTACCCCATGAAAATCTTGTTGGTCTCTAAGGTGCTACCGGATTTGAATTCAGCTGTTCTGCAGCAGACAAACGTGGCTGTCTTCATGGTGGGCTTTAAAAGAATTGTAGCATCCAACAGTGTATTTTAACATTTAAAGATGTCCTTGAAGTGTTAGATCCCACCCATCTATCTACGCATTCCAGTCCACCATCAACACCACGGGAGGCCAACTGTGCAAACATCCCTATAAGGGTCAATCTGCACTACCACGTCCACACCACGTCCTCCAAGAAGAAGAGTTGGTTTTTTATATGCCGACTTTCTCTCCCGCTTAAGGGAGAATCAAACCAGATTACAATCTCCTTCCCTTCCCCTCCCAACAGACACCTTGTGAGATAGGTGGGGCTGAGAAAGCTCTAAGAGAACTGTGACTGGCCCAAGGTCACCCAGCTGGCTTTTATGTGTATGAGTGGAGAAGCCAGCCTAGTTCACCAGATTAGCCTCCACCGCTCACGTGGAGGAGTGGGAAATCAAATCTGGTTCTCCAGATCAGACTCCACCTCTCCAAACCACCGCTCTTAACCACTACACCACGCTGGCTCTCAACAGACGATCTCCAGATGATTTCAGGCAGCTGAGGACTCTTCGGCAAGGAACGGGGAGGGGGAAAGAAGGAAAGAAACGGGCTTACCAGCCAAGAGCAGCAGCTTGGGAACGGGGCAGTTGAGGAAGAGGTTGGAGAGCCCCCGGAACCAGCCATCCCAGTACTTCTCCGTCTGGGCGAGCTCGATCCGCCACGTGTACATTGGCTCTTTCTTGGTCTGTGAGACATCGGGAGAGGCCCGCTCAAACCCTTGCAGTGCAGGAGGGAAGTGCCATCTCTTGGTCACGGGGGCAATCACTGTGCGCGGCCTCAGCGCACCCCGAACTCCCCAGGCCAGATTCCCGCCAACAAAAAGAGGCGGGGAACTGAAATCCTACAACTGGTGCCTTTTGACCTGGCCTTTTATAGAAGGAGCTGCAGAGGCACACTTGATAGGGCTTTGTCCTCAGAAGGCTCTGAATACCATCTCTGATGGGATAAATAAATCAACCCAGTTGTTTCCCCGAGCTCGGGGCACCTTGAAAGCCCCATTTTGTCCTCACAGCAGCCCTGTGAGGTAGGTTAGGCTGACAGAGAACAACTGGTCCAATATTACATGCCAAAATGAGAGACCACAATTCAAATCCCAGGTCCTAGGGTGATACAGGCAGGACAATGCTGCTGCAGTCGTCTTGTTTGGGGGCTTCCTAGAGGCCCCTGGTTGGCCAGTGTGAACAGACTGCTGGACTTGATGGGCCTCGGTCTGATCCAGCAGGGCCTTTCTGTTGTTCTGCCTCCCCCTTTCTAAAATCACTTGGCAAGTGATGGGAAAAGCGTTGGCGGGAGATGTGGCGTCCACGGACACCACGTTGGGGACCCCTGCTCGACAACATATACAAATGTGATAAGAAGTATAGAATCTTCTACGTTCCCGGCAAAGCGTCCTCACCTCTGCGTCATCGTCTTTCTTCCTTTTGTTCACAGACTCTCCATCCTCGTTTTCGTCCTCTTCCTCCTCCTCTTCGATTATCCCCTCTACTATGGCTTTGGGAACCCCTGGGCTCGTGTCTTCTTCACACCTAATACACATACACTCGATTCCTTTTCCATTTCAAACATTTAAAACTAGGCATAATGGCTGCGTTGGACTTAATCGGTAAAAGAAAACCCGCTACTGTGCTCGACAGGAAAACTAGGCGGTGGTGTTTGGCACAGCTCCCAGAACGCTTTGCTTTTGTCACACAGGGAGGGGCCGTGGCTCAGTGGTAGAGCATATGCTTGGCATGCAGAAGGTCCTAGGTTCAATCCCCGGCATCTCCAGTTAAAGGGACCAGGCAAGTAGGTGATGCGAAAGACACCCGCCTGAGACCCTGGAGAGCCGCTGCCGGTCTGAATAGACAACACTGGCTTTGATGGACCGAGGGTCTGATTCAGTAGAAGGCAGCTTCATGTGATGTGATCACAGGATATAGAATGTGTTTCGTCCGGTTGTGCATTTCTTGACTGCTGAGCTCACAGCTTATTTTATTGATGTAAAACATTTGTCAGCTGCCTTTTTTTCCTAACAGAGCTCAAGGCGGCTTACAATATAAATAAAATACATAAAACCAAACATTTAAAATCACATTGGTTCTTCTGGGCTGTGTGACCGTGGTCTTGGTATTTTCTTTCCTGACGTTTCGCCAGCAGCTGTGGCAGGCATCTTCAGAGGAGTAACACTGAAGGACACTGAAGGACACAGCCCGGATAACCTACAAGAACCAATGAACTCTGACCGTGAAAGCCTTCGACAATATTTAAAATCACAATTTAGGACTGCTTTAATCAAATGCAGTCCTTAATAAAACTGTCTTCAGCTGTCTCCTAAAGATCAAGAGTGAACCTCCCTGGGGAGGCTGCTCCATAATCGTGGGGCTACCACCAAAAAGGCCTTCTCTTGAGCACTCACCAAACAAGCTTCTTTGGTTGAGGGGACAGCCAGGAGGGCCCCTCTCTGTGAACTTAATTTCTGGGCAGGAACATATGGGGAGAAGATGGTCCTTCAGATACTGTTGGCCACATTTATTTATTTTTGGATTTATACCCCGCTCTACCCCTCCCAAAGCCGGGCTCAGAGTGGGTTACATCATTTTAAAAAGTATACATTTATAAATAGATTATAAACAAATTAACACATTAAAATCCCTAATACTAAAATCAACTCTAAAATCCGACAACACATGTAACATCTGAAGCTGCCTTCTACTGAATCAGACCCTTGGACCATCCAAGTCAGTATCTATAATCTACTCAGACCAGCCCCAGCTCTCCTGGGTCTCAGGCAGAGGTCTTTCACATCACCTACCTGCCTGGTCCCTTTAACTGGAGATGCTGGGGATTGAACCTGGGACCTTCTGCATGCCAAGCAGATGTTCTACCATTGGCTATGGCCCCTCCCCTACCACTGCAGACTATGGGAGGGGGTGTCATTGGACTGCACCTTCCTCCGTCCAAAAAGTCTCTCCACACAGAAGAACACAAATCAGGAAGAAAAGAAAAGCTGAAACCCAATTTCTCCCCAATACGCCACGTGAATATGGCCTAAAGAAACAGATGCCTCCAAGATGCGCAGGCATGAATCGACTCCTTCCTCTCCACCAAAATTAAAGAGCATTTGAGATTTTAAAACTGTTGGGGAGGGGGCACCTCGGGAAGCCAGGAAGGGCCCCTGCCAAGGAGCATTCCCCCATCCCTCCTACCTGCCGAAACGCTACCCCTTCCTACCCACGTGCAAGGCAACGGCAGAAGGAGGGACCTACTCTTTGACTTGGCCAACCATCGAAACTCGGGCGGACTCCAGATTCCGGATCTGTCCGCTTTTCACACTGTGGAGCAGGAAAGCGACCGTTAACAAGGAGGGCCCCTCACAGCCCGCCTCTTCCCAGTGGCGCTTGGCCGAAGCGGCCTTCGCCTCAGTACACGTCACCTGCACCACACCCGGAGAGAGGGTGTCGGAAGTTGCTTGCTCACCTCCACTCAATGGCGTTCTCGATGGACTTGAATGTCTTGGGGCGACTCCGAAGGAAATTCTGCATGCTGTTCAAGGCGTCCATGGCCGTACCTAACCAAGAGCACCGACAAAGGAAAAGGGTGGTGTGGGAGAAGAAACACAGCATGGAGCAAACCTGCAGAGTAACACTGTGTGTGTGCCTGTGTGTGTGAGGAATAGAAGAAGAAGAGTTGGTTTTTATATGCTGACTTTCTCTACCTTTTGAGAATCAAACCAGCTTACAATCTCCTTCCCTTCCTCTCCCCACAACAGACACCTTTGTGAGGTAGGTGGGGCTGAGAGAGCTCTGAGAGAGCTGTGACTGGCCCAAGGTCACCCAGCTGGCTTCATGCGGAGGAGTGGGGAAACAAACCCGGTTCACCAGATTAGCATCTGCCGCTCATGTGGAGGAGTGTGGAGGAGTGGGGAATCAAACCTGGTGCCTGTTGTGGGGAAGGGAAGGCGATTGTAAGTCACTTAAAGACTCCTTAAAGGTAGAGAAAAATGATAGAGAAAACCAACTCTTCTTCTTTGATTGTGAACTTTGAAATTAAATATAGGAAGGTCACAAGTACGATGGATTGAATTTAAATTGTGATGAGAATAGGAAGAGTTTTTGTGAACCACAACTCAGATCATCAGGAGCATAAAGTGGTAGTTTCAGTTGACAGAGGAAGAGGAAGAAGAGTTGGTTTTTATATGCCGACTTTCTCTACCACTTAAGGAAGAATCAAACTGGCTTACAATTGCCTTCCCTTCCCCACAACAGACACCCTGTGAGGTGGGTGGGGCTGAGAAAGCTGGGACTGGCCCAAGGTCACCCAGCTGGCCTCACGTGGAGAAGTGGGGAAACCAAATCCAGTTCACTAGATTAGCCTCTGCCGCTCATGTGGAGTGGGGAATCAAACTCCCAGATCAGAGTCCACCGCTCCAAGGCACCACTCTTATCCACTACACCTGATGCTACCACCAGAGCCGCCTGGCACGCCCATGGCTAATGACGGAGGAAGAGAAAAAAGTCGACTGGCTGGCGCCGCTGAGAGCCTTACCTTCCACTACGTCGATCATGCACAAGCCTAACAAACTGGGCACTGCGTTGGAGGCTGCCGTGTGCACGGCGATGGCCCCTCCCATGCTGTGGCCTATGAGCATGATGGGAGGAGAGAGGTCTCCATACATGGCTTCCACCACATTCCCGATATCCCTGCAAATGTGGACACAGGAGCAGGATGACTCTCCCAGGTCTGTAAATGGATCACATCCCTCCCTCTCGCTATGGAGTTTTCATTTGGCAACTGGGCGTCCTTTGAAGAGTTTAATCCACCACAAGGGCAAGCCACATTACTTCCCACGCCCTCAATCACACACCCGGCTGCCAGAAATCTTCAGCAGTCCTGCTGACGGTTCCAGGAGCAGGCTTCCAAGAAGCTGGCCCCTCCAACCTTCAAATGAACAGCCCCTGGCTGCAGATCACAGCCGGCGTGCACAAAAGGTGCACTAGAAGACATGCGGCTGCCTGCGGCAAAGTCAGCCCACAGGCCAGTCTCGCCCAGAATTGTCTACTCTGACTCACAGCTTTCAGGCTGGGGTCTTCCTAGGCCCCCCTGCCTGAGACCCTTGAATACATGACACTGCCTTCTACTGAATCAGACTACTGATCCATCAAGGTCGGTATTGTCTACTCTGACTGGCAGTGGCTCTCCAGGGTCTCAGGCTCAAGTCCCTCACATCATCTACTACCAGATTCTTTTAACTAGAAATGCCAGGAATTGAACCTGAGACCTTCTGCATGCCAAGCAGAGGCTCTGTCACTGAGCCACGGCCCCTCTCCATGGCTCTCCAGAGTCTCAGGCAGAGATCTTCCACATTCCTTACTGCTTGTCCCTGTTAACTGGAGGTGCCAGGGATTGAACCGGGGACCTTTGACATGCCAAGCAGAGGCTCTACCACGGAGGCACGGCCTCTCTCCATGGCTCTCCAGGGTCTTAGGCAGAGGTCTTTCACATCACCTTCTGCCTTTTCTTTTAACCCAAGTTGCTGGACCTTGAACCTGGAACCATCTGCATGCCAAGCAGGTGTTCTACCACTGAGCCACTAAGGTCTTTCCCATCACCTACTGCTTGTTCCTTTTAACTGGAGATGCCGGGGATTGAACCTGGGACCTTCCGCGTGCCAAGCAGATGCTCTACCACTGAGCCACAGCCCTTCACCTTCAACAGAAAGTGAACCTGGGATCCTGCACATGGAACGCAGGCTTTGAGAGAAAGAGACTCCTCTAGCTTTGCTGAAAGGCAGACGAGACATTTTAAAAAAACAAGCCAAAGAAAATCAGCAAGAGCCATTTCAGCCGATCTGTAGCTCTTGCCCACGCTGGGAAAGCCAGCTTTGAGTGGGGCACCTCCGCAAGGTGTGCGCGTGGGAGTTGCTGCCGCACAATGAGCAGATGGGCTCTTTCCAGGGAGGCTCACGCCTCCGTCCGTGCAAAGGACTCTTTCACCTTCACGACTTGATGGCACCACACTCGGAGGCCGCAAGTCAAACGAGGATAGGAGAAGTACTTTTAGGGGGCGATAATTGCTTTCCTAACAGCCTGCCGCAAGAATGGCCAGGGCGCTCTTTGAGTGAGCCATGGTGGAGGCAGCAGCTCCGCCTCTGCTTTTGAGTTGCGTGCCGGAAAAAAGGCAGTAACCCCATAAAAAAGAGGGAAAAGTCGTAAGTGCTCGCAGCCTTGGTTCCAGGCAGTCCGGCAGGCGGAAAGCAGAGGCATTGTAGCAAATTGCGCTATGGGCCATGGCCAGGCACATTGAGGCATGCTGTGACCCTGCTTGAACGCAAGCATGGTTGAGGATGCCGCTTCGTCAGGAGCTGAATGGCACAACCCAGAAGCAACCTCCCCTGGCCCCGGCCTTTACAGCTGCCCAAAAACTGGTCATAAGAACATAAGAAAGGCCCTGCCGGATCAGACCCAGGCCCATCAAGTCCAGCAGTCTGTTCACACAGTGGCCAACCGGGTGCCTCCAGGAAGCCCACAAGCAAGACGACTGCAGCAGCATTATCCTGCCTGTGTTCCGCAGCACCTAAGATAACAGGCCTGCTCCTCTGATCCTGGAGAGAATAGCTATGCATCATGACTAGTATCCATTTTTACTAATAGCCATGTTAGTATTGTTATTGCTACCTGCCTTCAGCCCAGCCTCGGCTGGGAGAGAAGGCAGGATATAAATAAAAAAAGAAAAAGAAAAAGAAAAGTGACGTACTTGGACATGGTTTCCGCAGACAGGTCTTCTGGATTCCTAACTTTCGTCTGACCTGCAAAAGGAAAACAATGTCAAGAAATCAAAAATTTCGGGCAGGGTGGGGTGGGAACCTTTTGCCATAGGAAAGTTTGGGAGCCCCCACCCCCAAACGCATGACTTACCATGGCCCCTGAGATCCAGAGCCACGATCCTGCACTGAATCCGGTTAATGATGGCAGCCTGCAAGAAGGGACAGAACACAGAGTTGGTGAGAGCCAGTGTAGTGCAGCAGTTGAGAGTGCCGGACTAGTAACTGGAAGACCCGGGTTCAAATCCCCACTTGTGCCATGGAAGCTCGCTGGGTGACCTTGGGCCAGTCACACTCTCTCAGCCTAACCTAGAACATAAGAAAAGCCCTGCTAGATCAGGCCAAGGCCCATCAAGACCAGCAGTCTGTTCACACAGTGCCTATCCAGGTGCCTCTAGGAAGCCCACAAACAAGACGACTGCAGCAGCAGCATCCTGCCTGCGTTCCACAGTACCAATATGACAGGCACGCTCCTCTGATCCTGGAGAGAAGAGGGATGCATCCTGACTAGTATCCATTTTGACTAGCAGCCCCGGATAGCCCTCTCCTCCATGAACATGTCCACTCCCCTCTGAAAGCCTTCCAAGTTGGCAGCCATCCCCACATCCTGGGGCAGGGAGTTCCACGAGTTAACTATGTGTTGTGTGAAGAAATACTTCCTTTTATCTGTTTTGAATATCTCTCTCTCCAGCTTCAGCAGATGACCCCACGTTCTAGTATTATGAGAGAGGAAGAAAAGCTTCTCCCTGTCCACTCTCTCCACACCATGCTTAATTTTATAGACCTCTATGTCTCCCCTTAATGGCCTTCTTTGCAGCTAAACAACCCTGAGTGTTTTAACCTCTCCTCGCAGGGTCACTGTGAGACTACAATGGAGAAAAGGAGAAGGACGTAAGCCTCTTTGGGTTCCCATTGGGGAGAAAGGTGGCATATAAATGAATTAAATCTAACACTCTTGCAGGACTGTTGGGCTCCTTCCAACGCTCTCATCTGGCACAAGGAGTCTTATACGGAGGCAGGGGGAAGAAAGAGCCTCGTGTTAGCTTTGGAGGAAAGCTCTTTGCACCAGAAGAGGGGAAGGGAAGAGTCAACCGGCTGGGGGAGGGGTACCTTTCGGCCCACATTAGCAGCTTAAAACAAAAGGGGGGCAGGTTGGCACGGAGGCCAGGAATGGCTCGGAGGTGGCCATGAGGAATACCAATGCAGCAGCAGGAGAGCAAAGGAACGCCGGCTCTGGGAACAGGCCGTGCTCCTCTTAGGCCTCAAGTCTGGAAGCGCAGCAGGGCTTCTCCAAAGGGCAGGGCGCTCGATTCTTAAAGGGAAAGAAACCCCTGGCCAGCTTCCAAGACGAGATGATGCAAAAATACTTCACACTTTTGCAGAATGGATTCTGCAATTTTTTTGTTGCCGTTTCGCTAAATGTTCCTGCTCTCTCCACATCCATGTCTTACGGGAGCTCTGTCTTCTTGGCAGTCCCTCCAGTTTCTGGGATTTCCTCCTGGATTGCGCACACGCTTGCAAGAGTACCCTCCCAGCCATATGGACTCGAAGCCTGCTTTTTAAAAAATGTGTTAGGAAGCTGAATTCTGCAACTGATGGATATCAGACTCCGAAGGACCCTGGAGAGAAGCGGTCAGCACACAGCAGTTAGGGGGAACATGAGGATGGGGAGAGGGCACACTTCATGTTAATGTGCACTGAGGTGCGCAGGTGAGAATGAAGTTCTAGTGGCCACCCCATACTATCATTTACATCGAGGCCGTGTTGGCAATCTATAAAACATGGACTGGAGGATCAATCACCAAACCCTATTAAAATGTCCCTTACAAATACACAAGTCTGAGCAGAGCTTGTTTCACAGGGTAGCCATGTTGGCCTGCAATAGAAGAGCTAGATTTGAGTCCAGGAGCACCTTAGAGACTAACAAGATTTTTGGGGTATCGCTTAAGGGGAGACATGATAGAGGTCTATAAAATTACGCATGGTCTGGAGAGAGTGGACAGGGAGAAGCTTTTCTCCTTCTCTCATAAGACTAGAACGCGGGGTCATCTGCTGAAGCTGGAGGGTGAGAGATTCAAAACTGATAAAAGGATGTATTTCTTTACACAACACATAGTTAAATTGTGGAACTCCCTGCCCCAGGATGTGGTGATGGCTGCCAGCTTGGGAGGCTTTAAGAGGGGAGTGGACATGTTCATGGAAGAGAGGAGTATTCATGGCTACTAGTAAAAATGGATGCTAGTCATGATGAATACCTATTCTCTCTGGTATCAGAGGAGCATGCCAAATATATTAGGTGTTGTGAAACGCAGGCAGGATGCTGCTGCTGCAGTCGTCTTGTTTGTGGGCTTCTTAGAGGCACCTGGTTGGCCACTGTGGGAACAGACTGCTGGACGTGATGGGCCTTGGTCTGATCCAGCAGGGCTTTTCTTATGTTCTTATGACAAAGGGAGCTTTGACTCTTGGAAGCTTATCCCCTGAAAAACTTGTTGGGTCTCCAAAGTGCTACTGGACTCGAATCAAGCAAGTGTACTGAATCAGCGTGGTGTAGTGGTTAAGAGCAGTGGTTTGGAGTGGTGGACTCCCAGCTCCTCCACATGGTTTGATTCCCAGCTCCTCCACATGAGCGGTGGATGCTAATCTGGTGAACTGGATTTGTTTTCCCACTCCTACACACGAAGCCAGCTGGATGACCTTGGGTCAGTCACAGCTCTCTCGGCCCCACCTACCTCACAGGGTGTCTGTTGTGGGGAGGGGAAGGGAAGGCAATTGTAAGCCGGTTTTATTCTGCCTTAAGTGGTAGAGAAAGTCGGCATATAAAAACCAACTCTTCTTCTTTTTCAAAAATCACACATCCCTAAATTCCTATCTTATTCTCAGAAGACAGAAAGATGCAGCAACCGTTTACTAGCTGCTCTGGAGCAGTTCTTTCTGAAGAGTGGCGTTTTATAACCCCAAGATGCTTTCACAACACACACCCCCAACACACACTCACCTCCAAAGAGCTGCTGAATGAGGCCGCTTTTGAAAAGAAGACACCCAGTCGAAAATAAGTTTGGGCTTGGGTGTCTGCTCCCGCCATCTAACGCTTCTATGCAAATGGGTTTATTTTTGGCACTCGGGTGATTAAGTGGCATTCTGCGCTGAAAGGCATTTTCTAAAAAAAAGTAGGCCTTTTGTTCCAGAAAATCGGGTAGCAAAAACACATACACACACAAACCCCTGCAGAGCTGCAAAAAGAATACCTATGGTGGGGTTCTTAACTAATGAGCGGGGGGAGGGGGAATCTATCTACTGAGAACAGCCTTTCTGACAGCCCAAATGATGCCATGGAAGCAATTATGGGTTTGGGTTTTTTTTGGGAATCTTAGAACGGCTCAGGCATAAAGCAGCGTTAATGGGGAGGATATTCCTTTGGACAGAGTGGACAGGGAGAAGCTTTTCTACCTCTCGCATGACACCAGGATGCAGGGTCATCTGCTGAAGCTGGAGGGTGAGAGATTCAAAACAGCCAAAAGGAAGTATTTCTTCACACAACACAAATTTAGACTGTGGAACTCCCTGCCCCAGGGTGTGGTGATGGCTGTCAACTTGGAAGGCTTGAAGAGGGGAGTGGACATGTTCATGGAGGAGAGATCTCCAGACATAGGGTTGCCAGGTCCCTTTTCGCCACGGCAGGAAGTTTTAGGGGCGGAGCCTGAGGAGGGCAGGGTTTGAGGAGGGACTTCAATGCCACAGAGTCCAATGCCACAGCGGCCGTTTTCTCCAGGTGAACTGATCTCTATCGGCTGGAGAACAGTTGTAATAGCAGGAGATCTCCAGCTACTACCTGGAGGTTGGAAACCCTACCGAGAGGTCAGGAAGACTTTTCCCCAGGGCCTGCAATCACTTGAGTGGAAATACCAGGGACCAAACTGGGGGCTTTCTCCATGCCAGACGGGTGCGCGTCAATACACGTTCACGTAATAATGAAGTGGTTGGTGGCCGCTGTGATTATTTTGCCATGGAGAACTCAACAAGAATGTATTCCTCAGGATTTACTCACGGTAAACACAGCCCAGGAAAGAGCGGAATGGCCTCCGCCGTGTAGTAGGAGCAGGACGGGCCCTTCGGTTCCACTCTTGTAAATTCGAAAAGTGTATGAACAGTTAAAGACATCGTAACACCAACAGGAGAAAGAAACAAAAACCCAAACCCAAGATGTTAGGAGTCTCAAGATGCCAACTGCACCCTTTTCGTTCGTAAATAAACGGGGGTGGGAGGAAGAGAGAGAGAGATAGTAAAAGGATATATCTTTGCCAGAGTCACTTTCCACTACCACATCTTCCATTGACTCGAAATACTGGCTCCAAGGGACAGGAGAATAGTCACGCTTCCGCCCGGGCCTGCAAAACAAGATTTGATGCTTTAACTCAAAACATTTCGTTTTATTGATTTACACCCCACCTTTTACCCCAATGGGGGCCTAAAGCAGCTTGCATCATTCTCCTCTCCTCCGTTTTATCCTCACAACGACCCTGTGAGGTAGGTTAGGCTGAGAACGTGTGACTTGGCCCGAGGTCACCCAGTGAGCTTCCATGGCATGAGTGGAGATTTGAACTTTGGTCTCCGCGATACTAGATCCAACACTCTAACCACCATGTCACACTGGCTGTCTTGATGGGAGGGGATCTCAACAAGGACAGCTACACCAGCTTGTGCTTGCCCATAAATACTAGTAAATTAGTAAATATTAGTAACATTAATGAGCTACCCTAACCACCCACAGACAGGTTTAACACACTATGATTATATTCCCATGAATTACATCCCTGGAAACTTTCTGCCGCCTACATTTATTCAGGACATGCTGTTAAAAATTATTCACTATAGTCAGGACAAGCTTGACTTTCAGTGGGAACTTGTATTTCACCATGTTAGATCACAGAGCCTGAGAATTGGCAAGATCCTTAGAGGTCATCTAGTTCAACCACCCATGTTCATAAGAACATAAGAAAAGCCCTGCTGGATCAGACCAAGGTCCATCAAGTCCAGCAGGCTGTTCACACAGTGGCCAACCAGGTGGCTCTAGGAAGCCCACAAACAAGATAGCCATAGCAGCATTATCCCGCCTGTGTTCCACAGCACCTTATATATTTGGCCTGCTCCTCTGATCCTGGAGAGAATAGGTCTGCATCATGACTAGTATCCATTTTGACTAGTAGCCATGAATAGCCCTCTCCTCCATGAACATGTCCACTTTCCTCTTGAAGCCTTCCAAGTTGACAGCCATCACCACATCCTGGAGCAGGGAGTTCCACAATTTAAAGCAGTAATTGTAAGGCAAGACGATCCATGATAGATAATTGGTCAGCCTCTGCTTGAAGTTCTCCAGAAAGGGAAAATCTGACCCCAGGTAGTCAGTTTCACTGTCAAACCACACTCACTGTTAGGAGGTTTATCCTAATGTTCAAGAGAAATCTTCTCTCCTGGAGCCTCAGCTCATTAGGAGAAGAAGAGTTGGTTTTTATATGCCGTCTTTCTCTACTTAAGGAAGAATCAAACCGGCTTACAATCACCTTCCCCTCCCCACAACACGCTGTGAGGTTGGTGGGGCTGAGAGAGTTCGGAGAAAGCTGTGACTAGCCCAAGGTCACCCAGCTGGCTTCATGAGGACGAGTGGAGAAACCAACCCGGTTCACCAGATTAGAGTCCGCCGGTCATGTGGAGTGGGGAATCAAACCCAGTTCTCCAGATTAGTGTCCACCGCTCCAAACTACCGCTCTTAACCACTACACCACGCTGGAAGGAAGGTGGAAAATAAATGTTTTAAATAAAATTTTAAGAAACCTCTCTTCTACCGAACACACCCAGTTAGGTTATTGTTTTCTTTTCTAGACCTCCAGCCATCCATACTGCCCTCCTCTAGACCTGGTCCTGTTAGCCTACACCTCTCTATCTCCTGAGGAGGCCAGACTAACAAAGACTCCAGTGGAGCTATGGGATTACCTCTCCTGACTTTGTTTCTGTTTCTACGAAGGCAGCCAAATATTGCATTCACCTTTTTTTCCAGCCTCGGTGTACCATTTTTGAAGAGATGCACTTCCATTCTTACATTCATGGCCCAGTGGGGATTTGAACCCGGGTTCTCCTTGGCCCTTGTCCAGCTCTCTAACTGGCTCTCGCCACACCTGCATCAGGGAATCCACCTTTCCACAAGCACAATTGTTTTTAACTGCACCCCAGAAATATAAATAATTTATCTTTTAATGTACGTGTCAAATTTATTATACGGCCTCTCCAGAGACTCCGGACGGTTAACTGGATTGCAAACAACGGCAGCCAAGCTTCGGAAAATGAAGAGCGTCACAGATCGAATGCTGTTTATATGCTTGCCCACTTCTCTGGAAGAATCTCAGGCTCAAGCAAAGCCCAGGTATAAGAATCCAGATATGTTTGCCAAGTCCAGGATGAGAAATTCCTGGAGATTTGGGGGTGGAGCCTGGGGAGGGCTGGATTTGGGGAGGGCAGAGACTTCAGTAGGGTATAATGGCACCCACCCATCCCAGCCATTTTCTCCAGGGAAACTGATCTCTCTCGTCTGGCTATCAATTGTCATTCTGAGACATATTCAGGCCACACCTGGAGTTGAACACATAAAGCTGCCTTCTACTGAATCAGTCCATCAAAGTCAGTAATGTCCACTCAGTCCGGTAGCGACTCTCCAGGGTCTCAGGCTGGGGTCTTTCACATCACCTACTTGCCTTGTCCCTTTAACTGGAGATGCCGGGGATTGAACCTGGGACCTTCTGTATTACCAAGCAGAGGCTCTACCACAGAGCCATGGCCCCTTCCCTTCGATTCAGAGCTGTGAAGCTACCAGCAAGAAAGCCTCTTTGAGGCCCTTATTCTTCTACCTTTCCACCAGCTATGTATTTAAGAGCTGACCTGAGAAGCCCTACCACATTGCAAGAGAAGCAGTGCTCTCTTTCCCTGTGATCTAGAAGCACTTTGTCCCAAAAACACTGACCTCCACCTGCAAGAGTTCAAGGAAAGTGAGAATTTATTTCAGTCAAGTGAGTTTTCTTTTTTTACCCAAAGTCTTTCACCACTGTTTCCAGCAAACATCTTGTGGGATATTCAGAAGGCTGCACCAAGAGGGATCAGTACTGCGGCCTAAAGCATGACATCCTGCCCATTACTCGAAGTACGTGCCTGCTATGCAATTTCTGCATCGTCCGACGCATCATGTTTAAATGCTGATGCTTTATTATCAGGTTTGTTTCGGATTTCTGGTTGCTTCCAAAACTCTACAAGCCAAATCCTTTTGCACTGTTCACGGGATGCCTCATACTGTTGATTGTATTTGACCTACGCTACATAATCCGCCGTGAGCTTTGACGAGAAAGGGGGACCGGAAATCTTGTAAATAAGTAAATACATATTATTAGTGACAATGCCTGGCCTCTGCATAGCATCTCCAGCATCACATGCTTTTAATCACAGTAATTCATACAACGACCCTGTGCAGTAGGCCAATCCCTTATCTGCAAGAGAATGCCGCGCTTAGCAAGCAGACATGCTAGAGACGAGCTCAACAGGGGCTTTTTTCCAGAGAACTGCTGGAAAGGTACAGCAGAGGGAAGAATCTAAGACAGGGGTGTCAAACATACGGCCCGGGGGCCGGATCCAGCCCCTTGAAAGCTCTTATCCGGCCTGGAAGCCAGTCGGCAGCCATCACCACCCCAGTCTCGATCTGGGCTGGCAAGGCATGGCCCTGCCCAACCAAGTGACATTTATGTTATATCCGGCCCTCGTAATAAATTAAGTTTGACACCTCTGATCTAAGCTGTGGACACACACGGGTGGCGACAGAGAGAGCGTCAGGCAGTAGAAATGGTTTGTGTGAGCTTAAGGCTGCACGCTGAACAGTCCTGAGTCAGCACTGGAGGGCGAGCTTGTCAGTCTCGAGAGCAAATCTAGTAGGAGAGCACCTATCCACTCAGCTGAAGTTGATTCAGTAAGGTGGAGGAAACTCTCTGGCAGCGAGCACAGAGGTCAGAAACGCAGCTACTACGAGGATTCAAGATGAAAGGCTTAACAGTGGGGGCCGTATCCAAGGCCTTCCGTCACGAAAGTGATCCCAGTGTTCCATTGAAGAAAAAATAGTAGCCACGCCACACCAACATTGCAATCAAACCCCAAAATGTGGCTAAGGGACAACACTCATAGATTTAATTATGTACCACCATTATAACCACCTATATATACTAACATTATAACTACCTGTATGTTTTGACTGAAATGCATCCAAAGTAACAATACACAATATGCCAGTAGAATTATTGTGTATTGTCACTTTGGATGTATTTCAGTCAGTATAGATAGGTGGTTATAATGTAGGTACATAATTAAATCTATGAGTATTGTCCCTTAGCCACACGCTTTTGTTTTTTGGGGTTTGATTCCAAGTGTTCCATTACCACTGGTCAAAGCAATGTTCCCACTGGTTGAGCTTTCACTGCCACTGACCCAATACTCTGCCCCAGCAAACGTGGACGTTCTGACCCTTCCACTCAAGCAGCTCCTATTGCTGCATGATTGTGAAAATAAAACAGGGGTGTTCTATCAGGTTACTGGATGTATATTATGCTATAGTCTGTGTATGAGATTCTTGGGACCCCTGCCCCTCCTCCTCGCACTTCTCCTTCCTCACACAGTATGTTCCAGTCAATGGGTTCCAGAACATATTTTAAGATGCCAGATTTCAGTGGCAGAGCATCTGCTTTGCATGCAGAGGATCCCAGGTTCAATCCCTGGCATCTCCAGTTAAAAGGACCAGGCTGTAGGCGATGTGAAAGATCTCTGTCTGAGACTCTGGAGAGCAGCTGCCAGTCTGAGTAGACAATAATGACTTTGATGGATCAATAGTCAGATTCAGTATAAGGCAGGTTCATAGGTGTTTAGGGAGGGGCTGTGACTCAGTGGCATTCACCTGGCATGCCAAAGGTCCCAGGTTCCATCCCCAGCATCTCCAGTTACAGACAAGGCAGTAGGATGCAAAAGACCTCTGCCAAAGACCCTGGAGAGCTACTGCCAATTAGGGAGGGGCCATGGCTCAGTGGCAGAGCGTCTGCTTGGCGTGCAGAAGGTTCCAGTTTCAATCTCCAGCATCTCCAGTTGAGAGGACCAGGTAGGAGGTGATGTGAAAGACCTCCGGCTGAGACCCTAGAGAAATGCTGTCTAATGGGGAGGGGCTGTGGCTAGGTGGCCAAGCATCTGCTTGGCATGCAGAAGGTCCTCGGTTCAATCCCTGGCAGCTCCAGTTAAAAGGACCAGGCAGTGGGTGATGTGAAAGGTGATGTGCTCTCCAGCTGATACCCTGTAGAGCAGCTGCCAGTCTGAGTAGACAATACTGGATGTGATGGACCAAGGGTCTGATTCATATAAGGTAGCTTCACATGTTCCAGTAAATGGTACCACATCTCTTCTACTTTACGAGACTGACCCAGCCCATGAGACACTCCCAACATAGGGGGGGAAAACAAGCAGTCTACCCCTCCCCCAGTGTCCCATCTGTAAATAGCCACACCCTGGCACAGTTCTCTTCTCTTCTTTTAAAAGCAGCATATCCTACCCTTCATAAAAAGCTCCCCCTCCCCCTGCGTGGGCATAGCATGCTGCTTAAGCAACTTAACTACAAACTGGGAGCTCCTTAGTTTGAGCCCTGCCAGGAACTCTCTGGGTAGCCTCAGGGAAGCCGCTCTCCACCCCACAAATGAATGATCAAAGCCCCAGACGGCAAGTTACGAGCCTTCAAAATACCAGGTGTGATTTTGTTAGCATCGTGCTGAGCCTGAAAGGTAGGTCACTATTAAGCGTGGATTGCAGGTGCCGCAGAGGCAAGAAAAAAAGAAAGCATAGTGTCAAGCTGCCCTTTCGGTCTCAGCCATCCTCCCACTCACAACGTGGCGATGACGGCGACCTACCTTGCAGGGAATCCAGTAACCACATTAGCCAGGTTTTGCAGCAAAAATCTAGGGCACGCCTCGCAGGCTAACATTTTATTCCAGCGCCTGTCTGCCTTTGTGAGTCAGCACTCCTGTTCTGACTCCCAAATAGTGACACTTAAGAGTAAAACGTCGTTAAAGGTGCCCTGGACTCCCTTGCTTAAATGTTGCCACCCTGTAGGGTCGTTCTGAAGACTGCAACCAGCTGTCGTGTGCGCTTTGAACACCATCATCATGCACTATCCTACTAGAGCAGGGGTCACTGGGGGAGGAGGGGGGTACGTGGGAGGAGGAGAAGGACCGTAGTTCAAAAACACATACAGAGTATTCGGTTGCACATTGCTAGGACAGGGCAGAGTGGAAGAGAGAGGACATGATGTACAAATCTGAGTCTGACGAAGGGAGTTGTAGGGGAGGGGCCGTGGCTCAGTGGCAGAGCATCTGCTTGGCATGCAGAAGGCCCCAGGTTCAATCCCCGTCCTCTCCAGTTAAAGGGACTAGGCAAGGAGGTGATGTGAAAGACCCCTGCCTGAGACCCTGGAGAGCCGCTGCCGGTCTGAGTAGACCATGCTGACTTTAATGGACAGAGGGTCTGATTCAGTATAAGGCAGCTTCATGTGTACGTGGTTGCGAATTTCCTGCATTGTGCAGGGGGTTCGACTAGATGACCCTTGGGGATCCCTTCCAGCTCTACGTTTCTAATTGTTCGACCATTGGGAGCAGCCCCTCCCTTTAACATAATACACCCCCCCAGCACACACACACGCTCCTTGCTTTGGAAAGAGCGCCAGCCACACCCCCTGACGTCACCCTTTGCAAGAGGCCACGCCCCTCCCGGTCCCCCCGCACCTGCCGCCCCGCCCGATGACGTCACGCCCATGCCCCCCCTTCTCCTACCCCATGCGCATCTTGGGCAAGGCCTGGCTGCTGCCCCCCGCGGGGCCCGGAGGGCGGGGCGGCAGGCGGCCCAGCTGCAGCTGCTTCTCCAGGGCGGACATGGCGAGCGGCGCAGTCCGGGCGGAGCGGGAGCGCGAGAGGGGCGGGGAGCGGGCGAGATCCGGGCCCCGCCCGCCTGCCTGCCTGCCAGGAGCCGCCGGCCAGCCGCTCCCAGCAGCCGCCGCGCGGCCGCCCACCGGAAGTGCGCCACCGCGGCCCCACGGGAAATGAAGTTCTTCTCCGAAGGGACTGAGCGGAGGGGAGGCGCCGTTCGTGGGGGACGCTAGCCGGAAGTACCCGTGGGGCACTATGGGAAATGGAGTTCGCGAGACGCGAAAAGCGCGACAGGCCACCGAGGCTTGAAAGAAAGACGGGGATCAAAATGTTTCTGTGAGGGAACGCAAGGTGCATTGTGGGAAATGGAGTCTTTACGCAGCTCGGAAGGAGAAAGTCTCTGGTCAGCCTTGTCCTAACTTAGAATTCTCTTTATCTCCGAGCGGACGACGGAGACCCTGATTACTAATGAGGGTAACCGGAAGTTGCCTCATCTCTTCCGCTTGGGAGACCGACGGGGGGGAGGGCTCGTTGTTGCCATCGCGATGGGAATTCCCTTTCCATAGGGCAGAGGTTCGCGCTGGAGTCTCGCAGAGCCTTCTGGGGGTTGTAGTTCGAAGACAAAAGAATGAGCCGGCCCGGTTATTTCGCCGCCGTTGCCGCCACGTTCCCAGAGGGCCTTGCGGGCCTGGCCGTTGCTAAGCAGCGGGAAGCGAACTCGGGCCTACTTTGGGCCGGGCCAGAGGATGAAGCAGAAGAAGCCCAAGGGCGGCCCGGCTCGGACCGGGCCTGGACGCAAACGGAAAGGTGAGCGGAGGGGCGGCGGGTTCAAATTGGGGCCCTTTCGCTGACCTTGGGCCAGCAGTTATTTTTTCTCAGCCTAGCCTACCTTGAAGGGTTGTTGTGAGCGGAGAGGAAATGTACATATGCCGCCCTAAGCTTGGAGAATAAGCTGAATAAAAGTATACTGGATAGGTCGACTGTGAAGGAAAGATGGTTTCCTAAGGGTGTTCCTCCAAGGGTTGCCAATAACCTGGAGGGGGGAAAGCGTCCTGGCCTTTTAAACAGAGGCTTTGAAGGGATGTTATGTAGGTCATACTATTTCTCTCC
Organism: Euleptes europaea; assembly: GCF_029931775.1. NCBI lineage: Eukaryota > Metazoa > Chordata > Lepidosauria > Squamata > Sphaerodactylidae > Euleptes > Euleptes europaea. The sequence continues at coordinate 3,188,345 of NC_079323.1, forward strand.
ATGCTGTGAAAAACTTCACCTGTCCATGCATTCAAGTTCTGCTAAAAGAACGGTGCTTTTTATTCCTCCAGGCCTATTGGCAACCGAATTCGCTTCTTAACTTTTGGGATTGATACATAACATTGAGGACATGTCATTAAAAAACAAACAACCAGCCCAGAACTGACCTGGGTTGTCAGAAGCTCCTTGAAAAGATTTCTTCCCAATCGTGACGATGCTCGCATGGAGAAATCAGCATTGGTAACGAGACAGGAACCCCAGGTCTCTATTAAGTCCCGGAGAATGCATAGTCTTCAGCTTCGTTATTAGCTATAATTCAGCAGCCTCTCTTTCTAGTCTCACTTTGTAAATCAGCAACCAAATGCCCTGGAAGGTTAAAATGTTCCCCCGCTGGTTTCTGAACGTTGTGGTTTCTGATGTCAGACTTATGTCCATTCAATCTTTGTCGCAGGGACCGGACTGTTGGTCCAGTGTAGAGGGTGGAAGGGCATTGCTGGCATGAGATGGCATAAATCGCGTTAGAAGATGAGCAGGGGTATGAACCTGTGATAGTATGTCCTTAAAAAAAAAACCCTACAAGAACCGACCTGGGCTGTCAGAAGCTCCGTGAAAAGATTTCATCCTAGTCGTGACGACACTCGCCAGTATTCTTATGAGAGTCTCCGCTTCAAAAAAAGTGACATTTCTTCCAAAACAAAAAGCTTTGCAGACTTGCATCTACGTTAAACCTGGTAAATCTCAGTGGCCAGATTTTGTGCTTTTCTCCTTCCACTTAACCTGACCTGCACAAAAGATATTCGTGCTTGTGAAATTCCAGGCTCTGTCGTGTGGCACAAGCACATGCTTTTGTTTTGAGAGCCTGGTGCTGTCATAACTCGTCCACAATCATTGGGAAGAGACACTGTACGCAATCCTGTGCTAAAGAGTCACTGTTTATCCTAAAGATAATTTTTTGCTGTACAAAAGAGCAAGTGTCCCGTAAAGACTAACAAAGACTAACAAAATTTCTGGCAGGGTGGGAGCTTTCATGAGTCACAGCTCACGGATATCTGAAGAAGTGAGCTGTGACTCACAAAAGCTCACACCCTGCCAGAAATTTTGTTAGTCTTTAAGGCACTACTGGACTTTTGCTCTTTTCTACTGCTGCAGACAGACTAACACAGCTACCCATTATAAATTTTTGCTGAATAAGTCTCAAGTTAAGATCCATGGAGAGAGCAGGTATAAACTCTAAGGTTACATCCCATTGCTTTGGTAAAATAGAGCGATCTAGCGGCTTATTCCATTCATTCTTGAGACTTTGCATGTAATATTTATTGACATCAAATACGTATGAACAAATATTGTAGGTTTCATTTTCTGCATTTATAGAATTAGAGTTTCCAGGAGCAAAGAGGAATTTGAGACACGGGATAATGCCTCAGGGCCGTATTTAGATACCAACAGATGTTACCGTTGTAAATTGAACCATCAGAAAGCTAAGGTGTAACTATCTCACCAGAATACCTGTATCAGCTGTTAAATAAGAGCAACAACAAACTAACTAACTATGGCAGGCTATGATGCACTGTATTTTATTTTTTTAGGTGAGAGGAAACATTGAAAGCAGGCAGCATGGATCTGCCTGCATGCCGGCTCGAAAGGTCCGGGTTTTGGATCAGTCCGGATATGGGATGTCCGGATAAGGGATACTCTACCTGTAGTGCAAATTAACAAGTATGCCTGATGGTATGAACTAAGATCAGGGAAACCAAATCCTCCTTAATTGAATGGAAGTTGCATCCTCTTTAAAGAAATCCGAGGTGGTGGGGAACCCCACATAAATTTCGGAAACAAAGTATTAATTTTATGACTATATCTGCAGGGTATATAGAAAGGAATTGCATGTGAAATATAAATAATCCTAGGTATAATATTCAGCACTAATGTATGGAGAACCTTTGCGACTCTCCATTGCTTGGTTTTATCCAGTCCCAATACCTCCTCTCCTGTTTTTCCCAGGCCTTAGTGATGTCTCCCCCTCCACCAGTTTGCCCCCACTGGTCGAAGGCCAACTGCGCTGCTTTCTGAATCTGACCGTTAGTAAAATCTTATGGATGGTGACCAAACCTCCAGCTTCCGTTGTTGTGCGCGTGAGGTGGTGGGGAGAAACTTCGGACGGGACTGTCTTCATCCCCCGGGGCACTTCTCAGGTCGAACAGAAAACGTTTAAAACCACCACCCGCTACCCAATTCGGTGTGGCCCAAAACAGTTTGCTTCCTATCTGACAGGTATGTATTGAGCCCTTGAGTTATAAAAATGTGGCCTATTGGTTGTGGGATTTGGGGTGGGTCCATAGCTCTGGCAAGATTCCTGTCACTAGATCTGTCATGTCAGCTCCAACGCTTAGGAAGGAGCAGAGCAAAAAAATGTGAAATTATTCTGTCTTGTGGACATATATGCTCGTTTTTGTAGTTAACATGACGAGGTACCTTAATGGGACTTACTGCTTTGTGCAAAAGCAAGATTCGAATCCAGGCGCACCTTAAAGACCATAAGGATTTTCCAGTGTATGAGCTTCGGAGAGTCAAAGCTCCCTTCATCAGAGACTGTTTTGTGCAGAGCGCACGTTCTGTGTTGCTAGACAAAGACTTGTTGATTTGCTGGCCATGGGAAAGGGATGTTTAAGAGGCAGAAGCAAAGAACTAGCTTTTTATATAGATGGTAACTGAGATATTTGTCATTTTCTACACTTGTTTGGATAAACGCAATCCTTAAAATGTATATCAAGCCAGCCTCTCATTTAACCCTGCTTTGTTTTCTGCAGATATGGGTGCTCTTGTACTGGAAGTAATGACCAGAACAGACCACCTTCCCATTGGGCGTGTTCAGATCTGTGGGCTGTCACAGCTCTCTCCGAGTCATCCCATCAGTGGCTTTTTCACCATCGTGTCCCCGAAGTCTGAGAAGACAGGAGAGCTGCAGGTAGCTCCAACGGCTGTTTCCTGCTTTGTATCGTTATTATTTAGCTGAGAAAAAAACCTTTCAGTCATTCTCTTCCAGGTGTCGCTTGTTCTGGAACCCCTGTCCGAAACCTATGACAGCAACAGCTCTGTTCCGAACACAGACGTGAGCTTCAGTAACTGTTTGCCGGCCCAGGGAGCCAAAGAGGCAGCCGATTCCAGCCACTTCCTTGCCCCGTCTCAGCTGTACAGACCCCACAGTGGGAGCATTGTCGGAAGCGAGTCTATCAGCAGTAGCAGGGCCCCTACACCAAGGTGGAGTATTTTCCTTCCCTTGATCTCTTTTGAGCTTTAAATCACAGTCGGTTTGCACCATCCTCAGGTAGATCTGTGCAGCTCAGACATCCCGGATGGAGAATGTGTTTGTCCCACAATGTCTTTCACAAGGTTATTCTCAGCTGTCCTCAGCATGGTGTAGTGGTTAAGAGTGGTGGTTTGGAGCGGTGGACTGTGATCTGGAGAACCAGGTTTGATTCCCCACTCCGCCACATAAGTGGCGGAGGCTGATCTGGTGAACCGGGTTGGTTTCCCCACTCCTACACACACACACACACACACACACACACACACACACACACACAGTGCAGATGCATGTATCTCAGCTGCATTTATTTATTTTGCCGTCCCGTCCCAGCTGACTTATGGCGACCTTGTAGGGTTTTCAAGGAAAGAGACATTCAGAGGTGGTTTGCCATTGCCTGCCTCCACGTCATGACCCTGGAGAAAATGTCTTTTGGAGGGCGGACTATGGCATTATATCCTGCCGAGGTCCCTCCCCAAACCCTCCCCAGGATCCACCTCCAAATCTGGAATTTTCTATCCTGGTGTTGGCAAGCCTGTGTATTGCCAGGGCCATTTGCCATCCTCCAGGTTTGACCTGGAGCTCTCCCGGAATTATAACTGATTTCCAGACAACAGAGATCAGTTCCCCCGGAGAAAATGACTGCTTTGGAAGGTGGACTCTATAGCATTATACCCCACTGAGGTCCTTCCTCTCCCCAAATCCCACCTTCCCCAGGCTCCACCCCCAAATGTCCTGGAATTTCCCAACCCAGAATGACAATCTTCATCTTAAACTAGCATCCACAGATAAACCAGAAATGGTTAGTGGCATAAAGTTGTCTGGCAGATGTTCCTCGTTTGAAGAGAGCCCATTTATGCCACAGGTTTTTTGGTGCTGTCCTGAACTATGAACAGTTTGGCTTCAGCTATGCATATCATGAAAGAAGCCAATGGCCCTGTTCTTGTTCCTCTTTCCCTTCTCCCCCGGTCCCTATTTGATGTGCATGCACAGCATACCAGCAGCGCACACTGAGGGAATCTGCTTTAGGTTTTATGATCTGCTGCTTGTTGTGTTTTGAAACAGGGGGAAGGATCACTTGTACTTCCCAGAGAATGCCGAGCACCTCAGAGAAGGCTTCAGCTCTGATCACGAGGCCCGAGCCAGACAAGGCGGGGGAAACCTGAATCCTGCCCATGTTCTTTCTTTGCACAACCCGCCCTCAAAAGACCTCCTTTCAGGTACGCAGATTTGCAGGTGTGTGCATGCACCATCAAGTCGTTTCCCATTTATGGCAACCCTATGAATGAACAACCTCCAAAATGTCCTATCCCGAACAGCCTTGCTCGGGTCTTGCAAATTGAGGGCCGTGGCTTCCTTTATAGAGTCAGTCCATCTCTAGTTGGGTCTTCCTCTTCCTGCTGTCTTCCACTTTTCCTAGCATGGTTGTCTTTTCCAGTGACTCTTCTCAGGATGTGACCAAAGTACAATAGCCTCCGTTTAGTCAATTGAGCTTTTAGGGAGAGTTCAAGCTTGATTTGATATAGAACTTACTAATTTGTCTTTTGGCTGTCTACAGTATCCGTAACACTCTCCTCCAACACATTTCAAAGGAATCAGCTTTCTTCCTGTCAGCTTTCTTCACACCTGGTACATAGTAATGGGGAATGCTACAGTATGAATTACCTTCATCTTGGTCTCCAGCAACTCATCCTTTTCTAGCTCCTTCAAGGCTGCACTTTCCAGTCTCAGCTTCCTTCTAAAGTCGATTGCAAAAACCCACTAGCTATTTTGTTACAGATGCATGTGCTTGTTAGGTTCCTTCTCTAAATAATGGAAGAGCGACTTACCTCTAAGGGTGCTTTGGCTAACCCTCTGTGCATTTGTTTGTTTGCATTTGGAGATGTTCCAAGGTTTAATTCTTGCGCTTTTTCCCCAAGCCCTCTTGGATCAAGGGCATAAACTTCGGAACGCCATGGTTGCATCTGCTTTGAAATCCAGTCCTGACACTGGCATAGAATTGTATGAAGCTCATCCTTCCCTAAAGCAAGAAGATCCTAGAGCAGCAGGAAAGTGAGTTTGGGTGGGTAGATGGTTAATATTCATGACGTACATTTTGAGGTGGTCAGTTGTCCGAGAATTGTGAATGGAGTGAGGTCAGAGAATGTGTGGTTCCCAGAAAAGATGCTCTTAGGGTCAGGTGACCTTTCAGTATTTCTGTCCAATTCCCCCTTCTGCAGCCTCGCTTCCTGCTACGTTCCCATGCTATTCTCAGGAGGCTCTGGAGTAAGAATGGGGGGATATCCATTCCATGAGCACATTTTTATCCATTTTGCTTTGGGTTAACACTCTGACTTGGAACAAATCACAAATTTCAGGGCAGTTCTGCGGCCTGACAAATTGTGTGTGTAAAGTGCTGTCAAGTTGCAGCCAACTTATGGTAGCCCAGCAAGGGGCTTTCAAGGCAAGTGAGAAGCAGAGGTGGTTTGCCATTGTCTGCCACTGCAGAGTCTTATTTGGTGGTCTCCCTTTCAAGTAGCGATCCTGCTTAGCTTCCAAGATCTGACAAGATCGGGCTACACCCTGCCGCCTTCCCTCCCTCCTGGCAAACTAGCACACTGACATATTTTACTGGATCAACTTGATACAGAAATACGAAAGCTGAAAATGAATATTTTGCACCAAATAATAGTACAATGCAAGGGGTGCGTATGTACATACACATACAGAGAGAAGGAATTAAATCCTGGGTGTGTGTGTATACAAACACACATATATACACACACATGAAATGAAATGGAAACAGAGTGTGTTTTCCCAGTGGAGTCATGAGGTTGTTACAGCAGTCTGCAATCACCTTCTATTATAGAGAATTCTTGTTCAGGCAACCAATATCAATAGCCAGTTGCCTAGAGATGGGTGCAGGCTGCTGTGTGAATTTTGTTGGGGAATGCAGATGTAGCAAAATAAGCTGATTAGTGAATCCCTCTTATTGCACCAATCTGCTCTGATTCTTGACCCACTCTGTGAGCCCATCGTCTGAATTAAAAAAAAAACCCAGACCGAGAGTATATCTGTTTTTCGGCAATAGTCTCTTTCCCATTTAAATGCTAAGAAGTGAAGCTGTCATAATTGTGCTTGGTGATCTGATTCAGTTCTCCTTCTCTTGTTAATCATTTTTGGGATGTCTCACCCAGGAATCTGAAAAATCTGAATTCTGTTCTCTTATCTGCTGGCGAGGATACTCATCAGCCTCTACCTGACAACTTAGAATTTGATTTGCACGCTGAAAACAGAGCAATCCAGCTCCTGTTAGGCAGGTAAGCTGTGAAGTCTGTCCGCCTAGTGCAGGGGGTGCCCCATGTGGTGTCCATGCCCTCCCCAGATCTTCTGCATATAAAGCAGGAGCTTCTCCCAGTGGCCAGCCTGTGATCTAGTTGAAAGATAAAATTAGCTGCTCTTTCCTAACTCCCCCCCCCCACCTTGTCTTCCCATGCCTTCACCCTTCCTCCTCATTGTCAGTGCTGGCGCGAGCCAAACCCTTTAGTTTTCCTTTGGCTCACACAGTATGTTCCTCTGGTGCAAGGTGCTTTCCACTCACACGAGAGGTCATATCCCGCATGAGTGGAAATCACAGGAGATATGCATTCTGTCACTGGCCATGCTCATGGGCAAAGGAAAGAAAATAAGATCCTGTCCATTGTGTGTGCAAGAATCATAGAGTTGGAATGAGCCATATAGGCCATCTAGTCCAACCCCCTGCTTAATGCAAGATCAGCCTAGAGCATCCCTGACAAGTGCTTGTCTGGCCTCTGCTTAAAGACTGCCAGTGAGGGGAAGCGCACCACCTCCCTAGGTGGCTGATTCCACTGTTGAACAACTGTTACTGTAAAAAAATTTTTTCCTAATGTCCAGCCAGTTCCTTTCCGCCCGCAATTTAAACCCATTATTGCGAGTCCTCTTTTCTGCTGCCAACAGGAACAGCTCCCTGCACTCCTCTAAGTGACAGCCCTTCAAATACTTCAAGAGCAAAATCATGTCCCACCTCAACATTTATATACGAACACTGTGCACGTGTTACTTTTCCCTCTGCCTTTTCCTACAGCTCCGACATCCCCCCTATAGATCTTCTGGATTGCTCCCCTCCAGAATCAGTGTCCCTTGGGAGTGAGGTGTATGGCAGCGAGCTGAACGATCCCCACTATGACCAGAGTCTGCTAGAGAACTTGTTCTATACGGCTCGGGTAAGTCCCAGAGGTGTGGATGTCCTCAGGACGAATTTCTCGGGGTCAAGGTTCCAGCGTATCACAGCTTTCTTAGGGTCAAGCTTGCACGGCATCCCATCCCTATTTCAAAAACAAGTGGCTTGTTTTCAACCCTGGTAACAAACAGGGTCAGCAAAAGGGGCCGGTGGAAACGTCTTGGAGCTTGCAGCTTTGTGATAAGAACCACTTGGAACAACCTTTGATGCTTGATTGGAGAGGGAAGGTACACAGGAAAGAGAGAGAATCTTGCAAAGTTTATTCATTAAATTATTGACATTATTTATATCCTGTCCTTCTCCCCAGTGGGGACCCAAAGTGGCTTGTGTCGTTCTCCTCTCCTCCATTTTATCCTCTCCTCCATTTTATCCTCACAACAACCCTGTGAGGTAGGCTAGGCTGAGAGTGTGTAACTGGCCCAAGGTCGCTCAGTGAGCTTCCATGGCAGTGGGGTTTCGAACCTGGCTCTCCCAGATCCTAGTCTGACACTTTAACCACTAGGCTGTTGCATGTGTGTGCATGGAAACGTCTTGGAGCTTCCAACCTTGTGATAAAAACCGCTTGGAGCAGCATTTGACTCTCGATGGGGGACATGCAGGAGAGAGGGAGAGAATCTTGCAAAATTTAGAAGAAGGTTTTGTCTTGCATCTCTGTCCTGGTTTTGTTTGGACAGCTACGGCAGTGTGATGTCAGGTGTTCCATGCATTTTAAAATCCAGATAAATAAATACATTTTATTTGCAGCTAGTATGCCAGATAAAACAGGTAAAACAGAAAAATAAAATCCAGATAGCTACACATGAAGCTGCCTTATACGGAATCACACCATCCATCCATCAAGGTCATTCTTGTGTATTCAGATTGGCAGCAGTTCCCCAGGGTCTCAGGCAGAGGGCTTTCCCATCACCTACCACTCAGTCCTTTAAACTGGAGGTGCCAGGGATAAAACTTGGGACTGTCTATGTGCCAAGCAGATGATCTATCACTGAGCCAAGGTCCCTCCCCATTGGGGGGGGGGTGGCAGCAAAATAAAACAGGAATCCCAACAGAGTCTTAAACACGAACAACTTTGATTCCAGCATAAGCTTTCATGAGTTGAACCTCTTTCTTCTGCTGAATGTTATATGGAGTCTAACTTTCTCAACCTCCCTTCTTAGAAGTCCGATAGCAGCTTAAGCGACTTGCTCAGCGATGAGGAAGACCCCGTCTCTTGTGAAAAACGCAGCAAACGCCACAGGTCGCGGAACATGTTGGAGTCTGGTTCTGTGAGGCAGAAAGGGAAGGCCAGGGAGACAAAAACCAGGTGGGTATTTTGTACTGTAGGTTTCTGTAACACGACAACTTCCATTTCTTCAACCATCTGCAAGTTTTGACTCCTTTCCTGCAGTCCAAAGGCCTGCGTTTTTTCAGATTTTTCCCACGTGGCAAAGAGAATGGCTCTGCCAAAAAAATTTTTTTTGCCCTACCAACAGTTTACCTTTGTCCTAGAAACCCAAAGAAACAAAGAGGATGCCTTCTGGGATGATGCAAAGCTCTAGTGCATAGAAATGTACTTTGGGCATGAGAGTCCTATCATGCCAAATTCTTTGCAGCACCATTTTTATTTATTTTTAGGATGTTGCACACAGACAGCTTAGTTAGGAGCCTTACAAGAAGGAGCTGTCTGTTTTGGAGGCTACGTTTGGTCAACAATCATAGAAACAATCATTGGCTGTGTTCTTCAGCCATGACTGGAGCAAGGAACTCTTGCTAAGTGAGGCTGAGCATTGTGCGTGCGAGAGGCTCCGTGACATTTCTCCTTTTGGGATACATATTCTCCTTTCCAAGGGGCCACCTGTATGGAAGAATACATTAGCCCACCCTCACCTTGGATGGCCAGGCTAGCCCAATCTCGTCATCTCAGAAGCTAAGCAGGGTCAGCACTGGTTATTTCTTCAATGGGAGACCATTAAGGAAGTCCGTGGTTGCTATGCAGAGGCAGGCAATGGTGAACCACCTCTGTATCCCTTTGGCCCTGACCTGGATGGCCCAGACTAGCCTGGTCTCACCAGATCTTAGAACAGTGGTTCCCAAAGTGGGCAGTACCACCCCCTGGGGGAGGGTGGTATTACCTAGGGGGGCACTAAGAGGCAAGGGGGCTGCAGGGGATGCTAGAGGTGGGTCCCCTTCAACTGTCTTCTTCACTAATTTACAATAGATCAAGCTATGGCACCCTGCTGGCAAATTTGGTGGAAACTATCAAAAAAAATTCCCAGACTTTGAAGAGCTGGTTCCAGTTTGATTTTGAATAGATGTGCTATTAATTGTTACTGTTTTGAAATTTTATTGTTATTACCTTCTTTAGTGAGTGATACAAACCCCTATTTTGAACAGTGCTTTTTATAGGATAGAGTAGGGGGCGCTGGGGTTGAGTTTGTGGAACCAAGGGGGCGGTGGCCCGAAAAGCTTGGGAACCACTGTCTTAGAAGCTAAGCAGGGTCGGCCTTGGTTAGTACTTAGATGGGAGACTACCGAGGAGGTCCAGGGTCGCTACGCAGAGGCAGGCCATGGCAAACCACCTCTGAACGTCTGCTGCCTTGAAAACCCCAAGGGTTTGCCATAAGTCGGCCTCGATCTGATGGCGCTTTCCACCACCGCCACATTAGCCCTCCTTGTCTGCATTCTTCATCCCAGCAGTTCTCCTGCAAGGCCTTTTCCCCTTCATGAGCCGCCCGTGAAATCTGTGGGAGAAGAAACCCACGAGGTCAACTTGAGCCTGGACAGGCTGGCGATGCTGGGTCGGATCCATTTGGCCAGAGTGGTAATTGAGAGCTTGAAGGTCCCGCCGGAAACCAGCACTCAGAACACCCCAGGCAAGAAAAGCTCCGTGGGGAAACCCCCCAAGCCAGCTTCGGCTCAAAAAAGGTAAGAAATCTCATATCTAAAAGCGTGTGGCCTTCCAGGGTTTGGTGATGCTGCTGCTGATTGGCAGCTTGATCCATGGACGTGTGACTGTTAACGCTGATGATGTGAGTCTTTAAAGTACCACAAGACTCTGTTGTTTTTCTTGTAACAGACCAACTCCAGAACTACAGGCGGAGTATCCCTTATCCGGACTGCCTGGGATCAGAAGCGGTCTGCATTTCAGATCTTTCCGTATTTTGGAATATTTGCATATACATTAATGAGATATCTTGGGGATGGGATCCAAGTCTAAAAACAAAATTCATTTATGTTTTACATACACTTTATACACATAGCCTGAATGTAATTTTAACCAACATTTTAAATAATTTTGTGTGCGCTGAACCATCAGAAAGCAAACTGGCGTGCTGCTGAGGGCCTGTGAGTAATGCTGGCTCAAAAAACTCTTGTTTTCAGGTCAGTCCAGATATCGGATGTCTGGATAAGGGATACTCAGCCTGTACTCTGGAATTCCTTTTTCTGTGTATGTTTCATATTGAGGTCTTATTTGTTTAAGCTCCTAAGCATTTCGCCCCTGCTCTAATCAAGCTGATTACATTTTGCATTGTTGCTAGAGAAAGCCATTCTTGGGGAAAAAATCCTTCCATAAGTGCAATTATAAGGTAATGAAAGGCCTCTTAAGGCTCAGTAACTTTGCCCATTAATAAAACTGTCCACAGAAGGGTTTGGATCCCATAGAGGGACTCCCCTAACAGCAGTACTTCCTGCTGATGCAAGAATGTCAGCAAAAAGCCCCTTAGGCCACTGGAAAGTACTGCTGTTTAGGGGAACAGATCCCCAGGATCCAGCTCAGGACCTTGAGGAGTCGCTGTGGCTCAGGGGCAGAGCATCTGCCCCAGGTTCAATCCCCGGAATCTCCAGTTAAAGGGACGAGGCAAGTAGGTGATGTTAAAGACCTCTGCCTGAGACCCTGGAGAGCCATTGCCGGTCTGAGTAGACAATACTGACTTTGATGGACCGAGCATCTGGTTCAGTATAAGGCAGCTTCATGTGTTCACTCTGCCCTCTTTTTGTACTCTGCTCCTAGGACATTTTTTGTCGAGTATCACTTTCCAGTGAAAGCTACAAAGAATGGAACAGGGCAAGTTGCAGTAACAACAGAGATCATTCGGGTAGCTTCAAGTAAAATCTCGAATGAAGGTGAGATATGGGGTGACGTGGGGGGGTTGAATTTTGAAATGTTCTTCTCCTTTGTCCTTCCGCATTTTTCACTGTAATGAGTGTGGAAAGAGAAGAACATCATACTGAGTTTTTTAAAAAATAAATGTTCGAGAGGAACATCTTAAGAATGCCTAATGCTGAATTATAGGACTTTTAAATATAGGTGGAGGCATTTTTTGGCTAATTGATATCTGCCTCTGCAAGGGATCTTTCCACCCACTCTAGCTGCCTCCTAGAAATCCTGAGCAGTTCATATCCAGCTATTGCAACACTCGCAGAATTAGAAATCAGCATCATATGACTGTGGAGTTCAGATATTTGGAATAGAGCCAGTTACTTTCTTGCCCCACATTTGTGAAATTTTGTCGAGGTTTCGGTAGCCAGTGTGATGTAGTGGGTAAAATGGCAGACTAAGGGCCCTGAGTGACCCGGGTTCAAATCCCCACTTCTGCCATGGAAGCTCGCCGGATGACTTTGAGCCAGTCACAAACTCTTAGCCTAACCCTACCTCATAGGGTTGTTGTTGTGGGGAAATGGAGGAAGGGAGAATGATGATGAGTCCCAGCCGTTGGGAGAAAAGCAGGATATAAATAAATGAATGTATCGTCAAAATGCATCATCATTCAGATGGCATGAGAGTTGCCAGCATGTTCCTCAGGGCCAGCTTCACGCTATCTCGAAAGTAACACTTGATTTATTTCTGAATGTGCTATTAAGTAGGTATGTCTGGTTGAATTTATGCTTCTCGCTAGGCTGCAGGGGATTAAACCATGAATCCCAAAGATTCTGGGTCCCCTGGCATTCTGATTAAATTGACAAGAACCCTGTCCAGAAGCTTAATGTTGGCCGACACTGAACTGAGCTTCTGCGGCAGGTTTAAAAAATGAGTATTACCCAGCCTGAGTAATGCACATTAATTTCAGAGAAAGTGAGAATTGAACCCATGCTTAAATCTTTGCTACTGAAAGAGTGAGAAAATTACTTAACTTTTGCTGGATCATACTCTTTATTATTACTAACCAGGCCAGAATACGCTTGTTAGAATGACGTACAAGACAGACGTTTGCATATATATTTTTGTAATCCACCTTGAGTCTCATCACGAAAGGAGGGCTACAAATGAATGCAATAAAACCTGCATTCCATTCCTTATCATTGCAGTGGTGAAGTTGCAGCAGCGTTATGTGTTCCCTGTTCACTTCAGTGGGACGATGATAACCCACTGGTGGAACTCGGACCTGGTGTTTAATATCTACTTGAAAAAAGGTGCACAAAGAAAGGTAATTATTATTAATTTAGACTGACTGGTTGTCTGACAGAGCACCGTTGGGACACCTGGCACTCAACAAAGCACTGAAGCACAAAAAGAGAGGTCTCCACCTCAAGGAGGGATGGTAAAGACTAAAGGGGAGCCTCCACATCCAGAGGCAGTCTGCCCATGAATACCAGTGCAAGGAGACAGAATCAGAGGGAGACTTCGGCCTTTGTGCCCAGTTGTTGGCCCTGCAGAGGAACTGGCTGGCCCCTGTGTGAGACAGGTTGCTGGATTAGATGGACCCTCACTGGTCTGATCCAGCAGGGTTCTTCTTAGGTTCTTATCAGGGGGAAGCCTTGGCCTCTGTGCCCTGTCGTTGGACCTCCAGAGGAACTGGCTGGCCACTGTGTAAGGCGGGATGCTGGACTGGATAGACCCTCACTGGTCTGATCCAGCAGGGCTCTTCTGAGGTTCTTATCAGGGGAAGGCCTCGGCCTCTGTGCCCTGTTGTTGGCCCTCCAGAGGGACTGGCCGGCCACTGTGTGAGACGGGATGCTGAAGTAGACGGACCCTCACTGGTCTGATCCCACAGGACTCTTCTTATATTCTGTGAGAAAAGGCTTTTAGAGGCACATGTGAAAAGATGCAATTTCACGTGTTTCATTTCTGGTGGGGATGAGGAATTGGAGCAAGGGATTAAACTAAAAGCTTTCCAAAGGAGTGGGAGTTGGAAGGGCCAGAGGGGAAGTGAGGAAGGAGGGAGAGGTAGTGTCAATTAGGTGATCTGGGGTAGAGTCCTAGACATAAGAACTAACCCCCTTTGTCCCCAAAGTTTGAGGGATCACAGCAGTGAAAATTCAGAACAAGCTTTGACTTTCCCAATGCATCTACATTTGAGATGGGACGGTGGCTAAGAGCCCTATGCCTGACCCACTGCCATGAGCCTTCCTAACCTCCCTGGCTAACTGCTCTCTTCCTGGCTCATTAGCTCCTCCTCCAGGTCCGTGTCTCCTCCCTCCTTTCCCTCCACTGCACTCCCCTCCTCTTTCTTCAGGAATCACCTACTCGGGTTCAGTCACCTTAGCCTCCCTGCTTGGTTACATCTATCCCCAGACTTTGGCATACCCCACAAAGCTGGGCCTACGTAAGGTTTTTATCCCAGACCAACTGGCTATTTCATTTCCCTGAACGAAACTGTGCCGTGAACAGTTTGGCAGCTTCATTCCCTGAGCAGTTGGAATGTTTGTAAACATTCTGTCCCCGCTCAGCCGCTCAGAGTCTGAGGCTTCGCTCTCCCCTCTCCCCACAATCCCCTTGTTTTCAGCCATTGCTGATTGGCTCTGCAGCTTTTCCTCTGCGAGACGTAATTCAGTCCGAGCAGCTAACCATCAGTTGTGAGTTGCCTGTGGAAGAAGAAGGTGGCTTTGCTCAGCTGGGACCTTTAAAGGTACATAAACTGCTTTATTCTGTTCTGAATTAAAATTAAAAGTTTTTCTTTTTGGAATGCTTGGCCATTACACTGTTTCCTTTTTAAACTTGTCCTTGTGACCTTATGCTTACATCTGTCTAGGGCTTTTTCAAGGTATGTGGCTGGCCCAAACAAGGAACATACTGTGCCTTCTCCCATGCTACAATGGTAGAGCATCTGCTTTGCATGCAGAAGGTCCCAGGTTCAAACTCTGGCATCTACAGTTATCAGGATCAGGGAGTAGGTGATGTGAAACACCTCTGCCTGAGACCCTGGAGAGCCATGGAGAGGGGCTGTGGCTCAGTGGAAGAGCATCTTCTTGGCATGCAGTAAGGTCCCAGGTTCAATCCCTGGCGTTGCCAGTTAAAAGGATCAGAAGAAGAAGAAGAGTTGGTTTTATATGCTGACTTTCTCTGCCTCTTAAGGGAGAATCAAACCAGCTTACAATCACCTTCCCTTCCCCTCCCCACAACAGACACCCTGTGAGGTAGGTGAGGCTGAGAGAGCTGTGACTAGCCCAAAGTCACCCAGCTGGTTCAGCGGGTTCATAAGGGAGCAGGCGTTTCTTTGGGTATATTGGTCCCAAACCATTTATGGCTTTAAAGGTCAACACCAGCACCTTGGATTGTGTCCGGAAACAAATTGGGGGTCAGTGCAGGTGGAACAAGACTGGCATGGTATGGTCCCTGCAACCCACTCTAGGAGGGACCATTTAATTCACTTATAGACCACACTTTGACCACTAAGGTCTTCCCTGGAATCTCAGGTTTCCCCAGAATGCAGTTTAAGAGGCACTGTTAAGAGCAAACATGTCCTCTTCCGAGAAGGCAGGCAGCCTGATATTTCTTCCTTTCTGGTGCAGGTATCGTTGGAGCTTGCTGTCGACAACAAAGACTTCTCCAGCGCCAATACCAGGCCAGCCAACGTGGCTTCACAAGCCCCAGTTTACTCTGTGAGAAGCCCCACGGTGAAGTTGCAAAACCCCTCTGGGGACGTCACGCCTGTCAAAAGCCCTCAGCCCTCGAAGCCCAACAGCTGCCAGATCCACACCAAGATCCACGAGGCTTGGCCCACCGCTTCTGAAAAACTCAGCAGGGGTGTGAATCAGGAGCCGGCGCCAACCTCCATGTCCCGTAGCCTGTTGACCCAGATGACCACGTCGGAGGAGGACGGTTTGCTGCTGCACGTCCTGCTGATGGTGCCGGAAGGGAATGACTTTGTTCCCAGGGATGCCGGACTCCATGGCTCTTGTAACGTGTATTTGAACTGCAAACTCTTCAGCACAGAAGAAGCAACAAGATCGGCCGTCGTGTGGGGCACAAGGCAGCCCACCTTCGGCTTTTCTCAGGTAAGCAAGCCACGGCTCTCTTTCCTGATGCTGTCCAGCCCTGTGACTACCAGCATGGTGTAGTGGTTAAGAGTGGTGGTTTGGAGCGGTGGACTCTGATCTGGAGAACCGGGTTTGATTCCCCACTCCTCCATATGAGTGGCGGTTGCTAATCTGGTGAACTGGATTTGTTTCCCCACTCCTACATACGAAGCCAGCTGGCTGACCTTGGGCTAGTCACAGTTCTATTAAGAGCTCTCTCAGCCCCACCTACCTCACAGGGTATCTGTTGTGGGGAGGGGAAAGGGATTGTAAGCCGGTTTGATTCTTCCTTAAGTGGTAGAGAAAGTCGGCATATGAAAACCAACTCTTCTTCTTCTACATGGAGCCAGAACTGGAATATACATTAGAAGAAGAAGAACTGGTTTTCATATGCTGATTTTCTCTACCTTTTGTTATTGATTGATTTATTTAGACTTGCTGAGGTCCCTCCCCTTCCCAAACCCCGCCCTCTCCAGGCTCCACTCCCAAAATCTCCAGGTATTTTCCAACCCAGAGCTGGCAACCCTAGGTACAACTCTACTTATAAATACATATGGGAAAGAGAAAAATGGCCAGGAATCAATTTTAGCAGGAAACGGTCTCAATTCAGTATTGGAATAAGTGCAATTTGTTGGATGGAGTAAAAGAAGGAGAACTAGAGTACATTGAAAAACCCAGTAATGGTCTACAGAGGACGAAATAGTCAATATTTTAAATATTATGGTGGTTAGCAGTTTGTAGTTTGCACTTAAAACCAAAACACAAATGTACTCACTAAATTTGAGTTCAGTAGCACCTTAGAGACTAACAAGATTTTCAGGGTATGAACTTTCAAGAGTCAAAGTTCCCTTCATCAGATCTGACAATGGGAGCTCCTTTGTTATGGGTCACCTGTATTCATCTCTGCTCAGAATCACCCCACGCAAACCCCAAACAGGGCATAGAGCATGAATGGTGGGGTCCGTCCATCTTATTGGCCTCCAGTTCACCCAGGGGCGAGATATGCTATCCTCGATTTGGTTTGAAATAAAGGCTAAACAAAAGGCCTTTATTTAGTGATCCATAAATTGAGCAGGTTCCCTAACAGGATCGCATACCCTTCCCCCTTCAGATTCCCCTGATAAGCTACCCTGAAAGTTGGGAGGCTCTTGGGAACTGACGGAGACGTAGCAAAGGTTGCCACTCACAGGGGAAATAACCTTCCTTTCCTCTTACGTGCGCTTTTCTGTGAACTCATGCAAGACTTGGGGGGGGGGGGTCTGCCAGGTTCCTCCTCCTTGCTGCAGCATCTCAGTCTATCCTGCATCCTACTCAATTCCTGAGGGGTCCCCCAACTCTTGGGAGCTGACTTTTGGGGGTGCGGATGCAGGAGGACCGGGGTGGGGTGGGGACGTTCGTTTTGTGAATTCATTCCACTAATGGTTCATCAAATCCAACCCTCCATCGACAGACTGCCTTGCTTATTAACGATCCAGCTGCCTCTCTAGGTCACACCGATTTCCCTGACCTCGAAGCACCTGGAGAGACTGAAGAACAACATCATGGTCCTAGAGGCCTGGAATAAGAGGCCCAGCCCAGGAGGAGACCAGCTGCTGGGGCTGGTGAAGCTCCCGTTGCATCAGTTCTACATGTCATTCAAGTAAGAAGCCTCCTCTTAAATCCTCTGTTTTTCACCAAGCTGCAGCTGGTATGAAGAGAATAATCTTCTTTAAACAATTACGGAGTGTAGATCGTTCTTCTGAAGTAAAATGTTTTAGTTATTTCTTTCTTTATTTATTTTTGGATTTATAACCTGCTTTATCCCAGCCAAAGCTGGGCTCAGAGTAGCTCACATCATAAAACATGATATCACAATACAATTCACATTATATCAATATGCAGTAGATATAATTTAACAGTTAAAAACCACAGTTCTAAAAACTAACTCTAAATTCTGATGGTGCCCGTACATTGAGACAAAGGGTCAACAGATAGCTCATGTCTGAATGCCTGTTCAATTCATGGGACAGTTAAATAAAAAGTTATCCAAAGAAAATTCTCATCAAAATGAAATTGCAAAAGAGATTTACAGAAATTCTTTGCCAAAAAGCAAATTTTCTTAGCCTTCTTGGGCTCTCTCACCCACCATCCTCAGCTACAGTCATGACAATTTCTGAAACCTTTGCCTACAAATTTGGCCTCTGATTAACCCTCAAGCTGCACTGCACAGCTCCTGTTACATAAGAAACTGTTTTTTCAATACATTACTAATAAGAAAGCCAGCATGGTATAGTGGTTGAGAGCGGTGGACTCTAATCTGGAGAACCAGGTTTGATTCCCCACTCTACACATGAAGCCAGCAGGGTGACCTTGGGTTGGTCACAGCTCTCTTAGAGCTCTGTCAGCCCCACCTACCTCACAGGGTGTCTGTTGTGGGGAGAGGAAGGTGATTGTAAGCCGGTTTGAGTCTCCTTAAAGGTAGAGAAAGTCGGCATATAAAAACCAGCTCTTCTAATTCAAGTATTCCCCTGCACTTGACACTACAACTCTAAGCAAAGGGACTCCATTGATTTCAGTCGCTTACACTGGAGTGCCTTCTGCAGAGGTTTGCAACTGTTAATCACAGTTTCCTTTCCCTGAGCTTGGGACTGCAATTCTCCAGTCGACCTCACAACAACCCCCTGAAGTACAAGAAGAGGCGGTAACACTCATAAAGCCATCCAGTTGCTGTTCAACGTGCCTGGGTGTTTGAGCAGGGGTTCCCCATGCCTGTATGCCACTGAAGCCCGTCAGAGTGCTTGTTGCCCCTCTGAAATGGTTGGAGCAGCTGACGGCCCAGGGTAATGCTGATTGCCACTTTGGGGTCAGGAAGCACTTTTCCTCCCAGCCAGATTGGCCAGGGATCCTGGAGGGTTTTTGTTGCCATCTTGTGGGCATGGAGTAGGGGTCACTTGGGGTTTCCTGCATTGTGCAAGCAGTTGGACTAGATGACCCTTGTGGTCCCTTCCAGCTCTATGATTCTATGACCCCATCACGTTACCCTGTCTCTGTCTGTCTTCCCCTCCAGAGACCCCAAGATCTCTGCCCTACTTCTGCAGGCTCAGTATCCAGTGGTTGCTGTGGACGGCTCTTTGCCCGTGATCGACGTCTTCACTGGCAACAAGAACGGAAGCCTGAGGGTCCTTCTGGCCATGGGTTCGGCCAATCAGATTGTGGCCCTGCAGAGGCTAAAGAATGATGAAGGGGCCCTGCCTCCCAGTATGCAGCGCTCTGCTCATGCTCTGGATCCCCCAGCAACGCCTCTTCCAAAGGTATTCTCAGATAACTGTTAATTGGCTTATTCTCTCCCTCCCTCTTCTTGATGGATTCAGGCTCAATGACGGTCATTCACACTTTTCATGCCCCAAAGGCTAGGCAGTACCGATGAATCGCCTTGGTTATGGATGCTTGTGAAGAAATAGCTTCCTTTTGTTTTGTCTTAAACTTGCTGCCTAATGTCAGGAAGACGGTGCATTCTTTGTGCACAGTCCTCTGACTGTCTGACTTACAGATGCAAGATGTCCTCTTGAAAGATAGCAGAAGCCATGGTATATAAATTTAGTTAGTTTATTCAGAGGAATTCATCTTGGAGAATCAAGTTGAGAAGAGTCTTGACTGTTTCTTACAGAATTACACACCCCATGAAATTGTACAAGGCAACATTGAATTATATATTAGCATTGGACTGCCTTAAGGGACCGCCTTTTCCCAGTGTGCTAGTGTGGTGTAGTGGTTAAGAGTGGTGGACTCTAATCTGGTGAACGGGGTTGGTTTCTCCACTCCTTTTCATGAAGTCTGCTGGGTGACCTTGGGCTAGTCACAGCTCTCTTTGAACTCTCTCAGCCCCACCTACCTCACAAGGTGTCTGTTGTGGGGAGAGGAAGGGAAGGAGATTCTAAGCCAGTTTGATTCTTCTTAAAAGGTAGAGAAAGTTGGCATATAAAAACCAACTGTTCTTCTTCTTCTATGAACCTACTCATCCACTCCGGTCATTTTCAGAGGATCTGCTTCGGGTGCCCCTACCATCAGAGGCTAGACGGGGGGTAGCCCAAGAAAGGGTCTTGGAATTCCCTCCCCAGGGAGATTCCTCTCTCTATCGTTGTCTTCCATCAGTGGGTGAAGAGGTTTTTAAATTTTGTCGTACCCCCCCACCCAATAACTGTTATGGGCCCTTCTCCCTGGTTTTAGTGTTACATGTGTTTGCACTTTTATGTGTATTTATGTTCTTATTGAATTATTGTGTGTGTGTGTGTGTATATATATATATATATATTAACATTGAAAAGTTTTGATGTTTGACACCTTGAGTGGGAAAGAAATTGACATGGAGGGGAGATTCTTGCCGCCCTCTTGCACGGGGATTCCATTTTGTCTCGAGCAGCTGTCCACGAGAGGAGAAGAACTCATGGAGCACGTCTTCGAAGTCCACATTGACAGCGTGAAAGGGCTCACTCCCCTCCAGTCCACCGTCTGGGGAGAGGCCGACTGTTATGTCCAGTATCATTTCCCAGTTCAGGAGTCGGAGGCCAGCGTGCTCCGGGGGACAGAAGTGTGCGAGAGCGGTAGGTTTGGTTTGCATACAGTCCTTCTGCCGATCGATACGTTCTGTTGGTTCCCAAATATTCCTCTCCAGTTTCTTGGCTACACTTTCTGTTACGAGGGGCTAATAATGTGAGTTTCTAAACCAGGCAGGCTTGTATTTTAATATTTATTTATTTTTAAGTAGTTTCAGAGGGTAGCCGTGTTGGGCTGCAGTAGAACAACTGGATTTGAGTCCAGTAGCACATTAGAGACCAGCAGGTTCTAACAGAGGACATGATAATTAAATTTGCAGATGACACCAAGTTGGGAGGGGTAGTTAATACCCCAGAGGACAGGGTCAGAGTTCAGAATGGCCTTGATAGACTGGAGAGCTGGGCCATAAACAATAAAATAGATTTCAATAGGGAGAAGTGTAAGGTACTTCACCTAGGCAGAAACAACTTAAGGCACAGGTACAGGATGGGGGATAGTTGGCTTGACAACAGTACATGTTTTTTTTTTAATTGAATTTTTAACAAAACATACAGTATTAAAAAAAAGAAATGAAAAAAAAGTATATATGTATATAGATTGAAAAGAAAAAAAAGTGTAAAAGGGTATTCATACAACATATTCAGTACCATTCAGTTTTCAATACAAACATCAATCTAAATATTCAGAGATACCCTTTTCCCCCCCAACCACCAATAAAAAAAAAAAAAAAGTGACCCATCACCAAGACTTCCGTAGAGGTGTCTGGTAGTTTTAATCATTAGTTATCCCAAATTTAGTTTTGCTTAAGTTCTATTTTTACTATATCTCACTAAGTATAGTAAAATCCATTTTTGCCAGTTTAACCCAATATGAGATGGCCTTAGACCATGTTTGTTTAAATTCTTCCATGTCATTTCCATGCAGAGATTCCGTTAGTCTGGCCATTCTCATATATAACCATAATTTTTCTCTCCAGTCTATAATTGAGGGTTTATTTATTTGTTTCCAAACCTTAGCTATCACAATTCTCGCAGCAGCAAAACTATATTGGCAGATAATCCTATCCCGATCATGAATATTATTTGTAGGTATTCCCAGCAAACAAAATAATGGTTTCCTTTTCACTTTACCATTAATCAAGTTATTTGTTTCTTTCACTATTTTTTTCCAAATTTTTTTAATTTTCTTACACGTCCACCAGGCATGCATATAAGTTCCTCTTTCTTTTCCACATTTCCAGCACAATCCCTTGTCCTGTCTATTCATTTTAGATATTCCAAGACACTGAAAGACTGGACAATTCTACCAACTATTTTGTCAGATTGCACAGAGAAGCCATTGAAATTCATAAACATCAGCACAACTTTAACAGAAAAGAGGAGAGTTTAAGAATGAATAAGGCTTGGCTTCCTGTTCTGAAAACCTCCAGACTAACAAAGGCAACAGTCAACAATAGCCATGCAGATTAGCCTTGGATTACACACATTAACAGATCACTTCAGGATACAATGGTTCCATATTAACATACCATACCCTCATTAGCACATTATCTTGATACTTACAGGACAATGATTAGCACATTACTTTTGCAGGACAGTACTCAGCTCAAACCCAACCCCTTTCTGACTATATATTACTCTTCCTACACACTTGACACTGTCCTTCAGTGTTAATCCTCTGAAGATGCCTGCCACAGTTGCTGGCAAAACGTCAGGAAAGAAAATTCCAAGACCATGGTTACACAGCCCGGATAACCTACAAGAACCAATGAACTCTGACCGTGAAAGCCTTCGACAATATTTCAAATCTAGTTGTTTTTAAAAATGTATAGCCTGCCTTTTTGTTAAAAAGTATCCAAGAGGCCTAGCTGAAATAGTTGAATAAAATTCAATAATCAAATGTTGAGAATATCAGCTAAAACCGAATGAAACAGCAGTATGCTAAAGGTTTTCTACTACTCCATCTCCAAATGCTCCTCCCAAAAACACTGTTTTAGCTTTCTGCTGGGAGAAGAGGAGGACATACAGTTTTTTTGTACTTTGAATTTCTGATCTACATGCAAGATTTTCTGGATTTCTGTATGTAGTTTGTGGGTTTGTGATAAAATACGGTACACAGTGAGAACACAGATACAAGGTTAAAATAGGTTAGAAATAAATCCAACTGCTGAGAGCAGTATGAGAGCGTCCTATCTCGGTGCCATCTTGAATTACGGTACACAGTGAATAGTTGTATTTTTGCAGTTACAGGGTGTTCTTTGGCATTTTTGTTTGGGGTGAGAGATATGTTCATCTAGAACAGGATGGCCGTGGCTTGTTCATAAGGCCTCGTTCTCGCCAGTGACAACGTTGGTTGATTCCTCTTCTCACTGGAAGGGGTGTCTGAATGAAGGTGGAGTCAAGTCTGTGGCACTTACTCCTGGGTGGTTTGTTCGCAGTCATGAAACCACCAATGAGTCACCCTCATAGTTGTTGTCGGCAAAGATTTTTTCCCCCAAGTACTGCTGAACTGAACCTTGACTCGTTTTGACACTTTGTCCCCCACCCCCTTAGCGGGTGTGCGTCCCTTGAGCCAGCTAGCCCCCTTTGCTCTTTCTACACCCCCTTCCTGACCTCGAATTACACGGCTTCCCTTTCGCAGGTCTCAGGCTAAAGCCGTTCCGCTCAGCGACTACCCTCTGCGTCCCTGACCCCGTCTTCAACGACGAGCGTCATCACTTGTTGCTGGTCCCTGCAGACGTGCCTGTCCAGAGGCTGCTGCTCAACGCTTTCTCCTCACAAGGGCTAGCTGGAGGAGGGGGGATCCAGTTTGAAATCTGGTGCAGGTATGTACTACTGAGCTTCCATCCTCTTGGCAGCACGAGCTTGCTTTGTGTATGGCATTAGAACATAAGAGCCCGGCTGGATGAGGCGGTGGCCCATCCAGTTCAACATCCTGTCTTGCACAACTGCCAGCCAGTTCCTCTGGAGGTCCAACAACAGGGCACAGAGGCCAAGGCCTTCCCCTGATATCACCTCCTGGCACTGGCATTCAGAGGTCGAACGCCTCTGAACGTGGAGGTTCCCTTTAGTCACCATGCCTCATAGCCACTGATAGACCTCTCCTCCATGAATCTGTATGATCCCTATGCCTGTCTTTCAGGGTGCCAGTGTAGTGTCATGGTTCAGGTGTTGGGCTATGGCTGGGGAGACCAGCTCTCAGTGGCCATGTTAGGGGGTGGCAGGAAATTCACAACTACATTCCTCCACACCCCCAGTTACCCCTGCTCCATTGCCCAGAAGATGGCCAAGATGCCCTCCCTCTCATCATCTGCTTAAGGTCATAGAATCAGCATTGCTGACAGATGGCCATCTAGCCTCTGCTTAAAAACTTCCAGGGAAGGAGAGCTCACCACCTCCTGAGGAAGCCTGTTCCACTGAGGAACCGCTCTGTTAGAAAGTTCTTCCTAATGTCTAAACGGAAACTCTTTTGATTTAATTTCAACCCGTTGGTTCTGGTCCGACCTTCTGGGGCAACAGAAAACAACTCGGCACCTTCCTCCATATGACAGCCCTTCAAGTACTTGAAGATGGTTCTCATATCCCCTCTCAGTCTTCTCCTCTCCAGGCTAAACATACCCAGCTTCTTCAAACTTTCCCCATAGGACTTGGTCTGCAGACCCTCTCCAGATTCTCAAGTGCAAGGACCAGAATGTGAGGGAGAGGGGTGCTGTGTAGCCATGCTCGTCTCTGTCTGAGGCCTAGGGGAGGAGGGCAACGTCAGGGGGCGCTCGACCAGACGCAGTGGAGAGCTTGACGATCTCCTCCTGTTCCGCAGACTGAGCCTATTCCGACCACTGCTGGGGGACCAGGCTCTGGCCTCCCAACCGCTCCTCATCCTTGCCATGGCGTAGCCCAGGGCGACAACCAGCTGCAATTTGGGCAGCCCACCCCACAACAGACCGATTGAGCGACAACGTCTCAGAGCCTTTTCTGTGTTCCCTCTTGTGCAGGTATTACTACCCTAATGTCCGAGACCAGATGGTGGCCAGGGGGAACCTCTCCCTCTCACGCCTGTGCGCCATGGTGACTATGCAGCGCCGAGACCAAGTGGGGATCCAGACCTTCAGTCTTCCCTTGATCCCCAGAACTGAGGATTCCAGGAAACCCCAATCTTCAGGTAACAGAAGACTTTGCCTTCTTGTCCTTGAGCAAGTCTGGGGCTCAACCACTGAAAGGCCCCACTGACTTCCTTTTGGAACAGCAGGGATGTGTCTTCCACAGGGAGAGCCAGCGTGGTGTAGCGGTTAAGAGCGGTAGACCGGGCTTGATTCCCCACTCTTCCACATAAGGGACGGACTCTAATCTGGAGAACCAGGTTTATTCCCCGCTCCTCCACATGAAGCCAGCTGGGTGACCTTGGGCCAGTCACAGTTCTCTCTGAACTCTCCCAGAAGAAGAAGAAAAAGAGTTGGTTTTTATACCAGTGTAGTATAGTGGGTAAGAATGGTGGTATGGAGTGGTGGACTCTGATCTGGAGAACCGGGTTTGATTCCCCACTCCTCCACATGAGCAGAGGACACTAATCCGGTGAACTGGATTTGTTTCCCCCCTCCTCCACATGAAGCCAGCTGGGTGACCTTGGGCTAGTCACAGCTCTCTTAAGAGCTCTCTCAGCCCCACCTACCTCACAGGGTGTCTGTTCTGGGGAAGGGAAGGTGATTGTAAGCCAGTTTGGTTCTGCCTTAAGTGGTAGAGAAAGTCGGCATGTAAAAACCAACTCTTCCTCCTCCTCCTCCTCTCCCCCAACTTCTTTATGAATGGCTGCGGTGTCGTCATTTCGTCCGCTGTCACACACACGGGACCATTTGATTCATATCCCAAATGCTGGCAAAGGCTCAGTTCAGATTTCAAAGAAATGGCAGAAGGCACATTCATTTCTTTCTTTCCCCTTTTCTCCAGGTTTGCTGGACGTGAGCGTGAAGTACAGGTGCTCCCTCAAAGCTGCCGAAGGAGTCCTGGCGGCTCAGGCCGTTTCCATTTCAGTTCAAATACACCGAGCGGCTGGTTTGCAAACGGCTGCCAGGTAAGGAGGAGCCGAATGCTCCAAGGGACGGTTTCTCATTAAACGTGGGGGGCAGCCCTGCTACCGCTTTTGTGCCAGCACATTCTGATGCTTAAGACCAGAGATCCCCGACGAGGTGCCCATGGGTGCCATGGTGCCCACCAGCAACTTTCCTGGTGCCCACCGAATGCTTTTAGAAAGTGGGCAGGGCTAAGTGGGGCTTTTCCCCAGCAGGGTGTCTGAGTGGTCGACTCTGATCTGGACAACTGGGTTTGATTCCCCACTCCTCCACATGAGCTACGGAGGCTAATCTAGTAAACTGGATTTGTTTCCCCGCTCCTACACACAAAGCCAGCTGGGTGACTTTAGGCTAGTCACAGCTCTCTCAGCCCCACCTACCTCACTGGGTGTCTTGTGGGGAAGGGGATTGTAAAACGGTTTGATTCTCCCTTAAGTGGTAGATTCCCCACTCCTCCACATGAGCGACAGACGCTAATCTGGTGAACTGGATTTGTTTCCCCACTCCTCCACATGAAGCCAGCTGGGTGACCTTGGGCTAGTTACAACTCTGTCAGCCCCACCTACCTCACAAGGTGTCCGTTGGGGGGAAGGGGATTGTAAGCTGGTTTGATTCTCCCTTAAGTCATAGAGAAAGTTGGCATATAAAAAACAGCTCTTCTTCTTCTGACTGGCTGTGCAGATTAAAAGGCATCCTGTTAAAAAAGGGCTTCTGTCTGAAATGCGGAAGAGTTACTATTCCAGTTATACATAACCTTGCTCCCAGGCATTTTGTAGTTGGCTTCTGCTAAACAGAGCCTCCATGGTCAGTGGCAGAGCACACTGAACTAGCAGTTGTTTGGGGCAAGCCACAGTGGAAGGCTGTGGCCCTCATGCTCCATTTGGCCAGTCGCCAGAAGCATCTGATTGGCCATTATCAGAAACGGGAAGCTTCAGTCTGATCCAGCCGGGCACTTCTTGCATTCTTAAGTTACTGCCTAACCACTCCATGTGTGTTATCTTCCCTAAGGGCATTGGCTGAAAAGAACCCTTCGCTGCAGTACAGCGCAGACGTTGGAGTGAATGTCTACGTGACGGTGCACCTCCCTTTCCTCCCTGAAGGGGAGAGGCGCATCACACGGACCGTGGGGCGCACCTTTTGCCCAGAGTTCGAGCACCACGACGAGTTCCCGTGCAATCTCGTGGTCCAGAGAAGCAGCGGCGAAGCGTGTTGCCTGGGGGAGCTCTTGCAGTATTCCGAGGCCGTCTTCTCCGTCTTCCACCAGAACCTGAATTCGGGTATGCAGCACGAAGGCTGTAGGCCAGGCTAATAGTAACTGGGTGTTTTGCGTCTTGATTTCATGCTGAGTGGGAGGGGAGAATGGACTATGGCAGGAGTCCCCAACATGGTACCCACTGGCACCCGTTTTCTTCTACATTATTAATGTAAAGTGTTTTGTCTCGATCTTTACAGCTCCTGGAACATCTCAGGCTTCAAGAGATTACCTGCTGGGAACAGTCAAAGTGCCAACCAAAGAGCTGTTAACTAGAAGATCGGGTAAAGATCCCGTTGTATATCCCTTTGTCAGCTGGGGTGAATTGCGTGTGAAACTGCTTTGCTTCATGAATAAGGACAAGGAGTCATGGCACCCGCCAACACCTTTCCTGGTCCCCACCGTTTTTAGGAAATGGGTGGGGCCCGGTGGGGCTTTTGCCCAGCAATGCTTCTGGTTGGCTATTGGAGATTTGATTGGCTGTTCAGATTTTTTTTAAATGTTGCTTTGGCAGCAGCTGCCACCCCAATACAAAGATCTTACCTGTGGCTGAAAGTAAGCTGCAGCAGCCATTTTGTGGCTGCACCTACCATGCTGTTTCAGAATTCCAAAGGTGCCCACAGGCTCAAAAAGGCTGGGGACCCCTCATTAAGGGAATACCCAGCGAACTGAAGCCGTCAATGCTGTTTAGCTATTAGGCTTATAGAAATAATCTCTCCCTAAAGAGAAATATGTTATCTTGCTTAGCTTAATCACCCCAGGTAGAGACTCAACTTTAATTACCTTAGTTTAAAAGTTCTTTTTATTGACAAAGCTTCAGCAAAATAAATGAATAGCAAGAATAGTAAAATATAAAGGTTACAATATGAAACAAGCTAGTTTTTAATATATGGAAAACTCTGTTAATATTACAGATCTGAATCAATATGTCTTTTACAAAAAAGCCGCTCTGAGCCTGGCTTTGGCCGGGAAGAGCGGGGTAATAAATGGAAATAATAAATAAATAAAATATAAAGATACATACCAAAACCTGGAGCAATTGGAGCATTTCTTTTCAGACAGCAGTCTAGAAAAGAAGCCCCCCTCTCTATATTTCCCCCTAATATTTATACATTTGGAAAGCCTAGCCTTCCATGGGAGCATTAGATCATCTGCAAGAGATGATCAAAAGATACATGAGATAAAATAAGATGAGAATATTCTTTATTTACAAAAGATGAGCATCTCTCCCATCTGTAAGAGATGAGCATCTCTTTTCCAAAAAGAAGACATTCTCAGCCTCTACATCCTCTGCATCTGCATAAGAAAAAAGTAGACAGCAAAAGATGAAAAGATCACTTGTACCCAACTCTGTTTGATCTTCCTTTCCCCAAAGCGTTGTTTCGCTAAATTAACATTATTTGCTTGAGAGAGGTTTCTCCCCCCCCCCTTCTAAAATGGTCTCTCTTTCTCGCCCTGTGCTCTGTTAAAGGCATTAGAGGCTGGTACCCAGTAACTCTCCCGGAGGATCTGGCCCCTCCTCATTGCGCCAACGTCATCCAAGCCATCGTCGGAGGCCTGGAGCTTTCTGTGAGCTTTCCTCACCCCGGGGACCGAGAGCGCGTTCTGGATGCCGCCGCCCTCTTAGGCTGGAACTGGGAGGACACCCTAGGGGAAAGCCCGCAGGACCACAGCGACAGCGACTCTCCCCTTCCTCCGAATCCTGCCACGGTGACCATTTCGATCCCTAGGCTGTGGTTGCCAGTTCACTGTCTGTTGCTTGCAGGGCAGGCGCAGGTCCACAAACGCACCTACTGCTACCTTCGCTACAAGCTGTACGATCGAGAAGCCGTGTGGACGTCTCTCAGAAGGCCGAGGTTAGCCGAAGACCAGAAGCACATGACGGTGGCCTTTAAGAGCCAGCAAGTGGTCCTTCCGAGGAGCCCGGCGCTGTTGTGGTACTTCCGGGAGGAGAGGCTGGAGTTCCAGGTGTGGCGCGCTTACGGGAACGAACGGCACGCGGAAAGGCCTCTGGACACAGATCGCCTGATTGGGTCGGCGTACGTGGACCTCGGAACACTTGGGGAGGATTCAAGAAGCACGAGAACAGTCAGTGGTATGTTTCCTAGCAGCTGGCAGCCCTTGGTGAAAGAAGAAGAAGAGTTGTTTTTTATATGCTGACTTTCTCTGCCACTTAAGGAAGAATCAGACTGGCTCACAATCTCCTTCCCTTCCTTTCCCCACAACAGGCATCTTGTGAGGTAGGTGGGTCTGAGAGAGCTCTAAGAGAGCTGTGACTAGGCCAAGGTCACCCAGCGGGTTTCATGTGGAGGAGTAGGGAAACAAATCCATTTCACCAGATTAGCCTCCACCACTCACGTGGAGGAGTGGGGAATCAAACCCGCTGGGACCAGACTCCACTGCTCCAATGGAGTGGTTAGGAGCGGTGGACTCTAATCTGGGGAACCGGGTTTGATTCCCCACTCCTCCACATGAAGCCTGCTGAGTGACCTTAGGCTAGTCACACTTCTCTCTGCTCTCTCTCAACCCTGTCGGGAGCACTTTGATTGTGGGATCCTGCATGGCAGGGGGTTGGACTGGATGGCCCTTGTGGTCTCTTCCAACCTTTTGTGATTTTGTGAACCCCACCTACCTCACAAGGTGCCTGTTGTAGGGAGGGGAAGGGAAGGCAATTGTAAGCCGGTTTGAGACTCCTTAAAGGTAGAGAAAACTAGGGTATAAAAATCAACTCTTCTTTCTTTCTCCCAGTTTACAATCTGTTGCCCCTCTCATTTTATCCCCACCATCTATCAGGCCCTGGCCTGGATGGGCCCGGGTTAGCCCAACCCAGTCAGATCTTGGAAGCTATGCGGGGTCGGCCCTGGTTAGTATTTGGATGGGAGAGCTCCAGGGTCGTGACACAGAGGCAGGCAATGGCAAACCACCTCTGAATGTCTCTTGCCTTGAAAACCCACAGGATTTCTGTAAGTCAGCTGTGGCATAACGGGGGGAAAAAGGAAAATCTATCACAGAGCCTAACAGTATTTGGTGCTCCTGCTGGGCAACTGTCCCATGAACATAAGAACAGCCCTGCTGGATCAGACCAAGGTCCATCAAGTCCAGCAG
The DNA here is from genome assembly GCF_029931775.1 of Euleptes europaea. Classification (NCBI taxonomy): domain Eukaryota; kingdom Metazoa; phylum Chordata; class Lepidosauria; order Squamata; family Sphaerodactylidae; genus Euleptes; species Euleptes europaea. Next base: position 3,218,058 of record NC_079323.1, read on the forward strand.
TCGGTTCACACAGCAGCCAACCAGGTGCCTCTAGGAAGCCCACAAGCAGGACGACTGCAGCAGCATTATCCTGCCTGTGTTCCACAGCACCTGAGATAATAGGCCTGCTCCTCTGATGCTAGAGAGAATAGGTATGCATCATGACTAGTATTCATAAGAATGTAAGTAAAGCCCTGCTGGATCAGACCAAGGTCCATCAAGTCCAGCAGTCTGTTCACACCCGGGCCACTAAAAAGCCCACAAACGACTACAGCAGCATTATCCCGCCTGTGTTCCAAAGCACCTAATATAATAGGCATGCTCCTCTGATCCTGGAGACAACAGGTCTGCATCATGACTAGTGTCCATTTTGACTAGTAGCCATGGATAGCCCTCTCCTCCATGAACATGTCCACTCCCCTCTTAAAGCCTTCCAAGTTGGTGACTCTTACAATACAGGGCTTCTTTTCAAAACAATGAATCTCGGAGGACAGTCGATTGTAGTAACTCACTCTGTAATCCACCTTCAGTCCGTGTGAGCAGGGCGGATTATAAATAATGTAAATATTTTTTTTAAATAACTATGATCTGTTGGCCTTAATATTTAAGAGTAGATCTTCCCTGTTCAAAGGAAGCATAATTCTGAATGCTGTATGCTAGAATCAAGTAGCAGGGGAATGGGGCAGTTCTGGAGGGAGAAAGAGAAGGATCAAGCTGCCAAACTAAACCTTAAATGTCCTGATGGTAGAACCAAAGGTGGCACCTTCCAAAAGGCACTGGCAGTTTCTGAACTCTTTGGGTTCTTGAGGGTGTCTTGCTTATCACAGCAGTCAAAATACCAGCTTTGAAGCTCCCTTTCTAGAAACAAGACCAGACTGGTTTAAGTATATAAAACACTGCAGCTTTCTCAGAGGTACCCTGCCGTTCTCTGCTGTTCCTGTCGTTGCAGGCATCTACCCCTTATTCCGACGCAACGCTTCAAACCTTCAAGGAGCCGCCGTGCGCATTCACATCGCGCTTGCACCTCCCGCCCCCCGCAGCCTCGAACCCGCTGAACACGGCGGCAGTAGCAGCAGCGAGTGCGAAGAAGGAAGGACAGTGCCCTTGACTGGCCAGCAAGACTTGGAATCTCACAGCCACGAGCCAGATCCCTCTGCTGTGGGGGCGCCCACCGAGAAATCCCCTGAGGAGTCCTGTCCCGCAGCGGATTCCCAGAAGACGTTTGCCGTTAGTATTCTCGTGGAAAGAGCCATGCACTTAAGCTTGAAAGGTAAGCAAAAGCTTCTTGGGCTGCAGAAGGGTATGTGTGTGTGTGTTATGTGCTGTGTTATGTGCTGTCAAGTTTCTTCCGACTTACGGTGATCATATGAATTAATGTCCTCCGAACTGTCCTATCATTGACAGCCTTGCTCAGGTCTTGCAAACCGAGGGCTGCGGCTTCCTTCCTTCCATCTATCTCACATTGGGTCTTCCTCTTTTCCTGCTGCCTCCAACTTTCCCTAACTTTATTGTCTTTCCCGGTGACTTTGGTCTTCTCATAATGTGACCAATTATGACAGCCCCAGTTGAACTTCAAGGGAGAGTTCAGGCTTGATTTGATCTGTGTGTGTGCATTGTGTGCAGTCAAGTCACTTCTGATTTATGGCAACCCTATGAATTAATGAACTCCAAAACATCCTATTGTTAACAGCCTTGCTCAGGTCTTGCAAAGTGAGGACTGTAGCTTCCTTTATGGAGTCAATCTATTTTATGTTGGGTCTTCCTCTTTTCCTGCTGCCTTGGACTTTTCCTAGCATGGATGTGGTCAGCATACCTGGTCATCTTTCTCTCTGTAGTTAAATGCTGGGTTATGTTTATTTTTGCCCCCTAGGTGTCGCTAGAAAGCTGCAAAGGTGTCCTTTGAAGACCACAGGGGTGTTGAGGAAGGAGATCCAGTTCAGATGGTTGGGAACTTATTTGCCACATGGCCACAGCTTCCCATCAAGGGGAGGGGCTGTGGCTCAGTGGTAGAGCATCTGCTTGGCATGCAGAATGTCCCAGGTTCAATCCCCAGCATCTCCAGTTAAAGGGACTAGGCAAGCAGGTGATGTGAAAGACCTCCGCCTGTGACCCTGGAGAGCCGCTGGCTGTCTGAGTAGACAATACTGACTTTGATGGACCCAAGGGGGTCTGGTTCAGTATAAGGCAGCTTCATGGGTTCAGGGGCTGTGGCTCAGTGGTAGAGCATCTGCTTGGCATGCAGAAGGTCCCAGGTTCAATCCCCGGCATCTCCAGTTAAAGGGACTAGGCAAGTATGTGATGTGAAAGACCTCAGCCTGAGACCCTGGAGAGCCACTGCTGGTCTGAGTAGACAATACTGACTTTGATGGACCCAGGGGGGGTCTGGTTCAGTAGAAGGCAGCTCCATGTGTGTTCATGTGTTCCCCTGCATGCCCCAGGATACACTCAGTGGATCACAGCCAATGTTCTCCTGACCTGCTGCTGCTTAGGGATGGGTAGGTGGGAGAATTTGTATCGGTTGCTGAGGCAAACCATCTGACACTCTCTCGTTTGAGGGTGCACATCCCATTAAAAGAAATGCATTGTAGAGCAGCAGCATGGTGCGCATGGGCACGATGGCACCTGCCAACACCTTTCCTAGTGCTCATCAAGTGTTTGTTTATTTTTGTACACAGTGGGCAGGCCCAGGTGGAGGCTTGTTACCCTGGGCAGATTTTTTTTTAAGTTGCTTTGGCTAGCAGCTGCCACCACAGCACAAGGATCTTCACTGTGTGACTGAAGGTCAGCTGGGGCAGCCATTTTGTGGCTGCTGCCAACACACTATCAGAATTCCACAGGCACCCGCAGGCTCAAAAAAGTGGGGTGTGAGGAAGGAGATCCAGTTCAGATGGTTGGGAACTTATTTGCCACATGGCTACAGCTTCCCATCATGTGTATGAATGGTAAAATAAACTCCTGTGCATTCATGACATGAGACAATGTATATGGTGTATGTATACGTATGTGATTCCCCCCCCCCCCCCGATTCCTTCACAGAAGTGGCTCCCACACAGGAAAACCATCAGTTACGGAGCAGCTGCGAGTTTTCCCAACCAGCTAGATTTCCAGGGACTTGGCTAATTAACCACATTTAATCCAGCCTTCCATGAGAGAGTCAGCGAGGTGTAGTGGTTAAGAGTGGTGGTTTGGAGTGGTGGACTCTGGTCTGGAGAACCAGGTTTGATTCCCCACTCCTCCACATGAGCGGTGGAAGCTAATCTGGTGAACCGGGTTGGTTTCCCACTCCTACACATGAAGCCAGCTGGGCGACCTTGGGCAAGTCACACTCTCTCAGCCCCACCTACCTCACAGGGTGTCTGTTGTGGGGTGGGGAAGGGAAGGAGTTTGTAAGTCGGTTTGATTCTTCCTTAAGTGGCAGAGAAAGTTGGCATATAAAAACCAACCAGCTTTTGTTTCAGGCAACTGATAAAAGTATCACAAAATGCAAGGTATTTCTGGGAGGCCGGGATGCCAGTAGAACAGATCGCTCCCAGGAAGTTCCTCCGTCCAAAGACTACTTGTTCTGACCTTGATCCAGGCAGCACTGTGCTCTGGCTCACCTCCTCCCCAGGAAACAGCCATGGGGTTCATGCTTCACATTGTTTCCTCTGGGAAGCAGCACTGAAGCAGTTCCCCCGGGATGACCTTGCTGCTCGGCATGAAGGCACAGCAGTGAGTCTGTCAAGCAGCGGACAAACCAGGTCACGCTCCTTAGCTGATTAGCTAATCTCTTTCCTCACGGAGTCCTTTCCCTGTTTTTGAAATAGACAAAGTAGAGGCACGCTTCAGCCCTGGCATGGCCTGAGAGCAGATGATAAGAACCAGGCTTATTTGGGGGGAGGGGGATGAATTGCAAAACTTCCAGCCCCCACCCCTTGCAGAACAGACTACCTCTCCCTGGCAGTCCTGCCTGGTGGAAAAGTGCTGTCAAGTAGCAGCTGACTTATAGGAACCCAGTAGAGTTTTCAGGGCAAGAGATGTTCAGAGGTGGTTTGCCACTGCCTGCCTCTGCATAGCAACTCTGAACTTCCTTGGTGGTCTCCCATCTAAGCACTAACCAGGGACAACCCTGCTTAGCTTCTGAGATCTGACGAGATCAGGCTAGCCCGGGCCATCCAGGTCAGGGCAGCTCTACCTAACATATCCTAAAGACCTATCTTTGGGCATCATTTTACAAGATTTTCCACAATGTTTAGCAGGGTTATTTTAAAAATGGGTCATAACATTTGTTGCTTATGGCTAAGAGAGCGGGATCAGGTTATATGATTGCCATGTGTCCCTTATTTTAGAATAAATGGTTTATTACAGCTGAAGACCATCTCTAAAGTACTTACAATAGCAGCACTGAAATGTAAGAATTTACATAAAATCTATTAAAATGAACAAATATAATTAATTAGATTAGTATAGAACAGCGAGACGCTCTACCAGCTGCACAAAATCTGGTTGCTTTCCTACGTCTATCTATCAAAATCTCCCTTCCCCTTTTACGGCTGTGGTTTTCTCTACTCTGGTTCTCTCTCTCTCCCCCCCCCCCCCCATTTCCCTCTGCAGCATTTTGTATATAATGCTCTGTTTTTAGGCCTGGATTGGCATCTCTAAAGAAAAAAATAATGAAAAAAATCCCCCTCCCCCTCCTTCCATGAAACTATTTTTCATAGAGCTTTTTCCACGCCCTTGTATCCTTTCACCTTTTGTATTTAATTTTAAAATTAAATTTTAGAGTTAACGTGCTCAAGAAACCTGGATGCAAGATGGATACTGTATTGAAATGTATTGTTATGTAACATGTAATTTAAAAAATCCAATCACTTTATCCATGATCTTATCTTAGAGGGCCATGTTCCAGCATTATACTCTAGGCCAGCAGTTCCCAAACTTTTTGAGTCACGGAGCACTTTTCAGGAGAGAAATTCGTCACGGAGCACTAATTTTCGCCTAGCACCTACATACTAAACCGAACAACGACAGTATTTTTCTTTCCAGTCTCTTCATGAAGCACTAGGGGATGTTTTGTGGAGCACCAAGTGCTCCTTGGAGCACAGTTGGGAACCACAGCTCTAGGCTGATTCTGCACTGAGCAGGGGGTTGGACTAGATGGCCTGTCTGGCCCCCTTCCGACTCTATGATTCTATGACTCTGTGTTTCAGGAAGCCCCCTCACCGAACGCGGAGTGACAGCTCCCAGCAGCTACGTGTCATTCGTGACCGCTGACCCCAGCAGCCCTAATACCACCGAAATAGTGGAAAAAACAGACTCGCCCATTTGGGATTTTCAGCAGCAGACCAGGTATGGAACGGGGCCCTTTCAAGGTCGGTACTGGCAGAGCTGCAAGATTTTGCTACCCAGCTGGCAAAGCTGGTTTCCTGTGATAGAATTCCCCAGGGCAAGAGTGCCTCCGCTCAGGCCAAAGGGAAGGGCATGCTGTATTTACTGGAAGTATTGTAGCTTTACTTGAAATTGCATAGGTTATAGAAAAAGAGAACAGCACAAGGGCTCACAAGAAATAAATTTTAATACACTATAATATGAAGTAATTTCCACAGCTGTTCTTGGGGGAAGATATAGAGGCGTGCCATATGGAAGTTGTTTATGTGAGTGCGGTGATGATTCTGTAGAGACTTTAGAACATATCCTCTTCGAGCGTAGAATATATAAGCAGATTAGAGAATCCCTGATTGTGCCTATAATTGCATGTTACCCTCATAAAAATAGGTCTTTTCTTTCAATCCTGTAAAGTTGCCAAATTTGGTTGGCTGGTTCTTAAAATTAAGAAAGGGCGGAGTGGCGTATAAAGATGCCTTATGTAAATCTGTATTTTAACAAGATATATATAGGTAGTATGTAAGCTATTTTACTTATGAAATAATTGTGTTCTTATTTATATTCTGGTCTATGACTGTTTTAAATAAACTACTATGAAGTAATTCAATACGTATACAATGTAACAAATTGCATAATCTGTAACATCAAATTGTATCATCTATAATATGTACAAACTAGAGAATGAGACTTCCATGACTCATAAGTCCATAATATATTGTCAAACAATCTGCATCTTTATATTTGTGTACTTGCTATAAGGCAGACAAGACCAAAAGTGGAGAGTTCAGGAAAGCAAGGTGCTCTGGGCGGCGCGGCGCACAGAGCAGCACTGGTGTAACACGGAAAAAAAACGTGCGGGCGAGGAGAAAGCCGTCAGCCCAGGAAGATGAAAGAGGGAGCGCAGCCTTCCAAGCAGCCGGGCAAAGCCCAACAATGGGAACGCCACTTTCTCCTCACCCCTACGGTTTTTTTCCGTGTTACACCAGTGCTGCTCTGTGTGCCGCGCCGCCCAGAGCACCTTGCTTTCCTGAACTCTCCACTTTTGGTCTTGTCTACCTTATAGCAAGTACACAAATATAAAGATGCAGATTGTTTGACAATATATTATGGACTTATGAGTCATGGAAGTCTCATTCTCTAGTTTGTACATATTATAGATGATACAATTTGATGTTACAGATGATGCAATTTGTTACATTGTATACGTATTGAATTACTTCATATTATAGTGTATTAGAATTTATTTCTTGTGAGCCCTCGTGCTGTTCTCTTTTTCTATAACCTATCTGATTACAGCATAGGTGTCCTTTTTTTGGTTCAGCCTTTCACTATTACTTGAAATTGCAGCAGTTCAGAGTTCATCGTTACCTTAGATCTGCCAGTCGGGACTTTTCTCCATTGTCTCTGGCTATTTGGGCAAGACAGAGTCTCTCAGTAAAGATTCGTCCTTTGTGGTTTACACTCCAAACACCAAGATGCAAGAGTAAGAGAGCTTCTTCCTTATGTCCTGAGGCTTTACAATCTCCCTGGAGAGTCAGTCCCACCTGGGTCATTTGGATCTTCCTGCCCTAAAAGGAAGAGTCTACTTTCTATTGACTTGGTTCTTGGCAGTCTCTGTCCCTTTGGGTGCAGGGCGGCAAATCATCGTCCCTCTTCAGCCAAACTCTTCAGCAAAACCAAGAGCTGGAGCGCTCTGTGCTGGGAGCTTGATGGACAGCTTGGTGCAGTGGTTAAGAGCAGTGAAGCGGAATGAACCAGGTCAATTTCCCCACTCCTCCACATGAAGCCAGCTGGGTGACCTTGGGCGGTTCTCTCCGAACTCTCTCACCCCCTCCAACCTCACAAGGTGTCTGTTGTGGAGAGAGAAGGCAAGGCATTTGTAAACCAGTTTTGAGACTCCTTAAAGGTAGAGAAAATTGGGGTATAAAAACCAACTCTTCTCCTCCACCTCCCCGCAACCACATCTTTTCTGCCAGCTGCTAGTCTACAGCTGGGCTCCTGTCAGTGGATAGAGAGCAGATGTCCAACGGTCAAGCAGAAGCTTACAATCTCCTTCCCTTCCTCGCCCCACAACAGACAACTTGTGAGGTAGGTGGGGCTGAGAGAGTGGCACTGTTGATACGTTTGTAATGGCCTAAGACTGAATGCAAATAAACTGTTCATTCATGTAAAAACAATCTAAAAAAAGAAAAGCAGTGGGCCGTATTTTGGTACGCAGTGGTCCCAAGTCACTGAAAATCTTATCAGTGACAATTTGAGCTACTGGGTAGCCTTTGTTTTTAGATACATGAAGGCAAATACTGTAATACTCTGACAGCTGCAAGATAAGCCGTTAGCAGTCTAAGACATATCATTAAAGCAGCAAGCAACCCCATAGATTTGTTTGGGGGATGAGGGCATTTGCTACTGGGGGGTGTTCACCAAAACCTGTTCACAACCGTCCAAGTTACCTGTGTCACGTTCATCCATTAAACATGTATGTGTGGTCAAGTTGCAACCAACTTTCAAGGCAAGTGAGAAGCAGAGGTGGTTTGCCATTGCCTTCCTCTGCAGGGCCTTCCTTGGTGGCCCCCCCTTTCAAGCACTGACCCTGCTTAGCTTCTGAGATCTGACAGGGCTATACCACACCATTCCACATCCCTCAGCCGCTAAATAGCCCTGCCTTAATCTTTGCCAAGGATCCTCACGCTGTCAAAGCCAGCTGTTGTTAATGTGAACCTTTGTAACTCTCTTCAAATAACGGGAGTTAAATCAACCCTCTGGCTCCACTTGGCAAGCAAGTGCCGGTTCCTCTGAGATGACAGCAGCCATTTCCAGCATGCCCGCCATTGCGCCGAGAGCCAGCTTGGCTTGTGCCGAGCTACGCATTGTTGGAACGTCACTGATGTTGTGTCCTGTTCGCCTGGCATGATCCTTCTCTCTTATTTTGTTTTTTTTTTCTCCCTCCCAGGCTCTCCAACGAACTTCTCTTGGACCCGCAGCAAACTCTAGTCTTCAAAGTATGGCATAGAGCAGGTATTCTCTTTAGACAGTGCCGCCCATCTTGCCAACCGCCGGCAGGCCCAATGCCAATTTTTTTTAAAAATCAACATCGACCCTTAGCTGCTCTTCTGCATTCTGTTTGGTGCCAGTTCTTTTTTCTTTTCCTTTTTTTTAATGCTGCAGTGGATTGTTTTAAATTGCTCTTAATCGTCATTGCTGCTTTAATCGTCCTTTCGTGTGTTTAAGCCTGTAAATTGCCTCAAGCAGTTCTACGGAGAGGAATCCAAGAAATAATCTCAACAGATTGCCCCGCCCTTCTTCCAAGGGCCTTAAGGCAGTTCCCTCCTCCCTGTTATCCTCACGAGAACCCTGCGCGATGGGTTGGAGACAGAAGATTGGCTCAAAGTAACCCAGTGAGCTTGGGGACAGGGTTGGAACCTGGGTCTCCCAGTGCCTAATTTAACCCCTACACCACCTAGGCTTCCTAGGAATAATGACACAGGCCTACATTTATAGGATTGTTGTAAGGATTACTGAGTATCCAGTGAGATTGTTCAGAGAGCAGCCATGTCGGTCTGCAGGAGAAGAGCTAGATTTGAGTCCAGCAGCATAAGAACATAGAACATAAGAACATAAGAAAGGCCCTGCTGGATCAGACCAAGGCCCGTCAAGTCCAGCAGTCTGTTCACACAGTGGCCAACCAGGTGCCTTTAGGAAGCCACAAACAAGACGAGTGCAGCAGCACCATCCTGCCTGTGTTCCACCGCACCCAAAATAATAGGCATGCTCCTCTGATACTAGAGAGAATAGGTATGCAGCATGACCAGTATCCATTCTAACTAATAACCATGAATACCCCTCTCCTCCATGAATATGTCCACTCCCCTCTTAAAGCCCTCCAAGCTGGCAGCCATAACCACATCCTGGGGCAGGGAGTTGCACAATTTAACTATGCATTGTGTGAAAAAATATTTCCTTTTATCTGTTTTGAATCTCTCGCTCTCCAGCTTTAGCAGATGACCCCATGTTCTAGTATTATGAGAGAGGGAGAAAAACTTCTCCCTGTCCACTCTCTCCAAACCATGCATAATTTTATAGACCTCTATCATGTCTCCCCTTAGCCGCCTTCTTTCCAAGCTAAACAGCCCTGAGTGTCCTAACCGCTCCCCATAGGACAGTTGCTCTAGTCGCTTAATCATTTTGGTTGCTCTTTTCTGCACCTTCTCAAGCTCTGTAATATCCTTTTTTAGGTGTGGTAATCTTGGAGACCAACCAGATTTTCAGGGTGTGAGCTTTTGAGAGTCAAAACTCCCTTTGTCAGATACTTTTTGTCAGGTATCTGACAACGGGAGCTTTGACACTTGAAAGCTTAAAAACCCAAAAACCTTGTGGGCCTCTAAAGGGCTACTGTGCTCAAGTCTAGCTGAGTATCTAGAAGTATGCAATATTCGCGTGGGGCGATGAATAGCTGTGGGATTGGAGAGGGGAAGGGGGTGGCCTCCCCTTCTAGCACATGATCTGGCTCACTTATGCGCAGAGGTGTTTGGCCTGCCCTCTATCTGCCAGTAACACACCTACTTTATGATTGTGGTACATTGGTGGGCTGGATTGTATAAGATGACATGAGTTACAGTTGGTCAGCTCCTTCTAACGAGGTTTAATTTTCCTGGAATCTTTGCAGTCAGTTTATTTAGTTATTATTTCAACTTATTCCCCTGCTCTCCCCAAGTCGACACCGGGGGTCCCCAGCCTGATGCCTGGTGCCCATCAACACCATTTTTGTTGCCTGCCAAGTGTTTTTCAAATGTGGGCAGGAAGAGGTGGGTCTTTTTCCCAACAAGGCTTCTCATTGGCTGCTGGAGATTTGATTGGCTGTGCGGATTTTTTTTTTAAAAAAAAACATTGCTTCTGCAGCAGCTGCCACCACAGCACAGAGGTCTTCACTATGTGACTGAAGGTGTGTGCGTGCGCATCGTCAAGTCACAGCTGACTTATGGCAACCTCCGTAGGGTTTTCAAGGCAAGAGACGTTTGGAGGTGGTTTGCCATTGGCTGCCTCCACATCACGACCCTGGTGTTTTTGTGAAGTCGCCCATCCAAGTTCTAACCAGGGCCAACCCTGCTTAGCTTCTGAGTTCTGACGAGCTCAGGCTAGCCTGGGGCTATCCAGGTCAGGTGACTGAAGGTAAGTTCATAGAATCGTAGAGTTGGAGAGCCTTGAGCTAGTCACAGTTCTCTCAGAAGCAGAAGAGTTGGTTCTTATACCAATTTACTCTACTTTTTAAAGGAGTCTCAAACCAGCTCACAGTTACCTTCCTGCCCCCCACAACAAACACCTTGTAAGGTAGGTCGGGCTGAGAGCGTTCGGAGAGAATGGCGACTAGCCCAAGGTCACCCAGCAGGCATCATGTAGAGGTGTGGGGAATCGAACCCAGTTCTTCAGATTAGAGTCCACCACTCCTAACCACTATACCACACTGGCTCTAAGCCTCACCTACCTCACAAGGGGCCTGTTGTGAGGAGGGTAAGGGAAGGGGACTGTAAGCCACCTTGAGACTCCTTTTGGTAGAGAAAAGCAGGGTATAAAAAACAACTCTTCTTCTACTGTGCCAGTCTACTTGGGTGTGAATTTTAACTAACACTAACATTTTCTAGCTGACGTGCAGATGTGCTGTTCCGTTTTCTCTGCAGACGTCGAGCGAGTGATAGGCTTTGCATCTGTCGATCTCTCCCCCCTCCTCTCGGGCTTCCAGTTAGTTTGCGGCTGGTACAACATCACGGATTTCAGCGGACAGTGCCAAGGGCAGCTCAAAGTAGCCGTTTCCCCCCTTGAAAGTATCCTTCATCTCAAAGAAGAACGGCAGGCAAGAAGCAGGATGAAGGCCCCAGGATCTGCAGTATGTGTCTTTCCTGGTTTTCTTGATTTGGACCCTGGTCTCTTGTCTGACAAGGTGAAAATTCCACATTAGAAGATCTATTTCTTCTGAAAATTCCACGTTAGAAGATCTATTTCTTCTTCCATATGTATGAATATTCCATATTAAATGCAGTGTGCGGGGTGGGGTTACAATTATCAAAAGTTCCCATTTGCTCTCTCTCTCTCTTTTTTTTTTTGTGAGCTCAAGTATGAATGTAAAAAGCTGTCCTATACTGCATCAGCTCACTTACACCAGCTCCACATTGTCTTCTCTGACTAGCAGTGGCTCAGACAGATCTCTCCCGGCCCTTTTCCAAGCTGAGGCTGGCCCTGCATGAGCTGCAGCCCCTCAGGATTACATTGTCTTCTTGTTCCCAAAGGTGTCCTAATTTCAGATGGACAAAGGCATTTCAGAAGCATTTATTTTTCCTGCTTTCGGGATTTCCATGTGATCGACATAATGAGAGTATTCCCTTTCTCACCCTTTCAACCATTTGGCCTCTCTCTTTGAAGCATCACCAAACTCACTCCCTGTGAACCGCTCAAATTTCCTGTGGCTGTTTTTAGTGATTGATTTTTCAGGAAGGATGGGCAAATTCTGAGGCTAGATGAAATCTTTCATTGGGCTGAAGTTTAATGATGGTAATTTTCCACCGTCTTTTGGGCGTTGCTGAACTTCTCTTTGAATTGGTATTAAGGATGGTGTTAACTTGGAACCTTCCCTAATCCACAAGCAGGCCTCAGTTCAGCAAAATACGTTGTTTCACTCATACCAGTCAGCATCAGGCAACTTTGTGGCTCAGTGGTACAGCATCTGCATTGCATGCAGAAGGTCTCAGGTTCAATCCCCAGCATCTCCAATTAAAGGGACCAGGCAAGTAGGTGATGTGAAAGACCTCCACCTGAGACCCTGGAGAACCACTGCCTGTCTGCATAAACATGACCAACGTTGATGGACCAAGTGTCTGATTCAGTATAAGGCAGCTTCATGTGTTTGTGTGCTTTTTGGAGGCTGTTTCCTCAGGCGACCTCGCACAAAGCTGCCATGCAGTGAGTCAGACCTTTTGGTTTATCAAAGTTAGTCTTGTCTACTCAAACTGGCAGCAGCTCTCCAGGGGCTCAGGAGAGGTATTTCACATGATCTGTTATCTAATCCTTTTAACCGGAGATGCCGGGGATTGAACCTGTGATCTTCTGTTTGCCAAGCGGATGCTCTGCCACCGAGCCAAGGCCATATCTCCACGGGCTCCTTGTGGCTGCAGGACCCTGACAGCTGTCCCACAATGCCACCTTCTAGATCCAGCCTCTGTTTACTTTGTGATCAATGCAAGTAGAACTCTCTGCAGTTTCCACTCAGAAATAGAATCATAGAGTTGGGACCACCAAGGTCATCTAGTCCAACCCCCTGCACAATGCAGGAAATTCACAACTACTTTCCCCCCCTCACCCCCAGTGACCCCTACTTCATTCCCAGAAGATGGCCAAGATGCCCTCCCTCTCAGATGTCTTACAGTTTCTCTGTTGCAGATCCCAGCAACGAGCCCCTTTGCGTTCCATGTGAGGGACTTGTGTGCCGCGTTCCCCACCTTTTCCACAAGAGGCAGCGAAGAACTCTTTAACCCTTCATCAAAGGACACTGAGGCCACCGATCATGAGAGGTAGGGGGGAAATGGGGGACATTTGGTCTTGCCAAGCAATGGCAGAGGGAGTGGGACGGGGGCTTTTGCACAATAACCATTACCCCTTTCCTACAAGATCCGGTCATTTCTCAGCGAGAGTATCTTCCGCTGTGGCGCTATCGCATTTTCCCCATTGCTTGTACTGCAAATAATTTGCTGCTGGAGAAATGGGATTCTCTTTTCTCTCCTTCTGCCACTGCATTAATTGCTAGTGTGAGTACTATGTGGAATGTGATTCTGTTAAGGAATGTTGGAATTAGTGAAAATTGTGATGAATTGTTTTTCCGACAAGACCTCAGGTGGCAGAACCCTTACCCCATGTACACAACATGGTTAATCTCACCCCCACACACACACACAAAAACCCAGCAAGGCCATCCTGATATCTGTTATTTGGGAACAGGAAATCTGCAACAGCTAAGTAGGCAACATGACATGGATTGACTCAACAGAGCAGGGGTATCGAACTCAATTGTTGCACAGGCTGGATATGACATAAATGTCACTTGGAGAGCCAGCATGGTATAGTGGTTAAGAGCAGTAGTTTGGAGCAGCGGACTCTGATCCGGAGAACCAGGTTTGATTCCCCTCTCCTCCACATGAGCAGCGGATGCTAATCTGGTGAACCGGGTTGGTTTTCTCACTCCTACATATGAAGCCAACTGGGTGACCTTGCGCTAGTCACAGCTCTCTTAGAGCTCTCTCAACCCCACCTACTTCACAGGGTGTCTGTTGTGGGGAGGGGAAGGGATGGCGATTGTAAACTGGTTTGATTCTTCCTTAAGTGGTAGAGAAAGTCAGCATATAAAAGCCAACTCTTTTCCTCCTTCTTCTTCTTCCTGAGCCATGCCTCGCCAGCCCAGATGAAGAGTGAGGTGGTAGTGGCTGCCTCAGCTGGCTCGTGAGCCAGATAAGAGCTCTCAAGGGGCTAGATCTAGCCCTCAGGCCTTACGTTTGACACCCTCGCAATAGAGGAACCCACCGCCCTCAATTTGCAAGACCTGAGCAAGGCTGTTAACGATAGGACGTTTTGGAGGTCATTGATTTATAGGATAACCATGAGTCGGAAGCCACTTGACAGCACATAACACTCACACAAATAGTGGGGAAAGATTTTTGAGAGCAACACCATCCATGGTCAGCAGCATAATTTCTCACTTCAAACAGGGCACCTGAAGGGGGCATCAGTGAGTGGGTGCCTCAGTTTCTGACAGTTGTGGGGGCCTCGCTGTTCTTCTCTGTGGATGTCCTGCACTTCTGGGCTATAGGGTGCCAACGCCATGTGTGCCAACAAGCCAAACTCAGAAATTCACAAGATACCTGGCAAGAGTTTCTGTTGTTCCTAAACGCAGGTGTCGAGGGAGTCCGCCTTATGATTTATAGGGCCAGAAACTTGCAGTGGGAATGGCATGAAAGAGAGACCAATGTTGTTCCCTCCGGGCCGAAGGCGTGCCAAAAGAGCCCCCTCTTGGCTCCGCTTGCCTCAGCTGGCTTAACAAGGCTGGAAATGCTGCCCCTGGGGGGAAGGGGGCAGGTTCTGAGCATCCAGGAGCTAGCAGGCATCTTTATTGTTACAGTCTAAGACTAATGAACAAGAGCTAGCAAAATTCTCTCTGTCACCTGAAAGACACATTCTCTTACAGACTTTTCGATTCTGTTGTTCAGGCTAAAATTTAAGAGACCCCCAAGACTCCCCGAACTATTCTATCAAAACTCCTCTGCTTTTACTAAAGCTGCTTTGAATGCGGGGAATACAGTGTGCAGCACTATTCTTGGATTTGTTACAACACTCCAAGTCAGAGCAAGTTACAACACTTTTAAGAGCCAAAGCACCGTAGAGGATTAGAATAAGATTTCACAAACAGTTTAATAAGACTCCCACCTAATTCCCACAGATTAACAGTCCCAGTTTACCATAACTGGACAGGTGGTTTGCAGGACCTTTTTCCTGGGCACCAGGAAGACATCTGCGGAGAAATAGAAAATAGTCCAACAGGATCCATTGAGTGGACAGGAAGTGAGAGAGTATAAATCCCTTGATAGCTTATTGGGCATCCCTCCAAATCATATTCTTGTCCACTGTGGCTCAGTGGTAGAGCATCTGCTTGGCATGCAGAAGGTCCCAGGTGCATTCCCCAGCATCTCCAATTAAAAGGACCAGGTAGTAAGTGATGTGAAAGAGCTTCTCCTGAGACCCTGGAGAGCTGCCGCTAGTCTGTGTAGGCAGTATTGACCTTGATGGACCAAAGATCTGATTCAGTATACTGCAGCTTCATATGTTCACAAAAGCATTGCAGATTGATGAAAATAGAACCACCTTCTAACACACCCTTTCAGGGGAGGGGCTGTGACTCAGTGGTAGAGCATCTGTTTGTCATGCAGAAGTTCCCAGGTTCAATCCTCGACATCTCCAGTTAAACGGACCAGGTTTTAGGTGATGGGAAAGACCTCCACCTGAGACCCTAGACAGCTGCTGCCAGTCTGAGTAGACAATACTATCTTTGATGGACCAAGGGTCTAATTCAGCTTCATGCATTCACTTATATATTTGGGAGGGGCCATGGCCTAGTGGCAGAGCCTCGGCTTGGCATGCAGAAGGTTCCAGGTTCAATCCCCAGCGTTTCCAGTTAAGGATCAGGTAGGAAGTGATGTGAAAGACCTCTGCCTGAGATCCTGGAGAACCACTGTCTATGTGAGTAGACAGTACTGACCTTGATGGACCAATGGTCTGATTGAGGCTGATTCATGTACTTCAGACATGTTTTTTTCTTTCAGCTCAACACACACCTATAGATGGAGTGGGGTCTTTAAGCCACATTAGTGATTTCGAGTCGGAAACCCTTCAGGTTTTGTGCTTTCTGTATTACCTAATCTAGATCACAGGGCTGTAGTTTTGCACATATAGCCTTTGACTCTTCAGAGAAAGAGAAGAGGATGTCATGGGCCTTTAAGCGAGAGGGCAGGAAGCTGATGCCCAGACCTGAGAATAGTTAACGATGTCCCTTTCTCAGCAGAACCGGATCCTCTGTTTTCTCCCTGCCTCGTCACGAAGAACACGTGAAAAACATCCGCCGGTTCCACGAGTCTTTGCAGCAGGCGGAAGGGAACGCACACCGAGCCGGAAGGCTGGATTCCCTGTCCCAGTCCTCACGCACTTCGCTTCTTCGGGCTCTCAGGTAAAACAAATTGTAGCTACTGCAAGAGCATGCAAAATAGTTGTAACGAAAGTTCAAAGAAAATGTGAGACATGTATTGCAGTGCACATATAATGAGCAGAAACAGAAGTGTTGATAATATAACACAAAGCCATAACAGTGACAGTATGCCGGTGAATGTCCCGTTTCGATATCTCTCTTCGGACTGTAACATTGGGGTTTGTAGCTATTATCCAAGTTGAATAAATTATCCTTTGCGGCATACAAGTAGTGTTGAACAATAAAGTCATAAATTCAGATAGGCATTTGACATTGTTATGTAAACATCTTGCAACCTCTGGTGCTGTGCGCCTTTTTTCATGCACCTTTTCTGTACACCTACAGCAAGGAGAAGTGGTTAAGAGTGGTGATTTGGAGCGGTGGACTCTGATCTGGAGAACCGGGTTCGATTCCCCACTCCTCCACATGAGCGGCGGAGGCTAATCGGGTGAACCGGGTTGGTTTCCCCACTCCTACACATGAAGCCAGCTGAGTGAACTTGGGCTAGTCACAGCTCTCTCAGCCCCACCTACCTCACAGGAATAGAATAGAATAGAAATTTTATTACAGTCAATGACCAGCATACCTCACAGGGTATCTGCTGTGGGGAGGGGAAGGGACGGCGATTGTAAGCCGATTTGAGTCTCCCTTAAGTGGTAAAGTAAGTTGGCATATAAAAACCAACTCTGCTTCTTCTACTACTACTTCTAGTTCTACTGCTATTATCAGGGGTTTCTCCCTCCTCTTTTTTTCTCAGGTAAAACATGTGTTTCGGACACCAGTTTCTGCACATTGGTAGGTTGGATAAAAAGTTATTTAAGCAGTAGGCCGGAGGTTCCCGACCTTTTTGAGCCTGTGGGCAACTTTGGGATTCTGACACAGCACGGTGGGTGCAGCCACAAATTGGATGCTGCAGGAGGCGGAGGCGGCTGCAAAATGGCTGCCACAGTTTCCCTCCAGCCACATTGTGAAGATTTTTGTGCTGTGTTGGCAGCTGCTGCCAAAGTAACATTTTGAAAAACTTGCAGAGCCAATCATCAGATGTCCCACGGTCGAGCAGAAGCCTTGCTGGGCAAAAGACTTACCTGTTTCTCCCACTTCCTTAAGACCCTTGATTTTCCTCCTTCCAGAAAAAACCTGAGCGAGCTGGATGACATCAAGAGGTACTTCAGTCAAAAGCTAACCAGGGCCTTCCCTGACGCGGGCCCTCCAGACAGAAACACGGACGGGCTCAGTGGCAGATACCTAAGCGCTGCCTCCAGGATGGCAGATCCCGAAGGGAGGCATCTGTTGGAGAAGTCCAGCCATCTGGTGTCTCAAGTCAGCCATCTGATTAATGGTAAGATGCAAACCCTTTGAGGAGGGGGTGGGAAGATGCCTCTTCTGAAAGCCATTAAGCCGGACGGATTTGGAGGAGAGGGGTGAGGCAGGCCCCTCCAGGCAGAGAGTGAAGGCATGGTGGATGGCTTAAAGGAAGTGCTGGGTGAAGGAGGTCTTGAGGGACAGTGGCAGATGAGCTTGTGCAGGGAAAAACTCTCTGGGGTGGGATGAAGAGCAGTGGGCTGAGAACTCATGGACAGGGAGGAGGAACAAGGGCAGTGTCACATGAGAGCCAGAGAATTGTGGGGAACAGGAAGCGCAAGCCAGCGGCACTTCCGGGGATACAGGAAGTGCGAGCCAGCGGTGCTTCCAGGGAACAGGAAGCACGAGCCAGCGGTGCTTCTGGGGAACAGGAAGTGTAAGTCCATGGCACTTCCTGTTCCCCGTTCTGCTTGTCACATCCCCCATTTACCTTATTTTTAGTGATTTGTTTTTATTGTTTTAGTTGTTAGTTCCCTCAAGCAGGTCTGGAGAGGTGGCAGACAAATACAGCTTTCTAAATAAATAAGATACACTGGCCCCAAAAAGAGGATTAAGACAGGAATTAAAAAATATGGGGCTGGAGAACGGACCAAACCTGAAACATACTGTGTTTCCACCACCTTGTTTCTCAAACTCTTTGTGTCTGTTTCTCTGCCTTTTCCGCGTTTTTTGTCTCTTCCATTCACATTGTGTTGTGGTTTGGGTTTTTTGTTTTGTTTTTTTAGTCCTGTCGTCTTCTCCAAACTCAGAGATACTTTACATATCAGCTGTTTCCAATACAGAGTCATCTTCACGTTGGGAAAAAGGTCTGCTTGGAATGGCCCTTCCCACTTCTTCGTGCCCCATCCTGTTTTATTTATTTAATTTTTAAAAAACATTGTCTACCTTTCCTTACAATGTAAATAAAGTAACAATGATAAAAAATCCGTAGAAAACCCCATCAGTGCCCCCAAGCATAGTTAAATTATGGAACTCCCTGCCCCAGGATGTAGAGATGGCTGCCAACTTGGAGGACTTTATAAGGGGAGTGGACCTGTTCATGGAAGAGAGGGCTATCCATAGCTATTGGTCAAAATGGATACTAGTCATGATGCATACCCATTCTCTTCAGGATCAGAGGAGCATGCCTGTTATATTAGGTGCTGTGGAACACAAGCCGGATGGTGCTGCTGCAGTTGTCTTGCTTGTGGGCTTCCTGGAGGCACCTGGTTGGCCACTGTGTGAACGGACTGCTGGATTTGATGGGCCTCGGTCTGATCCAGCAGGGCTTTTCTTATGTTCTTAAGCATCTCCCTTCAAGCCTTTGCTTTTCCCCATCATCCTTTTGGGCCTGCTTCCAGCTGAATCCCAGCCAGCTGGCTGACGCCCAGTGGAAATGAGACTTCACCTAAACTTAAACAGCCCTTCTCACTCAGTAAATAAACTGTGATGTGGTTTGGTGTTGCTTTGTAACATCCTTGGCAACCGGTCTTTGAGCTTCCCCTTCTCGAGTGAACGTCTGACGTTTGTCTTTCGTTCCCTTTTCACTGCAACGTCACTTTCTTTTTTCTTCCTCTCTGAGCCTAGTTCCCGTAAAGAGTTTGTTGGATTTAAGCTGCCCATCATGCAAGAGGAGGGATTTGAATGCAGGTCTCCCGGATCTTTGGTCGATGCTCTAAACATTACACTGCCCACCTGCTCACCTGCAATGAAGCCAGGTGGTGACCGCAGGGAGTGGATTTGGGGGCACGGCAGCCTCCAACACCATTTTTTACCCACTGCTTGACTCCATCTACACCCTCTGGTACCAGAGGCAGAATGATGCCTCTTAGTATCACTTGCTGGGGGAGCACAGGCGAGAGGATGCTCTTGCACTCATCCTACTGGTGGGCTTCCTAGAGGCAGCTGGTCATAGAATCATAGAGTTGGAAGGGACCACCAGGGTCATCTAGCCCAACCCCCTGCACAATGCAGGAAACTCACAACTACCTTCCCCCCCACACACACCCAGTGACCCCTACTCCATGCCCAGAAGATGGCCAAGATACCCACCCTCTCATGATCTGCCTAAGGGCATAGAATCGGCATTGCTGACAGATGGCCATCTAGCCTCTGATTCAAAACCTCCAGAGAAGGAGAGCTCATCAACTCCTGAGGAAGCCTGTTCCACTGAGGAACTGCTCTAATTGTTAGAAAATTCTTCTTAATGTCTAGACGGAAACTCTTTTGATTTAATTGCAACCCGTTGGTTCTGGTCTGACCTTCTGGGGCAACCGAAAACAACTCAGCACCATCCTCTATATGACCGCCCTTCAAGTACTTGAAGATGGTTATCATATCATCTAGGCCATCTAGTTCAACCCCCTGTTCAGTGCAGGATCAGCCTGGAGCATCCCTGACAAGTGTTTGTCCACTGCTGCTTGAAGACTGCCAGGGAGGGGGGCCTCACCTCCCCTACTAGGCAAAATGGATACTAGTCATGAAGCTTACCTGTTCTCTCCAGGATCAGAGGAGCAGGCCTATTATATTGGGTGCCGTGGAACACAGGCAGGATGGTGCTGCTGCAGCTGTCTTGTTTGTGGGCTTCCTAGAGGCACCTGGTTGGCCACTGTGTGGGCAGACTGCTGGACTTGATGGGCCTTGGTCTGATCCATATGGCCTTTCTTATGTTCTTACATACGCAGACACAGTTCTTCGCACTCTGGTGACACACAGACATGGGTAGTATAATTGATCCGTGCGTGGGTACCGAAATCCCTTTTTGCTTTCTTCTTTCCGCATCAGGCCTGCAGAACGATAGAACGAAAAATGGCACCGAATCTTCAGATACTCCTGAAGCGCTCTCTTCACGTTTCAGTGCCCTTCCGGACCAGCGAGAGGGAGCAGCCAGGACTTCGGAGGAGCGCAAAGACCTCCCGAGGAAAGAAGCCTCAAGCGGCCGTGCAGATGAAGAGCCGTTTTCCCTTCTGGAAAAGGCCTCCTGTGGACGGGGCATGCTGTATGAATTCCTCGGTCAAGCCAGCTCCCAAAGCGACCCCCTTTTAGACACAGTACCTAGCCCCAGAGTGGAAGAGGTTTCTGAGTCCCAGAGTGAGGACGACTACGAAGAGGACGTTGTGGAGCCACGAACGTTAAACGAAATCACCACCGTGACAGACAGAACCAGCCCCTGGTCGAGCCTCATCTCCGAAGGGGAGCCAGATCCTGACCAAGAAGCAATCAAAATAAGGGAAGCCGGCTGGCTGCATGGCTTTGCAGAGCCTTTACTCACCGGGGTGCAGGATGGAAGTGGCTTCTTGTCTGGCATAACCCAGGAGGACTCCCTGAGCATACCCAGCACCGCTAGATCCGGCACTGGCCCCTCCGGAGAAGAGGGAGGTGACGAATACGGGAGGAGACAAAACCTCGAAGGCAGCCCCAAAGACCCGTTCCCATCGATGCAGGCCTTAGATCCCACTAACAACAGGCTTGTGGAAGAAGAAGAAGAGACTATTCAGAAAGGAACCCTGGAAATCCAGGCAGGAAAGACAAGTTTGGAACCTGCTGCTTTATTGGGTGGCGAAGACTTTGCTGCGGGTGACGCCGTCGCTCCCGAGACAGAAGAGGGAAGTGGGGCTTTTGGTGCTGACCCTCTAGATGAGGACGGAGCTGATACCAATGAGGAGGAGCACCGGTGTTCCCCTGGTTTGTCAGAACCTGCACAGCAGCCGAGTAGCTGCTCTGATGAGGGTGACCGAGATCCGCCTGAGGACTCAGATGAGCCTCTGCCACCAAAAGTGGCGCTGTATCCTTTTTTATTTCATGAACCAAGCAAAACCTCTCGCGGGCCAATCCTAATGGGGATGTGTCATGCGGGTGGCTCCATTTGGGGCCAGTAGGGGTAGACCGAACCTCTCTGGAGTCCTTGTGTGTGTAAAGTGATTAAAATGTGGGATTCGCTGCCAGAGGATGAAGCGATGGCCGCAGGTATAGATGGCTTTAAAAAGGGATTAGACAGATTCATGGGGTAGAGGTCTGTCGGTGACTACTAGCCATGGTGACTGAAGGGAACCTCCATGTTCAGAGACAGTCAACCTCTGAATCCCAGTGCCATGAGGCAACATCAGGGGAAGGCCTCGGCCTCTCTGCTCTGTTGTTGACCCTCCAGAGGAACTGGTTGGCCACTGTGTGAGACAGGATACTGGACTAGAGCAACTACCCTATTAGGGCTGTTTAGCTTGGAAAGAAGGTGGTTAAGGGGAGACATAAATATTAACATGAAAACTTTAAACAATGCAAAATTTTATAGGAGGATCCTATACGTAGGAGTATAGAACACAATCCCTAATAGTTTATCCAAGTGAACCATTTTGTACAGTGCTACCCTATTATTACCTGCATAGAAAAACCCTCTTGAATAATTCAGTTTTGCATATTTTGCAGAAAGCCAGGAGGGAGGGTGCCTTCCTGACCTCCCTGGGCAGGCCGTTCCATAAGGCGGGGGCCACAACAGAGAAGGGCACGTGTACGGGCAGTTCTTGACTTTGCCCATTTGCAGGTTGGCACCTGCTGACGGCCCTGCTCAGATAAGCAGCAACATCTGTACATTCCATCTTCCACTTTTTATGAAGCGTCTTTTGTGTTCTTTGGGAGGAGGCCTGACGTGACATAAGAGCATCCCCACCTTTCTCAAGTTAAATTTTAACCCTCTGCAAAACAGAACCGAGCAATCTCAGGATATTGCAGTTAATAAAATTGTTCCCTCCAGCTTCTGGCTTCAAATCAAAACTGTACCGGGCCTGCAGGTTCCTATCCAGGACAGGTCAGCGGTACTCTTAAAATTCGCCACTGATGAACCTTTCCACCATTGAGGACTTAAAGGACCATCTTTGCATGGTTTGTTTTTCAACAGTATGGACTTTTATTGCAGTTGGATTCCGTAGAAAAATACACAAGGGATATTTTTATATTGAACCAAGTTTTATATGCTGGAGTGTGCAAGCATTCAAGTCCATCGAACGACTTAATTGAAGAGAAGAATGTAACTCAGAGGCTGAGAACCTGTTTGTCACCTCCAGGGTCCCTAGCTCAGCACTTGGTTCCTCCAGTTAAACAACCCCAAGGTAGTTGTGAGGATAAAATGTAGGGAGGTGGTGGCCATGTGTGGTGTCCTGAACTACTGTGTAGGAATAGTGGGGTGCAAATCACTTATTCATTTGAAGAATCTATATGCCTCCTGTCTGCCTGACAGCAGGTCTTCAGGGTGGCTTACAGTATGAAAACAATTGAGACGCTGATGGGATTTGAACTGGCCAAGATTGAGATTGAAAGAGATCTTGGGGTTGTAGTGGAAAGCGCAATGAAAATGTTGGCCCAGTGTGTGGCAGCAGAGGAAAAGGGCAAACTCCAAACTCCCAATTATTGGTTGAGAACAAGAAGGCCAATATTGTAATCCCCCTGGTATAGAGTTATGGAGTGGCTTCGTTTGGAGGGCTGCGTGCAGTTCTGGTCGCTGTATCTCAAAAAGGATATTGCAGAACTGGAAGAAGTACAGAAAATAGGAACTAAAATGATTCAGGGGCTGGAGCACTTTTCATATAAGGAAAGGCTAAAGAGTCTGGGACTCTTCCATCTAGAAACAAGATGGCTAGAAGGAGAAAAAGAGTTGATTTTTATACCCCATTTCTCTGTACCATAAGGAGTCTCAAAGTGGCTTACAGTTGCCTTCCCTTTCCCTCCCACAACAAGTACCTTGTGAGGTAGGTGAGGCTGAGAGAGTTCAGAGTGAACAGTGACTAGCCCAAGGTCACCCAGCTGGCTACATGTGTAGGAATGGGGAATCAAACCCGGTCCTCCAGATTAGAGTCCGCTGCTCTTAACCACGACACCACGCTGGCTCCCTTAACTCTGCACTTCAGGTCCGAACCTGTTGTGGTCCCCAACTTCTTCCTTCCACCACAACATCTGGAAGCTTCCATGAGGCTGCTGAGCGTTTCGGCTTCTCCGCTGACCGCTGCTACTAAGGTACGTCCTTTCTTCCTGCCACCTTTGCAGCGCTGAATTTCAGCCTTCCCGTCTGAGCATCCATCGAGGGGCCTTGCTGTCTGGTTTCTTATATAGTCGGTACAGTTTCATTCCGAGTAAATATGGTTAGCATTGCCATGGGCCACAAAGGGGAAAGAGCTCTCCATGGTATGTGGAGTGTGAGTCACAAGAGTGGAGTTTGGTAGAAGGCACAGAATTTAGCATCCCTCAGAATCTTTTAAAAAGGAAGCTTTTACTAATCTGTTTTATTTGTTTGTTTTATTAAAACATTTATGACCCACCTTTCCTTGTGGTACAAGGCAGCTTACGTGCCACTTTTCTATTAAGAGGTGTTTATAGTTCACAGTAATTGTCTACAGCATGGCAAAGAGGCAAACTTGGATACCAAGTCTGAGATAATTTAGGAGAAGGGGCTGTGACTTAGTGGTCAATCATCTGCTTTGCGTGTAATTCTGACTTTTCTAGTTAAAAGGACCAGGTGGTAGGTAATGTGAAAAACATCTTTCTGAGATCCTGGAGAGCTGCTGCCAGTCTGAGCAGACAATATTGACCTTGATGGAACAATGATCTGACTCAGTATAAGGCAGGGGTCATGGTTCAGTGGTACAGCATCTGCTTGGCATGCAGAAGGTCCCAGGTTCAATCTCCAGTAAAGAGCTCAGGTAGTAGGTGATGTGAAAGACCTCTGCCTGAGACTGCTAGTCTGAGTAGACAATCTTGACCTTGATGGACCAAGGGTCTGATTCAGTATAAGGCAACTTCATATATTGGGGAAAGGCTGTGGCTTAATGGTAGAGCATCTGCTTGGCATGCAGAAGGCCCCAGGTTCAATCCCTGATACCTCCAGTAGGTGATGTGAAAGGCTTCTGCCTGAGACCCTGGAAGAGCCATGGAGAGGGGCCATGTCTCAGTGGCAGAGCTTCTGCTTTTACGCAGAAGGTCCCAGGTTCAATCCTTGGCATCTCCTGCTAAAAGGACCAGGCAATAGGTGATGTTCAAAATCTCTGCCTGAGCCCATGGAGAGCTGCTGCCAGTCAGAGTAGGCAATACTGACCTTGGTGGACCAGCGATCTGACTCAGTATAAGGTGGCAGTGTGTGTGTTCTTGTCGCAACTGCAGAATGGCCCCTGCAAGACAGCATTTCTGATTTTTCAGCTGAGCTGAGATGGGCTTGAGTCTGTTTCTTGACAGCAGGGCTCTTGTGTGTGAAAAACAGAGGGAGAGGAAAGAGGACCACCTAATATTGTGTGATCGGCTGGGAGTCTTCTTCTGTCACAGCCAGGACCGATCCTTGTTCCCATAGTAAGTTCCTTTGTGTTCAGCATCAACCGCGGCTCAAAAACAGAGACTGCACAGGGAAAGTAGCCGTGCTTTCAACTCAGGGTGAGGCATCTATAAAGTAACAGCAGTTGATCCCCACAAACAAGACACTTATGCTCTCAATTAAAACAAAAACCCATAAATGCTGTTCCGGAGAAACGCAGGACGCAATCTGTAGATACAGTTAGATTTGAGTCCAGTAGCACCTTCAAGACCAGCAAGAGATTCTGAGTGTAAGCTTTTGAGAGCTAAAGCTCACATGAACACATGAAGCTGCCTTCTACTGAACCAGACCCTTGGTCCATCAAAGTCAGTATTGTCTACTCAGACCGGCAGCAGCTCTCCAGGGTCTCAGGTGGAGGTCTTTCACATCACCTACCTGCCTATTCCCTTTAACTGGAGATGCCGGGGATTGAACCTGGGACCTTCTGCATGCCAAGCAGATTCTCTACCACTGAGCCATGGCCCCTCCCCTACAACTCCCTTCGTCAGACTCAGATTTGTACATCATGTCCTCTCTCTTCCACTCTGCCCTGTCCTAGCAATGTGCAACTGAATGCTCTGTATGTGTTTGTGAGAAAGGGTGCAAGCGTGAACATGGGATTTTCCACTGGTTCAGGGAGTTCCCTGCATCGCTGTTTGCTGCTGCCTGTGACTAACACAAGAAGCTGTACAAAATCACACAGGAAATTAGGTCAGTTCATGGCTTTGGGCCGTGGTTCCCTAAGCGGCCCTGTGCTAAAGCAGTGAACTTGGCTGGGGTGGGGGGGGAAAGAATAGAGAAGTCCTCTTCCCTTCCCCTCCTACTTGTGAGTTTCATGGAACCATCTGGCTGTCCACTGTTGGAAACAAGATGCTAGAATAGCTCAATGGTTGCCGTGATCCAGGCAAGGAGTTCTTGTGTTTTTAGACTTGCATAATATGCAGAACTGGTATTTTCTTGGCTCTTAACTTTGGCTGGTTTTGCACAGAATATTGTTTTAGATTATGTGTGTGTGCACGAGTTAAAAGATGATGAACGCTTGAAGCTGCCTTATACGGAATCAGACCACCGGTTCATCAAAATCTGTGTTGTACTGAAATTGGCTGCAACTCGCCAGGGTTTCAGAGGTCTTTCACATCACCTACTGCCTGTTCACCCGTGACTCAAAAATAGAGACTGCACAGGAAACGTAGCCATGCTTCCAACTCTGGGTGAGGTCAGGAAGCAATTTTCCTCCAGGCCAGATTGGCCAGGGATCCTGGAGGGTTTTTGTTGCCATCTTCTGGGAATGGAGATGGGGTCACTGCGTGTGTGTGAGAGGAGGTAGTTGTAAATTTCCTGCATTGTGCAGGGAGTTGGACTAGATGACCCTGGAGGTCCCTTCCAACTCTATGGTTCTATGATCCTTTCAACTGGAGATGCCGGGGATTGAACCTGGGACCTTCTGCATGCTAAGCTGATGCTTGTCTTGATTTTTTAGGTGTAGGTTTAACAAACAAGCTTACAGCATAAGAACATAAGAAAGGCCCTGCTGGATCAGACCCAAGCCCATCCAGTCCAGAAGTCTGTTCACACAGTGGCCAACCAGGTGCCTCTAGGAAGGCCACAAGCAAGGCAACTGCAGCAGCATCTGCCTGTGTTCCACAGCACCTAATAGAATAGGCCTGCTCCTCTGATCCTGGAGAGATCAGATGAGCAGAAAGACTCCGGGAAAGGGAGCCGAGAGGGCTGTTAGAAAAAAGGAAGCACTAAACCTTCGAAGGAATCATTGCTCATAAATTATACATCAAAACACAATTTGGTTGTTAATTTATAAGTACTTATTGACTACCTGTTTTGAAGGGGGGTTGGCGTCTTCAGAAATTTTCCTTCATGTCAGGTGTTTTGGGTTTTTAAATAGTCCGTGTGTCAATGTTGTTTATGTCATCCCCATAACTTGAGGGACCTGGTATAGATTTCACTGGATGAGTTGATATTGTTGCGGTAGCTGAACTTCTTGGCTGCTGCTCTGAGCAGCAGCCAGTCTTAATAGGTTTGTTTTCCCTCCTGTCTTTGACCTCTCGAACGGGTGGGGGGAAAATCTATGAAAGCATTTGCAAGAGGAAACGTCTTGCTTGGGTGAAACTGAGACAGCCAGAGACAGACTCTAATAACCCTGAAGTCATGAGTACGAAACAAGGCAGCTGTGATATTTTCCTGGTGACGACGGTTTCTGGAGTCTCTTGTGTGTGAGAAAAGAGGAACTGAGAGCTGTTGCATCTCTGTGAGCCCGAAATGAAACTGAATGGAGACTAAAAGAACGCAGGAGGTGAAATCGCAGAACCCTTACGTTGGAAAGGGCTGGCGGACCTAGCTCAGTTATCACACAGCCTGGGGCTTGTAAATTTTTTAAACAAAATATTATAAATCAAACCCCCAAACAGAAAGAAATGAAAAAATATATAATATCTACAGTAAACCTCTGTAAAAGTTTCCAGATATTATTAAAATACGTCCCCGCGCTGTTGTCATCTGTATGCGATACGTTCAAATGTCTATAAGGTTGTGAGGTCCTCAGTCCCTTGGATTACTGGAGGCGGGCATTTATCTCTCCAATCTCTCTGGAATCTGAGTGTCTTAGCAACAGTGAACGCACGGAGTGTCAATTTTCGTTGGCCATCAGTCAGTCTCCAGAAGACAGGCAAACGGTTTGAAAGGACATATAAGCATCCTCAAAAATCAATGAATATTCTAATACCAAATCGGTATGAGTAATTACTTCTTCCCGAAAAGACCAAATAACTGGAACATGCCCCAAACCTATGTTTAAGAGATGCATCATGTGAGTTACAGCACCAGCAATTAGACACTTTATGTAGCCCTTTACTACAAAGGCTTTGTGGTGTTCAGTGTATCCTAAACATAATTTCTTTGCTGAATAAGTTTCAGCTTGAGGTCCACAGGTATAAGATTTAGATCCATATCCCATTACTTTGACAAAATAGAGCAACCTAACTCCTCATTTCATTCATTTCCGAATTGAGTCTAGCCCAATTATCAGACAGCCTGGAGTTGGCACGGCTCTCTTCATGTCAATGGGAGAGCGTACCCCCCTTCCCGTTAAGATCAAGTCCTTTCCCTAGGTAGCTGATTCCACTGTTGAACAACTCTTACTGTAAAAAATGTTTTCCTAATATCCAGCCGGTACCTTTCCGCTCGCAATTTAAACCCATTCTTGTGAGTCCTATCCTCTGCTGCCAACAGGAACCACTCCCTTCCCTCCCCTGAGTGACAGCCCTTCAAATACTTCAAGAGAGCAATCCTGTCCCCCCTCAAGCTCCTCTTCTCCAGACTGAACATTCCCAACTTAGCCATGAAGCTAAATGGGTGGCCTGGAGCTAGTGATTGTCTCTCAGCCTCATCTACCCCACAGGGCTGTTGTGAGGATGGCATGGAGAAGAAAGGACTGTGTGAACCTACCCATGAAACTGAGGCAGAATGTCATCCAAGCAGGCTGCCCCGTGTTTCTGGATGGTTTCAACTGGCTGAACCCCTTTGGGCAGGGCCGGCATCGGCATACCCTCAGCTGGGGCAGCTGCCAGGGCCCATGGTTGCTGGGTGGGGCCCACTGATGCCAGCACTCTTTGCTCACTCACTGGCTAGAGCTCCACCAGCCATGCTTCCTGCCGCACTCTCTGCCCAGTGCCGCTGGGGAAAGGGCTGCGGGCAGCTATGAGCGTACTCAGTAGGAGGGCTTGTGAGCAGACAAGGGAGGGACTCGCAAGCAGGTGAAAGGCATGCAGGTGGGAAAGGGACTGTGTGCCTGATGGTGGGGAGAGGAGGGGGGGCAAGGCACTCTCTGCCTGGAGCCCTCCAAAACCTGGAGCTGGCCCTGCCAGTGGGGCAGCCGTTTGCTCTTTTAAGGCCATGGACCTCTCACCCCCAAACAGACCAGGTGACTTGGCCATGCAGCACACCGGTTGCTGCTTACAGTACAAATATATCTCCGTGGTGAGAAATTCCAAAAAGGCAACAGCAGCATTTTACAGCCTAGGAAAACTGATGGTGACTTGGACTTTTGCTGTTTGGAAGGCTCCCAGCTCCCGCTGGAGAAATAGCAAGGCGTGGGCAAGATAAAGAGATTAGCATCCCTCAAGCAAAGACACACCACGTACAAGTGATTCCTTAGCAGGGAGATTCAATCACGAGGAACCCACAAGGCCGGGGGTGGGCTCAGGCACACCCAACCCTCCACACGGAGCTCAGCTGGCCCAGATCCACCTGCCCGGCAAGGCAATCGCCATTCAGAGAACCACTCCAGGTCTCTCTTCAAACCAACAGAAATTGCGTTAAGTCTGTGTTAGGGAAATTGTGTTAGGAAAGTGGTGAGCTCCCCTTCCCTGGCAGTCTTTAAGCAGAGGCAGGGCAAGCCCTTGTCAGGGATGCTCTAAGGCTGATCCTGCATTGAGCAGGGGGGTGGACTAGATGGCCCGTCTGACCCCTTCCAACTCTATGATTCTATGAGTGGGGATTTGAATCTGAGCCCCAAGTCCTAAGCAAATCACAGCATTGGCTCTCAGAGGCAGACAAAGCTTTAAAAAAAAAAAAAAAACACCTTGAGTCTGTGATTCTCGCTCCATGGCTTTTGCTGGCCCCGCTGATTCAGGCTGTACAACGGTCAAGACCACAAGAACCCAACCGGCCTTAGCTGGCTGCGGCTTTCCGGTTTCAGCTGTCGCCCTGGATGGCACTGGCTCTGTGGTGGTAGCATGGGGGAGCCTCAGCCAGGCAGCCCCGAGCAGGCGAGAGCAGAAGGTCAGGACCTGCCTCAGGCGAGGCAGACCGGCTCCTTGGAGTTTGAAGCCCAAAGAACCCAGAGGAGGCAGCTGGCACGCAGGCGGTGCAAAAGAGCTTGCCTTTGAGGTTCCTCTCCTGCCATTATGCAAACCAAGATTGGGTGCTTGGATGGGGAAGGATTGAAATGTTATTTGTAGTTTTGAATTGACTGATGGGAGAAAAGATGGCAGCGTTTAGAAATAACTGAGAAGGACCTACTTCACAGGGTTGCTGGGAGGGTAAGGGGAGGGTAAGTGGAGGGGAGCACCCGATGGGTAGTTAGAAACGAAACTAGAACTGACCACAGAAAGAGAATCATTCCTAGCCCATCACTACCAGAACTGGGGGAGGAGGCACGTAGGGCCAGGCAAGATGGGCAAGAAAGATCCCTTGCAGCACACAAGATGTATTCCGAAAGCCAGCCCTGCTTTTTGCAGGGCGCCCTGTGGATAAACTAATCTACAAACCAGGGCAGGGCGACGCCCTCTGAGTCGGCAGGTCCAAACCATGGTCCAGGTGCAGATCGCATCCCTCTCAATGCCAGTTCACTTGGGTGGCAACGGTTTGGGCACTGGCAAAAAGCCAAATTGCACCAGGCGGCATCAGAGAAGTGGAGGGGGAGTGTTAATCCCCCAAAAATCAAGACAGGGTTTCAAAGCGATCTTGATCTGATGAGGTAAGCGTTCCCTATGAGCCAGGGGCCTTTCCTTCGATGGAAACACGCCAGATTTCAGAGAGAGAAAGAGACAAGACAGCTGCACTGCTAGGTAGGTGAAAGGTGAGACAAGCCCTCATCTGTGTTTAGCTGGCGCTGACGCGGCCCTGGTTTCCTCTGTGCTGCGCAAACAGCTGCTCCTTCCCAGTTTGAGGATGCCAATCCAGGCCCGATATCCATGTAGGGTTGCCAAACTCCAGGTATGTAGGAAAAAGGCACTTCTATGCTAGTACCTGGAGGTTTGGAAATCAGCAGTCTTTTTGTATCCCTGCAAGGAACTTATTGATGTTGAACAAAAAATATTGCTGGCAGTCGTATTTGAAGCGAAAATAAGTTGTTTTGGGGGACTGAAGAAGAGATCAATATAAGATATCGAAACGGCCGTATCCCCATCGGTCCACATCTGCACTTCATGGAAACCTTCGTGGAACCATTGTTGAATATGTACACTTACCTTTATAGGGATTATTGAACACTTACCTTTTGAAGGATTGTGTAACTTTTGGACCACATATGTTGGTCTTGGACTGCTTGTTGGTGATTCACATATCTATGTTGTGTATGTCATATTTGTTTTTATAAGTTGTTTTGTGTTGTGTCATTGTGTAGCATTAATAAATTTTTGCACTTTGGTTATATCTTTTCGCATCTATGCTGATTTCCAAGCCTCCAAGTACTAGGTGGAGATCTCCTGCTATTACAACTGATCTCCAGCCGATAGAGATCAGTTCACCTGGAGAAAATGGCCACTTTGGAATTGGACTCTGGCAGTGAAGTCCCTCCCCTCCCCAAACCCTGCCCTCCTCAGGCTCCGCCCCAAAAACCTCCTGCCAGTGGCGAAGAGGGACCTGGCAACCCTATATCCATGGCTGCTTTGTGGACCACCTGTCCAAGGTGGTGGGTTTTGCCCTGGGGCCTTGCATCTGCTTTGCGTCCCGTCCCTTCTTAGAAGTCGGGGTCCTGCCGCAACTAACCTTTCAAAGGGATAAAAACATAGAACACATGCAAGTTCCTCCCACAGTATGATGCATACAATGAATATTTGTCTAACATTTCACAGACGTTCCCTGCCACCCTGTTCCATTTATAAGAGTGCTGGAAATCCAGTTTGAAAACTGGGAACTTTGAATAAATTCTCCTTTTTCATTCTTGCCACGTGGTTTGGAAAGGTTGTGCCACGTATGTCCTTAGTGGAAGCTAGCATGAAGTCATGCTCTTCTGTTTCAGATTGGAAGCATCACCACCACAGGGGGAGCCCCTCGCCGACGGCAGAACCATCGCAAGCCAAGCTTGGTGGCGGCTGACCTGCCAGAAGAAGAAATGAAGAGGATCGCTAGAATATTTTCTGCACAGTTCTCCCAATGATAGAGAAAAACTGAGCACGGAGGAGCATCGAGAAAGACTCAAACCCTGAACCATCCGGTAGGGAGGGCAGGTAGGCCTTGCTTTGAAAATGGCGTTGCTCAGAGGAGTACGTTGAGAGCAGCGCTCTCAGTCTTCACACCTGGCTGCCTCGTAGCAGAAGCGACTGGGGAAAGTGGATTTCCTTGAGCTGGCAACAGAAATTCCATAGCTGGTGAAAAAGAGCTGTGAATATCAGTCATTGTGACCCTGGAGTACTCTTGATCCACATGGGGGTAGATCAAGGCATGCCGAATGATTCAAATAAGCCAGGACCATTTGATTATGAGAAATGGCAGTAACTGGACAAGCCGGAGGCTGGATTGGCGCTCAGCCCGAAGTTATGTTCCTTTTCCACCAATCTCATCTGAGCCCTATCCTTTGTTGGTTGAATTTAGCTCCTCCCCGGAAGCCTTTTTTTATAATAGAATTATTTCCTCGCTTTCATTTTTCTGAACCAAACAATGGGGAGGGGGAAACACCAACTGATGCAGGAATTCTTTTCGGGGCGGGAAGTCTGAAACTCGCCTAGTTGCACAAAGGGGCTGAAAGACGTTATCCTGTTTTTCTGATTCCCGCCATCCTTCATCACGCAGTCCAAAGTTCCCTCCCCAAAGACAGAATGGACAGAAGACCACTTGATAATGTCCCACTCCTTACTTTTCTAGTCCTTACAGTCCCCACCAGACATACCGATCCGATGTTTCTCTGGATACCCTTGAGGACGCTGGCCCGGAGTGAAGACTGTCCAGGGGCTGCATTCTTACAAGCCGGGGCTGCCCCCTTTAGTTCCAGGGCTCTGAGAATCTGTGTAGGATACGTCTCTGCCTGCAATCTCTCCCCGTGCACATTAGAGCCCCTTGTGAACCCGTTCTGTGCACTGCTGGGTTAGATTAGTGACGGCACAGAGACCCAAGTTGCACTTTTTGTTTACCGTATGCAATTTTGTAGATTGTAAATTATTTCTCCTAATTCTGTCTATAATGCCCGTTTTAAATCTGCTTTTTTTGTAAATGGATCTTGACAAATCACGGTCCCAAATGGAAACCACGTGAGTTTATTTATAAACATTTTTACAGAACTGTAGCTTTCTCCCTTTTTTCCACCTACAATAAAATGGCATTTTTATTTTTGTGAACTTGAGAGCTTTTCTTAACACTAATGTTTTGGGCAAGGCTCACTTGTAAGAGGAGGAGATGCCTTAGAAGGTCCCAAACGCCAAGGAAACGGAATCTGGCTGTCGCAGGTTCCCTTGAGGGAGGAGCCGGTGAGCACAGCGAAGAGCAGGCACCAGCCTGAGATTTTGGAGGCAGCATGAAGGCTTGTTTACTATCCTACCTCAATTTATCTGAAATGTGTCAGGTAAGTCCATTCTGCTTTCTTGTTGGGAAGACTTTTGCACTGGGGGGGAGGCATGTGAAGGGAGGAGCCACCGACAGCTCAGTGGTAGAGCATCTGCTTGGCATGCAGAAGGTCCCAGGTTCAATCCCCGGCACCTCCAGTAGAAAGGATAAAATAGTAGACTATGGAAAAGGCCTTGATCTGAGACCCTGGCTCAGTGGAAGAGCCTCTGTTTTGTATGCAGCAGTTCCCAGGTTCAATCTCCGGCATCTCCAGTTAAAAGGACCAGGCAACAGGTGATGGGAAAGAGCTCCACCTGAGAACCTGGAGAACTGCTGCCAGCCTGAGCAGGCAATACTGACCCTGATGGACCAAGGGTCTGATTCAGTATGAAGGCAGATTCATGTGTTCATTACAACTTCTAAGCGCTTGAAAACTGCAGCTGTCACACTCCTGCAGAGCATGCACACACAAATCCATCTACACCATCCTTGGATCGCTTCCCTCTGCACTGTCCGAATGCTTCTTGGATCCAACTTCTGCCTATTTGTATTTATTTGTTTGTTTGTGTGTGTGTATTTATTTATTTATTTGAATCATAGAGTTGGAATGTACCACCAGGGTCATCTAGTCCAACCCACTGCGCAATGCAGGAAATTCACAACTACCTCCCCCCCACACCCCCAGTGACCCCCCCCCACTGCATGCCCAGAAGATGGCCAAGATGCCCTCCCTCTCATCATCTGTCTAAGGTCATAGAATCAGCATTGCTGACGGATGGCCATCTAGTCTCTGCTTAAAAACCTCCAGGGAAGGAGAGCTCACCACCTCCCGAGGAAGCCTGTTCCACAGAGGAACTGCTCTAACTGTTAGAAAGTTCTTCCTAATGTTTGGACGAAAACTCTTGATTTAATTTCAACCTGTTGGTTCTGGTCTGACCTTCTGGGGCAACAGAAAACAACTCGGCACCATCCTCTATATGACAGCCCTTCAAGTACTTGAAGATGGTTCTCATATCACCTCTCAGTCTTCTCTTCAGGCTAAACACACCCAGCTCCTTCAACCTTCCCTCATAGGACTTGGTCTCCAGACCCCTCACCATCTTTGTTGCCCTCCTCTGGACCCATTCCAGCTTCTCTATGCCTTTCTTAAATTGCGGTGCCCAAAACTGAACATAGTACTCTAAGTGAGGTCTGACCAGAACAGAGTAAAGATTTAGATTTAAACCCTGCCCTCCCTGGCACAGCCGCTGCCAGTGCAACGATTATCTTTTGCTGCCTCCTCCGCAAGGTATCAGGTATCTCTGAATTCTGTAAACAAGTAACTCTCTTCTGAACTCACTGTCTCCGAAATCCAAGCAAGGGGCTGGCAGGCCCAGCCTCGGACTTACCCTTCCCTGCCTTCGGAGGCGAGGCCCTGACCCCAGAACAAGCTTGCAACACAGTTCTTGGGAAAAGGAGCACAGAGGTTCTTTGCAGGGAGAGCTTTGCAACGGTGTAGCTATGGACGCACACAATCTTCCTCTTGCACCCAACCAGCTGTAAATTGGCGGAACAAACCGTTCCCGTATTGCTCTGTAGGGCCAATTGCGCATTTTCATCCTTCTCTTCGAAGGAGCTCAGAGTGACGACCCCCCAAATTTCCAGGAATTTCCCAAGATGGAGTTGGCAATGCTAGATATCGACAATAATCATTGTGGACTACAATCCTATTTGGTCATAAAGGTGCTTCATGGATTCTTCCATTCTACTATAGTTCTAATCTTTTCTTATAAATTCTCTCCTGAACATTGTTTCCCACAATACATTTTATGAACATTAATGTTTTGCTCATTGTGCAGCATGACAGAAGTGTGCAAAATTTCCTGAACTGCATGGGTAGGCCATGGCCCCAAGGTGTACCTTTTATCCTAGGTGCTATCAAGAAGAAGAGCTGGTTTTATATGCCGACTTTCTCTACCACTTAAGGCAGAATCAAACCGGCTTGCAATCACCTTCTCTTCCCCTCTCCACAACCGACACCCTGTGAGGTGGGTGTGGCTGAGAGAGCTCTCAATAGAACTGTGACTAGTCCAAGGTCACCCAGCTGGCTTCATGTGCAGGAGTGGGGAAACCAACCTGGTTCACCAAATTAGCGTCCACCGCTCTTAACCATTACACCACGCTGGCTCCCAAGTATAACCAGGAGTCTAAGAACATGTTTAGGGGACCATCATACACCCAGCAAAAATATAACCCACAAGCCGTCAAATGCCAAAAGCTGTTTAAATTATTTGTATAAAGCTCTTTTGCCCTGACCAGCCCAATCTCGCCAGACCTTGAAAGCTAAGCAGGGTCAGCCCTGGTTAGTACTTGGAGGGAAGACCAGGGTTGCTACGCAGAGGCAGGCAATGGTAAACCACCTCTGTATCCCTTTGGCACTGACCTGGATGGCCCAGGCTAGCCTGGTCTCATCAGATCTTAGAAGCTAAGAAGGGTCGGCCTGGGTTAGTGCTTGTAGGGGAGACCAACAAGGGAGACGAGGGTTGCTACGCAGAGGCAGGCAATGGCAGATCTCTGTCTTCTGTCCTGACTTGGCTGGCTCAGGCTAGCCAGATTTCATCAGATCTGGGAAGCTAAACAGAGTTGGCCCTGGTTAGTACCTGGATGGAAGGCCAGGGTCAATACGCATAAGAACAGAAGAGCCCTGCTGGAACAGGCCGAAGCCCATCAAGTCCAGCAGTCTGTTCACACAGTGGCCAACCAGGTGCCTCTAGGAAGCCCATGAGCAAGATGACTGCAGCAGCATTCTCCTTCTGTGTTCCACAGCACCTAATATAATAGGCATGCTCCTGCGATCCTGGAGAGAATAGGTATGCATCATAATTAGTACTAACACGCAGAGGCAGGCAATGGCAAACTACCTCTATATGACTTTTGTCCGGTCCTGGGTGGCCCAGGCAGGCCCAATTTCATCAGATCTGAGAAGTTAAGCAGGGTCAGCCCAGGTTAGTACTTGGATGAGAGACAACCAAGGAAGTCCAGGGTCACTACACAGAGGCAGGCAATGGCAAACCACCTGCGCACAGCACCAGTCTGCAAGCACATGGTCATGGCATGCAC
Organism: Euleptes europaea; assembly: GCF_029931775.1. Taxonomy (NCBI): domain Eukaryota; kingdom Metazoa; phylum Chordata; class Lepidosauria; order Squamata; family Sphaerodactylidae; genus Euleptes; species Euleptes europaea. The sequence continues at coordinate 3,254,213 of NC_079323.1, forward strand.
TGTTGTGGAATGAATGGGTGATATTGGGTCGGGGTCACCGGAGGCAGGAGGTCTCTTAGGAGGAAATAGCAGGCTCAAAACTCTTGAGAAGCACAGCACCAGCGTGATCCCTGCCTCTGAAAGCCCTTCCCAGGGCTCACTTCCAACCCAGCCTCGGCTATAAATAAACCTCAGGGCTACGTCGGGACAGTGAGAAGCGCATCCTGGGCCGATGTACGCAGGCTGACCGCTGTATTTGGTTGCCGAACTGTACCACATTCTCAGAAGCCCAGACCGTTGTGGATGCATTGATGGGCTTTGGTGGGCAGCCAGAGAGAAGGGGTGGGGAGGGAGGCATCTGAGCAGAAAAAAGGGGACAGACAAGTTTGTGCAAGGGGAATCGAGAGAGGAAAGAGTCAGCAGCCAAGAGAGGGAAGCCATAAATGGAAAGGAACAGAAACTTTAAGGCTATTGAGGTGGAGAGGAAGGAGAAGATAAAGGAGTTGGTTTTTATATGCCAACTTTCTCTACCTTTTAAGGAGACTCAAACCAGCTTACTATTGCCTTCCCTTCCTCTCCCCACAACAGGCACCTTGTGAGGTAGATGAGGCTGAGAGAGTTTAGAGAGAACTGTGACTGGCCCAAGTTCACCCAGCAGGTTTCATGTGGAGGAGTGGGGAATCGAACCAGGTTCTCCAGATTAGAGTCTGCCGCTCATGTGGAGGAGTAGGGAAACAAAATATGGTTTTCTGGATTAGAGTCCGCGGCTTATGTGGAGGAGCGGGGAATCAGACCTGGTTCTCCAGATTAGAGTCTGCCGCTCTTAACCACTACACTACTCTTGAAGCACAAATAAAGGGACGTAGCATGCTGTCAGGATCTGAGTGGAATAGGGTTGCCAGCTCTGGGTTGGAAAGTACCTGTAAATTTTGGGGGTGGAGCCTGAGGAGGGCAGGGTTTGGAGAGGGGAGGGACTTCGGTGGGATATAATGCCATGCAGTCCACACTCCAAAGCGGCCATTTTCTCCCTGGGAACTGATTTCTGTTGCCTGGAGATCAGTTGTCATCCCAGGAGATCTCCAGCTTGGCATCCCTAGAGAAGGAAAAGTTTAATAAAGCAACTAGATTCGAATCAGTAGCGCCCTAGAGACCGACAAGATGTTCAGGCTATGAGCTATCAAAAGTAAAAGATAGCGATCCCCTGGAAATCTTGCTGGTCTCTAAGGTGCTCCTGGATTCAAATCCAGCTCTTTGACTGCAGATTAACACATCTACCTTCTTAAGCTATCTTTAATAAAGCAAGGAGAGTCAAACAAATCTGGGAGGTGGCTTGGTCAAGGGCAAAGAGGAGAGTATGAAAGCAAGGACGAGCACCTTGGTATTGCTCTGGGAAATAAAAGGGAGCTAAAAGAAGGACCAAAAGGGAGACTGCAACCAAGAAATCGGAAGGAGATTGAGACTGGGAAGGGCAGCCATGAAGGAGCTAGAAAAGATTCTTAGGTGTAAGGATGAGTCATTGGCAACCAAGATTAGGTTAATTCATGCCATCGTATTCCCCGTTACTATGTATTGGTGTGAAAACTGGACATTGAAGAAAGCTGATAGGAGGAAAGTAGATTCCTTTGAAATGTGTTGGAGGAGAGTGTCACGGATACCCTGGACCGCCAAAAAAACAAATCAGTGGGTTCTAGATCAAATCAAGCCTGAACTGGCCCTAGAAGCTAAAATGACAAAACTGAGGCTGTCGTACTTTGGGCACATTATGAGAAGAGTCACTGGAAAAGACAATCATGCTAGGAAAAGCAGAAGGCAGGAGGAAAAGAGGAAGACCCAACAAGAGATGGATTGACTCTATAAAGGAAGCCACAGCCCTCAGTTTGCAAGACCTGAGCAAGGCTGTTAATTATAGGATGTTTTGGAGGACGTTGATTCATAGGGTCGCCATGAGTCGGAAGAGACTTGACGGCACTTAACACAAACACAAAAGGCCATGAGGAGCAAAAATGATGTGAAGCGCAGGCAGGAGACAGAATTGTAGAATCAGAGTTGGAAGGGATCACCAGGGTCATCTAGTCCAACCCCCTGCACAATGTAGGAAATTCACACACACCCAGCGTCCCTACTCCATGCCCAGAAGATGGCCAAGATGCCCTCCCCCTCATGATCTGCCCAAGGTCACAGAATGTTCAGATGTTCTGGACCAACTGGACAGGGCAGATTTTAATGGAAGGGAAGGCCATGTGGTGGCGTGGCAGAGAAAGAGTGGGCAGGGCTTTTGATCCCAACTGAACAACCAGCCTAAATTTTGCTCCTGCCTGGGATGTTGTAGGCAGCAGAAACAACTGACTGCCCTGCCCTGCCAAGGGGATGCCGTGGCTCAGAGTCAGAGCACCTGCTGGGCACATAGATGGTCCCAGGTTAGGGGAGGGGCTGTGGCTCAGTGGAAGAGGGTCTGCTTGGCATGCAGAAGGTCCCAGGTTCAATCCCCGGCATCTCCAGTTAAAGGGACTAGGCAAGTAGGTGATGGGAAAGACTTCTCTGCCTGGGATCCTGGAGAGCCGCTGCCAGTCTGAGTAGACAGTACTGACTTTGATGGACCCAGGGTCTGATTCAGTATAAGGCAGCCAGCTTAATGTGTTCATGTGTCCCAGGGTCCGTCCCCAGCAGCTTCCTTTATCCTGACCTGAGAGAGGAGGGATGGGATGGACCTGGGGACCTATAAAGCAGTTTTTTGAAAATGAAATAGGTGGGTTTTCGAAAAGGAATGACGCTCTCTGGTTCCCTTCCAGGATGCAGAGCCCGAAATCCAATTCAGCTTTGGAAAGTAGGAGGGGAGACCTCTAAAGGCTTGGGTAATTCAGCCAAGGAATTCTTCTGTGCCGAGGGGCCCCAATGCTGATGAAGGCCTCTGTGCGTGCCCAGGGAGGCCTCGCGTATTGCAGAAGCTTGCTGAGATTGTGATGGACTCCCCCCCCCCAAAAAAAAAACCTTGTTGGCCTCCAAGGTGCTCCTGGACTGTAATCTAGCTGTTCTACTGCAGACCAACATGATGACCCTGTGAAAAGTATCTGGTGTAATGGTTAAGAGTGGTGGTTTGGAACAGTGGACTCTGATCTGGAGAGCCGGGTTTGATTTCCCACTCCTCCACATGAAGCCAGCTAGGTGACCTTGGGCTAGTCACAGCTCTCTTAGAGCTCTCTTAGTCCCACCTACCTCACAGGGTGTCTGTTGTGGGAAGGTGAAGGGAAGGTGATTGTGAGCCGGTTTGATTCTTCTTTAAGTGGTAGAGAAAGTCGGCATATAAAAACCAACTCTTCATCTTCTTCTCCTTCGCCCTGTAAGTATTCTGCTAGTGTACATTTTATTCTGCTTGTCTACGACCGTAATAAACTACTGATCGATTGATTGGCACATGCGAGAAAAGCACGTGGCAGGGGTGAGCCAGGAGAACAGCGAAGGACAGATGGGCGCAGTCTCTCCTGGTGTCTGTCTACTCAGCCCACTTCCATGAAGCGGCTTTCTGTAAATAGCCGGAGCAGGTGCAGCGAGATAAGCCCCCCTAGGTCCCCAGTCCCTTCAATGCAACGAAGTCTATTTTTGATAGACCGACTGGTGGGATCTAGACCAGACCAGCATCTCCGAGGCTTATGAGGAAAGGCAGCGTATAAGGAGAACGGATCCTTAGTCAGCAGGTTATATGGAGCTGACCTGGCCTTTGCTTGGATGTAAAAAGTCACCTAAGTCAAGGGAGGACATTGACTCCCCCCCCCCGCCCAACGGGACAGGGAACACGACCTCTCTTCCCCTGGGGCTGCCTGTGGAACGCAGGCAGGATGGTGCTGCTGCAGCCGTCTTGCTTGAGGGCTTCCTAGAGGCACCTGGCTGGCCGCTGTGGGAACAGACTGCTGGACTTGATGGGCCCTGGCCTGATCCAGCAGGGCCTTTCTTATGTTCTTACAGAACTTTCCTCAGAGTATATGCAAACAGCATTTGTAAACATTAGGGTTGCCAACCTCCAGGTAGTAGCTGAAGATCTCCTGCCATTACAACTGAGATAAGCCGATAGAGGTCAGTTCACCTGGAGAAAATGGACGCTTTGGCAATTGGACTCTATGGCATTGAAGTCTCTCCCCTCCCCAAAAACCTCCCGCCGGTGGCAAAGAGGGACCTGGCAACCCTAGTAAACATTTATCCCTTGTTATCTTTTTATGTATCGGTAGTTTTATTGATTTGTAACACACCAGATGTGATACTAAACCTAAAAATAAAAACAGTTAATGCTTCTTATCCTTGATACATTTTCCAGCCCACCTCCCCCTTGTTCTGTTCTCTTTTCACTCTGATATGTTAGAGCACCCATTTCTTGGGACCAGGACCGTTTTTGGTTTCCGCAACCTGTAATGTGCTTCGTCACGAAAGCTCCTACCCTGCCAGAAATGTTGTTAGTCTTTAAGGTGTCACTGGACCCTCGCTCTTTTCTAATGGTATAATGGGGAGACCTTGAGCAAACTCTCAGCCTCAGCTGCCCTGTCTGTAAAACGGAAGTTAATAGAGGCCTACCTTACAAGCTTGTCGTAAGGCCAAACTCAGTGAGATCATAAATCACTTTTGCAAATGAAAAACTGCGTAATGGGATTCTCCCCTCTTTGCAGAAAGATTTGAACGTTGCGTCCCGATCTCTGGCACATATGTGGTAAACGCACCACCCCCAACAGTAACACACAGTGGGAAAAGTAGGTAATAGCTCTGAGAATGTTATCACATTTAAAAAGGCCAGTTCTATTTTAAACCTGCTTTTGGGGTGGTGGGGAGAAGGGAAGGTCAGGTTTGTGCTCTTACACTTCCTGACCCTGAGAAGTGATCTGTTTACAACGGTCTGTGTCCAGCTCTAAGTCCACCCCCCAGGCAGGTCTCTATAAATAAAGAGCCGGACAAGAGCATGGATAAAGTAAATTGGACTACTAAGGGATACCTGAAATGGATGGAGGAGCTGCTTCACCCCCAACCTGATAATTTCTATATTTCCAACATTTCTGGACCCACCTTTCAAGAGGAATATCCTCAAAGCCGGTCAGAAGGGATTTGAGAAGACGGCTTCCGGAGCCAAGATCTCCTGGGTAAGGGATGCATTTTTGTCTGTCTGTCTGTCTACTACATTTTTATCTCGTCCTTCCTAAGGAGCTGAAGGTAGTATATGTAGCCCCCCCCCCCCGATTGTATCCTCACAACATCCCTGTGAAGTGGGATAAGTCGGACCAGAAACAACGGTTTGAAATTAAATCAAAAGAGTTCCCATCTAGGCATTAGGAAGAATTTTCTGACAGTTGGAGCGGTTCCTCAGTGGAACAGGCTTCCTCGGGAGGTGGTGATCTCTCCTTCCCTGGAGATTTTGAAGCAGAGGCTAGATGGCCATCTGTCAGCAATGCTGACTCTATGACCTTAGGCAGATGATGAGAGGGAGGGCACCTTGGCCATCTTCTGGGCATGGAGTAGGGGGTCACTGGGGTGTGTGGGGGGGAGGTAGTTGTGAATTTCCTGCATTGTGCAGGGGGTTGGACTAGATGACCCTGGTGGTCCCTTCCAACTCTATGATTCTATGACTGGGGGAAGACAGCTACCAAGGGCAAGTGTCTCTGTTGTCAACTCCAGGTTGGGAAATTGCGGGTGATTTGGGAGTGGAGGCTTTGGAGGGCAGAATTTGGGGAGGGGAGGGACTTCAGCAGGATATAATGCCCTAAAGCACACCCTCTGAAGCGGCCATTTTCTCCAGGAGAACTGATCTCTGTAACCTGCAGCTCCATTGTAATTTCAAGAGATCTCCAGGCCCCGCCTGTAGGTTGGTAGCCCTATTTCTAATGCTATCCAATCTCAAGATGAGAATTGTCCTCTGCTCCCAGTAGTATTTATTCTGACTTGTGATAAGCATGGATTAGATAGTTAGCTAATTCACAAAAATCAAAATCTAAATATTTGGGAATCATCAAAATCCTATCCAACCCGGAAGTCTATCCCATTTATTGTGGCATGAAGCAAAGGATTATCTGGACCGATATGAGAAATGCCACACCCTGGGACATTTCACGCACCCAATAAAAAGGGCTCTAGCTTACAAAAGCTCATAAACGTGTTGTTCATGTTTCGGGTTCAACAGGACTCTTCAGGGCTTCTAGGGTTGCCAACTGCCTGGAGAAAAACTTGTTCTATCCCTTTAACAGAGGCTTAATGGGATGTCATTTGCCAGATGATGTTATTTGCCTGCATGCAAAAGCTTAAAAGGCCTATTTATTTATTTATTTACTTACTTACTTACTTACTCTATTTATAACCCTCCCTCCCTGGCCAAGACCAGGCTCAGGGCGGGGAATATCACACATATAATATTAACAGCAAAAGTAATAATTCTAAAATCAAACAATAAAACCCAATTAAAAACCATTTCCGCACATTTTAAAACCTTATTAAAGGGACAGGATAATTTTCTCTAGACCTATGGGCTAGCAGGTAGCCGCTCAAAAACAGGTCAGGAAGGTGTGATGCGTCCGAGATTAGAGGTTATCCGGTCACTGTGCAAGGAGCCAGCCAACTTGTTCCTCTTCCTGGAATGTGGCCTGAATTCCTCCTTTGGCACTGATTCAAGGTGCTACTCCTCAGGAATACTAGTTTAGATGATGGACAGGAACCATCCAAATCACGATGCTAGAGATGTCTGTAAAAATGCTTCCTCTGTAGGCACCCCTTTGGTCTTGATTTTTGAATGATCATCTTTCTGTGATCGTGGGGTTGCCAACAGCCTGGAGAAAAAGTTCCCTGCTGCTTTAACAGAGGCTTAAAGGGATGTTATTGACCAGGGGGTGTCTATTACCTCCATGCTCTGAAAAGCTTCACCTACCCATTTCCACACATTAAGACTTTGTTAAAGGGACAGACTAGTCCATTCTTGTCAGATCCCGGAAGCTAAGCAGGATCAGCCCTGGTTACTTGGATTTGAGTCTCCTATCCAAGTACCTTGGTGCCTCCTATCCAAGTACGACCCAGGGCCGATCCTGCTTAGCTTCTGGGATTTGAGGAACTTGGCCTAGTCGGGGCTGTTCAGGCCGATCAGCCCCCGTTTCCCCCATAGTGTCTTAGGTCCCCTCTGCCTAACATGACATTTTGAAAGGCATCATGGTGTGGTGGTGAGAGCACTGGGCTAGGATCTGGGAGCCCCAGGGGCAAACCCCCACTCTGCTCTGGAAGCCTGCTGGGGCACCATGGGACAGTCACGCTGCCGCAGCCTAACCTCCCTCACAGGGCTGTTGTGAGGACAGAATCAAGAACAATGGAATGATATATAGGGTTGCCAGGTCCCCCTTTGCCACCGATGGGAAGTTTTTGGGGCAGAGCCTGAGGAGGGCGGGGTTTGGACTCAATGCCATAGAGTCCAATGGCCAAAGCGGCCATTTTCTCCAGGGGAACTGATCTTTATCAGCTGGAGATCAGTTGTGATAGCAGGAGATCTCCAGCTAGTACCTGGAGGTTGGCAACCCTAATGATACAGGCCGCTTTTGGTCCCTGTTGGGAGGAAAGGCGAAATCTAAGGACAGTAAATAAATAAATAAAATGTCTACCATTTCATGGCTGTAATTCATTAGGGTTAAATCCAGGGAGACCATTTCATGGCTGTAATTCATTAGGGTTAAGTCCAGGGAGATGCAATTCCGTTTATCTTTTTCTTTTTTTCAGGCTTGTTTGTATCTCCCAACTTCCTTCTCCGTCAGCAGCTGCTGCCTGAATGTAGCATTGCCCGAAGCATTTCTTTTTATTTGGAGCCAAAACTCTTCTGTTCCCCAGAGCAGGATGGTCGGTCTGAAGCCCACAGACGTCCCTCCATCTGTAACCATCAAATTTCTCAGTGCCGGCACAGCAGCATGTATAGCCGACCTTTGTACTTTCCCCTTGGACACGGCAAAAGTCAGGCTACAAGTGAGTTTTCAGAAAGAAGCCGTAACCGTTAAACGGGTTTCAATCTAGGCTTGCCAACCTCCAGGTGGTTGGATAAAGATAATGGTATCAAGCTCAAAATGGTATGCAAAAGTGATATATTATTTACAAGTGCAGATGTTATACAGAAATACAAAGAATATGTAGCATAAAGCTACTCAAAGAAAGCAAATAATTTTTCAAAGGTAAGTAATGGCCTCTTCGGAAGCTAAACTCTATGGCTTTATATCCCATTGAAGCCCCTCCCCGCCCCAAACCCCACCTTCCCTAGGCTCCTCCCCCAAAATCTCCAGGTATTTCCCAATCCAGAGCTGGCAACCCTATTTCAACCTGGTACGCACCTGCAGCGTTGACTTACCAATTACCGAGAGCAATTTCTTTCTAAAGATTCAAGGCGAATCAAAAGCTTCCAAGACCACAAAGAACATCAAATACAAGGGCGTCTTTGGCACCATCACCACCATGGTGAGGATGGAAGGGCCCAAGAGCCTCTACAACGGGCTGGTGGCCGGCCTCCAGCGCCAGATGAGCTTCGCGTCCATCCGCATCGGCCTCTACGACTCAGTGAAGCAGTTCTACGCTCCCAAGGGATCAGATAGTAAGTCCGCTGCCACCAGGAGATACGCCAGAGCAGATTTGGATGTGGTAGTACACCCACTAGGCTCCAAGGTTACATATACAGTTGTTGTGTGGCTACATATTCAGCCAGGGTGGTGTGGAGGTTGGAACGGTACCGAGGAGACCTGAGTTCAAATCCTCATGACCTTGGGCCAACTGCCCTCTCTCCAACTAGAGGTGAGGCCCAAGAGAGGGGGCTCATCCTCAAAGGGAGCCAGCTAGTGTGGTGTAGTGGTTAAGAGCGGTGGTTTGGACCAGTGGACTGTGATCTGGAGAACTGGGTTTGATTCCCCACTCCTCCACATGAAGCCAGCTGGGTGACCTTGGGCGAGTCACAGCTCTCCTAGAGGTCTCTCAGCCCCACCTACCTCACAGGGTGTCTGTTGTGGGGAGGGAAAGGGAAGGTGATTGTAAGCCCATTTGATTCTTCCTTAAGTGGTAGAGAAAGTCGGCATATAAAAACCAACTCTTCTTCTTCTTCAGATGCTAGCATCTTCACTCGACTGCTTGCCGGTTGTACCACTGGCGCCATGGCTGTAACGTGCGCCCAGCCCACTGACGTGGTCAAGGTGCGCTTCCAAGCACACATCAGGGTGGTCGGTGGACCCAAGAAGTACAACGGGACGGTGGATGCCTACCGGACGATCGCGAGGGAGGAAGGGGTCAAAGGCCTGTGGAGAGGTACGTGGGCGGCATCCGTCCCCTTAAGGTGGGACCCGTTTCACACGCCGGCTCCCTTTCTGCAGCACTTTGCCCGTCTCTGGAATCCAGCCAGGGGATCGGGAATCTCTGCTCCCATGTTCAACCTTTGCTTCTTTCGCCTCTTCACAGGGACTTTGCCCAACATCACTCGCAACGCCATCGTGAACTGCGGGGAGCTGGTTACCTACGACCTCATCAAGGAAACAGTGCTGAAATACCACCTCATGACCGGTGAGGAGACCGCCCGCTGGACCCCATACGTTGGGAAGGAGTAGGGTTACCAACTCCCAGGTGGGGCCTGGAGCTCTCCCATAATTGTCACTGATCTCCGGACCACAGAGATCTGTTTCCCGGGAGGAAATGTCAGTGTCTGGGTGTGAACTCTATAGCAGAGCATTAGGGCTGCCCGCTTCGGGTTAGGAAATACCTGGAGATTTTAGGGATGGAGCCTGGGAAGGACGGGGTTTGGGGAAAGAGGGACTTCAATGGGGTATAATGCCATAGAGTCCACCTTCCAAAGCAGCCACTTTCCCCAGAAAGGCTACACAGAGAAAAAAATAATAATATAAGCAGGGTTAGGGGGTCATGAAATGCAATAAAGACCAGGATGTAAAACTCCAATATTTATTTTATTTACTTAATTTATCCCTGCCTTTCTACCCAGTGTGGGCCCAAGGTGGCTTAAAGAATTCTCCTCTCCTCCATTTTACCTTCACGACAACCCTGTGAGGTAGGCTAGGCTGAGAGCATGCGACTGCCCCAAAGCAATCCAGCAAACCTCCATGGCACAAGCGGGGATTCAAACCTGGGTCTCCCAGATTCGAGTCCAACACTTTAACCACTGCCCCATGCTGGCTCTCAGAAATGGCCCTTGGAGGGAGCTTTTTGAAGCACCGTATTTTGGCTCGCTCGAACCCTGAACATGCGGTGTCCTTCTCTGCCACCTGCAGATAATTTCCCATGCCATTTTGTTGCCGCCTTCGGAGCCGGGTTCTGCGCGACGGTGGTGGCGTCGCCAGTGGATGTTGTCAAGACAAGATACATGAACGCCATCCCCGGGCAGTATAAAAACGCCCTCAATTGTATGCTGACCATGGTGGTGAAGGAGGGCCCCACCGCGTTTTACAAAGGGTAAGCAATATTTCTCACGCAAAATGGTCTGCCACGAAGTGAAGATCCACGAGGCGTGGTGGCAGCTGCTGTCAAAGCAATGTTTTCAAAAATCTGCAATCAAACCCCCAATGGCAAATAAGAGGAGCCAGCGTGGTGTAGTGGTTAAGAGCGGTGGTTTGGAGCGGCGGACTCTGATCTGGAGAATCGGGTTGGATTCCCCACTCCTCCACATGAGCGGCGGAGGCTGATCTGGTGAACTGGATTGGTTTCTCCACTCCTACACATGAAGCCAGCTGGGTGACCTTGGGCTAGTCACACTCTCTCAGCCTCACCTGCCTCAAAGGGTGTCTGTTGCAGGGAGGGGAAGGGAAGGTGATTGTAAGCCAGTTTGATTCTTCCTGAAGTGGTAGAGAAAGTCGGCATATAAAAACCAACTCTTCTTCTATTTCTATTTCTCCAGGGGAACTGATCTCTGTAGTCTGGAGATCAGTTGTAATTTGGGGAGATCTCCAGGCCGTACCTGGAGGTTGGCACCCTATCCTTGAAGAAAGGGCAGGATAAATATGTACTAGATCAGTGGTTCCCAACCTTTTTTTGACCACTAGGACTTTTTTGTTCGGTGCAGGGACCCCAAGGTTCAAAATAAAAATTCTGAGAATTTGAAAATAAACTTTAATCATAACTGTTAGTTAAACATTAAACTTAGAATAATATTTGAATATATATTTTTATAATAGAAAACTTTTAATTGAAAATATTAATTTATTATGGGTTTATAACTTTGTTTCGCGGACCGTAATTTAGTTCTCGCGGACCCCTGGGGGTCCATGGACCCCTGGTTGGGAACCAGTGTACTAGATGGATTGATTGTAGAATTTTTTGTTGTTGTAAGGACAGGCTTTAGTGTGGGAATGAGCCTACAGAACATTCAATGACAATAACAAATTGTGTATCGCAGGCAAACCTGCACAAAACGACCCCATTATAGCAAAATAATTGAATGTCCATTGTAAAAACTGGCCGTAAAAAAAATCTGGATTGTTGTGATACGGTGAATATTGAGGGTGGAGGGAACGGAGCCTTCTGGGCCTCTGGGGAAACCTTCACCGATTCCCTGCCTTCTTTTCCAGCTTCATGCCCTCATTCCTTCGCCTGGGCTCCTGGAACGTGGTGATGTTTGTGTCCTTCGAGCAGCTGAAAAGGTTGATGGTTCTGGCGCAGGTGGCCTGGGAGTCCCCGTTTTGAAGCCACAAGCAGCCATCTCTGGGCTGAGAAAGGGGGAGTGGATCCTGCCAAGTACTCCCCGAGAGTAACGCTGCCAGGAAAACGCGAGAAGCGGCCTCGGTCGGGAACTGTCCGCCAGCGTGGGCTTTCGTGAGATGTTCTTGTCAAAAGTGGCAAGATGCAAATATCAATTATATTAATTGCTTCAGTACGGACCACTGTGCCGCCCAACAAAGCAAAATACTAAGCCAACAAATGAAAACTTTAAAAAGTAAACATGAGCCATGGCGTCTGATGCAGTCTTCCTATGAAAGTTTCTCCTGATTTGGACACGATATGGCAAACTGGTACGTATCAGTAAATATGTTCAAAGGGGACTACATCCCCAGGGCTGTATTTTCCTCACGAGATATGGTGGTTTCATTAATAGATTTTGTCATGTGTTGATGTCACAACACATCTGGAGACACAAATTTTTTTTGCACCAGATACTTGTGTGAGCAAATTACCATGAAAGACCTATGATTGGTGTTTAGGGTTGCCAGGTCCCTCCTTGCCACTGGCAGGAGGTTTTTGGGGTGGAGCCTGAAGAGGGCAGGGTTTGGGGAGGGGAGGACTTCAATGCCATAGAGTCCAATGGCCAAAGCAGCCATTTTCTCCAGGGGAACGGCTCTCTTATCAGCTGGAGCTCAGTTGTAATAGGAGATCTCCAGCTATTGCCTGGAAGTTGGCAACCCTATTGGTGTTATTAATTTACATCTAGCCTCACAGGATATAAGGTTTACAAATTTCAGTTAAATTACTCTTTAAAGTGCATTTCCGGATGTGTTTCTGATTAATTGTGTTTTGTATTATTTGACCACTGAGGAAGGCTCAAAAGGCCAAAAGGCGTATGGTCTATTGGTCATTTATATTTTGTTATATCATCAGCGGTGCTGATTATTTTTATAATGGTTTATACTTGCGATTGTATATGTAGCCTGCAGTCCAGTCCTATTGTTTTTATACATTTTATTGTGTATACCTAATAAATATATACATATAATATTTTTAAAGAATTTTTAGTTGTCAGCTCAACCCTTAAGGTTCCCTGTGGTTTCATTCAGCCCCCCTATGAAATCGAGGTTTCCTAATAATTATATTAATGGTAGGGTTGCCACCTCTGGGTTGGGAAATACCTGGAGATTTTGGGGGTGGAGCCTGAGAAGGGCGGGGTTTGAGGAGGGGAGGGACCTCAGCAGGATATGATACCACAGAGTCCCCCTTCCAAAGTGGCCATTTTCTCCAGGGGAACTGATCATAGTCATCTGGAGATCAAGTGTAATAGCGGGAGATCTCCAGGCACCACCTGAGGTTGGCAACCCTAAGTAATGTGTGTGTTAAGTGCCAAGCACCTAAAGAGCCAAGGTACTCGTAAAAAGGAGTCCGAGAGGAATCTAAAGATGTAGGGCAGATTCATGCATTGGGATTAATTAGATTCGAGTCCAGTAGCTCCTAAACACAAACAAGATTTCCAGGGTATGAACTTTTGAGAGCTCACTTTGACTCTCGAAAGCTCATACCCTGAAAATCTTGTTTGTATTTAAGGTGCTCCTGGACTCGATTCTTGCTCTTCTACCGCAGGACCAACACGGGTACCCTCTGAAACTGAGATTAGTTAGAGATCACTAGAAAGAGATATCTGTAGCATCATGAATCTAGTGCAAATATTTTCTGGGTGTGTTGCAATTGGTGGAGATGAGCGGAGCAAGGGAATCTGCTGTTACTTGGCTATGTAGGTCCTTTGGCATTTAGGCGGCTCCTACTTGGGTGGGGGGGCAGGTATACCTGTTTGCTGGGCCCCTCCTTCCTAGGCCTAACTTGGATTCCTTTCTCCTTTTCCTAGAGCTGCCTTCCACAGAACTCCATGCCTGTCCTGAGACCCCACTAGCAAATGAAAGGGTGCTGTTGAAGATTGCCATAAAGAGGAAACAAGCCCTGCTGTTCTCGTTGGGAGGAGAGGCGATCTCAGCAAATGTTCTAGCACGTTCCCGTTTTTGTAGGGTTTTTTTTTTAATAAAGTTTTTCTATTTTGCAGAATGTCTCTTTGAGGTCTGTGTCAAGTTCACTTAATTCAGCAGCGGTCCCAACATTTGACTCATTTCCTCCCTGTGGAATCCAGGGTTAAAGCAAAAGAAAGCATGAAAATGTGATGAACGTCCTGGGGGGTGGGTGGCTGCAGGTTGGGTTAGGGTTGCCAGCTCTGGGATGGGAAATACCTGAAATTTTGGGGGGTGGGGCCTGAGGAGGGCGGGGTTTGGGGTCAGGAGGGACTTCAACGGGGTATAATGCCATAGAGTCCGATTGCCAAAGCAGCCGTTTTCTCCAGGGAAACTGATCTCTGTCACCTGGAGATCTGTTCTAATAGTGGGAGATCTCCAGCCACTACCTGGAGGCTGGCAACCCTACTGCTACATGTGTATTTAACTGTGCTCACCTGCCTTTCCTTCTAAAAAGGGGCAGGATCCAAACAGCTGTTCAGCATTTCAGCTCACAGGAGTCTTTGGTCTATTATGCATGGCTTTTTTACTCGCCGTCACCCCTCCAATGACTTTGTGTTGATTACGCAGGCCGTTTCCGACCGTCAGAGATCGCCTTGCTTTACCCCTGCCTTTCCCCGCGTTTTAAAATTGGAGATAACACAGGTCCCTGAAAACGTGGACAAAACACGGGAAAATGCAGAGGGAGAGCGAGGCGACCTCTGATGGGCGGAAACGGCGTACATAATCCAAACAAAGACCCAAAGTCGTTGAGGGGTGACGGCTGAGTGAAACAGCCATGCATAAAAGACCTTTCTTAGCCTCCAGCCAACCCTGTTTATCAGGAATGAGGTTTGCCAACTGTCTGGAGAGAGAAAAAAAGTCTTGTCCCTTTAAGGGAGGCTTAAGTTAAGTTAGTTAGTTACCAGGTGATGTGATTTACCTGCACGCCATGAAAAGCCTCACCTGTCCATTCCCACACATTAAGACTTTAATGTGCTGCAGGTGAAGCTTTTCATCTCTGGAGTTAAGCAACATCACCTGGCAAATAATGTTCCCATTAAGCCTCTATTATAGGGACTCTTCCCTACATGTTGTTGATAATCTTAATGGGGGCGGGGGAACTTGAGTCAGCTACTGGCCTTGGTCGAAAAAGGGGGTTGTAGGAAACTGTTTTTCACCCTTGTTGTAAAAGAGTTGTAGGTGCGTTTGGAGTGGGGTCTAGCTGAAGGAGTCTGCTGTATGCACGGTGGTAAGTAGACCTAGAGTAGTCAGGCATACAGTGTATAGCACATTTAGGAAACTGGCGGTTTCTCAGCATGTACAAAAGTGCATTGTTCAGCATGTGTGAAAACGCGACCGTCTTCTGAATCTGTCATTGTATGGTTTTTGTATTTGGGTCGTCTGCCCAGAGTCTCTGTGTGAAAGGCAGCCTGTCAATGAAGTTAAGTAAAGGAATTGTTTAGGAGGGTGAAGATGGCACGAAGCTAAAACTTGGAGCCTGGAGGTTACCTCAAAAGCTAATAGACTAGAGTCTTCAGCTTTCATGGTGGTAGGCGTCCCTTTTGGGGAAGGGCCGTGGCTCAGTGGTAGAGCCTCTTCTTGGCATGCAGAAGGTCCCAGATTCAATCCCCAGCATCTCCTGCTAAAGGGACTAGGCAGAGTAGGTGATGTGAAAGACCCTTTTCTGCCTGAGACCTTGAAGAGCCACTGCCAGTATGAGCAGACAATACTGACTTTGATAGACCAAGGGTCTGGTTCAGTATAAGACAGCTTCTTGTGTTCATGTGAATGTTTAGGGGAGGGGCTGTGGCTCAGTGGCGGAGAATCTGCTTGGTATACAGAAGGTGCTAGGTTCAAATCCCCGACATCTTCTGTTAAAGGGACAAGGCAAGTAGGTGATGCGAAAGACCTCTGCCTGAGACCCTGGAGAGCCATGGGAAGGGGCCCTGGCTCAGTGGTAGAGCCTCTGCTTGGCCTGCAGAAGGCCCCAGGATCAATCCCCGGCATCTCTAGTTAAAGGGACTAGGTAGGCAAAGTAGGTGACATGAAAGCCCTCTCTGCCTGAGACCCTGGAGAGCTGCTGCCGGTCTGAGTAGACAATGCTGACTTTGATGGACCCAGGGTTCAATAGAAGGATTCAATAGAAGGCAGCTTCATGTGTATGTTGATCATGAACCTCCAGGTGGGGCTTGGAGATCTCTTGAAATTACAACTGATCTCCAGGCGACAGAGATCAGTTCCCCTGGAGGAAATGGCGCCTTTGTAGGGTGGATTCTCCGGCATTACATCCCTGCTGAGGTCCCTTCCTTCCACAAACCGGGCCCTCCCCTGGCTCCACCCCCCCCCCCAAAAATCAAGGAATTTCCAAACCTGGAGATGGCAACCCTACCTGATGGACGGACGCCTGCTCCAGAAGGGGGTGAGGTGGTTGCAAAGGAACCTGGGTAGGGTTGCCAACCTCCCTGTGGGGGCTGGAGTCTTCCCAAGATCGCAGCTGATCTTCCAACCCCAAAGATCAGGTCCCCTGGAGGAAATGATAGCTTGGGAAGGTGGGCTCTAGGGCGAAGCTTCCCAAACTGTGGGTTGCGTCACTTAATGTTACGAAGTTTTTTTAAAAACGAATTTCTTTGAGTTATCATCAGTTAATGTTTGATCTGTATCCCTGTTTTATATATGTAAAACACAATTTGCACATCATGTGTTTAGTGCTAGATACTGATTAATTTATTTTGGTAGAGAGAATCTATCTTTTTAGCTCAGTCTGCCATGGCTGATGCATTTATTTATTCAAAAAACACATATGTCCACTCTCTAGAGAGCTGCTCAAGGCAGCTCACAAAACCAGATAAACTTTTTACATTGTGCAGAGTGCTAGAAGTACATCTGTATACCTTTAAAACGAATTTCTTTGAGTTATTATCCGTTAATGTTTGATCTGTATCCCTGTTTCTTGGGTGAACAGGGGTCGCGAGTGGGAAAGGGTTCAGAAGCCCTGCTCTGGGGCATCCCACCCCCCAGCCGGGCTCCCTCCCCCCCGCTTCGCCGCCCCCAAATCTCCAGGAATTTCCCGACCCGGTGTTGGGAATCTTCGACCGGGGCATGCTTTACTCGGCAGTAAATCCCATTGACTCCAGGTGTGGGGGGAACACCCTCCTCCCCGCCCGTTTTTTTTGCCCCGTCGGGGAGCGCACTCTGCACATGCCCCGCGGCGCCGCGCTCCCCACCTCCCTCCTGCGGGGCGGATCCGCCGGCGGGGCGGGCCGAGGCGGCTCTATAAGCTCGGGCCGCCGCCTCCGGTCCCCTTCTCTGCCTGCGCCGGCATCTGGGTCTCCTGCTCGGCACCAGGTGAGTGGGCAGCCTTGGGGGGCTTCTCTTCCTTTCCTGCCCCCCTGCCCGGCGGGGGCTCCCCTCTCCCTCGACGCTCATCCTTCGGGAGGGGCTTCTTTTGCTCTCCTGCTTCGCTGGGGTGGGGGGTTGCGCAGTGGGGGGGATCTCCCTCTACGTCCCCCCGATCGTCCATCGGGGGCTTTTTCCTCTCCTGCCGTCTCTTCTTTTTGGGGGACTTTGTGCTTTTGGGGGGCCTCTCCTCTCTCTCCTCTCCCCCCCCCATTTTCCCTCTCCTTCCCACTGCGCTCTTAGGCTGTGCCTCATTTCCCCCTATGTAAGGATCAGCCCCCCCCCCAAAAAAAGCATTAACCTGGTGCCTTTTTTGCCCCGCCCGTCTTCTCTCCCTCTCCTCTCCCTCCCACTGCGCTCTTAGGCTGTGCCTCATTTCCCCCTATGTAAGGATCAGCCCCCCCCCCAAAAAAAAACTGTTGAAAAGACCTTGTTTGTTTGTTGCAGTTGTGTTATTGCCCAGAATGGGGATTATTTAAATCTCTTAATGGTTAGAATTGAGTCACAGGAAGCAGGGAGAGTGCCTGGCATTGGGCCATGTTTCACTGTGGACCTGTTTCTGATGGAGGGGGTAGGCGGCAGAGGTCTTGCCCGCTGCCCCCAGGAAACAGAAGTGCTAACTCACCTTCCCCTTTAGTTTCCAGAAGCCTCAGGCGACCCCAAGTTCCAAGCTCCCTTCGTCAGATACAAGTAGGAATGGGAATCCCTAAGGCATTATATCCTGGAGGTGGGAGGGGCGTTGCAAAGAAAGGAGTCAGGAAGCCAAGGTGCAGTGCAAAATCTAATTGGGTGGATTAGAGCAGGGAGGAAATGCTCAGGGGCAGAAAAACGTCTGTAATGTATTTAAAATGCATCTTTTAAAAGGTTTGTTTCACACCTCTTATGAAGCATTTAGTTGCAGATTCAAGTCAGTAGCCAAGTTGGTCTGCAATAGAAGAGCAAGGTAGACAGTAGCACCTCAAAGACCCGCAAGATTTCCAGGGTATGAGCTTTCAAGAGTCAAATCTCCCTTCGTCAGATTTCTTTGACGCTTGAAAGCTTATACCCTGGAAATCTTGCTGGTCGTTAAGGTCCTACTGGATTCGAAAATTAATTGTGGATTGCTTTGGGGCTAGATTGCTGGAGCTCTATCTATTCCATTTTGCCCCCGCCCTCTGGCATAATTGGTTCTCCCCTCTGTTTTATTCTCACAACAGCCCTATGAAGTAGCTTAGTCCGAGAGTGACCGGTCTGAAGTCATCCAGGGGCTCTGTGGCCGAGTGAGGATTTGAACCCAGATCTCCTCAGTACTAGCCTGGCACCTTAACTGCTGCAACATCTTTGGAGGAGGTACACTTGTTTGTGATCTAATTTACTGTCAGTGGCTCCAAAGGCCAGCATAACATGTTCAAGAGCATTCAACTTGTGCAGAGCATTATCCGCCCACAAAGGGCTCTCCCTTGGCTTGTCCTCCAAATGTGATCAAGTTGTGAAGTTCGCTTCAATGATCCTTATCTGGGGGCTGATGGAGAGAGTGTTTCCTGGTGTACTTTGCTTGCTTTGGCTTATCTGGAAGACGTTCCCCTTTCCTTCTGGTCTGAGCTGGTTTTCTCAAGGGGTGGGGGAGCCAAATGCATTGAGCTGTGGAGGTTTTTCATGCAAATCTCTCCGCTGGCTGACCTTTCGGGAGCCTGACTCTGCACTACGTTGTAATCCTGGAAATAAAAAATGACATTGACAACTCTCTTTTCCCCTTTTGTCTCTGCAGGATAAGTATTATGATTATTAGGTGTCGTCTTTTAACCGCTCTTTCTATGGCAAGTAAAGGGAGTCGGGCCGCGGTGGCGTTGAACAAATTTGACGAACGGGATACCTTTAGAGAATCCTGATCACGCTGCTGGCATCCTGACATACTTGAATAAGGTAATGATGGTTTTCAAGGGTGAATGGCGGCTTTGTGGGGTACAGCTGGCATGATGGAATTCTCTGCCAGTGTGGAAGAAAATGCAGAATGGGGGGCAAAATTAAGTTGCTGAATCTCAGGCTCACTTAAAAAACACACACACACCAAGCAAGTTTCTAGTCCTGAAGATATACTTGAAAGTATGTGAGTAAAATCTCAGAAACTGAAAAAGTTGCTTAATGAAATTTCTGGGCCTTAAAGGGTGGACTTTAGTGTCTCCTACTGCTCTTTGCTTATTCCTGTGATGTGCCAAATTCCAGACGATGCAGAATAGCAGATTAAAATCTTTTCTCACTCATGATTTGCCCAAAACCATCGCCTAAGCTTTACCTGTATGGGCAATTCTAGCTATAGATTGCAGAACTGCAGAATCTGGTATTGGTTGCAGAATTCTGGAGGCTGAATAAGTTACTAGTCCTTAAGAAGGTGCTAGTTAAATTCAATGGTGTCCACACATGATGTGATTTTAGGAGTACGTGGTGGCTAAGTAGGATTTTCAGTGCTTTGGGGATGGGATTTTGTTACCCTGCGTAAGGGTAATGTGTCTAAAGTGGTTTAAAAGCTACACCGTGTTGGATGAGTTGTTAATGGTGCTGGCATCAGTTGCTGGCCTGTAGACCACCATGTTATGCTGGATGTCTGGGCTCAGAAGTGCCTTCTAGATGCAGAAAGATTCCCAGAGGTATATGGGTTAAATATATAGAGGGAGGGGGAGAGGCTTGGGCAAATATGAACTCCCCCCCCATTAGCACACACAGTACTCCCCTTGATTTTTTAAAAAAACTAGCCTGTCTGCACCCTGCGATAGGGCAGAATGTAGACAGTCGCGGGGGGGTGAGTGAATTTGGTGGAGTGGGGCGGATACATGAACTTTTAGCTGATGAGGCCACTCTATGGCTTTAAGGTATGTATTAGCTGGGGGGTGGATTGCTATCATTAGCAGGAGTCTTGTTATAGTGAGGATCAATAGGTTGGAAGCCCTCCACATGGGCGGTCTCCTTAATGCAAAGTTAACTGTTACCGAATGTCGTTTTACCTACCAATCTTCTCTGAAAAGCTGCAACGCTTGCGTGGGAAATGTGTGACTGGATTCCTGTTACTGCTGACTCAGTTCCTGCAATGAAATGACAACCCAGAGATTTTCCGCGGTACAGAATCTTTAGTACAAGCTGCAGGCTTGGCTGTTGTTAAAATGTGCTGCTGGAAAGCAGAATTCTGGGGTGGCTCTCTTGACCTATGTGTAGGTTATGCCTGGGTATCTGGAGACCCACTCCCCTCATGACAGAACTAAAGATGGGGAGGGGCCGTGGCTCAGTGGCAGAGCATCTGCTTGGCATGCAGAAGGACCCAGGTTCAATCCCCGGCATTTCTAGTTAAAGGCACTAGGCAAGTAGGTGATGTGACCCTGGAGAGCCGCTGCCTGTCCAAGTAAACAGGACTGACCTTGATGGACCAAGTTTCTGACTCAGGATAAGGAAGCTTTATGTGTGTTCAAGATACATCAGTCTGTACTTGTCTTCTATGCCACCCCTTCACAGGAGTTCAGAATGGAATTAGCGGCCTCACAACACCCCTATGGGGTAAGCTTGGCTTGCACGTCTGCGGGCCCCAAGGCCGCCCAGAGACACCTAATGGCTGAAGGAAGGGATTTGATACTGTATTTCCCACAAACCTGTTGCATCAGTGGTTGCACCACACTGTATGGAAAACTATGCTTATTCCCATGTGGAGAAATACCTTGCATTTTTACAGACCTGTTTGGGCTTGTGTGGATGCAAATGGGGCAGGAGGTTTGTCTCTTCCCGAGGATATTGTTGTCATCTGAAAGCCGATTCTCCTAGGTGGGGCTGGGGCTTGTTGGAGATGCCCGTGTTGCTGAAATGTAACTGGCAGCAAAAGGGCTGAGAAGATTTTAATTGCAGGGGTGGCTTGCAAAACCCGGGAGCCAGAGCAGGGCAGAGAGTAGTTTGGACTTCCGCAGGTGAAACTTACAGGCAAGGGAATATTTGAGTAGGTAGACAGCCCAGACTAGCCAGATCTCAGAAGCTGAGCAGGGTCGGCCCTATTCGGTATTTGGATGGGCGTCCACCAAGGAAGGGTTGCTATGCAGAGGCAGGCGAGGGCAAACCACCTCTGTATGTCTTTCACCCAGGGTAGCCTGATCTCATCAGATCTCAGAAGCTAAGGGATCTCCTATTCAATTCCTAACCAGAGCTGACCCTGCTTAGCTTCTGAGATCTGATGAGATCGGGCTGTCCTGGTAAGTATTTGGATGGGAGGCCGCCAAGGAAGTCCAGGGTTGCTATGCAGAGGCAGGCAATGGCGAGCCACCTCCTTTCATCTCTTGCCTTGAAAACTCTGTGGGATTGCCATAAGTCAGCTGTGACTTGATGACTAAAAAAGAAGTGTGAACTAAGAGCGAGATAATCGAGGGGTATGTGTGTGTTAAGTGCTATCAAGTCACCTCTGACTCATGGCTATCCTATGAATTAATGTCTTCCAAAACATCCTACCTTGAACGGCTTTGCTCAGGTCTTGCAAACTGAGGGCCGTGGCTTCCTTGATGGAGTAAATCCATCTCCTGTTGCATCTTCCTTTTTTCTTCCTGCCTTCCACTTTTCCTATAATTATTGTCTTTTCTGATGAATCTTGTCGTCTCATAAGGTGACCAAAATAAGACAGCCTCCGTTTAGTCCTTCTAGCTTCTAGGGAGAGTTCAGGCTTGGTTTGATCTAGAACCGGCTTATTTGTCTTTTTGGCGGTGCACGCTATCCATAACACTCTTTTGGCCTCAGAGGCCAAGGGGCAGAGTTGGCAGTCCCATGGCCACATCTTCTGAAGCCTGCCCTCCAGGTAGGACCAGAACCTCTGCAGAATGGGGCCTTCCCAGCGCCAGCCCCAAAAGGCGGTCCAGAAGGATGCCAAGATTGATGGTGTCAAAACCAACCAAGAGTTCCAGGAGAAATTAACAGGGTTGCAATCTCCCTGTCGATCTCCTGGTGTAGGTTGTCCACCGGGGGAACAAGGCCATTTCAGACCCGTGACTAGGCCTGAAACCGGATTAGAACAAATCTAAACGACCCGCTTCGTTTGGCAATCCCTGAAGTAGCCTCCCCCAGCCAACATTCATTCGGCATTGCTCTTACCTGGCAAGGTCCGAAGGTCACCTGCTGACTGCGGTGATGTGATTTTTGTGGTGCTGCTGGCTGTTGCTTGGCAACAGCCAATCAGTTGTAGGCTGTGGCCACCTTGGGACGTAACGTCTGTTGCTAGGGCAACAGGTCTGCGGCCGAAGAGAGCTTTAAAGTGTTGTCGGAGATGTCCCTTTAGCGAGAGGCAACGCGATGCTGCAGTGGGGACCGGGCCCTCGACCAAGCCGTGGAAATTGCAATATGGACTCAATCCCGAATGGTTACCAGTCATAATTTGTATCGCTTAAAATCACCCCTCCTCAGTATAAAATGGGTAGGGTTGCCAACTGCCAGGTAGTAGCAGGAGATCTCCTGCTAATTCAACTGATCTCCAGCCGATAGAGATCCGATCACCTGGAGAAAAATGGCAGCATTGGCCATTGGACTCTATGGCATTTAAGTCCCCCCCCTCCCCAAACCCTGCCCTCCTCAGGCTCTGCCCCCACAATCTCCCGTCAGTGGCGAAGAGGGACCTGGCAACCCTAAAAATGGGGCTGAAACACACTTTGGCTAAAACAGATTTTAAATTTTTGTAACGTTATAGCCCGCCTTTCTCATTGAGACTTGTGCACATTTTTAGTGGTTAGATAGAATCCTGCATTCCAGGACTTCCTGCGCACCCGTCGCGTCTCCAAGTGTGCATCTACAGTAAGCGTATACTGAAGCGTGTGCGGTCAACCAGGTTATCGAGGGCTGAGTCACATGTTGCGAAGTCTGTGTGTCCCCATGTTGACTCTTGTGCAGATGCTGTCGTGCTGGACTTGACGGACCTTGGTCTGATCCAGTATGGCCTTTCTTATGTTATGTCCCTATGGAATTCCCAGCTGTGAACTTAATTCCCAGGTGTGCATGGGCCTGATTTGGGACCACAGTGAGTAAGCCGTGTATGGGGATTGCTCACTACAGAATTGTCTCTTTTCCAGCCAGGGGCAGAGTTCATTCATCTTGACCTTTTCACTGCATCAGCCCCCAGCGGCATTCCTTGCCGCTCTTGTGCCCTTCATCCACTCCACAAAACCTGTGCCGGGTTAATAAAATGGTTGGATTCAAGCCCACGGATGTCCCTCCGACGGCCATGGTGAAGTTTGTCGGGGCCGGGACGGCGGCCTGCATCGCAGATCTGGTCACCTTCCCGCTGGACACGGCGAAAGTCAGGTTGCAGGTGAGCCTGAAGGTGGTTTGATGTGTTAACCTGCTTCTTCCTCATCCTTGTGTGCTTTCCAAAATGGACGCTGAGTGGCCCTTTGCATGTCACAGGAGTCCCTGACCTTGCTGAGACTGTGGGCACCTTTGGGATTCTGACCCGGAGTAGTGGGCGCGCAACCACAAAATGGCTGCCACAGGAGGCGGAACCACACACATGCAGAGGAAGTCCAAGTGCAGGGGGGTAATTTTAAAAAATATACTGGAAAACAGGAATGAGAGGATAAAACAACACTGGGGGTACCTTTTTATCCCTCCTTCCCTCCAAGTTGACATACAAGGTTCATTCTTCACCATTGTATTCTCCTAACAACCATGGAAGGAAGGTGAGGTGTGATTCAGGGTCACCCAGCCAGCTTTGTGGCAGAGTGGGGACTCAAACCTGGGTCTCCTCGATCCTAATCTGACTCTCTAGCCACTATACCACACTGGTTACTCCTATTCAAGAGGGTGGCTGGTTCTCACGAGGGGGTGACTATGCTCTCCTGGAAGCATAAAATGTGATAGCCCATGCTAGCCTGATCTCATCAGATCTCAGAAGCCAAGCAGGGTCAGCCCTGGCAAATATTTGGACGGGAGACCTCCAAGGAGTACCAGGGTCGTGACGTGGAGGCTGGCAATGGCAAACCGCCTCCGAAGGTTTCTTGCCTTGGAAAACTTACAGGGTCATAGAATCATAGAGTTGGAAGGGACCACCGGGGTCATCTAGTCCAACCCCCTGCACAATGCCAGAAATTCACAAATACCTCCCCCCCACACACGCCCCCAGTGACCCCCTACTCCATGCCCAGAAGATGGTCAAGGTGCCCTCCCTCTCATGAACTGCCTCTCATCATCTGCTTAAGGTCATAGAATCAGCATTGCTGACAGATGGCAATCTAGCCTCTGCTTCAAAACCTCGAGGGAAGGAGAGCTTACCACCTCTCGAGGAAGCCTGTTCCACTGAGGAACTGCTCTGACTGTTGGAAAATTAAAATTATGGGTCGCCGTAAGTCAGCTATGATGATGGCAAAACCCCCAACAAAAATCCCCCTCTAGTGGATGGAGCCTGGGTGGCTTTCCAACATGTGCCTTTCTTCAGATGGTTTAACGAACTGGGCCGAGCAGGGCCCCGATCCATTCTAACGCCTCTTCATCTCCCCCCCCCCAATTCTTTCCTGCGCAGATCCAAGGAGAAAGCAAGCTGGCCATCGTGGCCAATTCGGCCCAGTACAAGGGTGTCTTTGGCACCATCGCCACCATGGTGAAGAATGAAGGCCCCAAGAGCCTCTACAACGGGCTGGTGGCCGGCCTCCAGCGTCAGATGAGCTTCGCCTCCGTCCGCATCGGGCTCTACGACTCAGTGAAGCAGTTCTACACCAAGGGCTCGGAGCGTAAGTTGGTCTTCAGCTTGTTGTGCCTGATCCCCTGATGGTGGTGCTCTTCCTCCGGCGGAAGGAGCCGGCTGACTTGCGTTAGCGGAAGGTGGCATAGTGGTTAAGAGTGGCGGACTCTGATCTGGAGAACCAGGTTCAATTCCCCACTCCTCCACATGAGCTAATCTGGTGAACTAGATTTGATTCCCCACTCCTCCACGTGAAGCCAGCTGGGTGACCTTGGCCAAGTCACGGTTCTCTCCCAACTCTCTCAGCCCCACCTATCTCACAAGGTGTCTGTTGTGGGGAGGAGAAGGAGCCCGTTTGAGACTCCTTAAAAGGTAGAGAAAATTGGCATATAAAAACAACGCTTCTTGATAGCACAAAGGCAAGTGCCACCATTGGGGAAATAGATTGGGTATCTGACTAAGGGAGCCCTGAAAGCTCATACCCCAAAAATCTTGTTGGTCTGTAAGACGCTACTGGACAAAAATCTTGCATTTCTGCTGTGGACCAACACGCCTACTCTCTGAAGCGGTCTTCATGTCAGGGGAAGGGATCTGGGGGGGATCAAGACCTGTAATTGGGAAGGCTTTTGATGTTCCATGAATGACTGGAGTACCTTCCCTACGAGGAGTGTCTGGGACTTTTCAGTTTAGAAGAGAGATGACTAAGAGGGGACATGATAGAGGTTCATAAAATTATGCATGGGGTAGAGAGTGGTGACAAAAAAAGAACTTTTCTCCTTCTCCTAAAATACTAGAACTCGAGAGCATCCAGTGAAGCTGGTGGGCAAGAGATTCAGGATGGAGAAAAGGAAATATTTCTATACACATGTAGGACTCTCTGCCAGAGGATCTAGTGATGGCCACAGGCATAGAAGGCTTTAAAAGGGGATTAGACAGATTCATAGAGGCACTGCCAACTGAAGGGGAACCTTTATGTTCAGATGTAGTCAACCTTTGAATCCCAGTGCAGAAATGCAAGATCAGGGGAAGGCCTCAGTCTGTATGCACTGTTGTTGGCCCTCTACTTGGCTATTGTGTGTGAGATAGGATGCTGGAGTAGATGGACCACTGGTTTGATCCAGCAGAGTTCTTCTTGGGTCCTTATTGTGGGAAGGCCTCGGCCTCTCTGCCCAATTGTTGGACCTCCAGAGGAACTGCTTGGCCATAGCCTGAGGCAGGATGCTGGACTAGATGGAATCTCTCTGGTCTGATCCAGCAGGGCTCTTCTGAGGTTCTTATCGGGGGAAGGCCTCGGCCTCTGTGCCTTGCTGTTGGACCTCCAGAGGAACTGGCTGGCCACTGTGTGAAACAGAATGCTGGACTAGATGGACCTTCACTGGTCTGATCCAGCAGGGCTCTTCTGAGGTTCTTCTCAAGGGAAGGCCTCGACCTCTATGCCCTGTGGTTGGACCTCCAGAGAATCATAGAGTTGGAAGGGACAACCAGGGTCATCTGGTCCTTGGCCTCTGTGCCCTGCTGTTGGACCTCCAGAGAATCATAGAGTTGGAAGGGACCACCAGGGTCATCTAGTCCAGAGGAACTGGTTGGCCACCGTGTGAGACAGGATGCTGGACTGGATGGACCCTCACTGGTCTGATCCAGCAGGACTCTTCTGATGATCTTATATCTGGGGACAGCTCACATTTCTGGAGCATTTTGTATGGCAGGGGTAAGGAAAGGGGGTTGAGCAGCCCTGCGTTGCTGTGAGGGGATTGCTTAACTGGGGACCTTCTTTCTGCAGGCAGCGTGTGGGTGTCCTGGTTTGTCTCTGAGCTAAGTGTCTGTTCCTCTTGCCAACGTTTGCAGATGCTGGCATTGGCAGTCGGCTCCTTGCTGGC
Source organism: Euleptes europaea (assembly GCF_029931775.1). Classification (NCBI taxonomy): domain Eukaryota; kingdom Metazoa; phylum Chordata; class Lepidosauria; order Squamata; family Sphaerodactylidae; genus Euleptes; species Euleptes europaea. The sequence continues at coordinate 3,280,783 of NC_079323.1, forward strand.
TGCACCACGGGGGCCATGGCTGTCGCTGTGGCCCAGCCCACGGACGTGGTGAAAGTGAGGTTCCAGGCGCAAGCCCGGACGGAAGGCGGCAAGCGGTACCAGGGGACGTTGGATGCCTACAAGACCATCGCGAAAGAGGAGGGTGTCCGAGGCCTTTGGAAAGGTTGGTAAAAGGAGCTGTCAAGGGTTTGTGGAGTTTGATGCCAATGCTGAGATTCCAGGGACAGATTTTTCAGTGGCAGCAGCCGACAGAGACCTCCAGTTGCTTTCCCTGCTTTGGGACACTTGGTCCTCCATTCCTTGAGGACTAGGGATTTGATTTTTCAGTTGTATGATGCTCAGCTCTCATATGAAGCAGCCGTGAGTTTGTCAAAACATTTCAGAATCTGAGGGGCCGTGGCTCAGTGGTAGACCATCTGTTTGGCATGCAGAAGGCCCCAGGTTCGACCCCCGGCATCTCCAGTCCAAGGATTGGGCAGCAGGTGATGTGACAGACCTTAGCTTGAAAGAGCCACTTCCAATCTGAGTAGACAATACTGACTTTGATGGACCTTGATGGTCTGATTCAATATAAGGCAGCTTCTTGAGTTAAGGTTCAGAATTCAGGTCATGTATGAAGTCTTATTTTTTGTGGAACTCCCTGCCCCAGGATGTGGTGATGGCCACCAACTTGGAAGGTTTTAAGAGGGGAGTGGCCATGTTCATGGATGGTAGGGCTATCCATGGCTACAAGTCAAAATAGATACTAGTCATGATGCATCCCTATTCTCTCCAGGATCAGAGGAACATGCCGAATATATTAGGTGCCGTGGAGCACAGGCAGGATGGTGCTGCTGCACTCGTCTTATTTGTGGGCTTCCTAGAGGCGCCTGGTTGGCCACTGTGAACAGGCTGCTGGAATTAATGGGCCTCAGTCTGATCCAGCAGAGCTTTTTGAATGTTCTTATGTTCAGAACAAGCCAGTGACTGAACTAGGAGCAGGATTTCTTCTCTGATCCGATTTCAGTACAGCTGCCACAACCTCTAGTCACACCAGCTTCCCCCCCCCCAAACCACCACTGCCTAGTTCCACACTCACAATATTCTATGTGTGTTGTTTTTTTCTTTGTTTAGGAACATCCCCTAATATTACTCGCAACGCCCTTGTGAATTGTGCGGAGTTGGTGACCTACGATTTGATCAAGGACTCTCTTCTGAAATACAACCTCATGACTGGTACGGATGCCTGGGAGATCATGGGGTCTGTTGAGTCTACCGGGGGAGAAGAGATCCTCTGTAAGGGCAGCAAATGGCCTGGAGCAGGGGGTATGAGAGTTCTGGGAGCCAGCAGGGTGTAGTGGTTAAGAGCTGTGGTTTGGAGTGGTGATCTAGAGAATCGGGTTTGATTCCCCACTCCTCTACATGAAGCCAGCTGGGTGACTGGGGTTGCCTTACCAGGTGCCAAAGAATACCCCTGTGGGTTGTGAATCTGTTCAGATCTGCCCACCCCTCTCTCTTTCTCTCCCTTCTGCAGATAACCTCCCCTGCCACTTTACCTCGGCATTCGGTGCCGGGTTCTTCACAACCATCATTGCTTCCCCCGTTGATGTAGTGAAGACGAGATACATGAACTCTGCCCCCGGTCAATACGGAAGTGCCGTGAACTGTGCCCTGACCATGCTCCGCAAGGAGGGGCCCTTGGCCTTCTACAAGGGGTGAGTCTCAGCCTTCTGTGGAAAGAGAGGGTCTTTGGTGGGCGGGGGAGGGCTTATTAGGATCTGGGAGTTGATGATGCAAGCCCTCAGCTTCTTTTTGCACTGTGCTGGACCGCAGTTTGCTCAAAGGTAGTTTCAGAGGGTAGCTACGCAAAAGAATAAATGGACGTAAATCTGACATCTGGACAGATTCATGGAGGAGAGGTCTCTCAGTGGCTACAAGCCCTGGTGACTAAAAGGAACCTCCACATTCAGAGGTAGTCAACCTCTGAATCCCAGTGCCAGGAGGTAATATCAGGGGAAGGCCTCAACCTCTGGTTGTACCTGATTGTTGGCCCTCCAGAAAAACTGGTTGGCCACTGTGTGAGACGGTATGCTGGACTAGATGGATCCTCACTGGTCTGATCCAGCAGGGCTCTTATGTTCTTTTCAGGGGAAGGCCTCGGCCTCTGTGCCGTTGTTGGACCTCCAGAGGAACCGTTGACCACTGTGTGAGACAGGACACTGGACTAGATGGTCCCTCACTGGTCTGATCCAGCAGGGCTCTTTTTATGTTCTAACACTGAAAAATCAGTGGGAGAAAATTTTAATCTTCCAGGACATTCCATTGCGGACCTGAGAGTGTCCGTTCTCAAACAGAGAAGCTTCAACTGAGATCGCTGAACTTGAGTTTATTCACAAATTGAAAACAATGGACCCCCTCCCCCCAGGGCTCAATAGGGATGAAGGATTTTTATCTCCCTACGGATGCTAATTTTTTGCCCCCGAGAATTTCCCCTCTGCTCCTAAAGAAGCTGATTACATTTTGGATTGTGCCTCTGCATTGTGACTCCCTTCTTTGCAACACCCCTTCCACCTCCTGATTTGGGATATAAGGGCTCAGGGATCTCATAGAATCATAGAGTTGAGAGGGACCACCAGGGTCATCTAGTCCAACCCCCTGCACAATGCAGGAAATTCCAAACTACCTCCCCCCACACCTCCAGTGACCCCTACTCCATGTATAGAAGATGGCCAAGTAGCCCTCCCTCTCATGATCTGCCTAAGGTCATAGAATCAGCCTTGCTGACAGATGGTCATCTAGCCTTTGCTTAAAAACCTCCAGGGAAGGAGAGCCTGCTACCTCCCGAGGAAGCTTGTTCCACCGAGAAACTGCTCGTACTGTTAGAAAGTTCTTCCTAATGTCTAGACTGAAACTCTTTTGATTTAATTTCAACCTGTTGGGTCTGGTCCGACCTTCTGGGGCAACAGAAAACAACTCTGCACCATCCTCCATATTACAGCCCTACAAGTATTTGAAGATGGTTCTCATATCCCCTCTCAGTCTTCTCCTCTCCAGGCTAAGCATACCCAGCTCCTTCAATCTTTCCACATAGGACTTGGTCTCCAGACACCTCACTGTCTTTGTTGCCCTCCTCTGGACACATGCCAGCTTGTCTACATCCTTCTTAAATTGCGGTGCCCAAAACTGCCGGGCTTGAATCTGACGAAGGGGGCTTTGACTCTCAAAAGCTTTGACCCCCGGAAACCTTGTTGGTCTCTAAGGTGCTCCTGGACTCAAATCTAATGTTTTCCTAGAGTCGCTATCCTAAACGTTGCTTCCCAGGATCCTATTTGGGTTTCTCCTACAGCTGAGTGACCCTTGTGAAGGTTGTCCCTGCGACACAACCTCTCCTGTCTAGTGTGTCTAACGTCTCTTTTCCTTGCCCCTCCCTCTCCAGCTTCACTCCCTCGTTTTTGCGGCTGGGATCCTGGAACGTGGTGATGTTCGTGACCTACGAGCAGCTGAAACGGGCCATGATGGCAGCCCGCGGATCTTGGGAAGCCCCTTTCTGAGCTGGCGGATGGGTGCAGTTTGCAGATCCTTTTGTGCACAACAGAAAAATCCACTGCTGGGTAGTTTTTCCTGCCTCTCTACCTCTCAGTGGAGTCTTCTCTTTCATTGTGACTTTTTTAATTTATTAACTTCTTGTCTTTAGCATTTTGTGGCTTCTCTTGCTTGTTGGTCGGCCTTGCCTGTCCAAGCCAACCTCGAACTTTTCCTCTGTACCTGCCGGGCGACGTAGAGATGGGACCATAGCTTCGAGTACATTCAGCTGCTTTGTTTTATTATTTTTTTTAAAGTAACTGCTGCCTCTTCTTGCTGCACTTTCCCTTCTCCTCAACAAAATGTTCCCATCCAGGAAGCGGATCTTAAGTTCTGAAGAATTTTAGGCTTTGGAGGCGATGTGGCAGCGTTCCCATTCTGTTTGTTAATGGGGGGGCCTGTCATATAAGAACTTTTCCCCTTTCTTTTTAAGGAACTCTTGAAATCTTGACTTAGTATGGTTGACTCCCCCTCCTGACCGGGTTGTGCTTTAAATTTTCCTCCCCCCCAAATCCTGCTGTTGTATACGTTTTGATGACCGACCCAGTTTTGCATATGAGCCAGGGTCGGCCCTGAATTGCAGCTGTGATGATCCTTGGCGTAGGCAACCCTACTAATTCTTTTTCTGCGAACAACAATGAACTCAAATTTCTGTGGGACTCAACAAAATATTAAATCCTGGCCACTTTATGTCCACTTCAGAGGGAACGTTGCGTATCTCTAGGCCTCTTTAAGTGCGTGTTCTGTGAAGCCACTTCTGATGGAGTCGAGTTGTAATGAATCCTGTTTTAAATTGTAAACGCCTGTTTGTGCATGTCTTTTAAAATAAAGCTACAGTAGGAAGCAAGCCCTGAGTGATTTTGTTGTTGTTGCTGTTTAACAGACTGGGTACAGTACAGTGTAATGTAGAATAAGTGTGTACTTAGGATTAAAACTGGAGTCTGGCTGAAATTGCAGGTTGCAATTTAAACTGTACTGGTCCCTGTTTAAAGGAGGGGGTGTTAGCATTATTCAGCTGTGACCCCACCCCAAAGGAGCACCAAGTACTGCTCTATGCAGTTAAAATGAATCCCTCCACCAGAGAGAGTTTCATAGGATAGTTGTTTTGGTCTGCGGTAGAAGAGCTCGATTCGAGTCCAGTAGCACCTTAAAGACAACAAGATTTTTGGTGTATAGGGTTTCAAAAGTCAAAGCTTCTATCTGATGAAGGAAGCTTCGACTCTCAAAGGTTTATACCCCGGAAATGTTGCCGGTATCTAAGGTACTTCTGAACTGGAATTGAGCTGTTTAACCAGAGATGAACTTCTGCTTGTTAAGGGCGTTGACATGTAGCATTCAACTTTTGGGCCTGGTGTTCTCCAAAGCCATAACGGCCAAAATCTCAAACTGGAAAAAGCAACTATTGATGGGCTGTGGTTCTAAAAGAGTTTCATTTATTGAGTTTGGCTGATCCTGTTGTTAACAGCGGGAGTCTGTGCTGCTTCTGGTGGTTCCTTATTTCCAGTTTAACTCTCGAAAGCACTCAAAGTAGCTCTTTGTACCATTTCTTTGTACCCTTTCTTATAAGATGCACATCTCCTTCTGGATGCTCACCTGGGCCCCTGAGTCTCTTGGTGCACAGGACTTCCTCCTGGTGTGGCAATTCTAAGGACAATGACTCTGCCAGCTCACACACAGGCTAGCGGAATTCCACGTTTGCTTATCTGCCGTTGCTTTTGAGAATAAAAACCGAGATGAGGGGTGTGTGGTAAGCTTTGCTTCTGTGTCAGCCCCTCTGCAGCGGGCAGGGGCCGGCCTGCCGTGCCCCGTCTCAGGTCAAGAGGGCTTCCCGCAGCAGCTCCTTCTTGGCCGGGGTCAGCCTGGCTGGGAAGACGATATCGAAATACATGATGAGGTCCCCCTTGCGGGTGGGGTCCTTGGGGAGCGGCATTCCTTCGCCGGGCACCACTTTGAAGTACTTGGGGCTGTAAGGATGAGAGGTGGATCCGCATGAACAAGTTGGGGCAGGAGGGATTTACACCGCCCCAGTTCCTTCGGGGGATGGAGGAACATTTATTTTATTTATTTTTGAATTTATAGCCCACCTTCCCCAGCAAGCTGGGGAAGGTGAGTAATGTCAGTTTAAAATCCAACAAACACATAATACTAACAGATCACGATGGGTAGCCATGTTAGTCTGTCACTAGCAGTAGAAAAGAGCCGGAGTCCAGTAGCACCTTAAAGATTAATAAATTTCTGGTAGGGTATGAACTTTCGTGAGCCAGTGAAGAAGTGAGCTGTGGCTCACGAAAGCGCGCACCCTGCCAGAAATTTTGTTAGTCTCTAAGGTGCTACTGGACTCCTGCTCTTTTCTACTACATAATACTAATAATCAAAATCATCATTAAATTTTTAACTTAAAACCACTAATCGAAGATGGCGCCTGAACCCCCTTTTTGCTGTAAGAACCTCTGCAGGTGGCTGCCCCTCCGTTATACCATTTCATACATATGAATGGGGGAGGGAGCCAGTAAAGATGGTATTCGTGTCCAGTTCCTCAAGGGCTGGTTCTGGTCAAAGACCCCAACCCCCTGAGAGCAAGAAGGCTTTCCCAGCAGCCGCTAACCCAAGGAATGATGCCTTTTATGGTACATTTATTTCTTTATATCCCACTTTTCTCCTCCATTGGGATTCAGAGCAGCTTTTAGGACACTGTTCTCCCCTCTACATTTTCTCACAACCCTGTGAGATAGGCCAGGCTGAGTATTTGTGAGGGGCCTAATGTCACCCAATGAGTTTCTGTGGTAAAAAGTGGGGGATTGGAACCTGGGTTGCCCGAGGTCCTAAGTCCACCGCTCTATCCACTCCACCACACTGGCTCGACACATAGAAGGGACCACCGGGGTTATCTAGTCCAACCCCCTGCACAATGCAGGAAATTCACAACTGCCTCCTCCCCAGTGACTCCCTACTCCATGCCCAGATGATAAAAAAACCTTCCAGGATCCCTGGCCAATCTGGCCTGGAGGAAAATTGCTTCCTGACCCCAAAGTGGCGATCGGCATGACCCTGGGCATGCAAGAAAGGGCCATGAGAGCTGAGCACTGGCTCATCCCTTCCTGCCCTCCCTCTCACGATCTGCCTAAGCAACACTTTCAGGCCCTGGACTGTGGCTTAACTTACTGGACAATGTCGTTGATTGGGATGTTCAGCAGCCTCTCATCCAGCGTACTCACGTCCACGGTGCACCCGATCAGAGACTGCAGGGGAAGAGGTCCGAAAGTGAGACTGGAGAAGGAGAAATTTCTGAGGGCCAAAAAGAGTTCTTGCCCCTGAAGGAGCCAGTTGCTGTGTCTGTATGAGTCGCTGTGCTCAGTAATGCCTGCAGACTTGTCTCGTCAGAACTAATTGTAATTGGGTAGAACCACTCAGTTTAGAGGTGGCAAGGAATTTGTGCTTTAGAATTTATCTGGTGCATTTTTTAACCCCCCTCTCCAAGGAGCTCAAGAAAGCATACATCAGGGGTGTCAAACATATGACATTTATGATATATCCAGCCCTTGAAACAAATGAGTTAGACACCCCTGGCCTACATGGTTCTTCACTATTTTACTGTCACAACCTGCAACAACTTTTTATCTTTGGTTCACGGAGCCACTAGATGCCTGGCTCCTTGACATAATGGTGCCTGCCTCTGCTTTGTGAAGGTCAGGAGCTCTCCTTAGGTGTTCTGGGGTAGCCGGTTCCAGGGAGCTGGGGTGGGAATGTGTCTGAAAAAAGCCTATGATTGTACCACCCACCCTATAAGATGGCACTGCACGGAAGGAGTAGTGAGGAGCAAGAAGTTAGTGTGTGGGTTAGCATCAGGAGAGATGGTCCCAGGGGTAGGTCCCAGGGCATGAATGGCTTAAACTTAAATATAAAAAATATTCTGGACCTGAATACAGGCTTAATGTGTGGCAAGGGGTACTGGATGCTTGTCAGCTCATGGAGGTAACTAACAGTCCATTAAGCGTAGCTAGAGAGAAAAATCCCTTATCCCTTTACCCCTCCTTGCTGCCAAGAAGACACTTGTATTATGCTTTGGAAACTCTCTGCCTTCAGAACCAACTGGACTCTAGTAAGATAGCTCGTCAGCTTTATTATTTTTTGTGCATTTCACTGCCACTGGACTACATACCTTGTCTTAATATTGTAAGTTTCTTCAATAAAGTTTAATTTGATTTATGGTGTGTGCTACTCAGGATGTTACTGGGACCAAACCCAGGTAAACTGGGCTATGTTACCGTACCGAGTCAGGCTCAGCCTGGACAGCAGGGGGTGGAGTCGCCTGAACGGCTCTGGTTACCTTGCCAAGGGGGATGCTGGCTACGTAGATCAGATTGTCGTCTTCCCTCTTGAATCGAGGGTGGATCTTCTCCTTGACAACAAAGATGATGTCAGCTGGGATAATGTTTGGCCCCTGCAAGAAAAGGGCATTATTGATCACATGGGGTGGGCAGAGGTTATGCAGAGATGAGGAGCCCCGCCCTTCCCTTAGCTGTTTCTGCTACCAAGAAGAGTGTGAAAAGTAGAAACAATGTGTGTATGGGGGAAGCAGCTGCTCAGGGGTCCTGGAGGGTTTTTTTGACTTCCTCTAGGCATGGAGCAGGGGTCGCTGGGGGAGTGGGGAGGTAGTTGTGCAGGGGGTTGGACTAGATGACCCTTCGGGGTACCTTCCAGCTCTCTGTTTCTGCATAAAAAAGCATTTTAAAAAACTGAGCTCTCTAAAAGGAACAGGACAGTGTGGGAACCCAAGCCTTGTTTCTGAAATCCTTTCTTCTGCTCAGAAAGAACTCCCAGGAAGCATTTTAATGCCTGCCCCTTGACATGCTGCTTTGTAATTGACTGTAGTGCTGTCTGTGAGAGAAACGACACTCCCCAAGCTTGCATGTCCCACTCTTTGCCTTATGCATGGGGATTTCACCTAGGCTGAGCTCAGGGAAGAGGGAAGAATCAGGCTAACAGAGGGACAGGAAGTCCTGGGATTTGTGAGGGCTGGCAGCGAGGTCATCTCTAATGGATGGAAAACTCATGCATAACTCCAAGGAACAACAAAGACAGACAGGGGGTGAATGCAAGTAAAAGTACCCATGCATAAAAAACAATTACAATATTTAGCATTGCACAGTGCAAGGGTTAAAAGCACTTCATATGTATTATCTTGTGGTTTGTACATCAACCCTGCAAGGTAGGTCTTCATTAACCCCCTCCCATCATGCATTGGGGTGATGGTTGGCCCCAGAAGGGAATCTTGTTTTGCTCAGGTGGGCAGCTTTTTTAGTCCACAGCAGCAAAATAAAAGGGGAGTGAAGTGGTGCTTTAAAACCAAAAGCTTACGCTGGAATACATTTTATTAGTCTTTGAGAAGCCACCCTGAACTGGATGGCTCAGGCTAGCTAAATCTCATCAGATCTGGGAAGCTAAGCAGGGTTGGCCCTGATTAATACTTAGATGGGGAGACCACCAAGGATGTCAGGGTCCCTACAAAGAGGCAGGCAATGGCAAACCACCTCTGTGTGACTTTTGCCCTGACCTGGATGGCCCAGGCTAGCCTGATTTTGTCAGATATCAGAAGCTAAGCAGGGTCCTATTTAATGAATCCTAACTCAAACTTATTGCAACACTATCCTGCGACAGAGAGGGCTGATCAGGGCCAATTTGGGCTGTGGTTCAGTGGTAGAGCATCTGCCTTGCATTCAGAAGGTCCCAGGTTCAATCCCCGGCATCTGCAGTTAAAGGCAAGTAGATGATATGAAAGACCTCTGCCTGAGACCCTGGAGAGCTGCTGCCAGTCTGAGTAGAAAATACTGACTTGGGTTGACCGAGGATCCGATTCAGTAGAAGGCAGCTTCATGTGTTCATGTGTGTTCAATTTTTATCTCATTTGTGCTGGTTTCACCCTAGAGCAGGAACCTGACTTCAGAATTAACCATTTCCAGGGATAGTGGAAGATCTTAGAAGCCCCGCGATGTGTCACCTGGTCTCCTTCCTGTGGAAAGGTAATCTTGGTCCCCTGTTTCCACCCTGGTTGTACATCGATCGTCAGGATCTTATCTTTAATGGTGGACGCATGGCCGTCGTCGTTCATCACCTGAGGAGGGTTTGGAAAAGGTCAGTACGGTCTCAGCCCCAGCCAGCTAACCAGGATGCTTTGTATAACAGAATCAGGGGTGTAGAACTCATTTGCTATGCCGGTCGGATTCTGAATTGGAAAATGGATGAGGGGGAAAGAGTTAAGCAGCCCCTTCCCCCAATTCCTTTCTCTCAGTTAAAGCCAAAATGGTCCGCTTTGCACTGAGTGGGGGGGGGAATCCAAGAAGAATCAAAGAATTGCCTTTGTCAAGTAGTTTGGCCCTCACTTGAGAGGGAGAGACCAAGAGGGAGAGGGCCTGTGCTTACCCTGCGGGAAATCTTTATTTTTTTGGTGCATCCGTAGAACAAGTCCTCCAGGGAAAGGTAGAGATCCCGCTCGATCGGAGGATCCTGTTTCTTCACTCCCCTTCCCCGCAGGCCCCCAAATGCCATGTTGACTTCTGCCCCTTCGCCGGTATAGAACTCTAAGCAAGGAAAAAACCAACGGAAGGCAGTTCACGGAGGAGCTTTAAAAAAAAAAAAAGACTTATGATAAAACGCTTAGGGCTGTTTAGCTTGGAAAGGAGGCAGTTAAGGGGAGACAAGCAAGAGGTCTATAAAATTATGCACGGTATGGAGAGCGGACAGGGAGAAGCCTTTCTCCCTCTCTCATAAGGCCAAAACGGGGGGAGGGGCAACTGCAGAAGCTGGAGGGTGAGAGATTCAAAAAAGACAACAGGAAGTATTTCTTCACACAACTCATAGTTAAATTGTGGAACTCCCTGCCCCAGGTTGTGGTGTTGCTGCCAACTTGGAAGGCTTTAAGAGGGGAGTGGACATGTTCATGGAAGAGAGGGCTTTCCATGGCTACTAGTCAAAATGGACTAGTCATGATGCATACCTATTCTCTCCAGTCTCAGAGGAGAAGGCCTATTATATGAGGTCCTGTATAATACAGGCAGGATAATGCTGCTGCAGCCGTCTTGTTTGTGGGCTTCCTAGAGGCACCTGGTTGGCCACTGTGTGAACAGAGAGCTGGACTTGATGGGTCTTGGTCTAATCCATCAGGGCTTTTCTTATGTTCGTATGTTCCTATGAAGCTTCAGGCCTGACCCAAATATGTGGAATTCCAACGAACTGCACCCCTTGTGCCTACCATTAAAGGGATTGTCTCCTCCAAAGAACTCCCGGAAAACTTTGTTGGGATTCCCATGGAACACATAGCCTTCCGTCCAAGGGGTGTCTCTCCCAAATTCCAACGGGATCCCTCCTTTAAGGCCTTCTTCTCCAAATTTGTCGTAAACACCCTTCTTCAACGCTAAGCAAGAAAGAGGATGGCAGGCACTTTGATCAGGGGTTGATTTGTTTTGCATAATTTATTGATTGACCCATTTATATCCCACCTTTCCTTGGGGTCCAAGGCAGCTTGCAATAACAGTGAAAACATCCCCTGCTAAAGCAAAAAAAGAAGAGAGCAACCGGATACCTTCTAAAATGAACACAGTGTTTAGAAATATTCTCTTGCATGCACACAGCTTATTTTCATTCACACAGTGAAGATCATTGTGCTGTGGTGGCACCTGCTGCTGCTGAAGAAGAGCTGGTTTTTATACCTGGATTTCTCTACTGAAAGGAGTCTCGAAGCGGCTTACAATCACAGTCCTTTTTTCTCCCCACAACAGGCACCTTGTGAGATATGTGGGGCTGAGAGAGTTCGGAGAGAACTGTGACTGGCCCAAGGTCACCCAGCTGGCTTCATATGGAAGAGTGGGGACACCAGCCCGGTTCTCCAGATTAGAGCCCGCTGTTCTTAACCACTATACCATGCTACACGTCTTAAATATCTGCATAGACAATCAAATCTCCAACGGCCAAACAGAAGCCCTGCACCAGGAAAGGTATCTGTGAGCACCATGTTGGGGAACCCTGGAGTAGACAAAACTGACTGTGCTGGAAGGGGACAGAGTCAAAGAATGAACAGAAAGGATGGGTTCTCAACTTACGATCGCTCAGGACATCGTAGGCTTCTGCGAGCTGCTTGAATTTCTCCACAGCCAATCGCTCCTTGTTTTTGAACGGGTGGTATTTCAAGGCAAGTTTCCGATAGCTGTAAAACATAACCAAGAGACCTGCATTCTCCTCTCTCTTTTTCTCCTTACCCAAACGGGTACATTTTGTGGTTGGATCTCCATGAACCCATTCTTCTAAGGGCAGAACTTTTCCCCAGGCCTGGAACCTGCTGCTGAGAGCAGAGGAAGGCCCCGTCATTTGTGGAGGGGCTGTGGCTCAGTGGTAGAGCCTCTGCTTGGCATGCAGAAGGTCCCAGGTTCAATCCTTGGCATCTCCAGTTAAAGAGACTAGGCAGGTAGGTGATGTGAAAGACCTCTGCCTGAGTCCCTGGAGAGCCACTGCTGGTCTCAGTAGAATCATAGAATCATAGAGTTGGAAGGGACCACCAGGGTCATTTAGTCCAACCCCCTGCCCAATGCAGGAAATTAACAACTACCTCCCCCCACATCCCCAGTGACCCCAACCCTCCCCCCACCATGCAGGATCCTACAATCAAAGCACCCCCGACAGATGGCCATCTAGCCTCTGCTTAAAGATCTCCAAAGACAGGGACTCCATCACCCTCCGAGGCAGCACATTCCACCGTCGAACAGCCCTCACCGTCAGAAAGTTCTTTCTAATGTTTAGGTGGAATCGCTTTTCTATTAGTTTAAATCCATTACTCCGTGTCCTAGTCTCTGGAGAAACAGAGAACAAGCTAGTTCACTCATCCACATGACTTCCCTTCCAATATTTAAACATGGCTATCATGTCTCCCCTCAACCTTCTCTTCTCCAAACTAAACAAAACCAACTCCCTAAGTCTCTCATCATAGGGCATGGATTCCAGACCTTTGACCATTTTGGTCGCCCTCCTCTGGACACGCTCCAACTTGTCAACATCCTTCTTAAATTGTGGAGCCCAAAACTGGACACAGTATTCCAAGTGAGGTCTGACCAATGCAGAATACAGTGGTAGTATTACTTCCCTTGATCTAGACACAATACTCCTTTTAATGCAGGCCAGAATTGCATTGGCCTTCTTAGCCGCCATATCACACTGTTGACTCATGTTCAGTTTGTGGTCCACTAAGACTCCCAGATCTCTTTCACATGTCAATCCAACTCTCTCCCATCCTGTACCTGTGCCTTATGTTGTTTCTGCCTAGGTGAAGTACTTTACACTTCTCCTAATTTAAATCCATTTTATTGCTTATGGCCCAGCTCTCCAGTCTATCGAGGTCATTCTGAACTCTGACCCTACCCTCCGGGGTATTAACTACCCCTCCTAACTTGGTGTCATCTGCAAATTTGATTAGTATGCTCTCTATTCCATCATCCAAGTCATTTAAAAAATATTAAATAGTACCGGTCCCAGGACAGACCCCTGTGGTACCCCACTGGTCACTCCTCTCCAGGATGAAGTTGTGCCATTAATGAGCACCCTTTGGGTTCGGTTGGTCAACCAATTCCAATCCACCTAACAGTAGCAGTGTCCAGCCCACATTTTACTAGCTTTGTTTCAAGAAGATCATGGGGGACTTTATCAAAGGCTTTACTGAAATCAAAGTACACTACATTTACAGCAATCCCTTCATCTACCATACTTGTCACTCTGTCAAAAAAAGATATGAGATTAGTTTGGCAAGATCTGTTTTTGAGAAACCCATGTTGACTGTCAGTGAGCACAGCATTTCCTTTTAAGTGCTTACAGACCGTCTGTTTAATTATCTGCTCTAGTATTTTACCTGGTATTGATGTCAGGCTGACTGGGCGATAATTGTTTTTAAAGATGGGGACCACATTTGCCCTCCTCCAGTCTGCTGGAACTTCTCCTGTTCTCCATGAATTCTCAAAGATTATTGCCAGTGGTTCTGAAATCACTTCACCCATTCTTTTAACACCCTTGGATGCAGTTCGTCTGGCCCCGGAGAATTAATTAAGAGTAGCCAGGTATTCCTGTACTATCTCAGTGTCTATACTATGCTGTAATTCCCCTATTGCATCCTCTGCTCCATTATTCCCAGGTTGAGCACTATTCCCCTTTTGGGAGAAGACTGATGCAAAAAAGGAGTCAAGTAATTCTGCCTTTTCTGCCTCCCCTGTTAATAACTCACCTTCCTCTCCACGCAATGACCCGATCGTTACCTTGATTTTCCTTTTGTTATGGACATAAAAACAACAAAAACGGTTTTTTTGGTTAACTTCCCTGGCTAGCCGGAGCTCATTCTGCTCTTTAGCCTTCCTGACTTTCTCCCTACATGTGCCAGCTACTTGTCTGAATTCCTTTGTTGATTTCTCCCTTTTTCCATTTCTTGTACATGCCCTTCTTAAATTCTATCTCAACCAAAAGTTCTTTTGTAGACAGTAGACAGTACTGACGTTGATGGACCTAGGGTCTGATTCAGTAGAAGGCAGCTTCATATGTTCATGTGCGGACCGTAAGATCAAACTCCATATCTGTTTAACTACGTTATGCTACAGGCCTGAAAATGTTACGTGAACATCAGATGTTCATAAATTCTACTAAAATATGGATTGACTAGTAGCCGTGGATAGCCCTCTCCTCCATGAACATGTCCACTCCCCTCTTAAAGCCTTCCAAGTTGGCAGCCATCACCACATCCTGGGGCAGCGAGTTCCACAAGACAACCTCCTACCTGACAGCAATGCTGATTCTGAGAACTTAGGTAGATTATGAGAGGGAGGGCAGGAAAGGTTGCCTCAGTGTTTGGTTCTCCAAATGCCCAGGACAATTGCTTTCTGACTTTGGAGTCTGGAAGCAACTTTCCTCCAGGCTAGATTGGCCCAGGGATCCTGGAGGGGTTTTACCCCATCTTCTGGGCATGGAGTATTTATTTAGTCAGACTTATTACCTGCTCTACCCCAGCAAGCTGGGCTCAGAGCGGTTCACATAATCCACAAATATACAACAATCAGATGAATCAGATAAAACAATACATTAAAACAGCCCTAAACTGATTAAAACCACAAATTCTAGTAGGGGTCCCTGGGGGTGTGTGTGGGGGAGGGTAGTTGTGAATTTCCTGCATTGTGCAGGGGGGTGGATTAGATGACCCTGGTGGTCCCTTCCAACTCTATGATTCTATTATCCCCCCCCTTTTTTTAATGGCGTACCTGTGCAAAAATAAACTACTCTTGTATTTGAGTAAATGCTGCACGCATGCGTGTATACACACACAGAACCATATACACACAAAGTATATGTTTATATATGTCCATGCATTATTATGTAGCACGCACATATACATATTATTTCGTGCCTTTTAACCTTTTGTATTTTTGTTATATGTGCATACAACACCCATGCATTGCCATGTGTGCACTCGCGCGCACGTGTGCACGCATTATTAGCTATCCAGGTGAATCTTTCACCTTTAACTTAAAAATAAAAAATTATGCTGCATGCCCCCCAACCTCCCAACCCCTCCCGGGGCTCACGCCTTCTTGATGTCGGCGTCCTTGGCGCTGCGGGTCAGCTCCAGCATCGCGTAGTAATCCTGCCCCATGGCGGCGGCGGCTGCCCCTGCCCAGGCCGGCCCGACCGGTTGCCAAGCACTCCCGTTGCTAGGGACGCCGCCACCGCCTTCCGCCCGGCCCAGATGCATCCTGGGAGTTGTAGTCCCGCCTCCTCTGAGAGGTCTGTTCCTTCCCCGACAGCCATTCAGCGAGTGGGGGGTGGGGGCTTGGGGGGTGGGGGGAGGCACAGTTTAATCAGGGGTCTCCCTGGAAACATTGGAAAACTAGACCTGGCTCCCATACCGTTTAACCATTTTAATAGCAAATCTGTTTTGTATTTGTTTTATCCTATGCTATTTAACTATGCAAATTTGTCTTATTTAAGAATATAAGAGAGGCCCTGCTGGATCAGACCCAGGCCCATCAAGTCCAGCAGTCTGTTCACACAGGGGCCAACCTGGTGCCTCTAGGAAGCCCACGAACAAGACGACTGCAGCAGCAGTATCCTGCATGTGTTCCACAGCACCTCATATAACAGGCATGCTCCTCTGATCCTGGAGAGAATAGGAATGCATCATGACTAGTATCCATTTTATCTAGTAGCCATGAATAGCCCCATCCTCCATAAGAATGTAAGAGAGGCCCCATGCTGGATCAGACCCAGGCCCATCAAGTCCAGCAGTCTGTTCACACGGTGGCCAACTAGGTGCCTCTAGGAAGCCCACTAACAAGACGACTGCAGCTGCATTATCCTGCCTGTGTCCCACGGCACCTGATATAACAGGCATGCTCCTCTGATCCTGGAGAGAATAGGTGTGAATCATGACTAATATCCATTCTAACTAACAGCCATGAATACTGTGACAGTACCCCAGAGATCTCCCGGTAATAATTGGCTTCCAGACTGCCAGGGAAGGAATTTCTGCCTAGCTACAAGCCTGCTCTGTGCACTGGGTTACTGGGCTAAGAGTCATGGAGTGTCAGAGTGAACGATAAGCAATGATAGGAGAAACTGGATGAAACTGCAACTGTACTGAGTCGCCTTTCTGTCTGCAATACAATCAGATATGCATAACTTGTTGATGTATCGTCATAACTTGAATTTGGATAAATATCTCTTCCCCAGTATAATCGGGACTCAGAGATTTCTGCCCATTACGGCCTCTGAGTCAGCAGCTGCAAATAAACTGTTTTCTTGATAACGATCTTGGGCCTCCCTCTCCCCCCGCGAACCCGTTTTACTGCAACAATACCCTTCTCCTCCATGAATATGTCCACTCCCCTCTTAAATTTGATGGACTGTGACTACAAATAAGTTATTGATTGATCTGACTCCCTTCACTCTGCCATTGGCGCCTGCAAACTATGGTTGCCAGTTCTGGTTTGGAGATTTGAGGGGTGTGTGGAGCCTTAAGGGGGCAGAGTTTGGGGAGGGGAGGGCCTTCAATTAGGGTTGCCAACCTCCAGGTACTAGCTGGAGATCTCCTGCTATTATAACGGATCCCCAGCTGATCAGTTCACCTGGCGATCAGTTCACCAGGAGAAAAATGGCCGCTTTGGACTTTATGGCATCGAAGTACCTCCCACCCCCAAACCCCGCCCTCCTCAGCCTCCGCCCCAAAAGTGAAGAGGGACCTGACAACCCTATCTTCAATGGGGTATAATGCCATTGAGTTCACCTTCCAAAGCGGCCATCTTTCTCCAGGTGATCTCTATTGGCTGGAGATCAGTTGTAACAGATCTCCAGCTAGTACCTGGAGGTTCACAACCCTACGTCCCAGATCTCCAGTGGCTACCTGGAGGTTGGCAACCCTACTGCCAACCTTTCCTGGTGCCAATCAACTGGCTGTTTTTAAGAAGTGGGTGGTGCCCGCTGGGGCTTTAGCCCACCAAGGCTTCTGATTGACCTTTGGAGATTTGATTGGATGTGCAGATTTTTGTAAATATTGCTTTGGCGGCAGCTGCCACCACAGCACAAGGTTCTACACCGTGCTACTGAAGTTGTGTGTGTAAAATGCCGTCAAGTCGCAGCCGACTTATGGCGACCCCTTTTGGGGTTTTCATGGCAAGAGACTAACAGAGGTGGTTTGCCAGTGCCTTCCTCTGTACAGCAACCCTGGTATTCCTTGGTGGTCCCCCATCCAAATACTAACCAGGGCTGACCCTGCTTAGCTTCTGGCTAGCCTGGGCCATCCAGGTCAGGGCGCTACTGAAGTTAAGCTGTGGCAATCATCTTGTGGCTGTATCTGCCTCCTGCATAGGGTTGCCAGCTCTAGGTTGGGAAATACCTGGAGGAGGTGAAGCCTGAGGAGGGTGGGGTTTGGGGAGGGGAGGTACATCAATGCCATAGAGTCCAGTTGCCGAAGCTGACATTTTCTCCAGGGGAAGTGACCTAATATAATATACCACCTGGTTGGCAACCCTACTCCTTTGGCAGCCCTACTCATTTTGCTGCTTTGCCCACCATGCCGTGTCAGAATTCCAAATGTTGCCACAGGTGAAGACCAAGAAAACTGGAGGTTTTGGGGAAGGGCCTTTCTCCCCTCTCCAGTCCTTCACATCTCAAATCCCAAGCAGATGTGGAAACAAAAGTTCTCTGGAACAGGGCTGGTTTTGTGGGGTTAAGCTTAAAGCCAGTCGGGGGAAAAGCAATTTGATCCTGTGTGTTTTAACTATTGAATAGAAAGTTAATCACATTTTAGGGGGGATACTGCACATCAGTTTTTCTCTTTGGGGTAGTGCAATCTATACAGTTCAGCAAGTAAAAAACATATGGGCTGAGACACTGTGCTTCACCCCCCTCCTCCTGAGGCAGACTGCAGATCCTACAAGCTATTCAGCTGTTGGCTCCCCTAAAAACTGAAGTAATTTTTCTGCCTGTGTTAGGTAACCAGTTCTAAAAGATGAACATCAGTTTCTAACTGTTGAAAGACAGAAGGAGACTCAGCAAGATAAAACACACACATCTATCCTCCGTAATTGTTTCTAGAAACAAACAGCTGCGGCCATGTACGGCCAGAATGGAGTATTCAGATCAATAAGTAGCCTGCCGGAACAAATTATTTTAATTTTTAAAAAGAACAGCTTGAGATCAAAGCAGCTTTATCTTAAAACTGAAAATGGGCCGGCTGTTTGCCGGGAGAAATGCCTCGAAAATGCAATTCTGGAGGAAGGCAGGATATGAAAAATAATCAAGACAGGCTTTGCTAAAAACATCCCTTTATTGAAGTCCGCTGGCTTCGACTTTCCACCTCCAGGAACCGCTGAGGTCACAAGATGGGTAAAGCAAACAAACTTTGATGATAGAAAAAGGGGGCCTTAAATGTTAACAGTCTCGCTAAACTGTGTGGTACGACAGACAGATGTAAACTTTCAAACACATTTTTGCTTTTCAGATCCCTTCCCAGGAAGCTTGCCTATGGCTTGAGCTAGGATTTTTCTCTCAACGTGGCCGTTGGGCCTCACTCGCACATGTGTGTTCCATTCACATTACTGTACAAAGTCCTGGAAACGTGGCGCTAGTATGGCTAGTCGCGAAATGCGCTGTTCATGCACTCCCTGAAACGTGTCCCGTGTTCGTAGCCTGGTGTTTGCGTTCCAGGGCTTGCGGCTCCGATCCCGTCAGAGGTCTGAAAGATGGTATCTCCTCACCAACCCATCTCTGCAACACGTGTATATCTGCTTCTCCCAGGTAGCCACCTAGAAAGGTTGTAGCAAAAGAGGGATCTTAAAAGAGTCAAGCCATCCTTACCGCCAATGGGGGGGAAAAGAGAAAAAGAGTATTCTCTTTTCTAATTGCCATAACCCTTAGGGACGCCAGACAGTATTACCATAGCCTGACATCAATTCCACCCCCTGCAGTTTCTCAGTTCTATGAAAAAAACTCACATAATTGCCCATAGGAAAAACCCCACATGGAAGAAAGCCCGCACAGAAGAAAGCCCACATGGAAAAATACTCACGGATACAACTTAAATGTCTCTTGATCAAGCTGACTCCCCCCCTCACCCCAGCAGAGGCCAGGTCTATTAATTGGCTTCTATGGGCCTCCGGAGGCCAGGTCTACCCAGTGGTTGCAATAGGTAGACCAGGCCTCCGAGGGGGAAGAACCATCCCCCTCCAGAGGCCAGGTCTACCCATTGGCTTTCTTGGCGGTAGACTTGGCCTCCGGAGGCCCACAGAAGCCAATGCGTAGACCTGGCCTCTGGAAGGGGACGGTTCCCCCCCTCGGAAGCTAGGTCTACCCACTGGTTTCTATGGGCCCCTGGGTAGACCTGGCCTCAAGGTCTACCAAGAGGCTTTTATGGCGGTAGACCAGACCAGACCTCCAGACGAGGACTCCAGACCGGGGGCAGGGGGAAGGCAGGGAGGTGTGCCAGAGGCCTACTTGAGCATCATCTAAATCATGCACTGCTAGCAAACGGCTATTCCAGAAATTCCAGAACATTACCTTTAATACTTTGCAGGACAATGACTCAACTCAAACCCAACCCCCTTCTGACTATATATTACTCTTCCTACACACTTGACATGGAAAGACACTGTCCTTCAGTGTTACTCCTCTGAAGATGCCTGCCTCAGCTGTGGGCAAAACGTCAGGAAATACCAAGACCACAGTTACACAGCCCGGGTAACCTACAAGAACCAATGAACTCTGACCGTGAAAGCCTTCGACAATATTACACAACTATTTTATTGCTGTTTCTTTTAAATGTACATTATGAGTTTTATTTTTTATTTTTTGTAGTGCAAACAGTGGAGTTTTCAATAAGCCAGAAGAACAATAAAGTTATGATTTACTTGGGGTTTGAGTATCTTGCTTTTTGCACTATCAATGGAGTGGTGACTTGGAGATGCAGACTGAATCGCTCTATAAAGTGCCATTCAATTATAAAAACAAAAGATGGCAACATAGTTCAAGAACCAACAGAGTGTTGTCATGATTCCTGTCCTCAAAAAGCAGCAGCAAACATTGCCAGAAGCAAAAATGAGGCAAGACATGGGAGCAGTAAGTGCTACTCCTCGCAATGGGATGGGAAATGTGTTGTCAGCGTTAAATAATGATATGGTTGTAATTTTTAAAAAACAAAATAAATAAATAATATTAAGTATTCAAATGTGAGTATTTTTCTGTGTGGGCTTCTTTCCGTGTGGGTTTTTTTCCTGTGTGGGTTTTCCATGTGGGCTTTTTTTTTGTGTGCATTTATGACCGTGGGTTTTTTTCTGTGAGCAATTTTCATGTGGGCATTTTTCATGTGCGTTTTTTTCTGGTTACCCAGTTTCGCCTGCTGGTCCTTCCTCTGGGAGATTATCTGCCCCAAGTGGGTACTTGCCAAGCCTTTTCATGGTGACCCAAACTGGCTAGTTTCAGCATGCTGAGGAATCCACATGAAACTACCTCAAGTGCACACCAAAAAGAGGCATCAGAGAAAAGCAGAATACTACACTTTTTACCCTGACCAGTTTTAGGTGGGTAGCCATATTGGAGGTAAGAAGATGACGAAGAAGACAAAGAGTTGGTTTTTATATGCCGATTTTCTCTACCACTTCAGAATCAAACTGGCTTACAATCATCTTCCCCTCCCTACAACAGACACCTTGTGAGGTAGGTGGGGCTGAGAGAGTTCAGAGAGAACTGCGACTGGCCCAAGGTCACCCAGCAGGCTGCATGTGTAGGAGTGGGGAAACCAACCCGTTTCACCAGATTAGCATCCGCCGCTCATGTGGAGGAGTGGGGAATCAAACCCGGTTCTCCAGATTAGAGTCCGCCGCTCCAAACCACCGCTCTTAACCACTACACCATGCTGGCAAGATCCAAGTCCAGCAGCATCTTGGAGACCAGTGAGATTTCCAGGGGGCAAGCTGTCAAAAGTCAAAGTTCAGATACCCTAGATGAAGGGTACTCTGACTTTCGAATGCTTAAGTCCTGGAAATCCTGGTGGTCTTTAAGGTGCTACAGGATTCAAATCTTGCTCTTTACACAGGCCAGAGGTTTGAGTCCCCACAAGTGAAAAAGGGCCACCATCTGTGTACTCAAGTTAGTGGACAGAGACTTTAAAGCATCCTCCCACTCCACTCAACTAACATCAGCACATGAGAGGCTCTTCCACCCTCCGAAGGAGTCATACACCTACACCTCGTTTTCCCTTTGAGCGGCAGACTCTAATCTGGAGAACTGGGTTTGATTCCCCGCTCCTCCAAATGAAGCCTGCTGGGTGACCTCGGGCCAGTCACAGTTCTCTCCGAACTCTCTCAGCCCATGCAGAGGCAGGCGGTGGCAAACCACCTCTGAATGTCTCTATCCATGAATACCCTATGGGGTTGCCAGGATCAGCTGTGACTTGACGGCACTTTCTACCACCACTCCAGCGTGGTGTAGCCAGTGTGGTGTAGTGGTTAAGCGTGGTAGTTTGGAGCAGTGGTCTCTGATCTGGAGAACCGGGTTTGATTCCCCCACTCCTCCACATGAGCGGCGGAGGCTGATCTGGGGAACTGGATTTGTTTCCCCACTCCTACACACAAAGTCAGTTGGGTGACCTTGGGCTGGTCACACTCTCTCAGCCCCACCTACCTCACAGGGTGTCTGTTGTGGGGAGGGGAAGGGAAGGTGACTGTAAGCTGGTTTCAGTCTCCCTTAAGTGGTAGAGAAAGTTGGCATATAAAAACCAACTCTTCTACTTCCATTCTTTGGAGTTGAGCATGGTTTTTTCCCCTTTTGTTCTTGTCTGTTAGTACTTTTCTCAAACTACGTTAACAGCTTTTTTTAACCTCACACTACCTTGTACACGGGGTCACAGTCTGCTCCTGTAAGCTCAACGATGTGGTCAAGATCTTGCTGTATAATAAAACAGGTTCCATCACCTGGAAAAAGGTACAGGAAACCGTCATGGTTTAAGAAACAACAGATTCTTCTGTGGTTTGCATCAGAAGCCTTCTGTTTTTCCCACCTAACATTGCGAGATCTGCAGAAGTCCAATGCACAAAACCCACCATATCCTCAAAGGAAGCCTGCTTAAAGTGCCCTGAAGCCATTGGCCCCCGGGTGACATAAGAACATAAGAAAAGTCCTGCTGGATCAGACCAGGGCCCATCAAGTCCAGCAGTCTGTTCACGCAGTGGCCAACCAGGTGCCTCTAGGAAGCCCACAAACAAGACGACTGCAGCAGCACCGTCCTGTCTGTGTTCCACAGCACCTAATAGAATAGGCATCCTTCTCTGAGACTGGAGAGAATAGGGATGCATCATGACTAGTATCCATTTTCACTAGTAGCCATGGATAGCCCTCTATTCCATGAACATGTCCACTCCCCTCTTAAAGCCTTCCAAGTTGGCAGCCATCACCGCATGCTGGGGCAGAGAGTTCCACAATTTAACCATGCGCTGTGTGAAGAAATACTTCCTTTTATCAATTTTGAATCTCTCACCCTCCAGCTTCAGCAGATGACCCCGCGTTCTGGTATTATGAGAGGGAGGAAAGCTTCTCCTTGTCCACTCTCTCCACACCATGCATAATTTTATTTGTCTCCCCTTAAACGCCTTCTTTCCAAGCTAAACAGCCCTAATGGAGTTTTCTTCTTCATAGTAACTGAAAATCCACAGTGGAGGTATCTTTAAAAACTTAATTGTCTTTCATTGCAATTAGCGAAGATAAACAGGAGCGTTACCTTGGCTGGCAATAAATCCGTCTTTGTACGGGAGCAGGGAAAGGACCGGCGCACCAGATCTTCGGATGATCCGAACTGGAGCCCTACAGAGAAGAAGAGCAAGAACCACCCAGTCTTAGCTGCAAAGTCACTCATACCCTTGCAAGCCACAGAATGCAGAATGTAAAGAGCAGACAAATGTGAAGCTGGCAAGTTGGTTTGATTCTTCCTTAAGTGGTAGAGAAATTCGGCATATAAAAACCAACTCTTCTTCTTCTTCTTCTAAGCCGCTTTGAGACTCATTAAAGGCAGAGAAAATCGGGGTATAAAAACCACTTCTCCTTCTTCTTCATTGGATGTTCCATACTGTTGATTGTACTTGCACTATGTAATTTGCCTTGAGTCTCATTGAGAAAGACGGACTATGACTAAACTAACTAAATATAATAAATAATGCGGATACCCCACTGAAACTAACTCAGAAAGGCGTAAGAATAGGCCTGGATCATAATCCCCTCCCACGTAATTCTCTCTTCCCTTCCCTGAATTACATAAATTCTCAAACCAACACAGGATGCGGCGAGACCAGACCAAACTGGCGAGGTGATGCTACCAAACAGGCCTTGAAGCCCACTCACTTGGTATTTCTTACGTCCAGCTGGTATATGTTCCCGTCCTGCGCTCCTGCCAGGAGGTAGATGCTAGAGAGGAATGTACAGCAATTGAATGCATCGGAGCCAACGAAGAGGAAAAGCTGAGAAGGAAGGAAAGGGGGCTGTGATTTCCTAGAAGAGATTTATTATTTATTTAGAGAACACGTATGCCGCCCCTCCAGAGACATGTGTGAATGGGACTTCTGCTGTGACGAGAACAGTTCGCAGACAAGAGAGGAAAGGTGTCACGTTGTGCAATACAAAACGCTGGCCACTGCTGCCCTAACATGTCCCTCCCAGATGTCTGATTCACACATACAGGAGAAAGAGATGGGACAGAGGTGGTAGGAAGGCCAGAACCGCTTCAGACGGCAGGTGGAGGATTGCAAGTATGAAAGCTCCCTTGCATTACAAAAAATTCCTGCAAACAGAAAATCACTACAGCACACCTGAACACATGAAGCTGCCTTATCCTGAATCAGACCCTGGGTCAGTATTGTCTACTGGAGACCGGCGATGGCTCTCCAGGGTCTCAGGCAGGGGTCTTTCACATCACCTACCTGCCTAGTCCCTTTTAACTGGAGATGCCGGGGATTGAACCTGGGACCTTCTGCATGCCAAGTAGATGCTCTGCCACTGAGCCATGGCCCCAGGGGAGGGGTAGATGCTCTACCACTGAGCAGATTCTCTACCACTGAGCAATGAAAACAGGTGGCAGAGGAGGGAGGTTGAATCTGCCCTCTCTTTGTGCTAGATTTCTGCTTGCAAGGAGTTTTTTAAAAATACAAAAGGAACATAAAAAGCTGAAGCCCTGCAACCTGAAGTGCGGCAGTCAATTCCTACTGTTTCTTTCTCCTAGGTGTATGAACCAAGGCAGTTCTTGCACGAAACAACTGTAATATACAAGAGCCACGGTGCCACTCCCAAAGGAGGGCAGAGATGATTTAGCACAGTATCTCAGAGACCTATTTATTCTGTGAGAATCCACACCAAGCTGGGTATACTCCTGCAGTTCTGTACAAGCACAGAGATGAAGAGGGGGGAGATTGAAGGGGGACACAATTGCTCTTTTTAAGCAAGAGTGGTGTAGTGGTTAAGAGCGGCGGACTCTAATCTGGAGAACCAGGTTCAATTCCCCATTCCTCCACATGAGTGGCGGACTCTAACCTGGTGAACCGGGTTAGTTTCCCCACTCCTCCACATGAAGACAGCTGGGTGACCCTGGGCCAGTCACAGTTCCCTCCGAACTCTCTCAGCCCCACCTACCTCACAAGGTGTCTGTTGTGGGAAGGGAAGGTGATCATAAGCTGCTTTGAGACTCCTTAAAGGTAGAGAAAAGCGGGGTATAAAAACCAACTCTTTTTCTATTTGAAGGGCTGCTGCTTAGAGGAGGGTAGGGAACCATTCCTGTTGGCAGCAGAGGATAGGACTCGCAATAATGGGTTTAAATTGAGGGCGGAAAAGTAGCGGCTGGATATTAGGAATTTTTTTTTTACAGTAAGAGTTGTTCGACAGTGAAATCAGCTACCCAGGGAGGTGGTGAGCTCCCCCTCACTGGAAGACTTTAAGCAGAGACTGGACAAGCACTTGTCAGGGATGCTCTAGGCTGATCTTGCAGTCAGCAGGGGGTTGGACTAGATGGTCTCTATGCCCCTTCCAACTCTATGATTCTAGGATTCTAAGAAAAATAATGAATTCTTAAACCGAATCAATGGGATTTCCCAGGAAGAGGAGCCAGGCCCATACAAAGCGCTGTTCCACTGCAGACCAATATTGCCTTCCTTGCCTTACTCCCTACGCAAACCTCTTTGTGATTCAACAGGCAAAAAGAGACAACTTACCGGCTGCCGGCTCTGCAGCCCCACCCCCTGGAACTTCTTGTCTTCCCGAGCCAGCAGCAGCAGCTTCCCCTCCGTTCCGACTTCACGATCGCCTGTTTTGGAGAAATGAACGGTCATTGTCAGAAGCTATTATTCCCCTTGGAAGTTGGACCATCAGGCTAGGATCCAGGAGACCCGGGTTCAAATCCCTTACTCACTGGATGGATATGGATGGACATGGGCCAGCTGTTTCTTCTCTTCCTAACCTACCCCGCAGGATTTATTGTGATGATAAAAAGGAACCAGGGAGAGCAATGGTGATGGCTGCCAACTTGGACGGCTTTAAGAGGGGAGTGGACATGTTCATGGAGGAGGGCTATCCAGGGCTACTAGTCAAAATGAATACTAGTCATGATGCATACCTGTTCTCTCCAGGATCAGAGGAGCAGGCCTATTATATTAGGTGCTGTGGAGCGCAGGCAGGACAATGCTCCTGCAGTCGCCTTGTTTGTGGGCTTCCTGGAGTTACCTGGGTGGCCACTGTGTGAACAGACTGCTGGACTTGATGGGCCTTCTTGGTCTGATCCAGCATGGTCTTTCTTATGTTCTTATGGATGAGAAGGCTACCCATGGCTACTAGTCAAAATGGATACTGGTCATGATGCATACCTACTCTCTCCAGTATCAGAGGAGCATGCCTATTATATTAGGTGCAGTTGAACACAGGCAGGATAACGCTGCTGCAGTCATCTTGTTTGTGGGCTTCCTGGAGGCACCTGGTTGGCCTCTGTGTGAACAGACTGCTGGACTTGATGGGCCTTGGTCTGAGGGAGGGTGGCATGAAAATGGATAAAGAGGCAGGTAGGGCATTTCTTAGGACAGAGAGGGGAACAAACTGAACCAGACCAGCCACATTTCTTGCTCACATCCACCCCAGTCATAAAGGGCAGCTGACTGATTTTTTTCATGAACAGATGCTTTTAGGCGGGGGGGGGGAGAGGAATCCCCCCTCTATTCTTCTAACATGGCTGCTTAGCCCCTCATATCATAGTTTGGCCTTTGAGCAGTTTTTTGCCCACAAAGTTTTCTGTTGCCCCAGAAATTTGGACCAGAACAAACGGGTTGAAATTAAATCAAAAGAATTTCCATCTAGACATTAGGACGAACTTCCTGACAGAGCATTTCCTCAGTGGAACAGGCTTCCTCGGGAGGTGGTGAGCTCTCCTTCCCTGGAGGTTTTTAAGCAGAGGCCAGATGGCCATCTGTCAGCCATGCTGATTCTGTGAACTTAGGCAGATCATGAGAGGGAAGGAAGGAAGGGTTGTGTCAGTGCTCAGCTCTCATGGCCCTTTCTTACATGCCCAGGGGAATGCTGATAGCCACTTTGGAGTCAAGAGACAATTTTCCTCCAGGCCACATTGGCCAGGGATCCTGGAGGTTTTTTGCCTTCCTCTGGGCATAGAGCAGGGGACACTGGGGGCGGGGGGGGGGGAGGTAGTTGTGAATTTCCTGCGTTGTGCAAGGAGGGTTGGACTAGATGACCCTTGCAGTCCCTTCCAGTTCTATGCTTCTCTAGCAGAGAAGCATCATGCAGACAGCAGATCTGAAATGTCACTCTTAAGGAGAGAGGGAGACATTTGGCTGATGTTACTTACTAGGTATTGTTTCAGGAGATCCCAAATTTAAGGTGTTGTCTGCCTCTCCCAGGGCGATTCCGTTGATGGGGGAGCCGCAGTCTGCCACTATGCCCAGGCAAACAGATCTCCCACAATCCCAGAGGCGGGCAGTGCCGTCCCGGCTACTGGAGACCACATTCCTTCCTCGATCTACGATGGCCGTGTCCAGGATTCCTGCAGCGGAGTAAAAGAACTATTCGTGAGAAAAAGCGGATCTTGTCATGAGAGACACCAGTTTAATCACCAGGGCAACAGGCAATAAAAAATGGTGCATAGTCTTTGTGCAAGTTTGAGAAGCGACAATTTGACATAAAAAGGCTCAAACTTTTAATAGAAACATAAGTTTTAATTTTTGTTAGTCTTTAAGGTGCTACTGGACTCTTGTCCTTTTCTACTAGAAACATAAGAATATTTTATTAAAGTGCAAAACAGATCATATAATTATGTCTTCACTTTTTTGCCTCTCTTCTCCCTGCTATCATATTCTGTTGTTTGATTACTGTATGCAGTTAATACAGGAGCTAGAAATCTGATTTTCAGTGGATATTCTCAGGTGCTGATTTCTTGGCAAGATACACTGTTCCACTTCTGCGGTTATCAGATGCAGCAAGAGAAAGGGCCAGATGTGTTTCTGAGATAATCCAATACAGGCCAGATCTAATAACTGTAGCTGTCCACAGCTGCTGAGGCAATCACATATACAGCGAAGGAGGCAAAATTCTGTATTTTTTGGAGTGCTAAATTTTGTGGTGGCAAAGCCCTTGGGCAAGAGAAAACTGCTAAGTTTGCTGACGGCAGGATCTTAGGATTTTTCAAGACAAATGAGTGATGAAACAGAGTCATAATTACTTCTTGTCTCAAGGCATTTGAAAGATACCGCATCAGCTAGGGTTGCCAGTCTCCAGGTGGTGGCTGGAGATCTCTGGTCTTCAGATTACAGAGATCAGTTCCCCTGGAGAAAACAACTGTTTCGTAGGGTGGACTCTATGGCATTCTACTCCTCCCCTCCCCAAATCTCCAAGTATTTTCCAACACAGAGCTGACAACCCTTCTCCTCACCCAGGTTCGAATCCTCATTCTGTCATGGAAGCTTGCAGGGTGAACCCCTGGGCCAGTCACACACTGCCAGCTAACCTCACAGGGTTGGTGTGAGGATAAAATGAAGGAGAGAAGAAAGTTGTAATGTTGGGTCCCCACTGGGAGAACAGAGTGGGGTGTAAATGAAACAAATTAATATTCCACTCAAGGGACTGGAGAGATATTTACTTGGAAACGCGGCATTACTCCGCCCATCAGGCTGACACCCTTGGGACAGATGCCCTTTTAAGGACACACAGCACTCAAGAACAGACGAACCCACACCAACCAAGTTTTGCTCTAGGCAACATTACAAGAAGACAGTTGTACACAAAAAGGCAAAATCACGATAGGTAGTCGTGTTCGACTGTCTGTAGTAGCTTGTAGCCTGTAGCAGTCTGTATAAGCTTTTGTGACTCACAGTACAAAAGAGCAAGAGTCCAGTAGCACCTTAAAGACTTAAAATTTCTGGCAGGGTGTAAACTTTCGTGAGTCACAGCTCACGTCTTCAGATTCTTCATTCTAGCTGTATCTGAAGAAGTG
This sequence comes from Euleptes europaea, assembly GCF_029931775.1. Taxonomy (NCBI): domain Eukaryota; kingdom Metazoa; phylum Chordata; class Lepidosauria; order Squamata; family Sphaerodactylidae; genus Euleptes; species Euleptes europaea. Next base: position 3,309,377 of record NC_079323.1, read on the forward strand.
AGCTGTGGCTCACGAAAGCTCATACCCTGCCAGAAATTATAAGTCTTTAAGGTGTTACTGGACTCTTGCTCTTTTCTACTGCTACAAAGAGGCAAAAGCAACAAGGAAGGACCAGTTTGGTGGAGGTTCTGGGTCCAGATGGGATTCTTCAGCCTGGGAGAATGCAATGTGTACAAAGGACAGAGTTGATGGAGAAAGAAAGGGGTTTTTGTTTTTTTGCTAGTTACCCAGCCTGATACGACTATGCAGGCAACACCAGATGGAAAATGATATAGCTAGATATAGATATAGCCAAGATGGCAGCATCAAACACTCACAAACAGCTGCGTTATACTGTATCAGACCATTGGTGCATCTTTATAGTGGTGCATAAAACCTTTGCCAATCTGTTTCCACAAAGACTGTGAGTGTCGATGACATCTGGCCATGTGTGGAAGTGTTGGATCACTTATTTTAGAGTAGCTGCTCTGAGACCCAGGATGCTGTATCAGACTGCACTTCGCAGGTACGGACTGAAGCTGGAACTCAGCATGATAGGAGACACGTGGCTGCCGCTGAAAACAGCAGCCCTGCATTTCCTGCTCCTTGCTTCCCCCCCTAATGTTCAGTACTGCAAATACATCAAATCCCAGAGTCCATGTTTCCCTGCTCCTTTTCCGCTGCTGTGAGCCAGGGTATCCGACAATGGTCTTTCACATCCTTTCTCATCCTTTTAACTGGAGGTGCCAGGAATTGAACCTGAGACATTCCGCAGGCCAAGGTCTTTCCTGTCACCTTTTGCCCGGTCCTTTTAACAAGAGATGCCGGAGATTGAGCCTGGGACATTCTGCATGCCCAGCAGATGGTCTACTCTTGAGTTTCTATAGTGTAGAATACCAAGCACTGGCTGGAACACTGGGAACACACACACGAAGCTGCCCTGTACTGAATCAGACCCTGGGTCCATCAAGGCTAGTATTGTCTACTCAGACTGGCAGCGGCTCTCCAGAGTCTCAGGCAGAGATCTTTCACATCACCTACTGCCAGATCCTTTAACTGGGGATGGTGAGGACTGAACCTGGGACCTTCTGTATGCCAAGCAGATACTGTGCTACTGAGCCATCAGCCCCTCTCTATGGTTTTCCAAGGTCTCAGGCAGAGGTCTTTCCTACCATCTACTGCCTGGTCATTTGAACGGGAGATGCTGGGGATCGAACCTGGGACCTTCTGCATGCCAAGCAGATGCTAGAGAACTGAGCCATGACCCCTCCCAAATGTGGAAGCTGCCTTATACTGAGTCAGACTATTGGTCCATCAACGTCAGTATTGTCTACTGACAGCAGCTCTCCAGGGTCCCAGGAAGAGATCTTTCACACCACCTACTGCTTGATCCTTTTTAGCTGGAGATGCCGGGGACTGAACCTGGGACCTTGTGCATGCAAAGCAGAGGCTCTTCCACTGAGCCACAGCCCCTCCCCAGAAGGTGGCACAGTTGGGAAGGGCAGGATAGAGATATAATTTTTAAAAAGAAATAAACTACTTTAAACCATCTAAATCCTCACGTTCTAAAGGCAATGGCAATTTACTTCCTGTTCTCTGTACCTGCTTTGTGACCTTGAAAGGTTGCGACACAACCGGCATTTTCCGCCGACCAGATCTTCAGCTGGGCATCCATTCCCCCGCTCAGGACCACGATGCCTGATGGGAAAAACCTGCAGCAGTTCACGTCATACACGTGGCCTTCCAAACGTCTCTGGAAAGACAATTACATTTGGCGTTAGGGCCTCGGCCACGAGTCCCATCTCATCCTTTATTAAGCATTAAATAGCGACCTACTTCTACCTATTTGGTAACTCAAAAAAACCATGACTGGACTTTCTCCATGGCAACAGCGATCAGCATGTCTTTACAGAACATGGTCTCATTAGAAGAAGAGTTGGTTTTTATATGACGATTTTCTCTACTTTTTAAGGAGAACCAAACCGTCTTACAATTGCCCTTCTTCCCTCTCCCCACAACAGACACCCTGTGAGGTAGGTGGGGCTGAGAGAGTGTGACTAGCCCAAGGTCACCCAGCTGGCTTCATGTGTAGGGGTGAGGAAACCAACCCAGTTCACCAGATTAGCCTCTGCTGCTCATGTGGAGGGGTGGGGAATCAAACCCGGTTCTCCAGACCAGAGTCCACCGCTCCAAACCACCACTCTTAACCACCACACCACGCTGGCTCTCCACAGTTGAGGAGCACAGTTGAGATGGGGCTTTGCTGAATCAGGAGTTGAGGGCCCTGGCTCCAAACGTCAGTCTTGCAGCTGCAGCTGCAGCTTTTGCCAATGCAAATTTGAGCCCCTGCTTGAAAGAATCTGGATCTTACACGGATTTCGCCATTAGCAGCCTGCCAGATTTTCATAGTCCCGTCAGCGCTGGTTGACACCCCAAGCCCACCACCACTGGAAATGTCAAGACAGGTGACCTAAAATGGAGAGAGGAAAAAAATATGAGAACAATGTGGACAGCAAAGCCCAGGCATTGTTTATTTATTTTTAGACTTGTATCCTGCCCTTTCTCCTGGCCAAAGCCAGGCCCAGGGCAGCTACCATCAGAGATAAAACACCATAAAACACACTAAAAACATACAAACCATCCCAATTAAAACCAGTAATCTCTAGTTTTAAATTCAGAGAACGCTCATTTACTGGCACACAGTAAACATGGCCAGTCCAGGGAAGCAGTCAGGGTTCCCTATTAAGATCTAATAAGATAAACAGTAAGGGGAAATTGAAGAATTTTCTAACAGTTAGAAAGGTTCCTCAGTGGAACAGGCTTCCTCGGGAGGTGGTAAGCTCTCCTTCCCTGGAGGTTTCTAAGCAGAGGCTAGAGGGCCATCTGTCAGCCATGCTGATTCTATGACCTTAAGCAGATGATGAGAGGGAGGGCACCTTGGCCATCTTCTGGGCATGGAGTAGGGGTCACTGGGGGTGTGGGGGGGAGGTAGTTTGGAATTTCCTCCATTGTGCAGGGTGTTGGTCTAGATGACCCTGGTGGTCTCTTCCAGCTCTACGATTCTATGATTCTAGGGAGGACAGCTATGTTGGAAACTGTTGCTGTCCTCAACCACAGGCCCTGTGGAACTGCGTTAGGCCCTGAATGGCCCTGGTCTCATTGGAGAGGAGGTTCTACCAGGCCAGGGCCAGGCTTGAGAAAGCAAGTTTCCATGGCAAAGTGAGGATTCGAACCTGGGTCTCCCAGATCCTACTCCAACTTTTTTCCCCTCCTGGAAACATGAGAGAACTGGCCCTGCCCAGCCTTTTGGGGGTAAGCTACTTTGGGGGGGAAACCTGGTTACAAACAAAAAACTTTCTGGTCTCTCTCTAGACCAGGGATGTCGAATTCATTTGTTACGAGGACCAGCTATAAATGCCGCTTGGTCAGACCGGGCCATCCCAAATCGGGAGTGGGTGGTGGTGGCTCTCAAGAGCTCTCAAGGTGGGCCGTATGTTTGACACCCCTGCTCTAGACAGAATGAGGATGGACTGCCTTCATAGAATCTGGGCCACGCTGCACCAACACACGGACTCAAGAAGCTGATGGGATAAGGACAGAATCAAGCAGCCGGGCCTTCTCCTTTTAACTTGGTTCGAATAAAGCCATTAAGGACTTGTCAAAGGACTCCCGCCTCCAGAGCCCCTTCGTTCAAAAGCAGCTCTTCCAAAAAAACACTTACACTTTTTTGATGGAGTCTACAAAAGGCGGTGTAGGGGGCCAGAAATCTGGTGGAGGCGTTTTCACGAGGGCAAGAAACAAGCAGACTTTTCTGTGGCAGGTTGAAAAGGAGAGGAGAGAAAGAACATTAAAACTGATCACAACCCAGAACGTTCCTCTTGTTTTTGCTTATCCCAAACCCCTGCTAATTATGAAGAAAGCTGAGACAGATCAGACAGCAAATGCCAAATGCAAGAGCAAACGGGTGGTCCTTATTGCTCCAAATGGACGTGATGACCCCCTTTCCATCTGCCTGTCTTTTGTCTTCAGGTATTTCATGCCACACCATGGGCTTTGACAACTGCTAGAGGACATCCATCCAGGCCCTTCCGCCATTCCCTGTCTGTCACATTATGAGCTCGCCCTCCCTCTCAGAACCTTTGGTCAAACACGCACATTGAGAAAAGGTAAGGAACGCTGCTTGTTCTGGAAGAAAGGACTGCTGTTAAAGGATCAAATCCCCAAGATCCCACCTGCTGCATTTTAAAATGCTGTGACCTGCTTTGGGGATCCCCAGGTGGTCAAAATGGCAGGATTTAAACTCACAGAAGTAAACAGAAGAGGACTTCCACACAGTTAGGGGTGTGGAAGGAAATGTAACAAGAGGTATATGAATGAGGCCATATTTCAAAGTTCAGTTCATAAACCAGTACCTGAAAGGTTATAAATTCTACTGCCAGCTGACTGGCTCTCTCTTCTAGCTCTGTCTACCCTTCAATGAGAAAGACTGAGAAGACGATACCTTCGTTATTTCTTTTACAACAAACCCTTCGGAGGCCACGATTTCAGGAACTCCATCTGAGCCAACCCCCTGACGAGTCAGGGTCCCATACAAAGTAGATTTTCCTGGAGCACAAAAAGAACAGAAAACTTACTCTTGCAAATATGGGATCATTATTCAGGTTTTTTTTTAAAATTAGACTAAAATTTCATTTTTAGTGTTAAAAGTTCAGTGCTTCCTAAGAGTTCACCAAACTAGCCCTACTTGTGCTAATTAGAAGCATCATTTCCAGTTAAGTCAGTCCATACTTTCCAATTAAGAAAAAAATCTTTAGAAAAAGACAAGAAGGGGAAAATCTCAAAACTCAGTAACTAATTTTAAAAAACGGTTTCTCTTCAGATCATATTAAACTTTTACCTTTTACTAAATATTTCCTTGGAGAGGAACGTATTTTCACAATTATCTTTATAGTAGCCTTGTTAGGTAGGCCAGCTTTATAACACTCCTCACAGACCGAGTGAGCCACTTGCCTAAGATCGCCTAGTCCAGCGTCTACAAGTTCTCACCGCTAACAGTCATGACCCTAAGAAATAAGAATTGAAGAAACACTCTAAAGTAGATTCAAAGAGATGAACAGAAGAAAAAACACGAAAAATATACAGGAAATAAAACTAGGTTCCTGTCCTTTTACTGGCCTAAGCTGGTCCATTGTGTAAAAAAATGCAACGCTGGCTTCTTAAACACACACACTAATTCTCCCAGTTCTGCAAATGGAATAATTTGCATGATTTTTTCCCATCAGTGTGGGGAAGCCATTATAGGTGCACCTGGACCCCTCACTTTCGATCTTCAGGAGGCCCCTGAAGACGGCTTTCTTTAGGCCTGCATTTGGCTAATTTTAGCTTTTATTTATTGGCAGCCCTAACTGATGATTAAAACGGTGGTCTCTTATGTGCTTTTAAAAATAATTGTTTTATTTATACGGTAAGCCAACTTGAGTTCTGTAAGGTAGAAAGGCATCTAATAGATGTTTTAACTAAATAAATAAAATATAGGTGCATATGAGTTATCTAGTCTAATATAATGAGCAACCTTGTCTACTACTCATATCCCATTTCACAGTCTGAAGCTTTGTATAAGGGAAGGAGTAAGAAAAAGGGACCTGATAAAAAGGTGCTAGTGCGGAGCCCAGGTACCCCAATTGGGCCTGGGGATTTGTGCTCACCTGGGCTCCTGCAGCTCAGCCAGGCCTCCCCCTCGTTCTTCCTACAAAGACAAAAAAAACCAGTTAATATTAAAGGGGATGCCATGGTCCCTCTGATAGGCAGCTCAGACTGCATTTCTGCACGTTTTATGACATCCTGAAACAAAACCACTGAAAAGAAATTTAAGTACATAGCACAATGTACATCATTATCTTATGGAATTAAAGGTCAGCAGCCACTTTTTCCTCTGAACAATCACAATGCTCCTGACATGGTCCGTGAGAGCACATTATTGAGCAGGCTGAAGGGTGGGATGTGTTGGGAACAGGGTTGCCAACTGTGGCTTGGGAAATTCTTGGAGATTTAGAAGGAGGGAAGGAAGCTCAGTAGGAATGTGATACTCTCCTGGTACACCCCCCCCCCCCAAAGAGCATTATGCTAGACAAACAACAACTTACTGGTGGTCCCTGGCCCAAAGAGTGTCTGGCTGTCCTCAACTAGCACCAGGGCCTTTTTAGCTCTGGCCCCAGTCTGGTGGAACTCTCTAGTGAGACCAGGCCCCTGCGGGATCTTTATTCTACAGGGCCTGCAGAGATTTTCCGCCAGGCCTATAGTTGAGGGCAACTACGGTTTCTCATCAGAGCTGCCCTCCCTATTCCCCCCCCCCATATCTTGTTATTCTGTTCACGTTTAAAATCTGGGGGCTCTGACTGCTTTCCAAGTCCACGAGGGCTCTATGCTCTAATGCTGAGCACCATGGTTTTAATTATAATTGATTGACACTGGGTTTTAAATCTGTTTTTATATTCTACTGTTCTAAGTGTATTTTGCTTTGATTTTATTGTATTATATACAGATGTTGTAAGCTACCCTGAGCCAAACTTGGCTGGGGACATAGGGCAGGCTATAAATCGGAAAAAATAAATAAGCAAAAAAAATAAATTCCACCCTGCGGAGCTGCCATTTCCTCTCGGGGAATTGATCTCTGTAGTCTGGAGATCAGTTGTAATTCTGGGAGAACTCCAGACCTCATCCTGACGTTTGCATGGACAAAGGCACATTCCAAGGTCCTTTAGAGCTTATTGCAGAGTCACTGGATAGGCTATTGAGGGCCAGTATTTGAGGGCTGGGGGTTCAGGGAAAAAAAGGCAAGATCCAAAGAGAGCAAAGGGAAATATTTGTGAGAGGAAACACTGAACCGGTTCATCTCAGAGGCTCACTTTTTGGGGATGATGGCGATGAACAATTAAATCAAGTTGTTGAATTTGGGGAGGGGGGAGACAGAAGAAGCAGGAGCCCCTGCACCTTTCCTGAGCAGAAGCAGGGGAGGGGCGCACACTGTAAAGGGGAAACAGTGGCTGATGTGTCGGGAGGGCTAGCTTCATGGATCTACTGAGGTTGTTAACAGGAAAGGAGTAATGGGAGGGAACAGGGTGCAATTAGAAGAAGACAGGCAGGAAAAAAAGAACATTATTATGGTGGAGTGACTGATGAGACTCAGCCCTAAAACCCTGGGGGCAGAAACTGGAGATTAAGGGGCGATACTTGGTAGATTAAAAAACTGTAACCTGCCAACAGCTGGGGTAGGGTTGCCAATCTCCGGGTGAAGCACAGAAATCTCCCCAAAATACAACTAAACTCCAGATCACAAACATCTGCTCCCCTGGATAAAACGATTGCTTTGAAGAGTATACTCCATAGCATTATGCCCTGCTGAGGTCCCACCCCTTCCCAAATACCATCCTTCCTAGGTTCCACCCTACATCTCCAACTTCTCAACCCCGGAGTTGGCGACCCTGGAGGGGGAACAGAAGATGGCTCCCTGTCAGTCGGGAGCAGAAGAACCAGGCTGTGCCTCTGGATGAAGCCAAAGGGCCAGGCAGAAGACAGCCCCCTCCCCAGGTGGCCAGGTCCCCCTTGGCCACTGGTCAGGAGTGGTGCCGTAAGGTCGCCAGCTCCAGGTTGGGGAGCTCCTGGAGATTTGAGGATGGCGCCTGGGGAGGGCAGGGACGTCAGTGGGGTACACTGCCACAGAGCCCACCCTCCAAAGCAGCCATCTTCTCCAGGGGAACTGATCTCTCCAGTCTGGAGATGAGCTGTAACTCCGGGAGATCCCCACGTCCCACCTGGAGCCTGGCATCTCCAGCCTCCCCCACCCCCCAACTTAGATTCTGGCCCCCAACCCTGAAATTTTGGGAACCCCTAGAAGGGGGAGGGGCTTCAGGCCAGTCCTTGAAGGGGGTTTTCCCCTTTGGGGAAACTGAGGAAGGGGGAGGTCTCTCAAATTGGGGAGGAAGAAGCCTGGGGGGGGGGTCACAGACACTTATTTTTGGGGGGGGGATCACCGGGGCCGCTAAGGGGGCGTTCCCAGGGGCCCTAGTGGGCGTGGCCCGGCCTGGGAGGGGCGTGGCCCGGCCCCCACCTCAACACCTGCTCCCAGTCGCTCTGGATCCGCACCACCGCCTCCGCCGCCATCTTGGCTGAGCGGCCCGGCTCCTCCCCGGAAGTCGACGCGCCCCCCTCCCGCCGGGGGAGCCCTTCCCGCGGCCGCCTGCCTCGCCTGCCCAGCCCGGGAGGGCCCGCCGGGGGCCGGAGGAGCTGCAGGCCCAGGTGGGCGGGGGGGGAGGGAGGAGAGGGGCGGGGCGGGGCCGACGTCGGAGGGGGCCGGGCCTTTTTTGCCTGCGTAGCGCGGGGGGCGGGGCGTGCGGCGCGGCTGGGAAGCTAAGCAGGAGCGGTCGCGGTGAGGGCTGGGATGGGCGACCGGCCTGGGCCGTTCGAGAGCGCGCTTGGAAGAGGGCGGAAAAGGACCACCCAAGCGATCAGGAGACTGGAGCCCCGTGAGAAGCGGTTAAAACGCCTAGGGCCTGTTTAGCTTGGAAAGAAGGCGGTTAAGGGGAGACAGGATAGAGGTCTATGAAATTATGCGTGGTAAGGAGAGAGTGGCCAGGGGGCCCTCCCTCCCATGAACTGCCCAAGGTCATAGAATCAGCCTTGCTGACAGGTGGCCATCTAGCCTCTGCTTCAAAACCTCCAGGGAAGGAGAGCCTGCTACCTCCCGAGGAAGCCTGTTCCACCGAGGAAGCTCTCTAACTGTTAGAAAGTTCTTCCTAATGTCTAGACGGAAACTCTTTTGATTTCATTTCAACCTGTTGGTTCTGGTCCGACCTTTTTGGGCAACAGAAAACAACTCAGCACCCTCCTCTATATGACAGCCCTTCAAGGACTTGAACCGCTCTAGCTGTTAGAAAATTCTTCCTAATGTCTAGACCAGTGGTTCCCAACCTTTTTTTGACCAGGGACCACTAGGACTTTTTTGTTCGGTGCAGGGACCCCAAGGTTCAAAATAAAAATTCAGGGAATTTGAAAATAAACTTTAATCATAACTGTTAGTTAAACATTGAACTTAGAATTATATTTGAATATATATATTTTATAATAGAGAACTTTTAATTGAAAATATTAATTTATTATGGGTTTATAACTTTGTTTCGCGGACCTTAATTTAGTTCTCACGGACCCCTGGGGGTCCACGGACCCCTGGTTGGGAACCAGGGGTCTAAATGGTGCTGAGTTGTTTTCTGTTGCCCCAGAAGGTCGGACCAGAACCAACGGGTTGAAATTAAATCAAAAGAGTTTCCGTCTAGACATCAGGAAGAACTTTCTAACAGTGAGAGCGGTTCCTCAGAGGAACAGGCTTCCTCGGGAGGTGTTGAGCTCTCCTTCCCTGGAGGCTTTTAAGCAGAGGCTAGATGGCCATCTGTCAGCAAGGCTGATTCTATGACCTTGGGCAGTTCATGGGAGGGAGGGCATCTTGGCCATCTTCTGGGCATGGAGTAGGGGGCACTGGGGGAATGGGGAGGAAGCAGTTGTGAATTTCCTGCATTGTGCAGGGGGTTGGACTAGATGACCCTGGTGGTCCCTTCCAACTCTAGGATTCTATGCTTAGTTTTTATCCCTCCTTTCAGATCCCAGAGGATGTCCAGCACCCACCCCTCAGGTCACAACTGGAGCCGGAATCCCAGTGCAGAGGAGGAAGAGGACCCCCTCGACCAGATGATCTCCCGCACCGGCTGCGCGGCTTTCCATTATGCCGTGCAGGAGTGCATGGCCGAGCACCAGGACTGGCGCAAGTGCCAGGAGCAGGTGCAGCGCTTCAAGGAATGCATGAGTGCCTATCAGAAGCGGCGGGCGGAAGAGCTGCAGAAACAGCGCCAGGCCACGAGCTGACCAGAAGCAGAAGAGAAAGAAGGACCACCGCCTTCCGTGACTCAAGCTGAAATAAATCCAAAGCAGGCAGAAGCTGCCTTCTCGGGGCCATGCCTGTTTCCAAGGAAGAGTCTGCTCTCCCCTGTGGACAGGGGAGGGGCTGCTGCTGTGGTCACAGACTCAGGGCACCAAGTTATTGTTTTTAAAAATGAAAGCGTGAATTATGTTTTCTCCCAAAAATAAATGGAGACTTATTCACTGTTATGCTGGTCTATGACCGGAATAAAGTGAGTGAATGGGGACTTAGTATCCTCTTGTCTTTTTTTCTTCAAAACTTTTGGCATATTTTAGGGAATGAGGAAGGGGCTATGGCTCTGTGGTACAGCATCTGCTCGGCATGCAGAAGGTCCCAGGTTCATTCCCCGCATCTCCAGTTAAAAGGATCAGGCAGTAGGTGATGTGAAAGAGTTCAGCCTGAAACCCTGGAAAGCCACTGCCACTCTGGGTAGACAGTGTTGGCCGTGACAGATGAAGGGACTGATTCAGTAGGAGGCAAGTTCATATATTGGGGAGGGGGCGTGGCTCAGTGGTAGACCATGTTTTCTGTGCAGAAGGTCCCATGTTCAATCCCCCGCATCCCCAGCTAAAAGGATCAGGTGGTAAGCAACCTGAAAGTATACTGGTTGTTTCTACTCCCCATAAGCAACAAACTTACTCCCAAAGGGACAGGATTTCAAGGAATTCAGCCCTCTTTGCCAGAATCTGAAATTACCTGCTTTGGCTGGTAGTGAATTGTTAGCCACAAGATGGCACTCAAACACCCCTTCCTAATATATATATATTTAAAGAGAGTTGAGCTGGATCCTTCCTCCAACCCTACAGCAAGGAGGAGTTCGTTTTTATATGCTGACTTTCTCTACCACTTAAGGCAAAATCAAACTGACTTACAATCACCTTCCCCTCCCCACAACAGACACCCTGTGAGGTAGGAGAGACTGAGAGAGTGTGACCAGCCCAAGGTCACCCAGCTGGCTTCATGTGGAGGAGCAGGGAAACCTCTGCCGCTCATGTGGAGGACTGGGGAGGGGCTGTGGCTTAGCGGTAGAGCATCTGCTTGCCATGTAGAAGGTCCCAGGTTCAATCCCCAGCATTTCTAGTTAAAGGGACTAGGCAACTAGGTGATGTAAAAGACCTCATGCTGCTGCAGTTGTCTTGTTTGTGGGCTTCCTAGAGACACCTGGTTGACCATTGTGTGAACGGACGGCTGGTCTTGATGGACCTTGGCCTGGTCCAGCATGGCTTTTCTTACGTAAGCTCAGTTTACACTGTGATCTCAGAAGGGCTGAGACCTGCCTTTTCTCTTGTGCCACTTTTTAAGAGAAGCCATTCGCAACGGAAGGGAGAAGGAAAATGGCACGAGCCGTAAGCGTGTTCAGTCTCACTTGGCAAAGAGGAGTCATGTATTTAAATGATACCTTTTTTTTATTTCTTTAAAAATCACTTAGTGGAGAGAGGCCAGTATTTAAGAGAGACATGGTCACCCCTGGATCTGCACAAAATCCACGTTAGCTGGCGATGCCCGTCCATGCCAGCAGCATCCTCTCTCTTGGGTACCGTTTCGCATTACTGAACGCTGCAGCACACGGCTGAAGTTTAAATTTACGACTGTTAAAAACGAGACCCATCACAGCACGAGAAACCCCTCCAGCAAGCGGAGTCTGCGCATCAGTTTTGTTTTCACAGAGCTGGCACGGAAGGAGCCCAAAGAAGGGTGCAGAGGTGACCTCGACAAGAAGCAACTGGCTCGGCTCAACCCATTTGGGAAAGGAGCTCTTCGAGTTCTGGACGGGCCTTCAGCCGACCCTTGAAGTCATCCTCGGTATGCTACAGGGAGCAGACAGAAAGCAGGCGTGTGGTAAGAACTGCAGCCTAGAACCGCACTAGGACTTCCAGCCCTAGGACTAGGTCTGCCCTAGGACGCACTAGCCCTTCCAGCTGTGTGTCCCCAAAAGGCAGCTCTGCTGAGGAGCTCCACTCCCAGCACTGCTGTGGCCAAAAAGTCTCCTGATAAGCTAGAGTGAGGTTAGGAAACAGCAGCTAGGCAAAAGGCTCTCCAGGGCAGAAAGAAATTCCATTCTACTCAGCTGTGGCTCAGTGGTAAGGCCTCTGCTTGGCATGCAGAAGGCCCCACATTCAATCCCCAGCACCTCCAGTTAAAGGGACTGGGCAGTAGGTGATGTGAAAGACCCTTTTCTGCCTGAGACCCTGGAGAGCCGCTGCTGATCTGAGTAGACAATACTGACTTTTTGGACCGAGGGTCTGATTTAGTATAAGGCAGCTTCATGTGTCCCTATGCCTGTTTCAGAGATTCCATTTCCATAAGGGGCCCAGAATAATAATACCCAAACTGCGTGCTGCCAAAAAACAGAGTACCATCCGCCAAGGAGGCCTGTCCCCTGAAACTATACGTGAGTCCCCTTTACAGCTGGATTTCTTTCCAGTCAGACAGGCAGGTAATAATGCCACAGGTGAGCATAGAGAAAGCCATGGCAATGCAATTCCTTACCCTTCTCTAAAACTAAATCTGCTGGGCCACTGGGAAAGTCATGGTGGACCAATGGTCTGCCCCCCACCCCCAGGGCAGCCCCACACAAAATGGGCAGGAGCCACTGCCAGCTGGCAAGCCCCCAAGAGGCTGAGGGAGCTGCCACCACAAGCCAGTAACCCCCGCCCCACACAAGGTGGGTAGGTATGAAGGGGGTGAGAACCCCCCCCCAAGGAGGGTGGAAGCCCAAGGGAGCTCTCCCCTCCCTCATCTACGTACCTCTTTCACTAACAGATGGAGGCCTTCTGGCTGGTTATTCTGAATGATTTCCAAGAGAATAGGTGCAAATGTGGCACTCAAGCCGTTGATCTGGGGTTGGGGCAGAGAAAACCAAGTGAAGACATTATAGGGGGGAAAAACATGCCAAATAAGAACTCGATCCTTTTACAACAAGGCATAAGAATTTCCCCAGCAGGACAAGCAGCCAGAATTCAGACAAATCATTGCAACTGGTTAGGTGTATCCATTGTTGCCGCATTGGGTTGGGGGGAGAAGGAGAGTTGGTTTTTATATGCCAACTTTCTCTGACACTTCAGGAAGAATCAACCTTGTTTACAATCACCTTCCCTTCCCATCCCCACAACAGACACCCTGTGAGATAGAAGAAGAGTTGGTTTTTATATGCTGACTTTATCACTTAGGGGAGACTCAAACCAGGTTACAATCACCTTACCTTCCCCTCCCCACAACAGACACCCTGTGAGGTAGGTGAGGCTCAGAGAGTATGACTAGCCCAAGGTCACCCAGCTGGCTTCATGTGGGGAAGGGAAGTGGGGAAACAAATCCAGTTCACCAGTTTAGCCTCCACTGCTCATGTGGGGGAGTGGGGAATCAAACCCAGTTCTCCAGATCAGAGTCCACCGCTCCAAACCACCACTCTTAACCACTACACCAATCTGGCTCCCAATGATACTTATGTAGTGTTATTTTTCTGCATTGTATCTGCACTCTGTATCATGTCTAATATGCTATGCTTATTCACATTTATATAATGCTTTTACATTGCATTGATTTACAGTTTAGTTCAGCCTGAGCTTATCAAAGCTAAGAAGAAGTGGCGGTGGTTTTTATACCTTGATTTTCTCTGCCTTTAAGGAGTCTCAAACTGGCTTATAATTGTCTTCCCTTCCTCTCCCCACAGTGATGGACTTGAATCTGGAGAACCAAGTTTGATTCCCCACTCCTCCACATGAGCAGCGGACTCTAATCTGGTGAACTGGGTTCGATTCCCTGCTCCTCCACATGAAGCCTGCTGGGTGACCTTGGGCTAGTCACAGTTCTCTCCGAACTCTCTCAGCCCCACCTACCTCACAAGGTGTCTGTTGTGGGGAGGGGAAGGCGATTGTAAGCTGCTTTGAGACTCCTTAAAGGTAGAGAAAAAGCGGGATATAAAAACCAACTCTTCTTCTTCATGACTTAACAACAACAAGGTGTGCAGAAACCAGAACAGAAGGACCTCTCAGCTCCATGATGAACATAAAAACATAAGAAGAGCCCTGCTGGATCAGACCCAGGCCCATCAAGTCCAGCAGTCTGTTCACACAGTGGCCAACCAGCTGCCGCAGTCCTGTTTCAGAAGCAAGATGTCCCCTACCTGAACAATGCGCTGGTGGGTGGAGAGGACAGCGTCCAGATACATCTTGGACCCCTGCTGCTGCATCTGCATCACCTCCATGATCTTTGTGGGCATGGCGTAGCTGTGGAAACAACAGAGGAGTGAGCCGTTGACCTTCCTGAAGAAGAACGGGGGCGGGGCTTTTCTGTGCTATGCACCAGAAAGAAATTAACTTGCAGCTGCCCAGGGAACAGGAAGGTGCCTTTGTGACAAGTTAGCAATGCAAACAAGATCTGCCACTGGGAAGGGACTGTGGCTGAGTGGTGGAGCATCTGCTTGGCATGCAGAAGGTCTCAGATTAAATCTCTGGCATCTCCCGTTAAAAAGGACCAGGCAGTAGGTGATGTGAAAGACCTCTGCCTGAGAGCCATGGAGAGGGGCCGTGGCTCAGTGGTAGAGCATCTGCTCGGCATATAGAAGATCCCAGGTTCAGTCCCCGGCATCTCCAGTTAAAGGGACTAGGCAAGTAGGTGATGTGAAAGACCTCTGCCTGAGACTCTGGAGAGCCATGGAGAGGGGCTGTGGCTCAGTGGTAGAGCATATGCAGGAAATGAGCGGGGGTGGGGAGGTGGGGAGGCAAGGGAAACACAGGAAAATGCAAAGAGGTTCTCGCCCACAGTTTGAAGCAGTACACTCCAGGAAGATGCACATCACGTGAGCCTGCGGCATGCAGATGCCAGCACTCAGAAGCCGGCGCCATGGGAGTCAGGGAGAAGTTTTGAAGCATTTCTCATGAACACATGAAACTGCCTTATACTGAATCAGACCACTAGTCCATCAAGGTCAGTATTGCCTACTCAGACAGGCAACGGCTCTCCAGGGTCTCAAGCAGAGGTCTTTCACAATACCTACCTGCCTAGTCCCTTTAACTAAAGATGCCAGGGATTGAACCTGGGACCTTCTGCATTCCAAGCAGATGCTCTGCCCCTCCCCTTCATGGGAAGCAGGGAGAAGTTTTGAAGCATAGGTGGTCTGTCTGAGTACAGCCAGGGACAATTTTCCCATGTAACTAATAGGGAGTTCAGAACTGCAGCATGGGGAAGAAGAAGTAGAAGAGTTGGTTTTTATATGCCAACTTTCTCTACCACTTAAGGGAGACTCAAACCGGCTTACAATCACCTTCCCCTCCCCACGACACCCTGTCAGGTAGGTGGGGCTAAGAGAGCTCGAAGAGAGCTGTAACTTACCCAAGGTCACCCAGCTGGCTTTGGGTGTAGGAGCGGGGAAACAAATCCACCAGATTAGCCTTCGCCGCTCACATGGAGGAGTGGGGAATCAAATCTGGTTCTCCCGATTAGAGTCCACCGCTCCAAACCACTGCTTTTAACCACTACACCACGCTGGCAGAGAAGAAATACTTTGGGGGTGCTGTCTAAACACCTCATTCTCACTCTCAACCATACGGGGTGAACAGAGGACTACATTGAGGCTAGCATACCAAAGCCCTATGAAGGTAGAGGGTTTTGTATACAACACGCCAGCGTCATCCAACACAGTGGTTCCCAAACTTTTTGGGCCACCACCCCCTCAGTTCCACAGACTCAACCCCAGGACCCCCTACCCAATCCTATAAAAAGCATTATTCAAAATAGGGGTTTGCATGACTCACTAAAGAAGATAATAACAATAAAATTTCAGAACAGTGACAATTAATTGCACATCCACTCAAAATCAAATTAAAACTTTTAGTTGAAATTTGTTCAACAAAACTGAGGAACTTGATCCAATGGTACCAGCTCTTCAACGTCTGGAAAAAAATTCTGAGAGTTTCCACCAGATTTGCCAGCATGGTGCCATAGCTTGATCTGTTGTAAATTAGTGAACAATACAGTCGAAGGGGCCCGCCTCTAGCCTCTTAGTGCCCCCCTAGGTACTCCCACCGCCCCCAGGGGGTGGTAATGCCCACTTTGGGAACCACTGGTCCAACGCAAGCCATGACATCCTACCTTTCCTCCACCCTGATGGAGAGCTGGCTGCAGAGCCTGTGGATGTAGCGTGCGTAGTGCTCCACGAGGGCCATGTCGTAGGCCGTCATCACAATGTTCAGGAAGCCGTAGGTGTGCTCCGTCCCGGGGTCGATCTCCTTCATCTGCACTCTGTCCCACCTCTTCTTGGAAACCTGCCGGGAGAAGAATTCTCAGGCGACGCAGGTGGGACACGGGCACCAACCATTCAGGCCCCAACATCAGGCAAAGGACAGACAGTACAGTGTGGACAATCTTTTTGCAAAAAAAAAAAAAAAAAAAGCACTGTCTACCTATGAAGATATTGGCGTGTTGGCATACGGGATGAACTCATCTTTGGAAGGAAACCACAGAGCAGGGGTCCCCGATCATGGTGATCGGGGGCTCTGTGGCACCTGCTGGTTTTTATAAGCTGACTTTCTCTACCACTTAGGGAAGAATCAAACCAGCTTACCATCTCCTTCCCTTCCACTTCCCACAACAGGCACGCTCTAAGAGAGAGCTCTAAGAGAGCTGTGACTAGCCCAAGGTCACCCAGCAGGCTTCATGTGCAGGGGAAACAAATCCAGTTCGCCAGATTAGCCTCTGCCACTCATGTGGAGGAGTGGGGAATCAAACCAGCATGGTGTAGTGGTTAAGAGTGGTGGTTTGGAGCGGTGGATTCTGATCTGGAGAACCGGATTTGATTCCCCACTCCTCCACATGAGCAGCAGAGGCTAATCTGGAGAACTGGATTTGTTTCCCCACTCCTATACATGAAGCCAGCTGGGTAACCTTGGGCAAGTCACTCTCTCTCAGCCCCACCTACCTCACAGGGTGTCTGTTGTGGGGAGGGGGAGGGAAGGAGATTGTAAACCGGTTTGAGTCTCCCTTAAGTGGTAGAGAAAGTCAGCATATAAAAACCAACTCTTCTTCTTCTTCCAGATCAGAGCCCACCACTCCAAACCACCGCTCTTAACGTCTACACCATGCTGGCTCTCATCCTTTCTGGGAACAGACCCACAAAGGGGGCGTGGCTCTGGGGTGGAGCATGCACAGTGCACGTGGATGGTCCCATCCTTAATCCTTGGCATCTCCTGTTAAAAGGTGAAGCCAAACGCTTCTACCCAAGGGCCGCTCAGAGCAGACAACACCCAGCATGATAGACCAAGGGTCTGATTCACTAGAAGGCAGCTTCGTGTGTTTGCATGACCCTCTTTCCTGGCTTGCTAATCTGCCAAACACAGCCCTGCAAAACTACCTGCCCTCTCAGTAACCCAACCACTTCCCGGTGAGTTTGCTGGATTGCTTTCAGGTTGTCACTTGGCTCACCTGGCCATACAACCCAGACCCTAGAGGCCCCTGGTTGGCCCCTGTGTGAACAGACTGCTGGACCCTCTTGGTCTGATCCAGCAGGACTTTTCTTAGGATCGGCACTTCAGGGGGGTTCTGGAACCAGGGGGAAAACAGAAGGCCTTACCACAATTAAAAGTCCTTTCTGCCTCAAAGCCCCTGACAAGCTAGGACAAATTGCTTCTATTTTAACTTCTGCCTTCGAGGCACCCTGCCCAGATGAATTATTAGTTCATTATCTTCCCAAATTACAAGAGGCCCCCTGTTTCGGGGTCCCACATCCCTGCAAAGTCTCAGATTCAGCTGCTTCCTCCGCTCAGCAGCTGGTGGTTCAGGTGGAGCATCATTAACCGCTTACGCCAGCTGAAAAAACTACAGGGTTGTTTGTACAGAAGAACGGAAAGGTTGTGGAAGAGCGGGGGAGGGGGCGGCAGGACTTGAACTCAAGCCTATCCATTCTTCAGTCATTACCCCTCACAGGGGTTCCCAGCCTTTCTGAACCTGCAGGCACCTTTGGAATTCGGACACAAAATGGCTGCCGCATAGGGTTGCCAACCTCCAGGTACTTAGTACAAAATCATACACAGAAACCAATATGCACAAGGAGTATGACAAAATGCAAAAATGTATTACATGCCAAAAATGCAAAAGTTTAAATCAGCTATATACAAACACTGAGATGCAATAAGTATGATTAGGAAAGTCCCATGTCTGATGCTCCCTCTCACATCTTCTTGTTTTACAGGTGCAGGTCAGAGACTTTTCTCTATTGGATATATTCAGGTGTGCTCCCTTTGTCACGGAGGAAGAGGAAGACAGTGGTTTCAAGTTCTAATTATTCATCAGTCCCTCTTCATATCCATTTTGTATGTCATGTTACAAATTCCAATCCCTTCCTGGGCTGACTTGCAAAGGTTCCCAGCTGGATACAATCAAGTTAGTAAAGGCTCCAAGATGCATACTCTATGAAAATCTCCCGTCGGTGGCGAAGAGGGACCTGGCAACCTTACTGCCACAGGAGGCGGAGCCAGCCACAAAATGGCTGCCGCAGCTTACCTTCAGTCAGGAAGCAAAGATCCAAAGCAACCTTTTTAAAAATCTGCACAGCCAATCAAATCCTCAGCGGCCAATCAAAAGCCTTGCCAGGCAAAAGCCCCACCTGGCCCCATTCATGTTCTAAAAACACTTGGCAGGTGCTATAAAAGGTGTTGGGGGCACCTTAGTGCCCACAAGCACCATGTTGGGGAGCCCTGCCTGAACCACAGGCCTAAGCTGCCCATACTGAGAAAGGTACCAGAAGGGTAAGCCCCACTCCCCCTTAGAGATCAGCGAGGAAGCCCTGCTGAGAGACCATTCCAGAAAGGACATGAAACTTAGATCGGATCCACAGCAGAGCCTTCTCCGTGGTGGGAACGTAGACCTCCAGAACTCTTGGCCCAAGGCAGGCTGCTGAAATAACCCCAATAGGCCCTTTCCAGCTCAGAGGTTCCCTGGTTTTGATTAGTTAGTATCAATTTTTTTTACAGTGTGCTGCTTTTCCTTCAGTCTCTGGAAATATACCTCTAAGAAGCGGAGGAATCTATCAACCTCGAAAATGCTTACCTTTGGTAAAAGATATTTGTACCGGCCGATGCCGTGGGTCGGATTAGCCCTATAGTGCCTGAAACAGTTCACCAGTTGGCTACCTGTAGGAAACAGAACAGAGTAACGTACCTGGACACACATGAAGCTGCCTTATACCGAAACAAACCACTGGTCCATCAAAGTTAGTATTGTCTGCTCAGACTGGCAGCGGCTCTCCATGGTCTCAGGCAGAGGTCTTTCACTATACCTACCGCCTGGTCCTTTTTAACTAGAGATGCTGGGGACTGAACCTGGGACCTTTTGCATGCCAAGCAGATGCTCTACCACTGAGCCATGGTGCCTTCCAAATACCTAAGTGAACGCAGCGGTGGACTCTGATCCGGAGGACCAGGTTTGATTCCCCACTCCTCCACATGAGCGGCGGAGGCTAATCTCGTGAACTGGATTTGTTTCCCCACTCCTCAACATGAAGCCAGCTGGGTGACCTTGGGCTAGTCACACTCTCTCAGCCTCACCTACCTCACAGGTTGTCTGTTGTGGGGAGAGGAAAGGAAGGTGATCATAAGCCAGTTTGATTCTTCCTTAAGTGGTAGAGAAAGTTGGCATATAAAAACCAACTCTTCTTCTTCTTCGTCTTCTTCACAGTATAAGCTGCCTTATACTGAATCAGATCCTCGGTCCATCAAGGGCTGTCTTGTCTACTCAGACTGGCAGCAGCTTTCCTGGGTCTCAGGCAGAGGTTTTTCACATGACCTACTGCCTGGTCATTCGAACTGGAGATGTCGGGAACCTGGGACTTGCTGCATGACAAGCAGATGCTGTCCCACTCAACCACAGTCCCTCCCCACAGCCCTTCCCTTACCAGCCTTATACCAAGTCAGACTGCACGTCTATAAAGCTTGGCAATGTCTCCAACGCCTAACCCCAACGCCCTTCAAATGGAGATGCCCGTGACAGAAACCGGGACTTTTGGCGTGTAGATCATGTCCACTACTACCAAGCCATGGCTATTGCTTTAAAGGTCTCTAGATTTCTCCTTTGAAGAGGCAACACCAGGGTTCTTGCTATCCTCCGGATACAGACACAGCCTGTGCTGGCTGCTTTAATGAACCTGGGTCCCCAATTTATTCATTTACTGAGCATAATTTCCTTGCTGTTTCTCTTGGCTTGAGGTGGCCAGAAGTTCTCACTGAGGTCTCTTGGAAGTTCACTGTAGGTTATTCATTGGGAAGGTCAGTGATGACTGTAAAGGGCTCTTAAAGCAGAGGATGGCCCAGGCTAACCCAAACTTGTCAGATCTCAGAAGCAAAGCAGGGTCAGCCCTGGTTAGTACTTGGATGGGAGACCACCAAGGAAATCCAGGGTTGCGACGTAGAGGCAGGCAATGGCAAACCACCTCTGCATGCCTTTGGCCCTGTCCTGGATGGCCCAAGCTCGTCAGATCTTGGAAGCTAAGCAGAGTCGGTCCTGGTTAGTATTTGCATGGGAGACCATCAAGGAAGTCCAGGGTTGCTATGCAGAGGCAAGCAATGACAAACCACCTCTGTATGACTTGTGCCCTGACCTGGATGGCCCAGGCTAGCCTGATCTCATCAGATCTCAGAAGCTAAGCAGGGTCGGCCCTGGTTAGTTCTTGGATGGGAGACCAACAAGGAAGTCCAGGGTCACTACGCATAGGCAGGCAACAGCAAACCACCTCTGAATGTCTCTTGTCTTTACAACCCTCTAGGTTTACCATAGGCTTGGCTGTGACTAGACACACATGTCCACATAAGTACCCCTACTGCTGAGCTGTTAGTTCACGTCGACATTACCAGGGTAAGTCTCCTTCTGCCCAATCGCAGAGGGGAAAACAATCCCTTTCCAGACAGCCAAACCAAGCATTCTCAGGACAGGGTCCCCAAACACAGTTTTCCTTCCACTGACAACATAGAGGGTTTTGTTTTTCAAAATGTCCTTACCCACAGAACAGACAGGATTCTTTCTGGATGCTTCAAAGGTAAGACTAGAGAAGGGGGGAAAGATAAAATTCCAGATTACAATCTGTTGATACTTCTGCCTATGTCATATTTTAACTGTTTTTGGAGCCCTTCCAATGCCCCTGTAACAATTAGACCTTTTTCCTGATCCTCCTCATCCCTCATTCATACATATAGTGGAGATGCTGGGGTCTGTCCAAGCGACAGACTATTGCCTATTATCTTAGGTGCTGTCGAACACAGGCAAGACAATGCTGCTGCAGTCGTCTTGTTTATGGGCTTCCTAGAGGCACCTGGTTGGCCACTGTGTGAACAGATTGCTGGACTTGATGGGTCTTGGTCTAATCTAGCAGGGCCTTTCTTATGTTCTTATTATATTAGGTGCCAAAGAACAAAGGCAGGATGCTGCTGCAGTCGTCTTGCTTGTGTGCTTCCTAGAGGCACCTGGTTGGCCACTTGACTGGACTTGATGTGCCTTGGTCTGATCCATCATGGCCTTTCTTATGACAGATCACCCCCCCCACACACACACACACCCCAACTGAAAGATTCTCTACAGATTTGGTTAACAGGAAGTGTACAGCTGTAGTTGTTTTACCATTTTTTATTAGCCCCTTCCCACATATGATGTTGAAAGTTGCTTATATTAAGCTCATTTTTTAAAGCGCTGTCTCACTTTGAAGAATGCATGTACGGCCAGGAAAACGAGACAGTTGTTTCTCTCTTGCCAGGGTATTCCTTGAGGCTGTACAATAAAGCATCAGAGAAGGGCTGGAAAGCCCATCATGCTGACAACTGGGCCACGATCCACACACCTTTGGATTCTTCCCTCTGCCCCCACTGGTGGGCTAACCAACACCCTCAGGGCAACAAAGGGTGCCAGATTGATGTGGTTAAATTTCAGTTATTTTACCTGATAAGCCGTCCAGCTGGCATCTCTTTTAGAAAGGGTTCTCTTCCCAGGCAGAACACCTAGTAAGGGGGGAGGAGAAAAAGATTAAATTCCCCTTTAAAACACAAGAAAGATTGCCCAGAGTTTTCAAGGGAATGGGCTGCTCTCAGGCGATTCATTTTCGCCCACATCTCCTACGTCAAGAGCTGGGAGTCTCCAGGCCACCAGCAAATATCTCAAAAAAGTTATTAGAAGCCCTAAAGCCTGGCTTTCTCAGGAGAAAGGCAGGAAGACAAATGACTGCAATTTCTCTCCTGCGTGATCCATCACTTGTACATGGCAAATTTCAACAGCATAATAGTCAGAGAAAAACGTGCGCTCGGCTGAGTGCATTCTTGATGCCCACGCTCATCTTCAGCTCAGAGGAACATACAAATACGCCCTCAAATCAACTGGAAAGCCCTCCCTTCGGATTGCAGACTCAAAGAGTGTGCAGGGAAACCTGGGAAAGGGAATGGAACACGGAACGATTCAAAAGGGACCAAGACAGTGAAAGTTTTAAGGTTCATTCAGCTGCGGCTTGTTAGCTTAGAAAGAAAATGACAGTGGGAGGGAGAAACTTATAAAATCCCAAATAAGAAAGAGAGCACAAATGAATTGTTCGCTCCCTGATAGGCTGCCCAGCATGGCGTAGTGGTTAACAGCGGCGTACTCTAATCTGGGGAACTGGGTTTGATTCCCCACTCCTACACATGAGCAGCGGACTCTAATCTGGTGAACCGGGTTGGTTTCTCCATTTCTCCACATGCAGCCTGCTGGAGGACCTTGGGCCAGTCACAGCTCTCTCAGAACTCTCTCAGCCCCACCTACCTCATAAGGTGTCTGCAGTGGGGAGAGGAAGGAAAGGCAATTGTACGCAGCTTTGAGACTCCTTAAAGGTAGAAAAAAGTGGGGTATAAAAACCATCTCTTCTTCTTTTTCTAGTGAGAGTGAGGGACAGTTCATGACAAAAATTTTTTGGAAACATTCACGCAACATACGATTAGTGTGTTCAATCTATCCACATGGGGTGGCCATTGGCATGTAGCATTTCAAAGGACAAGATCAACACAGCATGGAAGATAGACCTCTCAATGCCTACTAAACACAGCAGCTTTCTTCCAAGTTACCAAGCCTGGCACCTCTGGCTATTAGATATCAAGGGACTGGCTATCTTCATCTTGCCCAGTCTGTGAGTGTTGGTATATGGCTATCTATGTCATTCTGAAAAGGATTGGAGGGGGGAGTCCCCCACAGAAATTCTGAGCCCTCAACAACCACATGACAAGCAGAAATTAACATACAAAATTTCCTCAGCACAGAAACAGCTCACTTCGTCAGGTACAGTTAGAATGTGAGTCCATTTGCCCTTAAGAAGAGAAGAGTGAATTCACATACCTAATGGCAATAGCATGTAAATGTCAACAGCAGGTAAATGACCTGGGGAGGGGCTATGGCTCAGTGGTGGAGTGTCTGCTTAGCATGCAGAAAGTCCCAGGTTCAATCCCCGGCATCTCCAGTTAAAAGGGATCAGAAAAGTAGGTGATGTGAAAGACCTCTGCCTGAGACCCTGGAGAGCCGCTGCCAGTCTGAGTAGACAGTACTGACTTTGATGGACCCAGGGTCTGATTCAGTATAAGGCAGTTTCGTGTATTCATGTGTGCAAGATAGTTTCAGAGGGTAGCCGCATTGGTCTGCAGTAGAACAACTAGACTACAGTCTAGAAGCACCTTAGAGACCAACAGGATTTTTTGAGATGTATGGTTTTGAGAGCAGTAGAAAAAAGCAAGAGTCCAGTAGCACCTTAAAGATTAACAAAACTTCTGGCAGGGTATGGGCTTTTGTGAGTCACAGCTCACTTCAGATACAGATACTATCTGAAAAAGTGAGCTGTGACTCATGACAGATCTACCCTGCCAGAAATTTTGTTAATCTTTAAGGTGCCACTGGACTCTTGCTCTTTTCTACCTCTACAGACTAACATAGCTACCCATTGTCATCTATGCTTTCGAGAGTCAAAGTTCCCTTTGTTAACTCCAGGAAATGTGTACAAAGTTAACACTTCAGGAAACAAACCACCTGTTTGCCATTATCTATCTAATTTTGTCAAGTCAAGTTTATTGTATAAAGCCATAGGCCGTTACAATCTAAAACAGTATAACAATATAACAAACAGGTTAAAATGTACAGAACCAGAATCATTAAAAGAATACAAAAATTAGGAAATTAAAATACGCCCATTTGGTTCTATCCAACTTTACCACCTTTCGTGATTTGTTTCGCCCTGATTTTCTTGGCCGCCAGGCCATGCAGTGCCATTTTTTGGGAACTATAAGGGTCCATATCTGATAACAAATAGATTAATCTGTCAACATCAGGTCTAATTTTGGTTTATCTACTCTGACCAGCAGCAGCCTTACCCAGTCTCAGGACCTCTAACCCACAAAAAATATACAGACCCCTCTGAAAATGCCATCTGCAGACTTTTCTGTGATGCTCTGATGCTTCCCTCTTTCTCCCTTTCCCTCCTCCTCCTTTTTGAAGTGAACATCCACACTGATGCACTGTGGAATTTCATGTTTTCTCATGATTGTGAAATAATTTGGTTGATAGGGATTTTAAAAAGGGTACCGAACAGCTGGGTTGTCTTTTCCTAATGGACCCCTCACAATTATCTACAGTGTGTGAACAGTATTCGAGATCAACACTTGCATGAAACTGCCTTATGCTGAGTCAGAGCCTTGGTCTACCAAGGTGAGTCTTGACTATTCTGACTGGCAGTGGGTATCCAAGGTTTCAGGTGGAAGTCTTTCACATCACCTGCTCTGAGAAGACAAGAGTTACTGGAAAAGGCAATAATGCTAGGAAAAACGGAAGGCAGCAGGAAAAGAGGAAGACCCAACATGAGATGGATGGAAGCCACAGCCCTAAGCAAGGCTGTTAAGAATAGGGCATTTTGGAAGACATTAATTTAGAGGATTGCCATAGGTCAGAAGCAACTTGACAGGCACTTAACATCACACATTTTGTGTAGCAGGATGGTAAGGGGGAACAGAATCACGGAATGCAGGCAGAGAGGGTTGAAATGCAGTTGTGTGTGTGTTAAGGGCTGTCAAGTCGCTTCCGACTCATGGCGACCCTATGAATCAATGTCCTATCTTTGACAGCCTTGCTCAGATCTTGCAAATTGAGGGCCGTGGCTTCCTTCGTAGAGTCAATCCATCTCTTGTTGGGTCTTCCTCTTTTCCTGCTGCCCTCAACTTTCCCCAGCATGACTGTCTTCTCCAAAAGGGGCAAGAGTCCAGTAGCACCTTAAAGACTAACAAAAATATTTTCTGGCAGGGTATGAGCTTTCGTGAGCCACAGCTCACTTCTTCAGATACAGCTAGAATGTCATTCTAGCTGTATCTGAAGAAGTGAGCTGTGGCTCACGAAAGCTCATACCCTACCAGAAAATATTTTTGTTAGTCTTTAAGGTGATACTGGACTCTTGCCCCTTTTTGACTACTGCAAACAGACTAACACGGCTACCCACTGTGAATTGTCTTCTCCAGTGACTCTTGCCTTCTCATTATGTGACCAAAGGACGACAGCCTCAGTTTAGCCTTTTAGGGTCAGTTCAGGCTTGATTTGATGTAGAACCCACTGATTTGTGTTTTGGGGCTGTCCACGGTATCCATAGCACTCTCCACCAACACCACATGTCAAAAGAATCTACTTTCTTCCTATCAGCTTTCTTCAATGTCCAGCTTTCATTACATAACATTAACCCCATTTTTTTCCATAGGTCAAATATGAAGAAAGGGGGGAGGGTTATTCCACGAAATTTTATGCTGCGATACCATTTGGTTAGTTGTTATAGTTGTCTTAAGACCCCTGTCTATGGCTATATATTGTCGTGCCCATACATGGTTCTGATGCCCAGGGCAACCGCAAAGGATTCTGGGAACAGCCACGCCATACATCACACACACAGGAGAAAAGGACCGTGGGGAAAGCAAAGGACAACCGCAAGGACAGAGAGGGCTCGAGCTTTCTCAGCCACTCCTCCTCCCCTTGCACCCTCCTTCCCACCCAAGAGGTGCTTACTCTGCCCAAGGCCGCGCTCATGCTTCCCCGCGGGTCCCTGTGCAACCTTCCTGGCGGTAACCACGGCGACGCAGGCGGAGAAACACGGACGGGAATGGGTGCACCAGCTACATGCGTCCCCCTAAACGCTGAGGTCCGAAAAGAAAAGACGTCCCCCTCCGCTCTGCGACCGTATCACATACAGTTCCGCTGCGATTTTAATCTCTCCGCCCTTCAAGCCCGTGTAGGGCTGCCAGGTCCCTCTTCGCAACTGGCGGGAGGTTTTTGGGGCGGAGCCTGAGGAGGGCGGGGCTTGGGGAAGGGCGGGGCTTCAATGCCATAGAGTCCAATGGCCAAAGCGGCCATTTTTCTCCAGGGGAACTGATCTCTGTCGCCTGGAGATCAGTTGTAATACCAGGACATCTCCAGCCACATCCGTAATTTCCCAACATGGAGCCGGGAGATCAGTTGTAATAGCAGGAGATCTCCAGGTTGTACCTGGAGGTTGAGGTAAAGATACTCCAAGGCTCTCCAACGATTGCACAAAACGTATATTGACAAATACAAAAGTGAAAGTGCTGACGTGTAGAAAAAGAAACTTATCAGTTCTATAGACGGACTCCATACAAAAAAAGGAGCAGGAGCTACTCCAGTGTCAACGACAATATGTACAAACACACAAGCCAACTGTAATAAATAAATAAGGATCGGTTCATATGCCTTAATTTCAAGTCAAAGAAGCTCAGTCTCAGTTCCTAAGTCTCTTATTCCTTAGGAAAGGAGAACAGAAGGCCGAAGAGGGAGATCGGAATGCTGTCCGGATGCTTTGCGTTTTCGCCGCCGCCGGGGCAGCTTCTTCAGCTCTCCGTGTACGAGGAGACGAGGCTCCTTAAATATTAGAAAAAAAACACCATTCTCAGCTAGTCACTGCTTGCTCCCAGAGGGTTGCTCTATGCTCTGCCTTTTTTCATTGGAGTAGCTCCTGCTACTTTTTTGTTTTGAGTCCGTCTATAGAACGGATACGTTTCTTTTTCTACACATCAGCACTTCCACTTTTGTATTTGTCAATATACGTTTTGTGCAATCATTTGAGAGCCTTGGACTATTTTAGTACTTGTGCATATTTATCTCAGCTGTACCTGGAGGTTGGCAACCCTATGTCAGTAGCTTTGAAGGGTTGCCAGCTCTGGGTCGGGAAATACCTGGAGATTTGGGGGGGGTGGAGCCTGGGGAGGGCAGGGTTTGGAGAGGGGAGGGACCTCAGCAGGGTACAATCAATGCCATAGAGTCCACCCTCCAATGCTGCCATTTTTTCCAGTGGAACTGATTTCTGGAACATAAGAAAAGCCCTGCTGGATCAGATCAAGGCCCATCAAGTCCAGCAGTCTGTTCCCACAGTGGCCAACCAGGCGCCTCTAGGAAGCCCACAAACAAGACGACTGCAGCAGCACCATCCTGCCTGTGTTCCTCAGTACAGTTGAAATCCCAGAAGACCCACAGATCAGTTGAAATCCCAGCTGTTCCTCAGTGGAACAGGCTTCCTCGGGAGGTGGCAAGCTCTCCTTCCCTGGAGGTTTTTAAGCAGAGGCTAGATGGCCATCTGTCAGCAATGCTGATTCTATGACCTTAGGCAGATGATGAGAGGTAGCCTCTAGGGCATCCAACAAAGCTAGGGTTGCCAATCTCCAGGTATTAGCTGGAGATCTCCTGCTATTACAACTGATCTCCAGCCGATAGAGATCGGTTCACCTTGAGAAAATGGTCACTTTGGCAATTGGACTCTATGGCATTGAAGTCCCTCCCCAAACCCCGCCCTCCTCAGACTCCGCCCCCCAAAAAAACTTCCAGTGGCGAAGAGGGGCCTGGTGAAGTGCCTGGTTGTTTTATAGAGTCCAATGATAGACAACAAGGAGGATTGATACACAAAAGCACCAATACATGTTAGGTGTCTACTCTATGTTAATTAGCATAGCCTATAGATATTGCCCGAAGGCGTCACTTAGGAAAGTGCTTGATCTTGTGAGCTAGGAAACAGAAACTACATTCCTAAGGTTAGAGGTAATTCAAAGACAGCTTTCTCTCTACTGGTGAGAGGCAGTACCAGGCATAGTGTATGATTTGTTGGCTCAAAGCCTTTGGATGCCAACTTCCCTAAAGCTTCTATGTGTGTGCATATGAGTACATAGTGTTTTATACCATCCCTTATATCGTGCACTACATTGGCTGATGGGCAGTAGATTCAGGACAGACAAAAGAAAATACTTATTTAATCATGGCGAGGGATTAAAATGTAGGATTTGCTTCCAGAGGATGTAGTGATGGTCACAGGCATAGATGGCTTTAAATGGGGATTCATGGAGAATAGGTGGCGACTAGCCATGGTGTCTAAAGGGAACCTCCACATGCAGAGGCAGTCAACCTCTGAATGCCAGTGCCAAGAGGCAACATCAGGGGAAGGCGAAGGCCTCAGCCTGTATGCGGTGTTGTTTGACCTCCAGAAGAACTGGCTGGCCAGTGTGTGAGGGAGGATGCTGGACTAGATGGACCCTCACTGGTCTGATCCAGCAGGGCTCTTCTGAGGTTCTTATCAGGGGAAGGCCTCAGCCTCTGTGCCCTCCAGAGGAACTGGTTGGCCACTGTATGAAACAGGATGCTGGACTAGAGGGACCACTGGTTTAATCCAGACTTTTATATTCTTATGACTTTATAGTGAAAAACGTCCATAGCACAGCAGGCAGCAAACGAGCAGTTCACTGAACCGCCTCACTCTTAAGCATGATCATAAAATCCGGGGGAATTAATTTCTCTCCAGGTTGAATTGAATGCGGCCCCAGGGATTGTGTGGGCCCTTCTTGTTTTTGTCTTCCTTTGGGCTGCCTCTTTGTACTTTAGGCAAGGAGCGTTATGCGTTTGAATGTGGCGAGGGGGGATAACGGCATCACCCCGTCCACGCATGCTATCCTGAGCTCTTTGGGTGGGCTATAGATCTGAGCAATGCTTGCCTGACTGAATGAGTCACATCTCTCTCGGCAGCACATGGAGGTACGGAGCGTGTATGCTGGCATGCAGGGGGGGCGGATAGTTCTCTTTGGGCAGAAAACCAGACGATAAATCTTCTAGCTTTCCTGATTCTTCAAAAAGCCCTGTTCCATTACAGGCGCACTCTTTAGTAGCTTGTGAGAGCTGCGGATGGGAAAAGCAACCCCCCAGGTGGTGCGGGCTTCTTGAAACCAGCGGCCCCGTTTCTCCTTCCTCGTTTACGGCGCCACCTTAGATGTAAATTGATCTATTGAAAGAGGAATGCAGCGAGTGATTCACGGCGAATGCAAGCAGCTTTGGAATCGGATCCAATGAGTCAGCAGCCGTCTTTCGAGCTGCTCCGACACCCCCACCCCCCATTCGCAGGGCCGTTTGCATCCCTTCATGTGAGGCATGGGGCAGCTTCCAATGTGGCTGGGATGCAGCGGCACAGGAGGCAGAAAGAGGAAAAGACATGGCAAGTGCCGGCTCTTCACAGTGTAGCTGAACACCAGAGACGAGCCCAAATTGGCACAGCCCCGCCCCTTGTCGGCTGTGACTGCGAGCAGACTTTGCTGCAGCTTCTGTCATCGTTTTGCAAAAGCATCAATTGGGACAAAGACCCGGCAGTAGTGATGTGAAAGACCTCCACCTGAGACAGGGTTGCCAACCTCCAGGTGGTGAGAAAACAAAGTAGACACCACTGTACAAGTATCAAGGGATTTGGAAATCAGTACAGGAGCGAAGCCAATTTAAACAAAGTGCAAAATACTTTATAAGCTACCACATATAGTTCAAGACAATACATGACAAATTATACATCAAAACCCACAAAAAATTCCATATGTACATATGTACAGAAGTTGTCTAACATAATTGTCTCAATTGTGAGTACAAAATCTTCTTTGTTGACGACAAATATCAGGTGAAAAGCCAGAGATCATCAATTTGTGGAGGATATGGCCGTATCAGATTCTTAGCTTATAAAGCAATTCTTCCTCAGTCCTTCCTATATTAAAAATTGTATAATGGTAATCAACCTATATCGCACCTGAATTTTACACATAATAAATATAATAAAATACTTACAATCAATCTCCTGTATAATTTTATACATATTCCATAGATATAATGTAGGTAAATTTCAATTGTCCCTGAAAGGAGGTTTTACATGGTACCCTTTCAGGGACAATTGAAAGTTACCTACATTATATCTATGGAATATGTATAAAATTATACAGATTGATTGTAAGTATTTTATTATATTTATTATGTGTAAAATTCAGGCGCAATATAGGTTGAGTGGAGGAAACTCAGTGGGGATGTGATGCCATAGAGTCTGCTGTCTGATTCTACGTGAGCACCTGGTATTGCAAAATGTCAGGCTTGAAAAAAGGAATCAGTATGGTGGCCAGGTATTTCAGTTCTTGGTTCAGTAGTCAAAAGGAATCCCCTCACTTCCCCCAGGTAATCCCACTGCCCCAGGGGGTGGTACCACTAGGCTCGCCAACTTCCAGGTGGTGGCTGGAGATCTCTTGGAATTACAATTTATCTCCATGCGACAGAGATCAGTTCACCTGAAGAAAATTGGTGCTTTGCAGGGTTGATTCTATGGCATCATACCACACTGAACTCTCTTCCTTTCCCAAACCCCGCCCTCTTCAGGGTCCATCCCCAAAATCTCCAGGCATTCCTCAACCCAGAGCTGGTAAGCCAACCCACGTTGGGAACTGCTGGCCTACTGAGTGTACAGTGGGTTAGTTAAGAGAGCCAGCGTGGTGTAGTGGTTAGGAGTGGAGGACTCTAATCTGGAGAACCCGGTGTGATTTCCCCTCCTCCACATGAATGGCGGACTCTAATCTGATGAACCAGGTTGGTTTCTCCACTCCTCCACATGAAGCCTGCTGGGTGACCTTGGGCCAGTCACAGTTCTCTCTGAACTCTCTCGACCCCACCTACCTCACAAGGTGTCTGTTGGGAGAGGAAGGGAAGGAGATTGTAAACTGGTTTGATTTTCCTTAAAAGGTAGAGAAAGTCAGTAAATAAAAAACAACTCCTCCTCCTTCTTCTGTTTCATAAAAAGTATGCTTGCTGTGACTGGCCAGTGTCAGTCTCTCTCAATACAGGGTGCCTAATTGCTCAGCTAACAACACAAAGTGTACTTGTGTTCCCTCACACCCAGTGATGAAAACACTTCCGAGAAGCCACTTAAAAAAACAAACACCTTAGTCACAAATAATTTCAATATTTCCTGTTGCCAATTCAGGGCACCTTGGGAATGCTTGCAAAGGAAAGCTGAAAGCATTTGCTTTTCAAAGAAAGACCAACTGCAGCCACAGATTTAGGCATGTGTGTGTGTATAATACATATGTGGACTAATCATGCCTTTTATTGTCTGTTCACACCAGGCTTAAGGAACAGGAATTACTTTGGATGCCTTCCAGATTCTTAATAAATCAATATTGTGCACTCTTAGGAGCTGGTATTCAGCCGGCCGCTGAAGCTGTGCTTGATGAGCAGTTAATGTTTATCTCTATGCTCCAAAATGCTTCACCTGCTGATGTTTTCACAAGAGTAGGCCAGGTAGGGTTGCCAGCTCCAGGTTGGAAAATACTTGGAGATTCTGGGGGTGGAGCCTGAGGAGGGCGGGGTTTGGAGAGGACTTCAATGCCATAGAGTCCAACTGCCCAAGCCACCATGTTCTCCAGGGGAACTGATCTCTGTCGCCTGGAGATCAGTTGTAACAGCAGGACACCTCCAGCCACAACCGTAATTTCCCAGCACGGAGCCGGCAACCCCGCCTGGGGATCCCTTGGAATTTTAACTCCTCTCCAGACTACAAAGATCACTTCTCTTGGAGAAAATGGATGCTTTGGAGGGTGGACTCTGTGGCATTGGACTGAGGTCCCTGTCCTCCCCAGGCTCCATCCCCAAATCTCTAGGAGCTCTCCAACCCTGCCGCCCTATCCCCTGCCGGTGGCCAAGGGAGACCTGGCAACCCTTTAACATATATGTACATAGAGTTGCCAACCTCCAGGTGGTGGCTGGAGATCTCCCGCAATTACAACTGATCCCCAGCCGATAGAGATCAGTTCCCTGGGAGAAAATGGCCGCTTTGGCAATTGGACTCTATGGCATTGAAGTCCCTCCCCAAACCCCGCCCTCCTCAGGCTCCGCCCCCAAAATCTCCAGGTATTTCCTAATCCTATATGTACAATACGTTGTATCTCGAATGTATGTTGCACTCTACAATACATATTAATAAATTACAATACAGCTGCAT
This sequence comes from Euleptes europaea, assembly GCF_029931775.1. NCBI lineage: Eukaryota > Metazoa > Chordata > Lepidosauria > Squamata > Sphaerodactylidae > Euleptes > Euleptes europaea. The sequence continues at coordinate 3,341,626 of NC_079323.1, forward strand.
ATTGAGTAGAATTTATATTCACAGCATGTTAAAAATCAATACCTTTATTGACTATGTTATTACAGTATCACATCCATGCCGGAAGTGCCTGCAACACCTCTCACGTCGGGCGGGTCTGAGACCCAACAGAGCGGAAAAGCGAGCAGGAGAAACAAAAGCCCCGCCTCCAAAAGGAAGCCTCAGCCAATCGATGCCACTTATTCCTTTGTCTCCTCCCCTTCCTCCCCCTCCCCCCTTCCTTCGGCCTTCCGCGCGTGCTCACTTCCCCCCCCCGCTTTCTCCTCGTCTCCTCCCTCGGTCGCCTTTGATTGGCTGTGAAGCGGGAGGGGGCGGCGCTTAGGGGGGACGTGCGCGCACGCGCGGCGGGGCGGGGCCGACGCGGAGGGCGGGGCCGGCCGGAGGCGGGGCGCGGATTGCCTCAGCGGCGGAGGCGACGTTGCGTCGTGGCTGACTGAGCGGCCGGCGGGTGTCGGTCTTTCCGTCCCTCCGTCCGTCCCCCGCCTCAGCTCCTCTCGGGGCCCCCTTCGCGAGGGCGGATCAGCCGCTGAGGGGGGGAGAGCAACGACCGCGGCGGCCGCCCCCCTTCCTCCTCCCCCTCTTCCCCTCACCCCTCGGGGTCCTTCTCCGACCCCCCCCCCCGGGTCAGCGGGCGGGCGGCCACCTCCGGCGGCTCCTTCTCCACCACCTCCCTCCTCCTCCTCGTCCGCACCAGCATCATGTCGGCGGGCGGCGACTTCGGCAACCCGCTGCGGAAATTCAAGCTGGTCTTCCTCGGGGAGCAAAGCGGTGAGTGGAGGGGGGGAGGGGGGAGGGGGGAGGGGGGAGGGGGGCCCCGGGTTGGGCCGAAGCCCTGGACGGGGTGGGGGTGGGGGTGGGGTGGGGAGGCTCCGATGTGGCCTCCGGTTCCCCCCTCCCCCCTCCCTCCCAAATCTCAGCTTCTTTAGGGTCTGGCCCCGATCCAGGTGCAGGAGGAGACCTCTCGTTTCCCACCTCGTCCCTCCCCCAAATCAGAGTGGGTGGTTGGGCTGAAAGGGAGGGTGCTTGGCTCCCTCTGAATGTAAGAATCAGTACACATGTGCATAAGCACGTATGTGTGTGTAAACGTGTGTGTGTGCATATATATATATATATATATATGTGTGTATGTATGTGTTTTGGTCACGCCATGAGACGACAAGAGTCACTGGAAATGACAGTCATGCTAGGAAAAGTGGAGGGCAGCAGGAAAAGAGGAAGACCCAACAAGAGATGGACTGACTCAATAAAGGAAGCCACAGCCCTCAATTTACAAGACCCGAGCAAGGCTGTCAAAAATAGGACATTTTGGAGGACTTTCATTCATAGGGTCGCCATGAGTCGGAAGCGACTTGACGGCACTTAACACACACACACGTGTGTGTGTGTATATATATATGTGTGTGTGTGTATGTATACATGCATCTATAAATATGTATATATACATATAGATATGTATATCTGTGTGTGTATATACCTACATATGAATGTAAATATGTGTATGTATATATATGTGGGTTTGTGTATATATGTGCGTGTATATGTATGTATATATATGCGTGTGTATGTATATATGTGTGTGTATGTATGCATACATATATATGAGTGTGTATGTATATTTATGTATATGAGTGTGTATGTATATTTATGTATATGAGTGTGTATGTATACATACATATATATGATTGTATGTATGTGAATGTATATATATGTATATGTAGCTAGCAATCTCCTGCTATTACAACTGATCTCCAACCCATAGAATTCAGTTCCCCTGGGGAAAATGGCCACTTTGGCAATTGGTCTCTATGGCATTGAAGCCCCTCCCCAGAAACCTCCCACCGGTGGCAAAGAGGAATCTGGCAACTCTAATACACACGTGTGTATACACGCCTGTGTATAGGAGGAAATACAGAGAAATTTCATTGTCACCCATCCCTTTTTGCCAAAGATTCCATCCTTGAGAATGGGGCGGGGAGTACAAGTCTCTTTCCTCTGCCTTCTCACTTAGAAGATCATTCCAGAGCAGTTTAGTCTTTGGAAGCTAAAAAATAAAAATGAATAGGAGTCTTGTAGTTCTTTAAAAAGGTTAGTGCAAGTTGTTTTTTTTAATCGAGGGTGAGTGTTGGCAGGCTAAAGGCCACTTGTCAGCTCATTTTCATAGCTAGATTCAAGTCCCGCTGCACCTTGGAGACCAACCAGATTTTTTGGGGTGTGAGCTTTCGAGCTTCAAAGCTCCCTTCATCAGATGAGCATTGGCTCATCTTGTTGATCTCTAAGGTGCTACAAGACTCAGATCTAACTGTTCTACTACAGGCCAACAGCTAAACTCTGAAATGGAGAGTGTAATCCTATCCTCTTCATTTCAGTGGGCTTAGACTGAAGTAACTCTCCTTAGGATTGCACTGTAAATCATTTTCATAGGGGTTATCAGAATGTAACATATCATGTCATGCTGCATGCACCCTGATGTGTTCATAGACCTATTTATTTAGAATATTTATAATCAGCCTTCCCCCCATATGTTGATAAAGTAAAATAGGTTTATTCCTGAGTACAGGTAACACTCTTCCTAGCTCCACAGGGAGAGCCGTGCTGGTCTGTTGTATCTAAAATTATACAGGAGGTTTATAGCATCTTAAATATTAAATAAAATTATAAAAGACAGAGTGGTTCCAGTGTAGGCTGTCTGGAGAGCATTCCAAGCTTCCTGCCTGACCCATCTTATTCTTTTGTTTTTTAAAAAAAGGCTTTGATTCAAGTGGGAGCAGTGCTTGTTGATTTCCTTCTAGTCCAAGCAAGATTCTTTTTCCAACCCTGAGTTTATTTCTGTTGCAGAGCAGAAATTGATTGTGGAAAAAACATTTGTCACATTGACCTTACTCCTCCTCCTCTGTCAATTCTAAGCACCTTCCTCTTCTGCATTCCTTGAGTCTTGCTTGCTGTTCCTGAGAACAGCAAGTTCCCTTTTACTGGTTCCACTGGTTCCTTGGATGATGAATTTCAGGCCTAATGGTGTTGCCTTCTGTTTTCCATACATCTTGTCCCATAACAATTAGGTGCATCTTTTGTGCAGAAAACTATGGCATGTTTTAGGTAATCTCCTTTTCTAAATAATCTACTTTTGAGCTGCCTAGCTTGACTGTTACCACCACTGTGGTCTCTGCTACAGCTAGGTAAATGTGAGCAGTCTTTTGCAGTGTGAAGGGCTCTCTTCAAACCAATATGATGCTCTGGTCAATGAATGGGGAGGACAGAAACTGTTACTTGTACTGTTAATATGTTCCCTTGAGATGCCCTAGACTAGGCCATTTATGCATGGGAGTTTCTGCCTTTGATTTGCTGCTCTCTAGATGCACATTTTCCCCATCTGAATTCTCAAAACTCTGCATGTGTTGTTGTTTTTTTAGTTTTGAGAATTTGGTTGGGGGAAATGTCCATCTAGAGAGTGGCAAATCCAGGGCAAAACCTCCTATGGATTAATGGCACTGGTTTCTGACCCTGTTCTGTGAACAAAACTGCCTCTAAGCTTGTTGAAGAATACTTACATTGAGTCTTCCCCACTGGATTCCTTCAAGGCCAGTCCTTAATAAAAAGCTTTTTTTGGAAGGGGTGAATCATGGATTGGGGGCTGGCTTTCAAATCCAGGCTCATTGCAAAGGTGTGATCAGGTATGCCCTCTGAAAAGCAGAAGGAAACGCTTTACTGTTTTTGGAAAGGAATGACACCTCAAGATGTCCCTCCCCATTTATTTACAAAGGGTTTCCTTGATCATGAATTGTGTTGTTCTTGTCTAATGCCATGAGAAGTAGTAGGAATCCTTGCAGCTTTGGGTACGAGTACCACTGTCTGCAATTTCTCTGTGTATTACTGCATTTCATATCTGTATGGAAGACTTGGAAAATAATACAGAAGCTTTTTTTAAAAAAAGCTGCTGAATCATTTATCCTAGGTTTCTGTGGTTTCAATTGTTGGGTGCATGAATCAAGTGAGAGTAGGCAATTTTTCTTAAATAGACGTTTTTAGTCTTAAGTGCAAGTATACCTTTACCACAGTATCTCCCCTGTCCTTCCTTCGTCTAAATGCCCACGTCTCGCCTAGGAGACAGAACCTTGGTCTCTCCCACAACACACTACAAAATCCAGGTTTCATTCTTTCAAGAAGGAGAATAGCTCAGCGGTAGAGCGCATGCCTTGCGTGCATAAGGCCTTGGGTTAGCCCCCCCCTCCTCGTGGCCCCTCCAGTTAAAAGGAGGTTTGATAGCAAGCTGGGAAAGGCCTCTGCCAGAGGCCCCGGAGAATTGCTGTCAGTCAGAATAAGCTGTGCTGGATGAGATGGAACAGTGGTCTGATTTGGTATAAGGTAGCTTCAGATGGCTGGTCTATTCAGACAGATCTTGTCATAAGGATCAGCACACCTTGCACACCAGAGTCCCCCAGGGATGCAGCTGGAAAGAGTAAAATGTTTGTTTTAAGCCGCAGAAGAGTATTTGTGACATCGGCAATTTCTGTGTCTGGCTAATTAGCAGTGCTAATATTGAAAATGTTTTAATGTAGAAATAGGTCTTACCTTTTGCCATCCTTGTAATCTGCTTCCTCTCTTTTGAGATGGTTAGAAAGAAATGTCCTGTGATTTTGTGTGTGTTTTATTCTTTTGATTTGCCTGCACTGCTCACCCGGTAAATGCAAAGGCTTGTATATGCAAGAAGCTCTTTCACAGGGTCCTCAAGACAGACACACATTTGTGCCACATAAATGTTGCTTAAAATGAAGCTAAAGTGCTGCCTTTGAAACCTCAGGATGCAGCTGCCTGACTTATTTGGGTGTAGAGATTTGGTCTGTAGAATGAAGCTTTTGAATAGGCCTACAAGGAAGGGTTTTTGCCTCTAGTAGGGTTTTCTCTCTGCCAAATAGATCCTGCTGGTTTTCTCAGTTCCAGGAATGCCTCACCTATTCCAGTTCCCCTCAGTAAATGCTAGATAACTCCTGGAAAATGCCATGTACGTTATTGCATGTGGTGGAAAGATATACCAAGGCATATGGTGTGTACTGTCCAAGGTAGTGGTAAACATGAACAACTGGCCTAGATTTTAACCAATAGCAGAGGGGCTGTGGCTCAGCTATAGAGTATCTGCTTGGCACGCAGAAGGTCTGACGTTCAGTCCCCAGCATCTCCAGTTGACAGGATGTAGTAAGTGATGTGGAAGACCTTGATCTGAGACCCCAGAGCGCTGCTGCCAGTTTGAGTGGACGACACTGACCTTGATGGACCAATGATCTGATTCAGTATAAGGCAGCTTCATGTGTTCAGCCTTCATGCAGGATGAAAGAGCAGTATTTACAGAGCTTCAGAGGGAATCCATACTGAATTACATAAAATTATTTTTGTATAATTTTACACTGCTTGTTTCTGAGTTGTAGAGAGATGTTTGCACAGTGTAAGTAGGTAAATGATAGAGGTTCTGTATAACGTTGATAAGTGTTTGGCAGTTATAATAGACTTTGCAATGTAGCCTTTTCTAGCATTTCACTTTTTAAAATTACATGTAGGTATAAGAAAGTCCACATGGCTTCTGTATTGATTACTGAATGAGAAGTTGAATACTTGCTATCTCCGATGCAGTTGGGGGAGGGGTAGTATGCTGGCATACACTTTAATTCAGACACTTATTTGCAGTATGAAATGTGTTTTTTTCCTGTCTGAAGAACTGTGTCTGTGAATGAATAACCATGGCTCCCTGCAAAAACATCTAATCTCTGATGTTTTTGCCAAGAATGGCCAGCCTGATGACTGGGAATTCTACAAATGGCATGAAGACAGGACCCCTCCCATCCACCCCTGTACCCAGCATTTTGGTATCCAAAGCATACTTCCTTTGAATGTGGAGGTTCCATTTAGCCATTATAGCTCTTGATAGGTCTGATCTATGTAAGCTTGTCTGTGAAAATTTACCTGTAATGGATATAAACTGTATACTGTGTTACTAGCACAGTGTGTTAATACTACACAAACAGAGTTGATTCTGAGAGCATTGTAGTTGTTACTTCAGAGTACCTTGAACAGTTATTTAGATGAAGAACTGTTAACAAATTTGTGTGTGTATGTGAGAAAAATTAAACCAGGGGCATATGCTTGGAATACTCATTTGCTTTTCTCTTCTAGCTAAATGTTAAGTTCTCCTTTGTCAAGAAGCCATATAATTGTCTCATGCTACTCCTCGGGGAGTGGAACGCTGCCCTTGCGTTCTAGCAGTCCATTTGCCATTTTGAAGCAACAGAAATGTTATGGAGAGCTGTTCTGAAGCAGCAGGCCGTGGCTGTGATCAGCCCTCTTGTGCTGACTGCGTAAAGCTTTCCTTCTAATCATAGCTGCTGTTCTTTTGATTCTTATAGTTAAAGCCCCAACCGTTTGCCCAGCAGATATCGCATGATCAGGGGCGCTGCCTGAGACTGGAGGTTCTGCAATAGTTCTGTTTTTATGTATGCTTCAAAAATAGAAGCATGTTGTGCTTAGAGATGCAACTTGCATCTGTTGTGTGTTAGTTGCATTTTCCTATCTCTGTCTGCTTCCACTGCAGCAATTCTTATTGGTTCTAAGCTGCAGGAGTTTCTATTGTAGCAGTGTGCTGTGGCTTCAGACGGAATACTGAAACGCTCCTTACTGCCTTCTTGCTTTCTTTGCATTCCCTGCATTCCTGTTTTTCCTACAGCAACATCAGTATATCCACCACCTTGGAGGCAGGTGTAGTATTACAGTTTCTATTATTCAGTCCAGGTGTCGCTGATAAATAGGGCACAACTGTGGCTGAATGGTATATAAGCTTGGCACGGTCTATATTGCAAATTCAAGGTTTCTCTTTGGGTTTGCCACAACTTGTTGAATTCAGCTGCCAATTTATATCTTTTGTTTTTAGAGAAGCCTCAATTGATTTTTGGTGACATATTTTTGATGTACGGTTGCATGTATTTGCCTTGACTTATTCGTATCCCCCTTTTCTACCTAGTGGGGATTCAGAGCAGCTTAGAACACTGTTCTTCCCTCCTCCTGTTTCCTCACAACAACCCTGTGAGATAGGCTAGCCTGAGAGAATGTGATTGGCCCTACGTCACCGAGGGAGCTCCCATGGTAGAAGTGGGGATGTGGACCTGGGTCTCACAAGATCCTAGTCCTGCACTCTTATCTGCTGCGCCGTACCGGCTGGGGATGGATGAGGCAAAGTTTCCTCCAGAAAAGTAGGAGGAATTGTAGTTCAGGCCACATATACTTTGTCCAGTGGTTGAAAAAGCAATTCTGAGGAGGCCATGGCTCAGTGGTAGAGCATCTGCTTGGCATGCAGAAGGTCCCTGGTTCAATCCCCAGCATCTCTGGTTAAAAGATCTGGTGGTAGGTGATGCAAAAGAGACCCTGGAGAGCTGCTGCCAGTCTAAGTGGGCAATAATGGCTTTGATAGACCAAGGGTCTGATTCAGTAGCAGGCAGCTTCATGTGTTAAGGGCTCTACAAGCTGCTGAGCTCTTACAGTTAGAAATCTAAAGCTTTGGGTACGTCAGGCCCAGAGTATTGCTCGGCCAGTGTTGTCATTCCACCTGGCCTGGGTCTGAAGCGGGTCGTGCTATTCAGATGACAGGCTCTTAGAATGTATCACTTACTGAGAAGTGAAGTTATCTTATTCAGCCAGTCATCGAGTAAGCAGGACTCAACAACTTTACCTACTTTTAAAAAGCAAGTCTTTTTATTGATATACTTCTAGTAAAATATGTGTAAATGCAGATTATCAAGTCTTTAACACTTTTATAAAAACTTGTTAAAGTACAATGTATGTATTTACAATGTATGAAGTAAAAGCAAGCAAGTCTTACATACTATTCAGCTTCAAAATCCAACTTCTAAAATATAACAGTCAAATTATTCTGATTCAGTTCGAAGTATCTAATTCATAAAGTCTAGAGTAATGTATTTAAGCCATATATACCAGTCAGCCTTTTCTTGAGAGCCTTTGGAAGGTTCTGATTCTCTGGGCTTACTGTGGCTGTATTTATACTGTTTCAGATTCATTAAGAGTGTTGATTTTACCATCAGGAGGGATATCTTCCTCCCTACTTTCAGATAACATGAGCAGTGCAATTATGTCTTAGTTGCAGCTGTTCAGGTTATTAGCTTCTCCCCATGACCAAATATGGGCTTCCTTTCCTTTCAGTCTATTTTGCTTAAAGTATAAACAATCATTTCTGAGCTCCATGATCACTCCATATACTCAGTTTTCATACCATTCTCATCTTCAGTACAATACACATTAAATGAGACTATGTAGAAATCTACAATACAATATATAACTATATAAATCATAAAACACAATTATTGCTCACATTGTAACATGTAACCATATGGTCAGTAGGAAACATAGCCTTCAGCAAGGTTATAGAAAGCAAGAAGCTTACTGCACTTATAGCCTTGAGGTCTTTGAGTAGACCTTCTCAAGGTTTGAAGATAGCAGGACTTTTCTGCTCTTGAGATATGAGCAGCTGGCAGCTGGCAGCTGAACCAGGAAGGGTAATTTCAGATACACCTTTCTGGCATAGTGAAGAATGACTCTGTTCTTCTCGCTCTAGGTAAGAAGGGCGTCTTCATTCCGGGTTATTTTCCTTTATTTGCTAGGGAAGGCAGGAATCAACAAAAATTGTAGGCCTTCCGGTTCCCTGGGGGAAATGACCCCCTCCTATCGGAACGCCTCAGTTTTGTTTCCTGCCTTTGTCAGGGAAGCAGGTTTGCGGCGGCTCTCCGCCATCTTCCTTTCGATTTTTTAATAACTATTTGGGGTGGAGGAATTTTTTCTTTAAAAAAAAAAAAAAAAATTCCCTAATTTCTCCCCCCCCCCTTTTTCCCTTTCGTTTCGCTTTCCCCTTACCTCCGTGTTTTCCCGGTCGTCTTGTCCTTTGGGCCCTGAGGGTTTGGTTAGTTTTTCCCGCCGAATTAAGATGGCGGCTCCCCACCAGGACGAATTCATTTCGTCCGTTGATTTAGACCCGGGGCTCCTCGTCGCGGCGGATCAAAGCCGCGGTGACTCTTCTAGGTCCTCAAAAGGACCTGATGTTAAAAGGAAGAGGAAACCGGACCCAAAGGAGAAAGGGGAAAAGAAAATCCCCTCAGCGGGGAAACGGAAAAAGACAGGCGAGGCTGCTAGCCGACCGCCGTCCATGCCCGCCGCTACATCCGTGGCGGAGAGGGTGAAATTAGGCGCGGCTGCTAGCCGGACGCCTGGCGCGGCTTCTAGCCAATCGCCAAGGATCTCGGAGGAGGCCGAGTGCTCCGAGGGCCCGTCTGAGTCAGCGAGGCCCCTACCAGCTGCTGCGGCTGCTAGCCACGTCCCCCCAAGCGGCAGCGAAGCTCCACGTCCCTTAACGGCGACGCAGCAGGCTTCTACTCCCGGTAATGTACAGGCGCTCGCGGGGGCTTTGGAGGCTGGGGGGATGGCTGCCTTAAGAGCAGAGCTCACTGAGCTCATAAGGAGTGTTTTTGTGGACGGGTTGCAAGCGGCTCAGGTGACCCCTACCCCCTCTCTTAGAGACCCAGAGGACTACCAGGATCCTCTAGAGGGATCTAGCACCCAGCACAGACAGAATCCTCTCGAGGGACCTAGTGCCCAGCGCAAGCAGGCTGTGCCTACAGGTGAGAAACCTGCCAGTAGCAAAGCCTCTCACCAACCCAGGGGGTCAGTAGTGATGCAGTCCCACTCCTCCCCAGACTCATCTGAAGATGAGAACGGAGAAGAGGATGATTCCTCCACTGAGGAGGACCCACCAAAGCCAGAGGAGAAACAACTTAGACTTTTTTCTCAGGAGGATTTTCCCTCCCTCCTGGCTAGGACTCTAGAGGCCTTGGATCTGTCAGAACCGAAGGACCCCCAAGCTCCAGACAAGCTTAGAGGTTCAAAGGAATTTTTCCACAGACATACTAACCCCACTAGGGTTATACCAGTCCCAGACTATTTCACTTCTCTTATTACTGCAGAATGGGACAAACCATTAGCAGGCAGGCAGACTCCTGCCATAGCTAAGAAATTTTATGATTTAGACCCTGCCTCGGCCCAATTGCTTCAACCCCCGGTAGTGGAAGCACCTGTGTGTGCGTTACACTCCAACGATGTTGTGGCCAGAGATGGCAAAGGGTCTATCAGAGATCCTCTAGATAGGAAAGCAGAGATCTCTCTGAAGCGGTCACATGAAGCCTCTGCTCTGGCAGTCAGCGCTTCGGTCACATCGGCATTAGTGTCCAGGGCAGCAATTGTATGGGCACGCAAACTACAACAAATCATTCCTGAAAGAAATAAGAAGGCCCAGGAGGGAGTGTCCAGAATCCTAAAAGCAGTCACCTTCTTGGCTGACTCTTCTTTGGACACCCTCTCATTTTCAGCCAGAGCCATTGCCACGCAACTTGCGTCAAGGAGAGCCCTCTGGCTTAGGCCATGGCAGGTGGACCACCATTCAAAGGCTGATCTAATGGGATTCCCATACCAGGGACAAAGGCTCTTTGGTGATCAGTTGGACCCTATTCTTGTTGAAACGAGGGACAAGAAAAAGGCGCTCCCAAAGAGCTACAAGCGAGATCAAAAGACTTACTCGCGTTCCTTTCGTTCCTCTCATACCCTCCAGAGATTTCGGGGAGAACAACGAAGGGGCTCCTGGAACTCCTTTAAGGGTTCCTTTCGAAGAGGAGGCCGCTACTCAAGATCTCCACGTTCTAACCAACCCTCCGACAGGACTGGGTACGGCCCTCAACAATCCAAACAATGACGCCATTATAGGTCCGGTGGGGGGCCGCCTCTCCCGCTTTGCGGAGACGTGGCAGGCATCAAACGCAGATCACTGGGTATCCTCCATCATCACTCAAGGATACCTAATCGAGTTTCGCAGAACCCCACCTTCAAGATTCATCTCAAAGACGCGACCTCTAGGCCAAGAAAAGTTGCTTCGCACAAGGGAAGCTATACAACATCTTTTAGACATCCGGGCCATAGAGCCCGTCGAGTACTCAGAGCGCTCCTCGGGGGTCTATTCCGTGTTTTTCACGGTTCCAAAGAAAAACGGGGACTGGAGAGCCATCCTGAATCTCAAGTGGGTGAACAAGTTTGTCATCTACAAGAGGTTCAGGATGGAAACTCTGAAGTCCATCTCGGAGACATTAACACCTCGAGCATTCCTTACCTCAGTGGATCTCACCGAGGCGTATCTCCACGTCCCCATCCACCCAAGTCACAGGAAGTTCCTTCGCTTCTTCTGCCAGGAGGAACATTATCAGTTTCGGGCTCTACCTTTCGGCTTAACATCTGCGCCAAGGGTCTTCACCAAGATATTGGTGACCCTCATGGTAGCGGCCCGCAAACAGGGAGTCCAGGTACACCCGTACCTGGACGACATCCTCATATGTTCACCCACTCAGGAGCTCAGCCGGATCCACACCAACATCGTGATCAAGATATTGCAGGATCACGGATTCCTGATCAATTGGGACAAAAGTCAACTGGTCCCTTCGCAGAGACTGACCCATCTCGGCGTAGTCATCGACACTACGACCAACTCACTCATTCTCACGGGCGAGAAGGTAGAATCCATCTCTACTCTAGCCAGACAGGCGGCATCTGCCCAGACATCTCGTCTCATGGCCTTGGCCAAGCTCCAGGGGCACATGATATCTTGCATCCCGTCGGTTCCATGGGCGCGCTTCCGGGCAAGACCACTTCAGTGGTTTCTTCAACCGTTCCAGAAGGACATTGCCAAGAAACGAAACAAACTGCTAAAACTCTCGGTCGATGCTCGAGTGGGTCTGAATTGGTGGACAGTTCCATCCAACCTATCTCGGGGTCTTCAGTACATCCACCAAACACCTATTCAGTTGTTCACGGACGCGAGTCTAACGGGATGGGGAGCATCTCTCCAAGACCAGCCGGCGCAGGGCGTCTGGGATCTCAATCAGCAGAAGAGGAGCATCAACTTCCTAGAAATTACAGCTATATGGAATGCCCTTCTGCACTTCAGTCCCCAGTTAGAGGGGACTCACCTTCTCATCAGAACGGACAACATAGCTGCGAAGGCGCATATAAACAAACAGGGGGGCTCCAAGTCGTCTTCGCTCCACAAACAAGCCTCCAAGATACTGGAGTGGGCCGAGACCCATTTAGCCTCAATATCAGCCGAGCACATCCGGGGGGTGCAGAATGTTCAGGCCGACTGGCTCAGCAGACAACACCTCGACGAAGCCGAGTGGGCTCTGCACCCGGAGGTGTTCGATCAGATTGCCAGCAAGTTCGGCGTCCCACAAGTAGACCTGTTCGCGACTCCAGCCAACTCCCAGCTCAGGAGGTTCTATTCCAGGTACCACCAGGTCGGTGCAGAGGGGACAGATGCTCTCTTGTCTCCGTGGCCGAGCGGTCTGCTCTACGCCTTTCCCCCTCTACCTCTCATTCCCAGGGTGCTCAGACGCGTTCGGAGTCTTCGAGCCACGGTATTGATGATAGCTCCGGACTGGCCAAGGAGACCTTGGTATCCGGCATTGCAACAGTTGTCCATTCAACCTCCCTGGCGACTTCCGTCCAGGCAGGACCTTCTGCTCCAAGGACCAATTTGCCACCCGGACCCCGGGTGGTATCGACTGACCGTTTGGCACTTGAGAGGCGGGCCCTCATAGGTCAGGGATACAGTTCAGACATCGTTGATACCATCTTAGCCTGTAGGCGACCAGCCACACAAAGAATATACGGAGCTACCTGGAAGGTGTTCGCTACGTGGTGTCACTGCAATTCAAAGAATCCACTAAAACCGAGGGTGGCCGACATTTTATCTTTCCTTCAAGACGGTCAGAAACTCGGTCTCAAAGTCTCCACATTACGGCGACAGTTGGCCGCCATAGCCACACTGGTGCCTCGCGTGAATAGATACCCTCTAACTAAACATCCTCACATCAGTGCCTTCCTTAGAGGGGTTAAATTAACATCTCCGGCAGTAGTTCATAGGTTCCCCTCCTGGAATCTACGTACGGTACTGCTAGCCTTGACCAAACCACCGTTCGAGCCCCTTAGAACGGTCGACCTTAAGTGGCTCCGCATGAAAACATTGTTTCTTACCGCAGTCACCTCGGCCAGAAGAGTATCGGAGCTTGGGGCACTCTCTGCAAGACCAGAACTTTGCATATTCCGCAAGAATAGGGTGATCCTCCGTACCGATCCTTCTTTCATTCCAAAGATTCATACGCGCTTTCACCTTGAACAGGAAGTAGTTCTTCCGACCTTCTTCCCGAACCCTTCTAATCAGAAGGAGAGGGAATGGCACTCACTAGATGTAAAAAGGGCATTGCGTATCTACATTAGGAGGACTCAGCACATTAGAAAGTCAGAGCGTCTTTTCATTTCCTTGACGGCACCAAATAAAGGAGGGGCCATGTCCCGGGCAGCTATTAGTAGTTCCATAAAGGCCTGCATCTCCCATGCTTATAAGACTTCCGGAGTGAGAACGCCACCCGGCATCACGGCGCATTCGGTCAGGAGTGCAGCCGCCACCGTGGCTTTTAGACACAGAGTTTCGTTAGAACAAATATGTAATGCTGCTACTTGGTCGTCCTTGTCGACTTTTACTAGACACTACAAAGTGGACTCCTTTTCCAGAGAGGCTTCTGCCTTTGGAGTGGGAGTCCTTCAGACTGTGCAGGAGGCCTAATTCCCGCCCAAATTAACAAATAGCTCTGGTAAGTCCCAGAATGAAGACGCCCTTCTTACCTAGAGCGAGAAAGAGCCTTGGTTCACTTACCGTGAAGGCTTCTTCTGCTCGTAGGTAAGAAGGGCGTCTTCCCCTCCCTAACTCCTGCGAGAAAAAAAAAAAAAAAAAAAAGGAAAGAGCATGAATGCAATGGGAGGGTGTCTTTTATAGGGCATGTTTTTCTTTCACGTTAACCTTGAGTGGTTGTATTGTTACCAGTTGTTTTTTCCCCCCTGTTCCTTGTCTATTGGGGGAAAAAAGATTGTTTCTCAAATTATAAGGGCTCATAGCTATTGGCACTTTTTTAAGCTTTTCAACTAACTGAGGCGTTCCGATAGGAGGGGGTCATTTCCCCCAGGGAACCGGAAGGCCTACAATTTTTGTTGATTCCTGCCTTCCCTAGCAAATAAAGGAAAATAACCCGGAATGAAGACGCCCTTCTTACCTACGAGCAGAAGAAGCCTTCACGGTAAGTGAACCAAGGCTCTTTCTCCTTTCAAGGACAAGACCAGGGTAAGTTAGTTAGCTCTTGAAAGAATTCAGACCTTGAGAGAATTCAGTCAGCCTGTTCTAAGGACATTTGCATTTTGCAAGCTGTTGCCAGGCTTTTCATTACACAAACCTCTGCAGTTTGTTGTTCAGTTTGTATGTTGTGTTCAAGCTCTACATGGAATTAATTCTGCACATGTACACAAAATACCCTAATTATGTCAGAGACCATGACAGGTCATGGCCCTATTGCCTGCCCATCCTTCCACTGTTGATAGGCCTGAATTCCAATTTCCTGCTCTGTTCCTCATTTGCTCATTCCTCTAGGGAGCTCTTAGAGCTGTAGCCCTCCACTTTGTGTGGGAGGCAGGAGCTGAAACATTTTAGTGCCCTTCTGGATGGGAGAGACATGAATCCAGTGCTTCCTACACAGTAGAAGCACAGCTGCTGTTGCCCCCATGCTGTAAGGCTCTACTGGTGTAGCAAGGGGGAAACGTTTCACCTACTGGTATGTATGTGTTGAAAACAGCCTCAATGCTCAGTTGTGTTCTCTGAACTTTAGTGAGAACAAGTTGCCCACTCTTGGATTGAGACCATTGCTCTTGCTCGGTTCATACTCCCATTTTAGATCATTACTTTATTTATCCTCTGCCTTTCACCACAATGCAAACCCAGTACAGCTTTCATCCTCCATTTTTTATCCCCACAGTAGCCCTGTGAAGTAGGTTATGAACATATGAAGCTGCCTTCTACTGAATCAGACCCTTGGTCCACCAAAGTCAGTATTGTCTA
Organism: Euleptes europaea; assembly: GCF_029931775.1. Taxonomy (NCBI): domain Eukaryota; kingdom Metazoa; phylum Chordata; class Lepidosauria; order Squamata; family Sphaerodactylidae; genus Euleptes; species Euleptes europaea. Next base: position 3,356,666 of record NC_079323.1, read on the forward strand.
CTCAGACCGGCAATGGCTCTCCAGGGTATCAGGCAGAGGTCTTTCACATCACCTACTTGCCTAGTCCCTTTAACCGGAGACGCCAGGGACTGAACCTGGGACCTTCTGCATGCCAAGCAGATGCTCTACCACTGAGCCACGGCCCCTCCACGGAGCCACTGTTATGCAGATGCTCTACCACTGAGCCACAGTTATGCTTAGAGTGTGCCTGGGTTGAGGTCACCCAACAAGCTTCCAATGCAGAGTGGCGATCTGAACCTGGGTCTCTAATATCCTAGTATGATATTCTAACCGCTGTGCCCTGATGACTCTCAAATGATTGTAAATGATTCCAGGCATAACAATTACTTGAGGACAGCTGATTAACACATTTAAAAGCAGCTAAACTACATCACCAGGAATGAGTTGATTTGAGCTGAGAAAGCAGTATACACACACATACACACACACAAACACAATCTCCCCCCCCCCACACACATGCACCCTTATGTCTTGATCTCTTGTGTCCGAAAATGTGGTGTTCATCACAGTTTGGGGCTTAAATGGTGTAAACCACCCTTGCTTATTGGTTCTTGTAGGTTATCCAGGCTGTGTGACCGTGGTCTTGATATTTTTTTTCCTGACGTTTCGCCAGCAGCTGTGGCAGGCATCTTCAGAGGAGTAACACTGAAGGACAGTGTCACTATCCTTCAGTGTTACTCCTCTGTCCTTCAGTGGCTCAGTGGTAGAGACACTCCTCTGTCCTTCAGTGGCTCAGTGGTAGAGACACTCTCTACCACTGAGCCACTGAAGGACAGAGGAGTAACACTGAAGGACAGTCCTTCAGTGTTACTCCTCTGAAGATGCCTGCCACAGCTGCTGGCGAAACGTCAGGAAAGAAAATACCATGACCACGGTCACACAGCCCGGATAACCTACAAGAACCAATGAACTCTGACTGTGATAGCCTTCGACGACACCCTTGCTTAATTCGCTTATGGGTGTAAAGCTGCCTTAACACTCCAGCGTTGCAAATATTCAGTGGCCTTTGCTCCTTGCTACATGTCATGTGTCCTTTATTGAAGTTGGCAGGGAGAACTGGATGCCACCGGCGCTATAGGAAGTGTCTCATGCTCTCTCACTACTTGCATGTGTTTGTATTAGAAGGACTCTGGAGCAGTTTCCTTCAGGCCATTGTGGGTATTGTGGCATAAGGCAGCTGTCTTTAGCTTTTTAAAGTTATGCACAAGGTAGAAAGAGTGGACCGAACTTTTTCTCCCTCTCCCAAAGTACTAAAACTCTGGTGGGGGAGTGAAGTTGACAGGCAGGATGAACAAAAGGAAATGGCTTTACTCAACGAGGGATTAAAATGTGGAATTTGCTGCCAGAGGATGTAGTGATGGCCACGGGCATAGAAAGATTCAAGGAGGATCGGGTCTATCAGGCCCTGACCTGGATAGCCCAGGCTAAGTCACATCTCAGATACTAAGCAGGGTAGATCCTGGCAGGTATCTCTATGGGAGACCTCCAAGGAATGCCAGGGGTGTGACACGGAGGCAGGCAATGACAAACCACCTCTGAACGTCTCTTGCCTCTGCAGCCTCTCCCAGGCTAGTATAGAGCAATGTAAGGATGGGGTGAAGAACAGCAGGATCTGATGAGGGACTAGAATGGACCAATTGGATGAACAGGCAGAACTGCCTATAGTTGGTCTAATCTGCTTTGTTACCAATTGAGAAGGGGAGCTTTACCTCCCTCAATTCTCCTACCATGATACACACCTGGCTGCACGATGCTAAATGCTCAGAAATTTTCTTATATGCAGGCCTTTAGTACACTTCAGTTCACTCAGTGACAAAGCAGCTGCAAGCTTGCAAGGAGCTTTACCAGAAAATCCGTGCGTGTCTGCAGACATTCAGAAGAAGGGGTTTAGGCTGAAATAGCTGAATGAAGGAGTCTTCTGCTTGTAAATTAATTTTGCAGTGGGCTCGCTTCACTTCCAGAGACGTTTTCCTGTTCTTGCATGCCTTGATTAGGGCTTTCAGTGTGGCAAGATGTAATTTGGCTATTGCTGTGTATTACTGAGGGATAGGTGTGTGAGTTTGCTGCAGCAAAACCCAGTGTGTCCTGTGGCACCTTAAAGAGTAACAGCTTTATTGTGGTCTGTGCTTTTTATCCTTTGGGGGGAGGGGCTATGGCTCAGTGGAAGAGCTTTGCTTGCAGAAGGTCCCAGGTTCATTCAATCCTGGGCATCTCCAGTGAAAAAGGGTCAGGCAGTAGGTAGTGTGAAAGACCTCTGCCTGAGAACTGCCAGTCTGCGTAGACAATACTGACCTCGATGGACCGATTCAGTATAAGGTGGCTTTGTGTACATGTGTGTTCATTTTGCAAGTCGACAACAGTTTATGCCACAATAAATCAGCATAAGGTACCACAAGCCACCCTCTTAGTTATTGTCTTCTCAGAGCAAAGGACACCCTCAGAGGACACCCTCATTTAGCTGTTCTAATTGTCTCTTCCAGTTTTTACCCTTTATCCTCAGCCACAGAACAGTTGTATTTTTACTTTTTGCTAACTGTCATTGCTAAAAAAAACAACACTCTTGGCTTCTGCACAGTAGTTTGGGTTTTTAGCAACAGGGAGATCCAGTAGCATGCTGGATCCTTTAATTGGGGCTGTTCCCAGTTTTACGGAAACTTACAGCTCTTATCTGGAAGATCATAGTCCTCCCTGCAAATCTGTCTATTCAGTGTTTACATATGTATTAAGAATGGCAACTGGAGGATATGATTGATGTGTGTGTGTAAGTGTCATCAAGTCGCTTCCGACTCATGGCGACCCTGTGAATCAATGTCCTCCAAAATGTCCTATTTTTGACAGCCTTGCTCGGGTCTTGTGGCTTCCTTTATTGAGTCAATCCATCTCTTGTTGGGTCTTCCTCTTTTCCTGCTGCCCTCAACTTTTCCTAGCATGATTGTCTTTTCCAGTGACTCTTGCCTTCTCATAATGTGACCAAAATACGATAGCCTCAGTTTAGTCATTTAAGCTTCTAGGGTCAGTTCAGACTTAATTTGATCTATAACCCACTGATTTTTTTTTTGGCAGTCCATGGTATCTGTAACACTGTCCTCCATATCATATGATTGATAATCAAGGAAAAATAAAAACTTGGCAAAAAATCAAAGGACAAAAGAACATTCAATGGGTCTTATGCCATCAAATGGTGACAAGATTAAAGGAATATATAGCTGCAGGGAGAGGCCAACTAAGAAGGCAGATTTTGAGCAGTTAATAGTCACAAATACGTTTATTAGGAAAAAAGTATAAAATTATAAAATTCTGCTGCAATATGATGCTAGAACAGAGCAAGTTAAAGAGTGAATGATAAAAATTTCAGGAAAAATGGAATGCTTTTTATACATATATGGCTATACCCCAGATGAGCCTATACATATATTCCACAATATGGCTGAAAGCCTATTTTTAACTCCTCTCAGATCTAGAGACCTCCTTGGTTATACATTAACTGAAGCTTCCAAGTGATCATCTGTTCAAATTATGCAGCTATAATGTACTTACGTCTTACAGTTAACATCTACCTGGTTGAAGTCTGACCTCTAACATTTGAGGCTGTGCAACAATAAGATCCACTGTTTTCCAAGACAGTTTTTTCCAGGCACAAACAATGGATTCCATCTTCTTCATATATCTGAACTTGTATCTCCTGCTTCTAGTTGAGCTCCCTCTTTGAACCATTCCACATTAGCCTTGGGCTTCCCTGAAACTAGTTTGTTACAGATAGATTATTATGAAAGGAGTCTCAATTTTTCCATTATAGTTTCATTATTTTATTATCTGATTTCCTGAGCTTTGCCTTTGAAAGGAAGGCAACTACGCTGGTATAGATGACTGAACAAACACATGGGCCACCCACTGTTAATAAAACTAACAGTGCAGCCCTAAGAACACTTGCCTGTGAGTTATCCTCATCGAATAGTTTGAGTAGGATTCTGAGTAGACTTGTTTAGGATTGTACTGTGAAAAACTCATAAGGGTAACACAGAATGACAGGGTCAAAGAAAGCTATGTTGTTTGGAGAAAGACTACTTTGAAAATGTATTTAGAAAGTTGCACAGGCAAGAAAGACTATTGATGGGAAACATTCCATAGCACAACACAGGCAGGATAATGTTGCTGCAGTCGTCTTGTTTGTGGGCTTCCTAGAGGCATCTGGTTGGGCCACTGTATGAACAGACTGCTGGACTTGATGGGCCTTGGTCTGATCCAGCAGGGCCTTTCTTATGTTCTTAAAGGATTATCCCACCCATCTACCCAACTTGTGTTACTAAAGGGTTTGGCATAGCGAACCCTTGAATCCTGGTGGTTCAGCTCTAAGAGTAGGGATATTTTTAGCATACCTTCCTCCTTGGGTAGTGTGAGTGTTCTGGGGGCATTGGTGTTGGGGAATGCGTCTGCTGGGTTTAATTTCTGCTTCCTCGTTCCATTATCTTTTGAACAGTTAGGGGTTTTGTCCCCTTAGTAGACCCAGCTTAGAATGGCTTCCCCACCCCACCTGCAGCAACACATTCCAAGAATGCCATGGAATAGTGGCAAAATTGTGAATAAGATTCCACACATCAAGATCGTCTGACTGCTGTAGTCACATTCCCAATTAAATCCAGCCCCATCCAATTTCTGACCTCATTCGCCTTTTGTAACTACTTACCGTCAGAGTGAGAAAGTGCTTGATGCTGACAGCCTGAGTGGAAGGCTCAACAGAACTTTTGGTACCAAAACTACCAATTATGTTCCATTGACTTCAACTTTCCCAAAACAAGTATTTTCTAGCATTGCAAAATTCTTCACATTTCTTTTGCTGCTGCCAAGGTTCACTGAATTGCCACTGTGAAATTATATCCCACTGTGCTGCTCAATTTAGTCAAAAGGCAGGTTACTAATGATGGCACTGAAGTAGTGAGGTCACCTGATAATTTACCTCCTCCATCATCCTGAGCTAGCTCAAATGTTAATAGCTCCAGTTTCTTTTGGCCCAAGAAAACCACTGCCAAAATATTATTCCCTAAAACTGTGAAGTAACTTGTCCTGCCCCTACCAAGAGGGCAGCAGCCTCATTCTCTTCTCTATTTTCACAACAACCCTGATAAGGTAGGTTGGGCTAAGAGAGAATGACTGTCCCAAGGTCTCCCAGAAAGCTTCTGTGGCAGAGTGGGGAGTTTGTCTTAACTCTGGCTGTTACCACACTAGGTATTCCCAGCGATGTATCAAGAGTTTGAAAATGTTATAAAAAACATCGCTTTAAAAGGGTTTTTGGATGCCACGGCTAAAAAATGGTTGGAAGACGTCTTCACAGCTAAAGGGGCCAAACAAAGTGCGAACAGTATTTTTTATAACAGTTTCAGACTCTTAATACATCGCTGGGAATACATAGAAAGTGCGAACAGTATTTTTTATAACATTTTCAAACTCTTAATACATCGCTGGGAATACCTAGTGCGGTAACAGCCCATGTCTAGAGGGTCTTTGAACGCGGGCAAAAAGAGCTCTGTGCATTTGAGCGAGCCGAGGAGCTTTGCTCTAGAGGAGCTGTTCTCCGTTTAAGTGCCGCTACTCCAGGATTGGTAGAGAAGAAAGGAGCCTGTGATGATGACTTTAATTTCTCTGCTTGAATGGGAATGAGGAAATTCAAATATGTAAGCGTGTTTTTTCTTAACTGGAAATTGCTCTGCAAAAGAAGGCTGTTCAGTTGGTGTTGCTATAAATTATTATGTTTACAGATGCATTCTAGGTTTGCATTGTTACTTGCTGAAAACACAGTACTTGATATACTATATTTACGCAAAAAAGAAATCACCTTATGTGTTATATACGTATACACAAAATTATTGCTTGACATAACTGTTAAAGTTCATGCGAATACAAGATGACCATGTCTCCCCCCCCCTCTTTTTGGCGGTATACCTGGGGAAAAACCTAGTCTTGTGCTTGATTAAATATTGTTTATACAAATTAACCTTGTGTGCATGAAGGTGAAGTTTGCTTTGGCTGCTTGTTGCGTGATTTGTTGATGTACGCATGAACACGTGAAGCTGCCTTATACTGAATCAGGCCCTCGTTCCATCATAGTCAGTATTGTATACTCAGACAATACAGCGGTTCTCCAGAGTCTCAGGCTGAGGTCTTTCACGTCACTTATTTGCCTAGTCCCTTTAACTTGAGATGCCGGGGATTGAACCTGGGACCTTCTGTATGCCAAGCAGATGTTCTGCCACTGAGCCATGGCCCCTCCCCAGTTAAGAGCACAGGCCACCAATAATAATAATTTTATTAATAGGTATATGACCGCAGTTTTTGACCAAGGGAGGAGGAAAGGAAGGGAGGAGAAGACGAGGGAGGATAGGAAGCATAATACCGTATTTTTCGCTCCATAGGACGCACCTGACCATAAGACGCACCTAGTTTTTAGAGGAGGAAAACAAGAAAAAATCTAAGTTTCCTCTAAAAACTTGTCTTATGGAGTGAATGCCGGCTGGGTGCGTGCGCATCGGGACGGCGCGAGCCAGCGTTCCCGCCCCGACGGCCAGCTGGGAGGCGGGCAAGGCCGCACAGAGCCGGCTGGGTGTGTGCGCATCGGGACGGTGCGAGCCGGCGCACGCGCCCAGCCAGCTCTGTGCAGCCCCGCCCGCCTCCCAGCTGGCTGTTGGGGCGGGGAACGCCAGCTTGCGCCGTCCCGACGCGCACGCGCCCAGTTGGCTCTGTGCGCCCCGCCCGCCTCCCAGCTCACGCCATCCCGACGCGCACGCGCCCAGCCGGCTCTGTGGAGCCCCGCCTGCCTCCCAGCTGGCCGTCAGGGCGGGGAACGCCGGCTCGTGCCGTCCCAACGCGCACGCTCCCAGCCTGCATTCACTCCATAAGATGCACAGACATTTCCCCTCACTTTTGAGGAGGAAAAAAGTGCGTCTTATGGAGCGAAAAATACGGTACATAGTAAACATGATAAGGATAATACAATCTTAAGTTAACAATGCTAAAAATTAGGTATCAGCCCAATAAGTAAAAATCCTAACTAAAATAAACTGGGGGCGGAGCGAACTGACTAAAAATTGCCAGAGGTAGGTGTTGAGAGTTCTTTCTTCTTAAGAAATAATATGGCTCCCAGTGGGGATGTGTTGAGGGCCCTGCATATGTCTGCCTGTTAAAATCATAATCTGACTACAGAACACCAGAAATCTGATGAATTGGTTGCCTTGAACCTTCCCACCACTGTGATCTTGACAAGGTCCCCAGAGGGGTGTCCTCTTCAGAAGTGCCAAACGGGCTTGCTAACTCCTAGAAAGATTTTTCCAGCTACAGGCCTCCTTTAAAAGGGGAAATTAACCTCTGATCTGAAAGTCCAGCTAAAACTTTGCCTCGACTGTATGCCTGCTGTAATGGCTTTTGGAACACTATTGCTGCTTATTCCCTCTATTGTGCTATTAAGCGTAACACCAGCCCCTGTGTACAAGGTTGCTGTAAAGATGGTTGCAAAAATCTATGCAAAGCACATTGATTCAAGCATGTTAAAATATTTTTACTAGTTGGCATCTGTTTTTCTTTATAGTTGTATTTATTAGATGTTTAGTCTGCCTTTCTTGCTGACACTCAACATTTTATCCCGCCCTTCCTCCAGTGAGCTCAAGGGAGCATGCACGATGATCTCTTCCCATTTTGTCATTGCAGCAACCCCATTCAGAGACCAAGTGAATGACCTGGCAAGCGTCACATTTGTGTCGGAATCGAAACCCAGCTCTCCCAGGCTTGCAGTTAGGGACAGGGTGAAGGTTCTTTAAAGTACTAAAGACAGTACCGAGACTGGATTCTTTCATTAAAGGAAAATGCTGTTCCAGAGACCTATTTCCTATAGGTGTTTATCCACAAATGTGACTGCCATATGAACTTGAAATATAGAGTAGACAGGGAGAAGCTTTTCTCCCTCTCATAATACTAGAATGAGGGGTCATCTGCTGAAGCTGGAAAGTGAGAGATTCAGAACTGGTAAAAGGAAGCATTTCTACACACAGCGCATAGTTAAATTGTGGAACTCCCTGTCCCAGGATGTGGTGATGGCTGCCAACTTGGAGGGCTTTAAGAGAGGAGTGGACATGTTCATGGAGGAGAGGGCTATCCATGGCTACTAGTAAAAATGGATACTAGTCATGATGCACACCTATTCTCTCCAGGATCAGAGGAGCATGACTATTATATTAGGTGCTTTGGAACACAGGCAGGACAATGCTGCTGCAGTTGTCTTGTTTGTGGGCTTCCTGGAGGCACCTGGTTGGCCACTGTGTGAACAGACTGCTGGACTTGATGGGCCTTGGTCTGATTCAGCAGGGCTTTTCTTATATTCTTATGTTCTTAGATGTGGATACAGTGCTTATAGCTGTGAGTGCGGGGCTTCTGGAGGTGTTTCTAAAGGGATATGAGGGATACGCGGGTCCTGAAGCATTGGCTACCTTCATGATACTGTTCTTGGTATTTAGAAATGTGCCGTCTTGTCTTCAATTTGCATAATCCCAATTGATTTTTTTTTGTCTTGCTGAGAAATTGCATCATCTTGGTTAAACACTTCTCTGTACCTGGTTATATAAAGGGGACTGCACACTGTTGTGGTTACCTTTACAGCATTCCCTGGATGCAGTACAAATATATATTCCCAGTGTGGATTGGCTGCGGGAGTAACTTTGCACAAGGCGAGTGAGGAGAAAAATCCCTCAAATTGCAGGTCTCAATTATTGGTATTAAAGATTATTTGCAGCATTTCATTGAAGCAAACAGAGCTTTTAGGTATAAGCCTAATTCCAGATAACAGATACTCCATTATCACAGGGTGGATAATTGAACTGAAAAAAATCCAATCAATTACAAAGTCAGTTCAGTGTCCCTTTAACATAGGTGAATGTAGTCTACAATCTACAATCATATCATGTCCATCACTGAGTCAAAATTTAAATTAAAAAACAAAACAAAACAGAGCACAGTCCACATAATAACCTTTTATCAGGACTGACCATATGATATTCTAGCAGCATGTGGGCGTTTCAGTTCTCCAGAACTCTTCAGGCTGGATGCTATGAAATAAATGTCTGTAGCTTATGATCACTTATGGATGTCTGTGGCTTATGATCACTTTGAGTAGAAAAGCATCATTTTCTGCTCCCTGCTATATAGGTATCTGAGGATTCCTGAAATGCATTAAGGTGAAGAATTCTGCTGACTGCAAAGGGAGCTGTGCCCCCTCTCTTCTCCCCCTCCAGCTAAACTATTGTAAAGACACAATGACAAGCTGTGGATCATATTCTGATTTTCTTCTTCCCTCTTCCCTTCCCCAGGGTTTATCCACAATAGGTATTTTCTTCATTTTGCTGGTGAGTTTACCTGATCAGATGCTTGTTTTGTGCACTGAAAAGGGTTTTGTGTTTTCAAACCGATTCACATCATTGTTTGGTCAGGAAGGAAGTTGGCTATAACAGACAAGCCCACCAAAAGGTACCTTGTCAGCCTGTTTGGAAAGGTTTTTTGGGGGAAGTGGTCCAGAACCTGGCCTAGGTGAGAAGGCTGATTGTGCGTCCCACGGGTAATGAGTGCGCTTCCACCTTTGGCTCACAACTGAAGCTGTGAATGTTTTTCCTCCTCTCACCCTGTGGACTTTGGTCTGACTTGTGGATCCAGTATGCCTGGGGTTTGCTTGGATGCACTGAAGCGGCATTCTATATCTGCCTTCACCCAGCATGTTGCTTTGAGCCAGCTGAGTCACAAAGTGGAGATGATTGTGCATTAATCCAAGCTTATGGTCCTGTCATAAATTCTTCTTATTAATATAGGCTATATAATAAGTGAAGCCTGTTAAAGGCCCCAAGAGACACAAGCTGTAATGGCAGTGCTTCTGTTCAGGGATGAAGAACTATAGGAAATTCGATAATAAAAAGCTTATTCTTACTTTAGTAGCTCTAGGAACTGCTAAGCTTTCTGAAAGTGTGCAGTGGTGAAACCCCTTTAGTAGAGTAAACACTGTAGTTGGTAACTGTCTTGTATTATTTTGGGCACCACAATTTAAGAAGGATGTAGACAAGCTGGAACGTGTCCAGAGGAGGGCAACAAAGATGGCGAGGGGTTTGGAGACCAAGTCCTATGAGGAAAGGTTGAAGGAGTTGGTTATGTTTAGCCTGAAGAGGAGAAGGCTGAGAGGGGATATGATAATCATCTTCAAGTTCTTGAAGTGCTGTCATATAGAGGAGGGTGCCGAGTTATTTTCTGTGCACAACGATGCACACCCTGCTTTAGAGGCTGGCCTTTTTACACCACAGCAACATACATATAAAGCCCTGCATTAAAACACAGAAATAAAACACACGCATACAATATTTACTTAATGAAAACATCCCAGGCTGCTTCTTAATTTCTTCTCGCTGCAAAAATATAGCTGTTCCAAAGAGAAGCCTTGCCCAGTATTCAGCTTTTTAGAATATTGGTCTGTGACGCTGTGGTGAACTGGTGTGTGTTTTGCTACAAAATGATCCTGGTGTTTTAGCACTCTGCCAAAGAAAGAACTGTTCCCAGCGTGATGTAGTGGTTAAGAGCTGTGGACTCTAATCCGGAGAACTGGGTTTGATTCCTCACTCCTCCACATGAGTGGCATACTCTAATCTGGTGAACTGGGTTGGTTTCCCCATTCCTACACATGAAGCCTGCTGGGTGACCTTGGGCCAGTCACAGTTCTCTCAGAAATCTCTCACCCCCCCCCTACTCCTGTTGTGGGGAGGAGAAGGGAAGGTGATTGTAAGCTGGTTTGAGTCTCCTTGAAGTTAGAGAAAATTGGGGTATAAAAACCAACTCTTCTTCTACATTTCCCCACAGACAGGTCTGTCTGCTCATATCAGAATGTTTGAGTTGCCAGTTGAAGCCATGTGATCGATCAAACCAGTACTGCCTCTTGGTAGGCAAACTCTGTCTGTCTGGAAACCTGTCCTTCTGTTTGCTTATTTTCAATATTCCTAGGACCTGGAATTGGTCACATTGGCCAAATAGACCTGATTGCTCACCGTGTCCCCTCTCCTCCAAGCCTGGAAAGAAAATAATTTTGGTTTTGACCCCAGCTATTTGTACTGTTACCGGGGCTAGAATCTGCCCCCAAAATGTGTTTTTGGCTGTCTCCAAACAATCCATGATAGCGCAGCTGCTTAAGGCCTCCTCTGCTGTGACGTCACATGGCTCTTTCTCTTTGTCTTTTGATTATTTCTTAATTATTTGCTGCCTGAATACTTGGGCCCCCTCCTTTGGGAACAGAGATATTGTAGGATTTGCATGGTACCTGTATCCCCTGTTTTAACCTCTTGCTCTGCCTCTTTGGCCTTTGACTCTTGAGCAGACTTACATTGCACAGTATGTGGGAAATATTTGGTTCCTTTTAGTGGGCATTCTAGTATTGTCTGTTGTTGCTGAACACTTGGTATTTTGACTGTGTCACTTTACCAGTTCTCCAGCCCGGATCATTGTATTATTCCCTTCAAGCGTTTTTTTACTCTACCCAGATTCTTGGTCTTTCTTTTGAACTTGCAGAGGAAGCCTTATCACTTTGTCAATGGGTCCCTTATTGTGTGTACTTCTTGAATCCCAGTGTAAAACCTAAGCCAAGCATCTTCTTTTGGCATATGAGAGACATTGGAAGGAGGGTTTTCTTCTTTGTATTCAGGCTATTGTAGTGGGCTGAATTGGAAAGAGGGCAACATTCACACTGACTGGAGTCTATTAGAGTTCTATCGCCCTGCCCACATAAAGCGGCCTCCAATGTCCAGAGCTGAGTAAGGTGAACTTCATCTTGCTCACTGTTGGATGACTTTCCCTTTCTGAATTGGGAGCAGGCACTGCCTCCATGATTTCTGGCTTTATTTAGTCACCTGGCCAGCTGGAAATGCAAAATATAGAATCATAGAGTTGGAAGGGTCCACCGGGGTCCTCTAGTCCAACCCCCTGCACAATGCAGGAAATTCACAACTACCTCCCACCCCCATGCCCCCATGCCCAGAAGATGGCCAAGATGCCCTCCCTCTCATAATCTGCCTAAGGTCATAGAATCAGCATTGCTGGACTTCTGAAGAAGCAGTGAGGTTTTGTTTCAGGAAGCCACATTTCACAATGTGTGGGGACGCCCAGGGCTGCAAACATCGAGCCTTTCCATCAGCAGCTAATGGGTGAATTGAAACAGGACTGTGTGTCCTTTGTAAGAACTATTAACCAACAACATCGGGTGGTTCCTGTCTTCTTATGATTGTAATCAAAGTTGCTTCTTACCAGCTAATCATTCTTGCCCAACATATCTTAGGAAGTTGAAGGGTGGTTTGGGTCCTGCAAAGGTTGCAAAAGGAACCACAAGTTCACAGGTAACCTGACTGCCCATCAGTTAAGTTTGTGAATAGGTTTCCCGTCCATAGATCAGCTGAAACAGCAAAGACTGCGGAACAGGACAAGGGTAGAGCAGCCACCCCTCAGGATGGTGAGGGCAGATGAAGCGACATTAGGGAAGAGCAAAAATAAAATTGGGGGCATCTGTTCTTAAATTGAATTCCAAATAGGAGTGAAATCCATTTACCAAGTCCTGGCAAGGAAAAGCTTTACCCCTGACCATTTTGTCACTTGCCTCTCTACAGACACCCAGTAGGGTCCATCTTGATGCCCGAGGCATTATAGAATCATAGAGTTGGAAGGGACCACCAGGGTCATCAAGTCCAACCCCCTGCACAATGCAGGAAATTCACAACTTCCTCCCCCCCCCCACACCTAGTGACCAGAAGATGGCCAAGATGCCCTCCCTCTCATTGATAGGGGGAGCTTGCCTGGAGCAGAGTTCTGTACCCTGTGACCCTAGAGCTCCACGTGGCTCAGTACGGAGCCATGTGGCTCTTTAACAAAATCTTCAGGGAAGCAATCTTCAGTTCAGAAACTTGCCTGCCTGGCAGATATTTATTTATTTTATTTTACCCCTTTTATATCCTGCCTTTCTCCCCAATGGGAGCCCCAAACAGCTTACACTGAGCTCTTCTCAATTTTATACTCCTAATAACCCTGTGAGGTAGGTAAAGCTGAGTGTATGTGATTGGCCCAAGGTCACCTAGTGAGCATGCATGGTCAAGTGGAGATACAGACCTGGGTGTCCCAGACCCTAGTCTGGCACTTTAACCACTACACCACATTGCCTCTCAATTGCCACAGCTGCTCCCCCCAGTTTGTTTTTCTTTAAAAAGCCTTCGTGTATATGGCATGAATTAGGTAACGGAATGACAACTGAGCTACCTTTAAATCTCTCACAAATCATCCTCCAAATCTGCTAAGGAAAGGACTGGACCCTAAAGTGATGTCAGCGTGACCTATAGAGAAATGTCAGCTGAATTTTTCGAGTGAAAGTGTTGGCAGAGCAGCACAAGGCTGATGAAATATCAGCTTGTGAAATGCCTACTGTGTAAAATTGGAAAGTTACTAGCAAGTTGCCGTCACATACCCCCTCAGAATTGACTGAGAGGCTGCTCGAGACCAGCTACCAGGCTTTCTCTTTGATTCTCCAGTATCTCTAACAGATGAGACGAAACCAGCCAGGGGCATCACATGTAAGGTTGCAGTAGGGTAACAGCTTGAAGTGACTCAGCTGAAACATAGAGCTGGAAGGGACCTCAAAGTTTGTCTAGTCCAACCCCTGCACAACGTAGGAAATTCACAACTACTCCCCCAGTGACCCAGCCTGCTCTATGCCCAGAGGAAGGCAAGAAACCTCCAGGATCCCTGGCCAATCTGGCCTGGAGGAAAATTCCTTCCTGGCCCCAAATTGGCATTACCATGCGCAAAAGCTGTACTGTGCTACCAGAAAACCTCCCTCCCCTCCTGGGATCAGTTGAATGAAATTGGCTGAAAAGATCCTAAGTGTAGAAGCAAGTGCTCTGTCTCTCCAGTTCTTGTCATAAGAACATAAGAAAGGCCCTGCTGGATCAGACTAAGGCCCATCAGGTCCAGCAGTCTGTTCACACAGTGGCCAACCAGGTGCCTCTAGGAAGCCACAAACAAGACGACTGCAGCAGCACCATCCTGCCTGGGTTCCACCTCATCCAATATAATAGGCATGCTCCTCTGATACTAGAGAGAATAGTTATGCAGCATGACTAGTATCCATTCTAACTAATAGCCATGAATACCCCTTTCCTCCATGAATATGTCCACTCCCCTATTAAAGCCCTCCAAGCTGGCAGCCATCACCACATCCTGGGGCAGGGAGTTCCACAATTTAACTATGCGTTGTGTGAAAAAATACTTATAAGAAACTGTCCTTGTCCTGTCAAAGAATTATACAACTGTTCTGACTGTTACTCATATTTAGCTGGAGCCACTTGATGGTCAGTGGCGTTCAGACTTGATGGTCAGTGGCGTTCAGAGAAGCATCCTGATGGCCATCTGATGGCATTTCAAACCTGCTTCGTGGAACTAATGAAAAATTGCTTAGTTAGGCTATAAGCCATGCTGAGTTAGAATTGGAGCTGGGTGGTGGGGTAATAGCAGCGCTGTGGGGGATTATCATCTACAACAGGGGTGTCAAACTCAATTGTTACAAGGGCCGGATATGACATAAATGTCACTTGGTTGGGCCGGGGCATGCCTCGCCATCCCAGATTGAGGGGGGAGGTACTGCCTTGGCTGGCTCGCGGGCTGGATAACAGCCCTCAAGGGACCGGATCCGGCCCCCGGGCCTTATGTTTGACACCCCTGGTCTACACCAAGAAACTTTTATGTTAAATGCTGTAAACTGCTTCAAGCCTTCATTAAAAACTGGAATAAAAAAAATAGAGAGAAAGGTATTGCTTCTGATTTAATGACCACCCCTGTCATGAAAAACCATGTGTCTATGATTGGGTGAACTGCTTTGCTCTGTTGCATCTCAGCCGCTTCAGAAGAATTCCAAATAGTTCTTAAACACACCCTTACTAGGTAGGGGAGGCCTGAGGCTCAGCAGTAGAGCATATGTTTGGTATGCAGAAGAAGAGGAGGAGTTGGTTTTTATACCCCACTTAAGGAGGCTCAAAGCAGCTTACAATCACAGTCGCTTCCTCTCCCCACAATCCCTTCATCTCCCTTCTTTTATATGGAGTTGAGAGAGTTCTGAGATAACTGTGACTAACCCAAGGTTACCCAGCAGGTTTCATGTGGACAAGTTGAGGAATCAAACATGATTCACCAGATGCTTTTAACCACTACACCACACTGGATCTCAGGTCCCAGGGTCAGTCTGCTGACACCTCCAATTAAAAACGATCAGGTGGCAGGTGATCAATATACGAAGCTTGCCTTATACTGAATTGGTCAGTATTGTCTGCTCAGACTGGCAGCAGTTCTGCAGTTTCAGGTAGAGGTCTTCACATCACCTACTTTGTATTAAGTGCCTTCAAGATGCTGCTGACTTATGGCGACCTTATGCATGAATGTCTTCCAAACATCCTACTTAGGTCTTGCAAACTGAGGGCTGTGGCTTGCTTGATTGAGTCAAGTCATCTCGTGTTGGGTCTTCCTCTTTTCCTGCTGCTTTCCACTTTTCCTAACATGATTGTCTTTTCCAGTGACTCTTGTGTTCTCATAATGTGACCAAAGCACAATAGCCTCAGTTTAGTTGTTTTAGCTTCTAGGGAGAGTTCAGGCTTGATTTGATCTAGAACCCACTGATTTGTCTTTTTGGTGGTTCACGGAATCCAACTCTCCTCCAACACCTTATTTCAAATGAATCTACTTTCTTCCTGTCAGCTTCCTTCATTGTCCAATTTTCACACCCCTACATGGTAACAGCATGAATTAACTTGATTTTGGTCACCATTGACACAACCTTAAGGATTGTTGCCCTTCCCAGTCCCAATCTCCTTCTGATTTCTTGGTTGCAGTCTCCTTTTTGGTTGATGATGGAATGAAGGAATAGAAAATCTAATTTCAGTTTGATCATCATCAACCTTAATGTTGTGTAATTCCCCAGTAGTTATACCTTTTTTCTTCTTGATGGTCATCTGTAATCTTGCTTTAGCACTTTCTTCTTTAACCTTCATCCTACTACTTGATAGTTTTTATCTGGAGATGACGGGGATTGTATACCAAGCAGATGCTCTACCACTGAACCACAGCCCCTCCCTAATGTGATGTGAAAAACTTTTACCTAAGATCCTGGAGAGTCACTGCCACTCATAGTAGATAATAGTGTCCTTGGTGGCCAGTGGTCTGATTCAGTATAAGGCATCTTCATGCAGTGATGGTTACTTATTAAAAAGAAACTCCCGATGCTATATGGGTGCTTCGGGAAGATTCAGAACCAGCTTAATTTCTCTCTCCCTGTCCACCCCTCCATAAGCCTCAGTACTTTTTCTCAGATCTGTTTAGGCAGTTCCAGAATTTTGAAATAATTGCTGAGTCTGTTTTTCATGGTACAGAATTTGTTTTTTGGGGGAACTCAGAGAACCCCTGCTTTACATGCAGAAGGTCCTTGGCATCTCTCCCAGGAGAAAGACCTCAGGTCTGGGGAAAGACCTCTAGTCGAGGGCTTAGAGAGTTGCTGCCAGTTAGAGGACACAGGCATCTAAACAGACAGCTCAATAGTCTGACAGAATACAATACAGCCTCATGTGATGCTTGGCAGCGGTGCCAAGTATATACCGCCATGGCCACCTAGATCCTAAACACCTGCAATTGTACAAAGACAACATCCTCATTCATCCCTGGCCTTACGTGCTGATTGGGTGAATGGCCAGAAAAGTGCATATGATCTCCAAAAACATTCCCCCCCCCCAAAAAAAAACACTGGCTGCTCAAAAATCAAGCTCTAGAACTCCTCACCGAAAAGGGGAAAAAATAACTCATACTTAGACATAGGCACTACCCACTGGAGTGATGTCTTCCGGCAGGGCCTCTGAATTACGTTGAAAGCTGAAGCTTTATGACCTTGACTAGAAAAGCAAGTCTGAAAGTGAGGCAATTCCATCGCAGCTAAGTTGGTATCAAGCAACCAGCCTTTTAAACAGGTTGCAAAAAGCCTGTGGCAGTGGGATTCTTCTCTTTTCTTCTATATAAAAGAAGGGAACATTGTGTTCTCTGAGTCCTCCAAAAAACCAAATTCTGTACCATGAAAAACAGACACAAAATATGAGTTATATGTATTTTATTGTATTTTATTGATTTGGTATCTTTTTTTTCTGTCATATTACATTTGTTTGTCTGTTTGATTTCCTGTGGTATATTGGTTTTATGCTCAACACCTTTGGCCATTCGAGTTTAATAATAAAAGAAAAGGACACAAAACACACCATGGTTGCTAACAGAGTATATGCAAACATTAGTTTGTAATAATCAGTCATGGGGGTTTTCTGGGGGAATTCTCCAGTTAAAATTTAAATTATTTTAATGATGTTACAAAATTGGAATATTTGCAAAAGGCAAGTGCGCATTGTGCATGCACTGGGGTTTGTCCATGCTTCATACTCCACATTGAGCCCATCTAATGTGATTGATTTGCTGCTAAACAGCCCTGACAACTACAGATAAATAGACTGTATTTACACATGTGTGTCAAATTTCCACTGGAAATTTTTTTTGCCCCACATTGTAGAAAAAAAATGGGTGCACATTTGTCTTTGCTAGCATTTTGGTAACTGCTTTCAGGAAAGACGAGTAGTTATCTCTGTTTAGTTCCCTCTGTCTATGCATCGTGGACCAGGAATTGGGAGTGACCTTCTGTGATCTCTAGTTTGCAAGGCTTGTGTTCGATTGCTTAATTCTGCAGAAGTACAAAGGTTGGGGCCTCTTTGGTATTCAGGCTTATGCATATTCTCCCACTTCTGTGACTGCATTGTGCAAGCATGGCATTCGATACTAGGAGCAGGTTGATATCTGGAGATTCTTGGTTTACAAGGCTTCAACTGTATTTAAATGACATTAAAATGTTTTCTGAAATATTTTCTGGTTCTGTGCTACTGTCTGCTGTGTGCTCTGTTGACCAAACAACATGATAAACCAAATGTGTTTCCGTTGCATAACGCTGAATCAAGTGTTTTCACCCAACTACTAAAAATGGTTGTCTTGCAAACCCCTAGCAAATATCAATATTTGTATTCTCTTATTAACCTTCCCCGTTTTCTAACATTTACAACTTAACTAAAGTTATCAGAATAATCTTTAAAGACTGACAAATTTCCTGAAAGGATGTGCGATTGGTACATCTGTTTCTGGCTCTTTCTGTATTTCTGTAACTAGGTTTTGATGTCATAAGCTGCTGTGAGGTATATTATGTCAAAGCAGTGTTTAAAATCTTTTAAGGAATGATCACACAGGTTTATGTAATACGAAAGAAAGCTTGTCAAATCTTTCATAGCCATATTTTGTACAGAAGGTTCTCAGATTCACAAAGTCAAAAGAAGAGAAAGCTTGTACTTAATCAGCTTGTGGGCTTTAGTGAAACATAGACGAACTGTGGCCACCACAAAGGAAAGATGGTGAGAAATAATACGTGGGTTATCTCTGTTCTGGAGTATATTCTGTGCTGGGTGGGGTTGCACAGGTATACATGAGTGTGCATGTTGTGGTAGAGGCTGGGGCCAGGTCTTACCTACTCAAGCTGATTCACCAGCTACACCCTTTCCGGGTGTTGAAAAAATGCCCTAATATAGGCTGTTACCACACTTGTATTCCCAGCGATGTATTAAGAGTTTGAAAATGTTATTAAAAATACTGTTCGCACTTTCTATGTATTCCCACCAATGTATTAAGAGTTTAAAAACGTTATAAAAAATACTGTTCGCACTTTGTTTGGCCCCTTTAGCTGTGAAGACGTCTTCCAACCATTTATAAGCCGTGGTATCCAAAAACCCTTTTAAAGCAATGTTTTTTATAACATTTTCAAACTCTTAATACATCTCTGGGAATACAAAGTGCGGTAACCCCCTAAGTCCTGCTTAGATTATTAGAATGCACTGCACATGTGCCTGCCTAAGAAGAAGAGTTGGTTTTTATATGCCAACTTTGTCTACCACTTAAGGAAGAATCAAACTCACTTGCAATCTCCTTCCCTTTCCCTCCCCACAACGGACACCCTGTAAGGTAGGTGGGGCTGAGAAAGTGTGACTAGCCAAAGGTCACCCAGCTGGCTTCATGTGTAGGAGCAGGGAAACAAATCCAGTTCACCAGATTAGCCTCCATCGCTAATTTACATTCCTCAAATATAAACGATGGATACCAAATAAAAAGTGTACTCAAATAAAAAGTGAAGTACACTAAGTTTTAAGTATCCAGTTTTGAAATCAGAATTTCATTGGTTGTGCGCTGCCTTTCTAGCCAGTGAATCCCCGAGGCAACTGTAGAATGTGTTTTCCCTGGCTTGGGGCCACATATGCAGCTTCCAGGAGGCCATACCACAGTGCCAGCATCTTTAAAATTCACCTGGAATCTTCCTCCCAGTCATCGTTTCCACAAAGGTGTGCTTTGACTGCTAATTGTTTGGCTTTTGGCTAACGGTAAGGAGATAAAACCTCGCAGCACTTTTTAAGCTAGCGGAACTCTCTTTGGAGCATGGTGCAAGCAGGCATGAAATGGCTTGTTCACGCAGGCTGTCATCTGACGTACGACCGGAACTAAGCCCCTTCAGCCTGCTCCTGGTGGCAGGCAGATTGCGATGGGAGGATATCGGCATCTCAGGTTTGCTTTGTGGTAAGCCCTTGATGGCATAGGAATTTGCATAGGTAGCTGACACATGTTGTCAGTGAGGGGCCATGGCTCAGTGGAGGGGCCATGACTCAGAGGTAGAGCACCTGCTTGGCATGCAGAAGGTCCCAGGTTCAATCCCCGGCATCTCCAATTAAAGAGACTAAGCAAGTAGTTGATATGAAAGACCTCAGCCTGAGACCCTGGAGAGCCGTTGCCGGTCTGAGTAGACAAGACTTACTTTGATGGACCAAGGGTCTGATTCAGTATAAGGCAGCTTCATGTGTGTTCATGTGTGACCACGGATTTCACTGTTACTGAGAGGTGCACCTGTACTCACATTTGAACACATGAAGCTGCCTTCTACTGAATCAGACCCTTGATCCATCAAATTCAGTGTTGTCTACTCAGACCGCCGGCGGCTCTCCAGGATCTCAGGCTAAAGTCTTTCCCATCACCTACTTGCCTAGTCCCTTTAACTGGAGATGCTGGGAATTGAACCTGGGGCCTTCTGCATGCCAAGCAGATGCTCTACCACTGAGCTGCAGCCCCTTTACTCAACTCTGTTCGACTTCAAACTAACATGGCTATCCTCTGACATTTTTCCACTAAAAGCTTAAACGTATGGAGTAAAACATGCTAGTTATTTAAAATGTATAAGTAGCCACAAAGGTGTGTGTCTGCCTATATGTTTATTTAAAAAATGACCTGTTTCTCTCCTTCATTGTTGAAAGATGTAAAATTTCAAAGATAAAACTGGGATCCCAAGATAACTTACAATTCCTGTTAAAACAAAGTTTAAATTAAAAAACAAACAGCCTCCCAAAATAGTCAACAGACAGTGTCAAAATCGAAACTAAAATCATTAGAGTAGTTTGCCCTGACCTGGATAGCCGAGGCTATCCCCATTTTGCCAGGTCTCGGAAGCTAAGGAGGTCAGCCCTGGTTGGTATGTGGGTTGGTGACCACCGGGGAAATCCAAGGTTGTTGCTACGCAGAGGTGCACAACGGCAAAACACCCGTGAACGTCTCTTGCCTTGAAAAGTTACAGAATTACAGAGTTGGAAAGAACCACCAGGGTCATCTAGTCCAACCCCCTGCACAATGTATGACATTTACAACTACCTTCCTGCCCCCCCAACTGACCCCAACTCCATGCCCAGAAGATGGCATCAAAACCCCTCCAGGATCCTTGGCCAATCTGGCCTGGAGGAAAATTGCTTCCTGAATCCAAAGTTGCTATCGGCACTACCCTGGGCATGCAAGAAAGGACCACGAGAGCCAAACATTGACGCATCCCTTCCTGCAGTCCCTTTCATCGTCTTTCATGGCTGCGATTTGACGGCCGTGTGGAACAACATAGCTGTAACTGCATCCTAAAAGCGTACAAAAGGAATACTGACCTCTGTTGGTACTAGTGTACTTCTTTAGCCTCGGGTGGTGCTGACCCCCCCCCCACTCCACATACAGTAAAGTGTGCAGCGGTTTCTCCCTTTGAAGGATGTTCATATCGTAGGTGCGTGTCGTTCCCCGTTACTTCACCCCATTTCACTCTCCTCCGTAGCTTGCTTTCCTGCTTCTTCTGCACCAGACAGTCATAAATATTCATGGGGGCTTCCTTCATCCTTTCTGTCTTGTATACTTAGTTGATAGCCTGTTCCATCCCCCTCCCCCCAAAAGGATGCTTTGTCTTAGCACACCAGTGCCCAGTGAGCTAATGTTTGAGCCTCTGGCTTTGTGGTGGAAAATACCAGGGGCCTTGGAGAGCTAAAAACCTCCATTTGCATTGGGAAGATACTCTAAAGTTAGCTACCATTTATTGCATCTGAATAATTATTCTACAGAATTTTCAAATGCTTGTTTTTCTGTGCACCTCCTAATTAAATTTTTACCGCGAGCTCCCCGGCTTCCCCACCCTCTTCTTAACATGCAAGTCACAGGATCCCCCTGAACTCTTAAATATTCATGTTTTGCCTGGGCTGCGGCTTGTCATGTCCCACTGCTTCAGCTTCAGGGCCAAGATGACGCATACGGCTCCTGCTTTGTTAGAGCGCATGCTGGGCCTTTGTTTCAGCAGCCCCGTTAAACTTTGAAAGTATGTCAGAAGGGAGACGGGGTCACAGAAATAAAGATTTTGGGTGAGGATGCAGCGTGTATTTGGAGGAGAATGGGAGGGGGAAATCGGGCCTCCTGCGCTGCCGTTTACCTGTTTATTTTAGATATTTATACCCTGCTTTTCTCCACTGTGGGGACTCAGAATGGCACACAGCATCATTCTGCCCTCCTCCATTTTATCCTTTCAACAACCTGGCGAGGCAGGTTAGGCTGAGAGAGACTGGCCAGCCCGATGTCACCCAGCCAGCTTGCGTGCAAGAGTGAGGATTTGAACCTGGGCCTCCCGGCGGCCGAGTGTGACGCAGTCGACTATGCCACACTGCTGTGATGCTTAAGAGTTTTAATGTTGAGATGCTAAAATTAGGCTTTGGACCCTGATCAGTTGACTTGTGAAATACTCCATGAATTCACACACTCCTGGTTTTAAGAGCAGGCCACCCGCTGCCTGCAGTTCTTCTCTGTCCGCCCTGGCTCGTTCTGCTGGGCTTGCGTTGCAGCCCTCTGTTCTTCTAAACCAAGAGGGGCTGTGGCTCAGTGGTAGAGCATCTGCTTGGCATGCAGAAGGTCCCAGGTTCAATCCCCGGCATCTCCTGTTAAAGGGACTAGGCAAGTAGGTGATGTGAAAGACCTCTGCCTGAGACCCTGGCTTCTTAAATTAGGCAGATGGCAACCTGGGAGAGGGGCCTTCTCGGTCATGGCACCAAAGCTATGGAACTCTCTCCTTAGGGAGATTAATCTGTCCCCGTCTGTTGCCGTCTTTCGCCAGCAGGTGAAGACTTTTTTGTGTCATTTGGCGTTCCCTCAATGATCCCTCTTTCCTAACCATTACATCAATTGCTGTTTTTGTGTTTTTTATGTATTTTAACTGTATTTAATTTTTAATGATGTATTTTGGGGGTGGGTTGGTTTCAGTGGTTTTAAAATGTGAATTTGTCATACGTGTTTTAAATTGTTAGCCGCCATGGTGGCTCTTGTAAGGGCCGGAAGGCAGGATACAGATTTTGTACATAAATAAAATAAACGTGTTTAAATAAACAGAAAAACTGGATGTGGGGATTCTAGATGCGGCTCACATTGCTTTCTTGAAACATGCATTTTTATGATTGGTTTCGCAGCCAGTCTTCCGTTCAGGTACAGACAACATGCAGAGCCAGAGATGTTGACTAAAGGTAAAAGGATTAGAAAATTAACAAGTATTTGGAGAGAGCCAGCATAGAGTTGGAGCAACCACTATTTCTGGCTGATAGGACTGAATTGCTGCTTTATTTGTTCGCAGGCAAGCAGTGTCTCGTAGCGGGACTAATTTTCTAAAAAGCGATTAAGGGGTCAGTTTTGGAACCTTAATGCAGAGTTGTCTGAAGTACCAGCTAATGAGCTGAAACAGCAAAGCAGTACTGGTGCAGAGAATATCTCCTGCCCCTGTCTAGTTTTACTCTCCTGCTTCTCCCCCACCCCGTCCAATTCCTGAAGTTGCTACTCAGAGCAATTATGCCAATGACTTGCAATTACTGATTAGCACTGATTCCCCCCTCCCAATTGCTGTAGCTTCATACTGTTGGAAAGTGAGTGGAGCAGCAGAGGAAAGAGCATATGAATGGAAGCGGAAGAGAGAGCAGCTGTGGGAGAACTGCATGTTTTGGCATGAGAGAGAGAGGCTTTCTGTGTTGGGAAGACTCTGGGGTTTCGTCTGCTCAGCTCTGGGGTTTCTGCAGGGCTAAACCCTGGTAGAAAAACAGCTCCACTTATGCCCAGTGAAGTAGGCTAATCTTCATCAGAGGGAAGGAAGCACTCTCCTGGAGGTGTTGGAAAGTGCTGTCAAATCACAGCTGACTTAGTGACCCCATAGGGTTTTCAAGGCAAGAGACAAACAGAGATGGTTTGCCAATGCCTGCCTCTGCGTAGCAGCCCTGGACTTCCTTGGTGGTCTCCCATCCAAGTGTACTAACCAGGGTTGACCCTGTTTCGCTTCCAAGATCTGATGAGATCAGGATAGCCTGGGCTGTCCAGGTCAACGGATATGCAAGCTCAGACAGGATATGAACAGACTGCTGGACTTGATGGGCCTTGGTCTGATCCAGCAGGGCCTTTCTTATGTTCTTTCTTATCAAACTCTGTGTACTTCAAATAACTGTAGGATGGAAGGGGATACCTTGCCAAGCTCCTTGCTCATTCTTTTTTTGGCTGTCAAATCACAGGTGACTTACGGCAACCCCGTAGGGCAGTGATGGCGAACCTTTTAGAGACCGAGTGCCCAAACTGCAACCCAAAACCCACTTATTCATCGTAAAGTGCCAGCACTGCAATTTAACCTGAATACTGAGGTTTTAGTTTAGAAAAAACAACTCATACGTTAACATCTTATGCTCACAAGCATAAAATGATCCAAACAAAGTAAGAAAAGCAATCCCAAGTGCTTTCATTGATTTAAAATTATTTGGCAGAGAATTCCACACTTTAAGGATTTCATTTTCAGAACTAACTGTACTATCCTTTGTCATCCATAAAATTAAATCATGGCAATGACTGACAAACACCATTTTCCCCATCTTCATTCTCAAAACTCTGCAGGGGGGCTTATTGTTGAGTTGTGCATCTGAGTGGCAAGTCCAAGGCAAAACCTCCCATTCACAAATGGACAACAACCCCCCCAATGCAGTTTTGAGAATCTGGATGGGGTAAATGTGCATCTCAGTGGCAAGTCCAAGGCAAAACCTCTCTTTCACAAATAGACAACCCCCACCCATGCAGTTTTGAGACTCTGGATAGGGTAAATGTGCATCTCAGTGGCAAGTCCAAGGCAAAACCTCTCTTTCACAGACAACCCCCCCCCCATGCAGTTTTGAGACTGGATGGGGTAAATGTGCATCTCAGTGGCAAGTCCAAGCGAAAGAGCCTCCCGCCGCCAGCCTCCCGCAAGCCTCCCGCCGCCCTCTCCGCCTCAGCAGCAGCGCCGCCGCCCCACCCAGGCGCCGCTCTGGACCTGCCGCCGCCACCGGCCGCTCATGCTCGGCCCCGAGGGCTGCCCTGCCGGCCACACCGCTACGCCCGCCGAGTCGCCCCCGCCCCTCGACAAAGTTGGCTGCGGCGTGGCGGAAACGTGCGCCGAGGCCGCGAGGAGGGGCGGAGGAGGGGGTCGGGCAGCCAAGGGGGCGGAGGAGGGGGCGGGGGCGACTCAGTGGGCGTAGCGGTGCGGCCGGCAGGGCAGCCCTCGGGGCTGAGCATGAGCGGGCGGCGGCGGATCTGGAGCGGCGCCTGGGTGGGGCGGCGGCGCTGCTGCTGCTGCTGCTAAGGCGGAGCGGGGCAACGGAGGCAGATGGCGTCGAGGCCGCAAGGAGGGGGCGGGGGACGGACGGGCGACGGGCGGGGGGGCCCGGCGGCTCCATGCGTGCCCATAGAAAGGGCTCGGCGTGCCGCTTGTGGCACGCGTGCCATAGGTTCGCCAACACGGCCGTAGGGTTTTCAAGGCAAGAGACGTTCAGAGGTGGTTTGCCGCTGCCTGCCTCCACATCACGCTCTTGGTATTCCTTGGAGGTCTCCCATCCAAGTACTTGCCAGGGTCGAGGCTGAGTGTATGTGATTGTCCTAAGGTCACCCAGCAAGCTTCTGCGGCAGAGTGGGGATTCGAACCTAGGTTTCCCAGATCCTAGTCCAACACTTTAACCGCTACACCACACTGGCTGTCCACCTTGCTCACAGGGGTACTTTACTTGCCCCAGGCTGGTAGCTTACTGCTGTGGCTTGATAGTCACTGTTCACCGCCAAACAGGCTAGTCGTTCAATTAATGGTTGAAGCATAGTGAGTCCTCTTCTGCTGCAAGCAGACATGATGTTCCCGACTGCTTGGATCAATGTGGGCAGCAGCAACTCAGTACCAGAAATAGCTTTCCAGGCTGGCTTTCAGAAACGCTCTTAAAACGGCTGGTATTTTGGCATGGGATATGCTGTCCTTTCCCCTCTAGGTAAATTGTAAATTTGCTTATTAAATTAAAAGCAAAAATGGTAGCCTAAAATGCAGAAAGAGCTTGTGGATAGTGTGTAGTGGACAGTACAGGTTGAGTATCCCTTATCAGGACATCCCTATATCCGGACTGATCGGAAAACTTTTTGAGTCGGCATGCAGGCATTACTCACAGGCCCTCAGCAGCACGCCAATTTCTAATGGTTCAAGGTACACAAAATAGTTAAAAGTTATTGTTTAAAATTACATTCAGGCTATGTGTATTTAAAACATAAATGAATTTCATGTTTAGATTTGGGTCCCATACCCAAGATATCTCATTATGTACGTGCAAATATTCCAAAATACAGAATGAGCCGAAATACGGACCACTTCTGGTCCCAAGCAGTCCAGATAAGGGTTACTCAACCTGTATCTGAAAGCACCTTCCTTTTACAGATAAGTCTTGTGTATTTTAGCTTGAGGCTGCTGAAGTAGGCATGGTTCGTGGGGCAGAGGCTCTCAGGGACTAGACCCAAGCATCTTACTCTCTGGCTGGGTTCCTCAGAATACACCTTGTACAGAATCAGACTGGCAGCAGTGGTCCAGGTTATCCGGCAAAGGTCTTTCACATCACCTACTGCCTGGTCCTTTTTTCCCATGGGAGTTGCTGGGGATTGAACCTGGGACCTTCTTCACGCAAAGCAGAGACTGTTCCGCTGAGCCACGGCCCCTTGCAGCATTTCTTCTGTATTGTGGAGGGCTAGCCCTCTGCTGTGGGGCGTATTCCTCTGATGCTGGCTGCTTTTCAGGTCAGAGCAAGGCACTTGTCTTCCATGAATGGAAGTGCCCAGTGGTGTAGGAATGTACTCTGTATTTAAAGTTAATTATCCTTTCTCGTCACCTTTAATAAAACTCTGTACCCAACACTGCCTGGCAACAAAAGACTTCTAATCAGTCTTGAAAATAAGATGGGAACTTTTTTTTTTGCATAATCTAATAGGTCTCTTCCATCTCAAGTTCTTATCAATTTCCCCATGTGCCTCATTACAGCAAAAATACATCTTGCAGATGTGGAAGCATCATCCGTTAGGAACGGCAAAGAGGGATTGTAGAGGCCTCTTGCCAACCACTTTCATTAGCGGAGGGCCATGGAGTGGCAGGCACTCCAGTAGGCTTTGTGGTGGAACCTTTTTCAGACTGGCAGACTATCAGTGTCTTTCACCCAGAAGGTATGACAGTTGAAGGTCTGGTTTGAGAGTGCCAGCCAAGTACGTTTAAATTTCTGCATTGAACCTCAGCTCAGCTATGACTGCCTGCCTTTAGAGAGCCAGTGTGATGGAGTGCATCGTATGTTAGACATGAGTCAGGGTGACCTGGGTTCGAATGTGGTCATAAGAACATAAGAAAAGCCCTGCTGGATCAGACCAAGGCCCATCAAGTCCAGCAGTCTGTTCATACAGTGGCCAACCAGGGGCCTCTAGGAAGCCCACAAGCAAGACGACTGCAGCAGCATTCATCCTGCCTGTGTTCCGCGGCACTTAATATAATAGGCATGCTCTATTGAGACTGGAGAGAATAGGTATGCATCATGACTAGTAGCCATGAATAGCCCTCTCCTCCACGTCTCCTCTTAAAGTCCTCCAAGCCGGCAGCCATCACCACATCCTGGGACGGGATGTTCCACAATTTAACTATGCGATGTGTGAAGAAATATTTCCTTTTATCTGTTTTGAATCTCTCACCCTCCAGCTCCCGACCTTAAATTTTATTGGATAGCTTTGAGAAAATCATCACCCTAAGTTATACCACAAGATTGCTTGGATGAAATTGGACAGTCCCTTGACTCCTTGGAGGAGGGGAGGGTTAGAAGTGGTGGTGGTGGAGCGTGCCATCAAGTCACAGCCAACTTATGACGGCCCTGTAGTGTTTTCAAGGCAAGAGGCGTTCAGGGGTGACTTGCCATTGCCTGCCTCTGCCTAGCGACCCTGGACTTCCTTGGTGGTCTCCCATCCAAAAACTAGCCAGGGCCGACCCTGCTTAGCTTCCAAGATCTGATGAGACCAGGCTAGTCTGGGCCATCCAGGGCAGGGCAGGAGACGTTCAGAGGTGGTTTGCTATTGCCTGCCTGTGTGTATCGATCCTGGACTTCCTTGGTCGTCTCCCATCCAAGTACTAATCAGAGCTGACCCTGCTTAGCTTCCAAGGTTGAACTAGCCTGGGCCGTCCAGGTCAGGGTTCCGGGACAGAAATGGGGTACACTTAATATCTGTTGGGCATTCTTTTGAGTGTAAGGTTTTATTCCAGTTCTGAGTGTGCCTGCAAATGGACTATTTGAGAGCAGTTGCGTTGCAGAGAGGGTTGTGTGTGTGGGATTCATCCTAACCCACCTTAGAGCAGTCATTTCATTAAAAACAAGGCACTGTAACCCACCCATATAAAACATAGCAGTTTGGTAGAATTCTGGCCCAAGATGGGTTTGAAAGCCTTACTCCTCCAGGTCTTGCTCTCTCTTCTGCTCACCCTCTCTGCTTGCATCCCAGTGACCGAGATAGTATCTCTAAATGATTTGTCTGAAACGAAGCAGCAACTGATTAAGCCCTCAGTTTGTTATCACCCTTCCAAACTGAAAACTATAAAAATACCTCAGAATGATAGCACAAAAGCAAGCCTTTTCATAGCAAGCCACAGGAATATCTTCTGCGAATAAGACTCTATTACCGCTCAAATTGCCTGATTAGCTATGACGAGGAGATAACTTTCCTGGACCATCAAGAGTATCCAGACTCGTATCAGCCTCTTATTTTTTATAGCACCTGTGTGCAGATAGCATCTTGGGGGGAAAAATTAGACGCTGCCCTAAGCAGTGTTTCTTTAATGTAGTTACTGTGCAGCTGACCACTGGGAATGCTACTATAGCAACAGCAGTCACATTCTTAATTAGTAAAGCCCGAGCAGTCCCAGGGTCTGAGAGAGAGAGAGAGAGAGACATTAATGGCCAAAGCTGCCAAGAGGAAGGGGGAATCTACAGTTGCAGGAAAGGCTGGCCCTCCCTTGCACAACTTAGAATCATAGAATAGAATCCTAGAGTTGGAAGAGACAACCAGGGTCATCTAGTCCAACCCCCTGCACAATGCAGGAAATTCACAACTACCTCCCCCCTACACCCCAGTGACCCCTACTCCATGCCCAGAAGATGGCCAAGGTGCCCTCCCTCTCACCATCTGCTTAAGGTCATAGAATCAGCATTGCTGACAGATGGCCATCTAGCCTCTGCTTTAAAACCTCCAGGGAAGGAGAGCTTGCCACCTCCCGAGGAAGCCTGTTCCACTGAGGAACCGCTCTGACTCTAACTTTTTGGATTTGAGAAAATGTAGCAAGGATAGGAGTAGAAAAGAGATCAGATGAGTTCTGAGGGTGGAGAGGGATAGATTAACTCTCATGTAGCATCTGGTGCAGCAGCCAAGGACAAGCTCCATTTTCTTGACTGCTGTGGCATTAGCTGATGAACATGGGCTGCGTTCTGGCCGAAAAGTTACCAGCCCAAATGAGGCAGGGGCGGGGGAGGCTCCTAGCAAGTGGTATGGCTCTAGTGAATTCAAGGCAAAAGACGGAGTGTTCAGCACAATCCTGAGGCAGAGGTTTGCTGTCAGAATCTGTGAGTGCACTTGAACCATGATGCTGTAATGGTACTATAAAGTACTGTAAGACTTTGTTCTAATGACCACCGTAATGCTGAGTTTCACCCTACAGACTTGGGGTGCATGGGTGGTGTGCGTGTGTGAGAGAGAATACTGTATTTTTACAGAACTCTGTTAACCTTTAGAAGCAAAGTGCGCATAAAGTGGTAAGGTGGGTAAAGAGTTTATTGCAGGGGTGTCAAGTATAAGGCCTGTGGGTTGAATCTGGTCCCTTGAGAGCTCTTATCGGGCCTGAGAGCCAGCCGAGGCAGCCAAAACTCCCTCTCAATCTGGGCTGGCGAGGCATGGCCCGGCCCCACCAAGTGACATTTATGTCCCATCCAGCCCTTGTAACAATTGAGTTCGACACCCCTGGTTTATTGTTTGTTTGCCCTGCTTGCTGGTATCCCATTACAAAAGGTGACATATTTTGAAGAGAGGACTGTATTAAGTGTAACTGGATTCTCAAATCCCACTCCTGTGAAAACTCCTTGAACTCACGAGTGGGTGTTCTTGCATGATAGAAACCTGTACATGTTGAGAGTGGGGCCCGTTGCCTTTATTTAATTATAGGCCCAGTGAGAAGTGGTCGTTGTTGATTCTCATAATCTCTGCAGAAGCGCGCTTTGCTATCTGACACTTTAATAGTAATCAAGGAGTTAAAACAGAATGCCGAGGCGTCCTGGTAAGTTTAAGAGAGAAATCCTTCGCAGGAAGAAAGGATCCCATATGGAGCCTTGCACATGACCGTTACGTTGGCTCAAGATGGGCTTGATGTGTTTTGCAGATCTGAAAACTCAGACGCCAAGTGGTTGAAGTCCGGCAACAAGAAGGCAGTCGAAATGACCCCCCGGTGTCCAGAGTACCTAATTTTAGACATTTCCCCGTGACTTTCAGTATGAAATCAAAGCGCTGCAGCAAATGTAGGTCGGATATCTTTTCTAGCAGAAAAAAAAAATCATCCTGAAATTGCCACTTTCTTCAAGAGTCCAGCTCAACCCTTAAAGGTACAAAAATAAGAAACTGGAAGGGGAAGGGCCGTGGCAATATGGAAACCGCATGCAGCTCCATTACGGCAAAGCAGGAAAGTGTTGATAATGAACGAATGCAGAGGAAGCACTGATTGACTCCAGTGATGGTCACAGTAATCCACATCTCTCTGCATTTTGCTTAAATAACTGTAAATAGGAACAAATGTTAAATGCTGTCACTTAATCCTTGCCCCCAAGACACTTCATAATTAGAACACTAGTCAGTTGACTGCTTCTTTAATTGTACGGAACCTTATTGCTAGGATTTCAGTTGGAACACCTAGAATGTATCTTAGGTTGCGCTGTTTTAACCTCTCGATTCTTTTCTTTTTTTCTCTTCCAGTGGGGAAGACCTCGCTGATCACCAGGTTCATGTATGACAGTTTTGACAACACCTACCAGGTAAGAACTCCAGATGCGCTCTCGTTTGAGGGCGTTGGTCACTGTCTCCGTCGGGAAATGGATGTACTCCATAAACACACACATGAAGCTGCCTTACACTGAATCAGACCATAAAAGGCAGTATTGTCTACTCAGACTGGCAGCGGCTCTCCAGGGTCTCAGGTAGAGGTCTTTCACATCACCTACTTGCCTAGTCCGGGAAATGCCGGGGATTGAACCTGGGTCCTTCTGCATGCCAAGCAGATGCTCTACCACTGAGCCACTGCCCCTCCCCTAGCTTGGTGACAGAGCTGCAGAAGGGCTCCTTCCAGATGTCCCTGTGCTCCAACTATGGTAGGCAGGCCGCCACCTGCTGACTGTCCTGCCATTCAAGCTGGCCTTCTTGGCATCAACCAGAGCCTGGGGCCTTTTCCATTGTGGCTCTGGCTCTGTGGAATGGGCTCTCTGAAGAGGTGAGGAGGGGGGCCCTCCTTGGAGGTCTTCAGGAGCCGCTGCGAGGCCTGCCTGTTTGCCAGGGCGTTTGAGGAGGTTTGAACATCAGGCATCTTTTAAGAGGATGAATGGGGAGAGATTTGAGGTTTGCTGTTCTATTTTTGGTTTTTATACAATTCCAAAATGGGGAAGAAATGCTGTAGCACGTAGATATATGAAAACAAACAGCAAATCAGGCTACTACATACAACAATGCCAAGAAATTGCATTCACATTAAAGAATCAATCACAAACCAATAATAAGCAAAACCTTATAAATATTAAAGTCCTTGTTCAACTTTTGTTATAAGTCAGATTCTTGCACTGTTTCTGTAAAGTCCATAGCTTATTATTTTGTGTAAATACACATTGCCAAGTCCATCCTTCTTCTCTTCTTTTATTCTCTACTATTTTTGGTTTTAGCTGGGGATGTTTAAACTGTTCTTGTTAGCAACCATAAGGAAAGGCATTTATTAAATTAAATGTTATTAAGTGTTTTAATTAATATATAAATGCTCAAGGTTGTCACATTAATGGTAGGCCAGGGCTCTTGAATGCTGCTCTTGAAAAAATCTCAGGCGCCTCACCATCTGCTACTGCTGGTGTCAAGGAGTTGGGAACTCCGGCATCCTCGCTTCCACTTCTTTGTTCCTGTCCATTCCACAAACGAGTGGTTGAATTTAAGAGGGCTCTATTTGTGGGGGAGGGGGGGGGAGGAGAGAGGCCAGAAAATTTTCACAATGAAAGCGATTCCTCAGTGGAACAGGCTTCCTCAGGAGGCAGTAAGCTCCTTCCCTGGAGGTTTTTAAGCAGAGGCTAGATGGCCATCTGTCAACAATGCTGGTTCTATGACCTTAGGTAGATCATGAGAGGGAGGGCATCTTGGCTATCTTCTGGGCATGGAGTAGGGGTCAATGCGGGTGTGTGTGGGGGAGGTAGTTGTGAATTTCCTGCATTGTGCAGAGGGTTGGACTAGATGACCCTGGTGTTCCCTTCCAACTCTATGATTCTATAAATATATTTCTCAGGGTCGCCCAAGCCTCTGACCTGCTCATGATTTGACAGTTTGAAGTCATGGAAAAATGGACTGGTGTCAGCTAAAATGCACAAATTGCACTTTTAAAAGTTAATGTGTATGCATTACTAGCTAACAATATTTGCAAAGCAACAAAACAACCTGCAGTAGATATTTTCAAAATAAATTGTTCTTTTGCAAGTTAACTTTGAGTGTGTCCCCGAGTGGGGATTTGGACTTCATGAGTCACTTTCTCTTCTGAATTGCATTCTTGTGTTTTAGCAAGTAGTCTTTTTTAATGTACTTTATTTTTAAAAAACCAAATAAAATACAATACTAGAGTCTAGAACAGAAATTACTAAATACATCAACAACAAAATATACCACAGAAACTTTAGCAAGCAGTCTTGTTGGCCGGATAAGGGAGTTGCCTCCTCTCACTGGGTGAATGTTGTGGGGGAAGAAAGGAAGATAGGCTGTGGCATAATGCTAGGGTTGCCAGGTCCCCCCCTCTCCACCAGCGGGAGGTTTTTGGGGCAGGGTAGGGGTGGCGATCCAGCACTCATGGCTGCGCGTGACGCGATTACATCACTTCAGGGTTTACCCCAGAAGCGCCACATTGTGACGGGATGCTTTAGCATTCAAATCCCTGGGGGTTTGAGTGCTAAGGCATCCTGTCATGATGCGGGGCTTCCAGGGGAAAACCTGGAAGTGACGTAATCGCATCGCGCATGTGATTGCCGCTCCAAGCAGCCTGGGGAATTGGTGGGCAATTACCAACCAGAACCAGCAACCTGACAACCCTACGTAATGCTGATCCTCCTCAGCTGTGAACTTCTGTAGACACACAGGTCTAGTTCCATATAGTAGAGCCCCCATCAGACCTTTGGTATGTAGAACCATTGTCTTCTGAAGTCAGTCTCAGTGACACTGGAGAAAACTTGGAAGTGACAGACCTTTTGGATGCCCTGCCTTGCCAGCCCCTGAAAAGAATGGGGGTCTGCATCTGGAATGCCAAAGGGTGCCACCGTGATAGAATAGGAACTAAATTTGGAAAACCGGTTGGCTGTATCCATACATCAGTCTTTAAGGTATATTATGACTGCAAAGCTAAGTCATGGGACTTTGCCAAGGTGAAGAGTGGCTTCCTGAGGACTTGGTTCATGCTTGAAGTTGTGAATGCTAATTCTGCCAAAGATGTACTGGGCTCCTCTTAGTACTATGACAATGATCATGTATTCAAACTACAGCAGTAGTATGGGACCAGTTAATACCAGTGGCATTCAGCTAACCCTGGTTTGGGCTATTTGTGTCAGGTGTCAGGTGTATCTGTTCCCTGCTTTCTTGAACCCAAGAATCCTTTGGTCCTTTGCCTGCCTCAAGCAATCCACAACAAAATATTTCAGTTCCATTTTGGAAGGTGCTCATTTTTTGAAACCTATGTGTCATTTGTGTCTAAATATTTTAGATTTGTAGCCAGTGTGGTGTAGTGGTTAAGAGCGGCGGACTCTAATCTAGAGAACCTGGTTTGATTATCTTCTTCTCCACATGAAGCCTGGTGGGTGATCTTGGGATAGTCACAGTTCTTTCTGAACTCTCACAGCCTCACCTACCTCACAAGATGTCTGTAGTGGGGAGGTGAAGGGAAGGCGATTGTAAGCTGCTTTGAGACTCCTTTTGGTAGAGAAAAGCAGGGTATAAAAACCAACTCTTCTTCATTTGAAAGGCTTGAGGATGGTAAAATCATGAAAAGCTAGAACATTTAGCATTATTTGTTACTTTACCAACTGTACATTGCAGCCGCCCACAGATGATGCACTTAACTAGAGACACCAAAAATCTGTCTAAATAGAAATGCCTTGTAATGCTTGAAAAGGACTCTGTTTTTGGCAAGTCATTATATGGTTGTCTCAGAGTTATAGTCCCTGGGGATGCCCTTCTGTGTGCTTGCTGTTGAAATTGGCATGCTTGGTGAGGAAGTAGCCCCTTAAAATGTAGGCTAACGGGCTGTTACCGCACTAGGTATTCCCAGCGATGTATTAGGAGTTTGAAACTGTTATAAAAAATACTGTTCGCACTTTGTTTGGCCTCTTTAGTCTTCCAACCATTTTTTAGCCGTAGTATGGCAAAACCCTTTTAAAGCGATGTTTTTTATAACATTTCCAAACTCTCTTGATACATCGCTGGGAATACCTAGTGCGGTAACAGCCAAAGCCAAAACCTCCCAGTGTTTGCTGCGCCTCAGCACAGGTATTCTGAGAGCTACTGCCTCTGAACATGGAGGTTCTATTTAATCGTCATGGCAGTGAGCCATTGGTGAACATATCCTCCATGACTTTTTCTACTCTTCTTTTACATCCAGCTGAATGAGCGGCCATCACTAAATCTTGTGGCAGTGAATTCCACAAGCTGCCCATGAGTCCAAGGCTAGGCTCAAGGACTTAAACTCCAATGGAGAGATGCCCTCTCCTTTCTACTCCTCATTTTTTTAAAAAAACAAAACCTCCTGGGATGCTTTCCTTTGTTTTAAAATTCTCTCTAAAGAATCTGTCTCCTTGCGATTATGAATGGGTCTCTCCACATCCTCAGCATCATTTGGCCTAATAGACCAATAGAAATTCCTGCTGGGTCAGCAGAATTAACGATGCGGGAGGACTCAGATGTGCCTCTGGCTTCCTAGCGGAGCAAACATCCTTTGCATTTCTGCCTGCTGTAATTACCGAGCCGTTAAAGCGGTTCTTTTATGTAATAATCATCTGTCTTTCTCCTGGTCCTCTCTCAGTTCTGTTCTTCTCCGTTGAGTGCGTGCCCTAGTTTTTACTTGGAACTCTGACCCCACCCCTCCAGCATTTTATCGCAATATGGCTGTCTCCACGGAAAGGAAGTCTAACATAATAAACAAAGCAAGTGCAAAGCGAATAGCTCAGTAATAAGTGAGGAGAGCCAGTGTGAATACCAAGTCCTATAAAGAAAGGTTGAAGGAACTGGGTATGTTTGGCCTGGAGAGGAGAAGACTGAGAGGGGATATGAGAACCATCTTCAAGTACTTGAAGGGCTGTAGAGGATGGTTCCGAGTTGGTTTCTGTTGCCCCAGAAGGTCGGACCAGAACCAATGGGCTGAAATTAAAAGAGTTTTCAGCTAAACTTCCTGACTGTTAAAGTAGTTCCTCGGTGGAACAGGCTTCCTCGGGAGGTGGTGGGCTCCCCTTCTTTGGAGGTTTTTAAGCAGTGGCTAGATGGCCATCTGACAGCAATGCTGATTCTATGACCTTAGGCAGATCATGAGAGGGAGGGCAGGAAGGGATGAGCTAGTGCTCAGCTCTTGTGGCCCTTTCTTACATGCCCAGGGGAATGCTGATTGCCACTTTGGGGTTAGGAAGCAATTTTCCTCCAGGCTGGATTAGCCAGGGATCCTGGAGGATTGTTTTGGCCATCTTCTGGGCATGGAGCAGGGGTCACTGGGAGTGTAGGGGGAAGGTAGTTGTGAATTTCTTGCATTGTGCAGGGAGTTAGAATCATAGAACTGGATGACCTCCTAGTCCAACCACCAGTTGAACTAGATCAAAGCTTCTTAAACTGTATGTTGTGACCCCATATTGGGTTGTGTAATTGAATGTGGGGATCGCAAAAAATTTGGCAACAGTATAAATTTCTTTGTGATTTATTATCAGTAAATGTTTGATTTGTATACCTACTGTATATACCTGTATACCCGGGCTCGCGTAAAAATTTATCAGGCGAAAAGGGGGCGTGAGTGGAAAAAGTTTAAGAAGCCCTGGACTAGATGACCCCCTGGAGGTCCCTTCCAACTCTATGATTCTGTGGTGTAGTGGTTAAGAGTGGCGGACTCTAATCTGGAGAACCGGGTTCAATTCCCCATTCTTCCACACAAAGCCTGCTGGGTGACCTCGGGCCAGTCACAGTTCTCTGAGAACTCTCTCAGCCTATGCGGAGGCAGGCAATGGCAAACCACCACTGAACATCTCTTGCCTTGAAAACCTTACAGGGTTGCCAGAAGTCAGCTGTGACTTGACGACATTTTCCACCACCACCAAGTGGGGAGGGATATTCTGGAACAGATGTGCTCACTTTCTGTATGCTGCGCATAAGGGACAAGTAGCAGATCCCCCACCCCAGTATTAGCACCTGCCAATGAACACACAGAGCTGCCCTTATGCTGAATCAGACCCTTAGTCCATCAAGGTCAGTATTGTCTAATCAGACTGGCAGTGGCTCTCCAGGGTCTCAGGGAGAGGTCTTTCACACATCATTTACTGCCTGGTCCTTTTTAACTGGAGATGTTGGGGATTGAACGTGGGACCTTCTGCATGCCAAGAAAAGGCTCTGCCAGTGAGCCACCGCCCCACCCCTAACAACAGTTCTTCCAGTCTTGCCCTGGGTTTAGAATCGTGATGCCACTCTGTTGGTGTGAGCTCCTTCTCCCTTGTTTTTTTCCGTCTGCTTGCTAGTGAAGTGTAGCAGGGTCATGGTCCTTGGCTTCCTCCCTTCATATCAGTGGGAGGAGAGGAGGAGAGGGGCTGTGGCTCAGTGGTAGAGCATCTGCTTGATATGTAGAAGGTCCCAGGTTCAATCCCCGGCATCACCAGTTAAAGGGACTAGGCAAGTAGGTAATGTGAAAGACCTCTCCCTGAGACCCTGGAGAGCTGCTGCTGGTCAATAGACAATAGACAGTAGACAATACTGATTTTGATGGACCAATAGTCTGATTCAGTATAAGGCAGCTTCATGTGTTCATGAGTGTTTGTGGACTCCACACCACAGGCAGCTACCATAGCAGGTTGTCTAGCTGGGAAAAGGAAGTGCTGTTTTATTGGGGGTTAGAAGAGCAGCAGAGTGAAGGGAGAGGCTCACTTGTTGAACAGTTAGATGTAGGGCTGGTTTAATTGTCTTTTGAGTGTCTGCCTTTTTTTAAAAATAAATTTTTTATTATTTCCCCAAAATTATTAATCACATAGTTTAACAATAGCATAAACAGTAAAAAGTAATAACAAATCAGTAACATTGTTTAAAAAATTATATATAATCAAGAATTGTTGACTTCCCCTACACCTCCCTTCATCTTGTGATAAATTAGTAATCTCTTTTGCATAAAATTCTAATCCTGATACTATTGTTAATATTTATTGATCTCTTTGACATTTATATTTTTCAAGGAAAAAAAGATTAATAGTTAGTAATATCATATAAAAGAAAGAAAAAAGAAATAAGAATAAAACGAAGAAGAGAAATAGTAAAACTCACTAATAATAAATGGATTAGTATAATAAAAGGCATTTGATTATTTCCATTAAAAATTAATTATTTTGTAAGTCCTCCATTTCTCCCTAACACTCATTTAATACATATTGTTTTTCTAGTAAATTGATATCATATATAGTTCTGTTTCCATTATAACCAATCCTTTTAACCAGTTCCTTTTCAATCTTATCCAGAAGAGACACTAGACTCTTAAATTAGTCTCTTTATCCGGAATTTCCAGCATTTCTTTCTTTTCCACATTAGCAGTAATCGTCGAAGAGCATCCTTGGAGATTGTTGGTAAAGTCTCTTCTGCAGATAGATAATTTCCATAGTAAATCCATGTTGCAATATCTTCCATCCCAAATTCAAAGAAAAAGATCCTGACAGCCCCAGTTTTTCTACTCATTAAATCCTCCAAGCAGGTGTTGAAAAGTTCATCAAGCAGATTAAGGGGACAGAAGTCAAAATCACTCATATTCAAATCCATTGTTGTCAGATGGGCTACTGCAGATTGTTTATTGTAATTCCTCGTTTCCTTTGCAGGGTTCTTCAGTTCTTTATCTCTCTTGTCAGCTAGACGGCCCTCTAGTATCTCCTCTGATCTCATTGTGATAATTTGGGTTTTTATGTCTTTAAGATCGTCTGAGGTGATGTCCAGTTTTTGATTAATAAATTGAAATGAAATGTTCATCAAAGCAGACAGTTGTTCCATCTGTGTAATCAGATATTCCATGGTTGCTACTTCTGAAAATTTCTGTTGAAACTCAGTTAATAAGATCCAGGCAAATTCCAGTGTAGTAAATAACAAGGAGGTGCTGCAGGAATCAGGGTCATAGACCTTCTGTCTTCTTTGTGGTCAGGAACTTGGGAAATATTTGCCAGTTACTGTCATGGGCCCTGCCTTGGGAGCTGAGGACTCGGAGGACTCTGAAGCTGAAGTGGAGGAACAGGTTGCCTCTGGGCCTTCAGTACCTCCATTGCAGTCAATAGCACAGGAGCCTGAAACAACTCAGCAGGAAACACAGCTAGGCAGAGAGATGGAACAAGGGCAGACAGAAGCTACTCTTCCCCCAACCCCTGCAGTGGAAGCTGAGAATGGCAGCCCTCCAAGCTCACCTGAACCTGATAGGCGTATCAGGACTCGGCAGCGTGTGGTTCTGCAAGGTAGAAGGAGAAGTGCTCCCTTGGAGAGGCTAAGCAGACAGAGAACTGGTGCTGAGTCGTTTCAGGATGAAGCCTAGCTTGGAAGTGCACTGACTGATAAAGGCAGTGCAGGCGTGCTTTCACTTTGCGGAAGCAACCATGCAGTTTCTCTGTGTTCCTGCTACCGCTCATGATTGATCTCTCTGGCTGTTGACTCCTGCCTGCTTTGACGACGCCTCCGACTTCTGACCTCGGTAGACAGCATAATCTTTGTCGCCTGCTCCGAAAGGGTCTAGATACCTCCCGCACGTCTGAGGACTGTGGGCACCGCCCGGCCCTTGGCCTACGCCGGCACAGTTACACACTAATACCACACTTCCAATTCCAAGTTCTCTGACTCTCTCGCGATGATAGATTGTTTCCGGGAAGGACGTGGCAGGAAGGCTTTGTTTAGTTAGAAAGACTACTCTTCGGGGGGGGGTTCCACTCCTCCCTCCCCTTTATACGTAGTAGTTCCTGATTGGCAACTGAAGCGTCTTTCAAAAATCTTAGTTGTTATGTCTTCCCACTGATCAAATTGATAAGATCCCTGCCGGGTTATCGGATCTTTTCTTGTTTTTAAAGAGTCACTTAAACATTGAGTGGGGAGATACAGATTCAACTGATGTATTTAGCAGTCTCCTGGGACTTCCAAATCCAGGTAAAACAAAGGAGTTCTTTTAAACTTACTCAGATTTTAGGAGAGTAGGTATTCTTGCTTCTGTATAGTTGCTAGATGGTAATAGATAGGGGAGAGCGAAGCCTAAATTCCAAAGAGACGTCTGCGGCGATTTATTATCCCTCAAGCTGGCGGGACTACTACTGAATCTCCGAAGTTGTAAAACTCAGAGAGTTCAGGAGTCAAACCGCTCTTCATCTGCTGCAGGAGATTTCCTGATACCCGATCCAGGAATCGGGAGGGGGGCATTAACACCCCTATTTAAGACGTTTCTTGGTTCCCCCTCCGGGAGCCCCCGGGGAGACGGGTGCTTCGCTCAGCTGCCCTAGCGGAAGTCGAGTGTCTGCCTTGATCAAGGATGGCATTACCTCATTCTTTTATGACACATGCTCAGTCGCTGTGCAAACACGGTGAGCAAGATGGAAGGAGAAAGGAAACAAGACTGCATGAAGGAAACTCCAGTGGGGTTGGGGGTGGAACCACCTCTGTTTGTCTCTCACCTTGAAAACAAGCAAAAAGGGGAGGTATGCACTAAAACAAAACGGAGATACAAAAAGCAACGAATGTTGCAAGGGAATAAAATTTCATAAAGTACCTCTAAGCGTTTCACACGAGCTTCTTCAAGGGGAACTTTCTCTGCTCAAGCGTCCCATGCAAGCAGTAAAATTGTGGTCACGTCTCACCTCGATAACCCTACGGGGTTATTGTAAGTCGGCTGTGACTTGACGGCACTTTGCGCAACCAGTTGGAAAAATCCTGAACTGGGTGGTCCAGGCTAGCCTGCTCTTGTCAGATCTTAGAAGCTAAGCAGGATAGGCCCTTGTTAGGACTTGGATGGGGGATCACCAAGGAAGTCCAGGGTTGCTACGCAGAGGAAAGCAGTGGCAAACCACCTCTGTTCCTCTTGCCTTGAAAACCCTATGGGGGTCGCCATAAATCAACTGCAATGTCACAATACTTCGCACCACCACCACCACCACCTGCATGTTCTTCTTCTTCTTTTTGGTTAAAATTAGGCACATGCCTTGCTTTCCCCACTCCCCTACTTTGTATGGACAAATGGGGACTGCAAGCCCGGCTTCCCACTTCACATCTAACGTGACCCTGAGAGTAGGCAGCAAAACTGTGTGCTGTTAGATGCCCATATGGCTGTGGCAAGCAAAGGCTGTTCTTCTGTAAGAGTGCTCCACCACACTTTTGGTGTGGCAAAGACCCCCTTGGGAGAGGACCACTTTACATAGTGGACTCGTCTGGAGGCACCTCTCACAGTGACATCTGAGGACTACTATGTGCTGGTGCTTTTGACAGTCTTGTGGCAAATTCAAGTGTCATGTCGTGGAAAGTGGCGGTGGAGGAGAAATGGTAAGTAAAAGTCATCTTGTGATGCATCATAATAGAAGCATCCTTTCATTTCTTCTGACTTAAGAGGTCTCGCCGCTGACACCTTGTCAGGAGCAGAAGCATTCAGAAAATGCGAACAATGTCTTAAAGTTATTCTTTTAATCTCCAGGTAGTTAAGGCAAAATAACATCTTCCTTATATGACAGCTAAATTGGGCACAGTTGACGGTCCTTGTTCTTGTTCAGTAATGCCCCTGCGTTGTGGAACGGCTCTGAGAAGTGCCGTTTATCTGAGGTGAGCACGTATGAAACTGCCTTTTACTCAATCAGACCCTCAATCCAGCAAGGTCAGTATTAGCTACTCTGACTGGCAGCGGCTCTCCAGGGTTTCAGGCAGAGGTCTTTCACATCACTTACTGCTTGGTGCTTAAAACAAGAACACTCTTAACAGTATTTTCTTTTATTTAACCGTTTTTGATAATTAACGCCTCAGGACTGGGGGAGGTTGCTGCCTCGGCTGGCGAGCCCACAGTGGATTTACCAACCTGGATCAGTAGTGGGGGAGGTCCCAGAGCGGGATGGGGGGGGCAGCTTCCTCAGCTGGCTCGCGGGCCACGTAAGAGCCCTCAGAGGGCTGGTCCCCGCCCCCAGGGCTGGCTTTATGTTTGACACCTGTGCTTTAGCTTTTCTCTGTACGTTGCCTTAAATTTTTCAATGAAATGGAATGTTCAGAGAGAGTAACAAAGAGTTCAGTTTTTGTAGGGAGCCAAGGAAACATTCAGGTAAGAGTGTAATCACCAGAGATTGCTAATGATAATGATCCATTTGGGGGAAAAACCTCTGAGTCGCCTTTGCGAGACTGGGGGCTCTGATGGGGCAAATCCAGTTGAAGCAGTACCTTGTCCAAGGGGTTTTATTTGGGGGAGTGTGTGCAGAGGTATTCTCAATGTGGCGAGCGCTAGGAGGTGGGAAAGTGTGACTGAGACTAGGGAAAAGTAAAATCTTCCATTCCTCTCTTTTCTTGGGTCTTCTCATAATGAGGGTGTCCCTCCCGCCCTCTCGGTTGGTGGTGGAGCTGTGGTTGTGGCAATGTAGTTTCCAGCAAATGACCCCTCTTCCTGAAGACAAATGGAGGCAGGCTCAGGTGCCTGTTACCTTTCATTCACAGGAGGTGATTGGAGTTTGCTTCCCCCCATCAGTCCTTCTCCATCTCCCCACCAGCTTTAGCACACCTTGAAGCCAGCCAGAGAAGTGGTGTGGGGGGATAGCATTTAAAGACAACGAGAGGTGGAAGGCATGTGGGAGTGATAAAAGGAAGGCTGGAAGAGCATAGCCCTGACCTGGATGGCCCAGGCTATCCCGATCTCATCAGATCTAAGAAGCTAAGCAGGGTCAGCCCTGGTTAGTACACTTGGATGGGAGACCTCCAAGGAAGTCCAGGGTTGCTACGGAGAGGCAGACAGTGGCAAACCCCCTCTGTGTGCCTTTTCACTGGTCGGCAGCCGCACCGGATCTAGTATTGCAGCCAATTTCAGCGGTATCCAATTCCCAGAGCGCCTCAGCTGGGCAGGTGATGGAGCAGGTCTTACGTTCTTAAAAACACCAGTATCCAGTGAGAATGGTTGTACTTATTTGCTCACGGATGAAACTTTTGTTTTGCAGGCAACTATTGGTATTGACTTCTTATCAAAAACCATGTACTTGGAAGATCGCACAGTGAGTAACAATTTCATAGTAACCAGACTGTAGTAGTGTGGTAGTAACCATACAGAGAAGGGTACGTTGTTTCTTCTTACTGGGACTCGGAATTATCCAAATGCGAGAGCGGTCCGGAGTTCCAGGGGGCCCAGAAGAGGGCGAGTGGGTGTGATCCTGCCCCAGAGGAGGCGGGATACCATATTACACACCTGCATTGGTTTGGGGAAATGTCTGGTTTTGATGTACACTTGGGAACTTAAAATACATGGCTGGTTGTACTTAGGGTTGCCAGGTCCCTCTTCGCCA
This sequence comes from Euleptes europaea, assembly GCF_029931775.1. NCBI lineage: Eukaryota > Metazoa > Chordata > Lepidosauria > Squamata > Sphaerodactylidae > Euleptes > Euleptes europaea. The sequence continues at coordinate 3,399,523 of NC_079323.1, forward strand.
CCGGCGGGAGGTTTTTGGGGTGGAGCCTAAGGAGGATGGGGTTTGGGGAGGGACTCCAATGCCATAGAGTCCAATTGCCAAAGCAGCCATTTTCTCCAGGTGAACTGATCTGTATCAGCTGGAGATCTGTTGTAATAGCAGGAGATCTCCAGCTAGTACCTGGAGGTTGTGTGTACAAAATCACACCTCTATATTAATTAGAGTAGTACAAAAGCAATAGAGGAATATACTACACTCTATTCAAACAAGATAGCTGATTCATGAGTATAAAGCCAAAGTATAATATAATGCAAAACAACACTCATAAATCCACCTTGTGGATGTCATGAGAGACTCCTCCTGTTGGAGATTATTTGAGATTTTGTTCACAGTGATGTTGTTGAGATTTATGAGTACCTGGAGGTTGGCAGCCCTAGTTGTACTCGCAAGATACTTTTTAAAGAAAAAAGCAAACCCTCGATTTTACATAACCTTTTCCTGTGAATTTTTTTTTGCATAGTGAAAACAGCTGTTATTTAAGTAAGCCAGCCATTTTCCTAGAAATTAACCCAGCGACATGGCCTCAGTACCATAAAAGATGCGAAATGTATTGTCACTGGGTGGGCTACGCTTGGTCGCAGAAGACACGAGCTTTGGAGCTGACCCGATCCTTCATTGTATGGAACGAAAGGCCGATCCCTGGGTCTTGGGGTCGGTTCTCCCTGAATCGAAAGCTTAAGCAGCATCTTTTGTTTTTCACTGAAGAAAGCTGGCCCGACTTAAAAACACACCCAGACAAGTTGCCTACTCTTAATTTTAAAGTATGTTGTACAGTGTTCTCACAGCAGCACTGCAGGTGAATATTTCCTGTTTTCTGATAGGGGAACTGAGGCACATGCAGCCCAAGGCCGCTGTGAGCTTGGCACTTGAACTGAGTTTCCCAGGTTCAGTTCCAAGCAGAGGGTGGCTAGATGGCCACCTTTCAGCAGTGCTGATTCTGTGAACTTAGGCAGATCATGAGAGGGAGGGCAAGAAGGGTTGCGCCAACTCTTGGCTCTCATGGCCCTTTCTGACATGCCTAGGGTAATACTGATCGCCACTTTGGGGTCAGGAAGGAGTTTTCCTCCAGGCTAGATTGGCCAGGGATCCTTTTTTTTTTTGCCATCTTCTGGAAATGGAGTAGGGGTCGCTGGGTGTGTGTGTGTGGGGAGGTAGATATTAATTTCCTGCATTGTGCAGAGGTTGGACTAGATGACCCTGGTGGTCCCTTCCAACTCTATGATTCTATGATTGAATCCTGTCATGTATGAGCAGATGGAGCCATAAGATTTGCTCCACTGGTGTAAGAATGAAAGGGGGAGGGGGCTTTGCCTGGTTTCCGCCTCCTTATCGCAACCTCTGTGCCTCATAGAAGTTTGGTCACACGGGCCTCCTGACCCTGGGGGAAGGCAGAGAAGAAATACTCATGCAAACCTGCTTCTGTATTTGTGTGGTAGGGTTCTGTCCACTCCCTCCCATCCATTTTGCATCTTATTTTGGTACTGCAAACATGTCTGACTGTCCGTACCAAGCTGATGTATTAAATACATAAAATATGTTCATATTATTTAAATGCATAGTTTTTACCTTTAGCGCCAGGCCATGTGGTTGCCCACAGGTGAGCCTGAACTTCCAACTGTTCCCTGCTATGGCTGTTAATGGGATATTGTTAAATGGCTTCTTCTGTTCCTGAATTCACCCCAGGAATGAATGTCACACTTGCCAAGAATGTTGTGCTTTGACATGCTGCTTCTATATGAGTTATATACCCTGTACTTGGCGGCTAGCTTTGCTGATAAAGCATACTGATCACTGCTCCACTGAAGTTTAGTGGCCGTTGCTTACAAAAGATCACATATGGCCTCATCTTTTGGCCACTCCTCCCTTGATCCTCCAGGGCAGGGGGTCCTCAAGCCTTTTGAGTCCTCAGACACCTTTGGAATTCCGACACCACACAGTGGGTGCAGAGCCAGCCACAAAATAGCTGCCGCAGCGTACCTTTAGTTACACAGTGAAGATCCTTGTGATGTGGTGGCAGCCGCTGCCAAAGCAACGTTTTTAAAAATCTACACAGCTAATCTGATGCCTTGCTGGGCGAAAGCCCCACCAGGCCCTGCCCACTTTCCAAACACGCTCAATGGGCACCGGGAAAGGTGCCAGTAGGCACCATGGAACCAGTGGACACCACGTTGGGGACCCCTGCTCTAGGGGTCCCTCCATGGAAACACCACAACGATTTGCAGCACGATGCCCTTCTAAATATGGCCTCTTAAAGGGGTTAGCAAGCTGCGGCAGTGTCCTCTGATTGGCAGTGATGCCTGTCAAATAGGAGGAGGAGGCCCTCTGGGCTTTCTCTACAGCCAATGGAAAAGTCCTGGCTGCCTGCTTCTGCTCCCAACCCAAAGCAATTCCATGCATGAGTTTTATATAATTTTTGCCTAGCTTTTTCATGTTTTTTTTAAATGGCAATCAAAATTTCATTCCTTTTTAGTGGCAGTCTGGCTCTTTTTTTTTAATTTTCTCCCATCCCACAGATCAGGCTGCAGCTGTGGGATACGGCGGGTCAGGAGCGTTTCCGTAGCCTCATTCCCAGTTACATCCGTGACTCCGCTGCCGCTGTAGTAGTTTACGATATCACAAGTAGGTATCTCTTTGCTCTGGCGTTGACCCTTTTGTTTTGTTTCTCTCGCTTGTTTTGACCGATTTCCCGTTAGGTACGGTTGCAATTGTGGGACACGGCAGGTCAAGAGCGGTTCAGGAGCTTGATTCCTAGCTACATTCGTGACTCCACTGTTGCGGTGGTTGTTTATGATATCACAAGTGAGTGGGGCGGGGAAATTCTGCCTTTCCGGCATTTGTTCTTCCTTTCTTTCTCTCTCATCTTCCAGCCTAGCCATGCATGCTGTGTCACAAATCATTTGCTTGTCCATTGTGGCATGAAACCCTTCTGGCCTGGGCCTTCATGAAGGCGGGAGACAGTCTTGTTTCTAATTTGTGTTTGTTTTCCCCCTCCCAAATGTTTTGAATGTAGGAATAAGCTTGACCTAGGGTTCAGCAGAGGCTGAGCCCTGTAACCTATAGGGGCCAGGATTTGCACATGCATTGCACAAAGCATTGTCTAAGTTAGTTGGGCAAGAATATAATGCATTTCCTTGTCACTGAATAAACACCACAAACACCGTGGGAAATTGGGGGTGGGGGCTTAAAAATGGCCGCTTGAGGTTGGCTTGAGCTTTGGCATCTGGCGATAAATCAGGCCACTGTTTGCCGGTCGCTCATGCATGGGGCACCGTCCTCCAGGATCTGCTCTTAAGCAAACCATAAAACTTTTGCACCAAGGTGTGAGGGATGTCCATCTTCTCCTGCTCCATCTTCCTGCTTCCCTTGCCCCCAGGCTTCCTGGAAAGGAGCTGCCCCCATCCCCATCTCACTCCTTATCCGCTGTTCTGTGGGTGTCACCATCGAGTGTTCGGCTTCTTTTGCAAATCGCCAATTCCCAAATGGTGCTCTCCCGCTGAAGTCATCTACTGCTTGCTACTCTGTGGCTTTCAGCAGCTGCGTGTGAGCCCCAAGGATTGTAACCTCCCTTCCTCATTTATTACAAGACTTGTTTTGTTTTCTTCCTAATCAATTTGCTCTTTCATTTCCTGCTAAGGTACGTACATTTTTAAGAACTAAAACATTACGGTCCTTCTGAAAGACAGCTGGAAAAGACCAGCAAAGCCTTAATATGTGTATAGATCTGTCACAAGGCGGCGGTGGGGGGGGGGGGGGAGATTTTGCACATTCTGGTGTTTTCCCCCCTCAAATCAGACTGAATGGTGCAGCTGAGCAAAATAAGCACTGCCTGCAAACTCAAAGGCGTCAGTGTTAAAACATAAATGCGAGAACAAATAATTGAGCAGTTTACACAAAACAAACGTGGTTAACGAACTGGGCCTCATTTGAATGAAATTACCAGAGTTTGTTAGATTTTCATGAACCCACCATTCCCAAGCATGAAAGCCAAAACTTTCATGCCTATAGGATGGAGGCAGCCAGTACTGGTGATGATGTTAAGATACACCTTTGTCCATTAGATGCTGTGTGAAACCACCTTCAAGTGTGGGGAAAGAATCATCCTGTGACCATCTCCTGTACAAACGGTGGGCCAGAGTCAATGCCACACTGGAAACCACAATAGAGCATCATGTTTTGCTCAAAGCTAGAGATGCAGATTTATTTGTTTGCCTTATTTATAGGCACCTTTCTCATTGACACATGTCAGCGAGATATTGAGATCTCAGCATCTCATTGAGGACCACATTTGGCCCTAGCAGTCCCAACCTGTGATTTTAAATTTCAAATTTTATGTTCTTTATGTATTATCTGTGTTTTATCTGTTGCCAGCCGCCTTGAGCTCTGTAAGGAAGAAAGGAGGCTGATAAATGTTTTAAACAAATAAATATCCAGCAGGCCCCCGCTCCAACTGAAAAACGCCCTTCCCATTGTGTTTTGATTATAATTTCTGTTTTAATTACTGTGAACCACATTGGAGACTTGGGTTTAAAAATACAGTAAAACACAAAACAATCACTGGTAAGGGAGAGGTTTAGAAACAAGCCTGTGCCAGGTGTCACTTGCTCCTCCATCTCGTTGGTGTTTTGTGCGAGTGTTGTGCTGTGTGGTATGACAAAACAAAAATCCCTGAAGATTTTTTTGGGAGTAGTGGAGGCTTAAAATTTGGTTCCATAGCTGACCCAGCCCTGATTGAAGCTTTATTCAGGGAGTTGCAAAGCAAAGCACCGCTGGTTAGGTTATTTCTCCATGCCCCCCCCCTCTTTTATTTAAGTCATCTGTATCATTCGGCTGTATATTTAAAACCCACAGTGGAGTAGTTTCTTATGGCTTGTGCAGTTTAGTTGCTCCAGAGGGAATAACCTTGTTTAAACACAAATTAACAAATGATTAAGCGGCAGAGGGTATCAACTGCTCCTTAAAAGCTGTGATTCACGAGAAAGCGGCCTGGCTTATTGAGCTGCGGTCTCGGATTTGTGTGAGCAGGTGGCAATGCTTGCATGGCCACAGTTGCTCCCAAAGGAGGTCAGTGCCACTTCCATACCAGCTCCATCAACAGTGCGCTTGTAGAATGGCCTAGAAGATAGAACCTCTTGAAATGTCCCTTTTCCCCAGGGGATTTCCTCCCGCCCCCCGCATCCCCAGCTTACACCATCAGCACCTGTAACCTGCCTTATACTGAAACAGACCACCAGTCCATCAAGGTTAGTATCCTCTACTCAGATTGGCAGCGGCTCTCCTGTGTCTCAGGTCTTTCCCATCACCTACTACCTGACCATTTTTTAAGCTGGAGGTGTTGGGGATTGAACCTGGGACCCTCTACATGCCAGACCGATTCTCTACTACTGAGCCATGCTCCCTCCTCACACCTTGGAATCTTTTTGCATGGAAGGGAACTGGATAGTTCAGATTTTAATCCTCCTCTCCCCACCTCCTGAACTACTTGTCTCTAGCTAAAGGGACAATTTTCCCCCTTGGGAGGTTCCCCATAAAGGAATTTAAGCAGTTCTGAAGTAAAGCATATAAAGAACATGCAAATGCTAGAATAACATAATGGAAGTGAAGTTCTCCTTTAGGGGCTTAAAGAAATGTCTCATTCTGGAAGAAGAAGAAGAGTTGGTTTTTATATGTCGACTTTCTCTACCTTTATTTAAGGAGACTCAAACCAGTTTACAGTCGCCTCCCCTTCCCCTCCCCACAGCAGACACCCTGTGAGGTGGTGGGGATGAGAGAACTCTAAGAGAACTGTGACTAGCCCAAGGTCACCCAGCTGGCTTCATGTGTAGGAGTGGGGAAACCAACCTGGTCCACCAGATTAGAGTCCACTGCTCTTAACCACTATGCCATGCTGGCTCATGCCCACCTGTAGCTGGACTCACAGAGAAGCCCCACCAGTAGCATCTATGACTTGCCAGAATCTTGACGAAGCTTCAGATCAATCGGGGATGACTAACGAGGGTTTGGTGCTTGGCGCAAGTGAATGCATTGGCTGCCATGGGGAAACCCGGTCAGGTGACCTTCACCCCCTCGTTTGTCTTTTCTTCTTCCCAGATGTAAACTCATTCCAGCAAACCACAAAATGGATCGATGATGTCAGAACGGAAAGAGGGAGCGATGTCATCATCATGCTAGTAGGAAACAAAACAGACCTAGCGGATAAGAGGTAAGGGTCATGCTTCAGAAAAATATTGACAACTAATTAAAATTGACATATCTGATTTAGAATGTAAAAACTTAATTTTTTTTCAGTTATGGAAAAATTGCTTCTTTCCCTTTAGAGTGTTCTTTCCCCTATCTTTCTCAAACTATACTTTTCCTTAGCAGAGCCTTAGTTCCTTCTGCCATTCTGACCTGTGCCCCTGTGTGTCTAGATTATCTTCAGATACTTCCAGACAAAGCAGTTTTCTGAACGAAACTGTATCAATTGGTGTTTTTAAAAGAGGCCAGACACAAAAGCAAATAATTAAGATTTGTGCTTGAAGGGACTTCTCCTTTTGTTGCGGTTGCGATGAGATTGCTTCTTTTTTCTTGCTGAGTTTGCAAGTTGACTGAGAGATTGCACACCTGTTGCTTAGATCTGCCTTTATCTTGGACAGTTAATTGGAACACTTACAAAAGATTAATTGCTTTTTAAGAGTTGTGATTGGCCTCTTACCTTGCTATATCAGATGTATCTCATATGCACGCACCTGCTGATTGGCTATTTGCACTTACGATGCTTATCTCTTATTTAGTGGTAACCAATCAGATATCTATGAGCCCCGTGGCGCAGAGTGGTAAGCTGCAGTACTGCAGTCCAGGCTCTGCTCACGACCTGAGTTCGATCCCGACGGGAATCAGTTGCAGGTAGCCAGCCCAAGGTGGACTCAGCCTTCCATCTTTCCGAAGTCGGTAAAATGAGTACCCAGCTTGCTGGGGGTAAAGGGAAGATGACTGGGGAAGGCACTGGCAAACCATCCTGTAAACAAAGTCTGCCTAGCAAACGTTGGGATGTGACGTCACCCCATGGGTCAGGAATGACCCGGTGCTTGCCCAGAGGACCTTTACCTTTTAATCAGATATCTAGAAATAAGCAGATGATTATGATAAATCAAACTTAGAGAGATATATGATTGATATTTTTCTGTAAAAAGGCACTGTGGTGACAAGCAAATCAGATTTCTCTGGCTGGACGTCTCAGAAGAAGAGATGAGATCTCTTGGTGTGATCTTGGATAACTTGGGCTTTTTTAAATAATCCCTAAAAGCGGTGAGACAAAAGCTGAAACTTGATTTGTTTTAAAACCACCATTAGCTATAATATGATTAAGCAATACTAGGAACGCTGACAATTTTAGCATTCATTTCCACAGTATTTGTGGGGTTAATTCTTTTGTGCCTTTATTTTCTCACTGAATAAAAAGAGTAGTTTCTTTTTCAATATACCGTATATACCCGTGTATAAGCCGACCCGCGTATAAGCCGAGGTGCCTAATTTCTCCCCAAAAATGGGGAAAAATTAGGCACCCGCATATAAGCCGAGGGTCGGCTTATAACCCCCCCCCCCCCCCGCAGACTTACCTGACCGGGCTCTCGGGAGCAAGCGGCACGGCCCTGGTGGCGGCGGTGGTGCACCCGGCAGGGGCTGGGGCAGCCTCCCTGCAGTTGCAGGAGGCCGCCCCAGGCCGCTCCCGGCCCCAGGAAGCGGCGGCGCGGCCGGGCGGGGGCCGGGGCAGCCTCCGTGCAGCTGCAGGAGGCCGCCCCAGGCCGCTCCCGGCCCCAGGAAGCGGCGGCGCAGCCGGGGGCCAGGGCAGCCTCCGTGCAGCTGCAGGAGGCTGCTCCCGGCGGCAGGAAACGACGCGGTCCCAGCGGCGGCGGTAAGTTCCCCCCTCCCTCCTCCCTCCTCCCTCCTCCCTCCCTCTACCGTATTGACCCGCGTATAAGCCGAGGCCGGCTTTTTCAGCCCTTTTTTTGGGCTGAAAAACTCGGCTTATACGCGAGTATGTACGGTAAATGTTTATATAGGTGTCCTGTTGAGAGAAAAGAACAGGCTCACTCCTTAATATTTCGCATTATCAGAATTAGAGGCAGAAAAGTTTCTCTGACAATATTAAACCCTGAAGATCTCTGTGGCTAATCAGTATTTTCATAGGCAAAGCCTAGAAACGTGTCTCGTGCAGAGTCTTTAATAGGGTGTGAGGGAGAATATCTCGCTACACTTCCACCTTCCCGTTGGGGGCAAGAAGCAGCCCTAAGGATAATTGTGATTCAGTTATAATAAATTGTGTTGGTCCTTGATTCTCATGAGCTGTTTTGAGAACTACGTTTTGGCTGAAAGTCAGAAATAAAGATTCCTGGTAGAGAGTTAGGAAGCTTTCCAGGAGACGAATGGCTGAAAAGATAAAATGGATGAGAAACTCTCCCCGCCTTCTTCATCCATAGCGCCTTTTGCTGTTACCTCTTACAGCTTTCTTGCTTTTGCTGATCTCTTTGCCCTTATTCCTATTATACTCTTACCTGGTAGAGCTGTACTCTTTCACCTCTGTCACCATGGACTCCTGCTCTGTTAAACAGTGCTGTCCTGGACACCTGCGTGGTTCCCATCTGCCTCTGTCCAAACACCTCAAAATACCCTTCTGCAGCAAAGCCTTTGGCTTAACCCCTTAAAACCTTCATCCTTCATTTCTCCCTCTGCCAAATATTGAGGCTGTACGTTCTTTACAGTGGGGCTCATCCCTTTTTATGCCATTCCGTAAAGTTCTGTACGCATCAAAGGAACGCGCTCTGCTCAAATGCTATGCTACTATCGTCTCTGCTCAGATGCTGCCTTACTGCTATCGTGAGTTGTGTGGAATGTGGCAGGTGTGTAACGGCGGGTGGCATTTCTGGGACATTGCTTATTAGGACATGGGAGGAAGATGGCTCCAGGGTGGCAGGCAAGACTGAAATGTCCCCCTTTTTTTGCTTCTTTTCTCCAGGCAAGTGTCTATTGAAGAAGGGGAGAGGAAAGCCAAAGAGCTGAATGTAATGTTTATTGAAACTAGCGCGAAGGCAGGGTACAATGTAAAACAGGTAAGTGAGGGAGGAATAGGGCCCCAAGGGCATGTCTTGTGGTAAAGAAGAACCCTGGTGTGGGTGCTTGGAGAAGTCTGAAAGTTTTATTTACCATACCAACTACTTCCAGCAATTTGTACTGAGAATTGGATTTATGTTTTATTATTTTAATTCATTGTAAGGTACCTTGGTATTTCAAACAGCATGTTAGGGGGAAACCCCGCCCCCAGTGGTCCATCTAGTCCAGCATCCTCACGCAGCGGCTGACCAGTTTTTCTGGAGGTCCAGCAGCAGCAGGGCACAGCAGCCAGGGCCTTCTCCTGATAAGAACCTCAGAAGAGCCCTGCTGGATCAGACCAGTGACGGCCAGCTTGGTGAAGTGGTTAAGAGCGGTGGTTTGGAGTGGTGGACTCTGCTCTGGAGAACCTCCACATGAGCAGCGGAGGCTAATCTGATGAACTGGATTTGTTTCCCCACTCCTACACATGAAGCCAGCTGGGTGACCTTGGGCTAGTCACAGCTTTCTTTGAGCTCTCTCAGCCCTGCCTACCTCACAAAGTACCTGTTGTGGCAGGGGGGAAGGGAAGGCGATTGTAAGCCAGTTTGATTCTCCCTCAAGTGGTAGAGAAAGTCGGCATAGGGTAACCATGGTGATTCCCCGTGCCCTGGCCTCTGGGGTGTGTTCATTTCGACCCACATGAGAGGTGACCTGGGCAGTGATTTTCCACTGGCAGGCAGCTGCATTTGGATCAATAGGATTTATTGCCAGAAGTACGAGTTGAGAATTAGGGCGCTGACATCTCTGGCGCCATACGGTTCACATTCATGGTCTTCCCATCAAGGCCGGGAAGGGCATCATCTCAGGATGCTGTTGGCTCTAGAGGTCACCTAGTCTAACCCCTGCTCAGTGCAGGAATATGCAATTACAGCATCCCCAGTGGATGTCCATCAAGCCTTTGCTTAAATTGATTCCATGCGCTGTGCAATATTTTACCAAATTACATCTCTGCTAGAGAAATCTTCATTTATTTATTTTTGCAGAGCAGATAATTTAATATTTAAATAAAAACCTTTCTTTGTCAATTATCCATCTTATTATAAGAATTATTTTAACCTTCCATACTTTAGATAATACAAGTCTGGCAACAGTTAGATTAAAGTCTAGCAGCACCACAGAAACCAACAAGAGTTTCAGGGTATAAGTCAAAGATCTCCATTTCTACTCTACTGGTGTCTGACGAAGGAAGCTTTAATTCTCGCAAGCTTGTACTCTGTTGGTCTCTGAGGTGCTACTGGACTCGAATCCAACTCTTCTACTATAAGCATCCTGGTTATCCTCTGAAACTAGATATGAATTAGTCACCCTTAACTTTTTTTGGAGGAGAGGGAAAAACATGGGAATGCGAAGGCCCTAAATTCCCTGCACAGCTTTCTAGCTTTTTGTAATGTTTCCCTAATTGGATTTATCCCTGCTTGCTCTGGCTGTTAAATCCACTTTGACTTAACTCTCTTGCCAAATTCCCTTTCGTAGCTGAGCCATTTAGGCACAGAACCTGGCTAGAGCACAATTTTGTTCCCTGCTTGAGCGATTACTTAAAAAAAAAAAGTCAGTTGTCAGCTGGGTTTAGTCGGCATAATTCAGTTGTTTCCTGCCAAGCGCCTTTCACTTCTCAAAAAGAGATTTTGTTTTTTTAGCCGCTGTCTTTTAAATGCAAAGGGAGCTCCAAAGCATGTTCTCACTTTGTGTCTCTGTGTCACATTTTTAACAATAAAGTATTTTTGCACACTCAGTAGACTACAGTATACTGTAAGCATAACTTTTATATGCACTGGGAAACCAAAAAATTAGTGTGACTCACTTTATTGCAATATTCACTTTATTGGGACCATAGCTGCAATATCTTCAAGTTATGCCTGCATGTTAGCCCCTTTTTTCTGTCTGGAAGCAAATGAGTTCTGGTACTTTGCAGATGAAAAAATCAGAAGAAATCAAAAGGAGATTGAGACTGGGAAGGGCAGCCATGAAGGAGCTAGAAAAGATTCTGAAGTGTAAGGATGTGTCACTGGCAACCAAGATTAGGTTAATTCATGCCATCATATTCCCTTTTACTATGTATGGGTGTGAAAGCTGGACATTGAAGAAAGCTGATAGGAAGAAAGTAGATTCCTTGGAAATGTGGTATTAGAGGAGTGTTATGGATACCCTGGACTGCCAAAAAAAAAAATCAGTGGGTTATAGATCAAATCAAGCCTGACCTGACCCTAGAAGTTAAAATGACTAAACTGAGGCTATCGTATTTTGGTCACATTATGAGAAGACAAGAGTCCCTGGAAAAGACAGTCATGCTAGGAAGAGGGCAGCAGGAAAAGAGAAAGACCCAACAAGAGATGGATTGACTCTATGATGGAAGCCACGGTCCTCAGTTTGCAAGATCTGAGCAAGGCTGTCAAAGAGGACATTTTGGAGGACTTTGATTCATAGGGTCACCAGGAGTCAGAAGCAACTTGATGGCACTTAACACACACACACACGCTTTGCAGATGCACGGCATTTCTTTTATTGTGTATAAAAATAGGTTTGGAAGAGAGTCTGGGGGGTGGGGTGGGTGGGACAAATGTTACGTTTATCCCCCATGCTGTTGGCCTCTGTGTTTCTTAACGGTGTGTTTCTGGTTCTTTCCCCTTCCAGCTTTTCCGACGTGTGGCCGCTGCCTTGCCTGGCATGGAAAGCACGCAGGACAAAAGCAGAGAAGACAGTATCCTTGACTGATACCCCGTTTCCCGGGGGGGCGGGTAAAGGGAGGCACGGGGTGTTGAGAACTATGGGATTAAGATGACCTGTTCTGGATTTGGGGCGTGGGTCCTAAATTAAGCCGCTGAGTGGAGGGCAGAACTGTTCAAGCATAGGAGTTCAGAAAAGGGGGATTTTGGGCTTGTGATGCCCAAGCCCTTGAGTTGAGCCTCTGATGCAGAAGGTGTGTTATGCCAGAGAGGGCACTGAAGAAAGTCCCTGGAGTGCAAATAAACTTTTGTGTGACTCAGACAAGTGAGCCAGTCCGCTGGCTGATGTTTAGAATACTGTCCAGAGCCATGGAAAGGGGCCCTGGTTCAGTGGTAGAGCATCTGCTTGGCATGCAGAAGGTCCCAGGTTCAATCGCCAGCATCTCCAGTTAAAGGGACTAGGCAAGTAGGTGATGGGAAAGACCTCTGCCTGAGACCCTGGAGAGCCGCTGCCGGTCAGAGTAGACAATACTGACTTTGATGGACCCAGGGCCTGATTCAGTAGAAGGCAGCCTCATGTGTTCTTGTGCTAGCTGAAGGGAAGCGAATTCAGCCCTCAAATGCCCTGATCCAAAGGCCTTTTATGACTCGGCTTCATGCAGATAGTGCAGGTTTCTGAATCCTGACTTGTCCTTGGTAGCATGGATGAACTAAGCAGACACAACCTGTAGCCATTCGCTCATACCTGCTCCTTCCTGGCTGTTTATCATCTCCTGTACTGCTGGCCCCAGTCAGGGTCATGCGCAGCTTGCTCTAATCAGTCTGAGAAGGGAGGGCTGTCTCAGTTGCTGCCACGGGAAGGTTGAGGTTCAAAGTTCTGGGCTGACGAAATGATCCGTGTGTCATCATTGCAGAGTGTCCAGTTCTTCACCTGCAGAAGAAAAGAGCAAGAGTCCAGTAGCATAACCGAGTAAGTGAGCTGTGTACTCACAAAAGCTCATACCCTGCCAGAAATTTTGTCAGTCTTGAAGGTGCTCCTGGACTCTTGCTCTTTTCTACCGCTACAGACAGACTAACAGGGCTACCCGTCGTGATCTGTCTCTGTGGAAAGCACCACATTTAGCCGTACAGAATGGAAATCCATCAACCTTGTAAAGAAGGATTGATGGAATCACATTCTGGCTGTATTTGAAGAAGGGAGCTGTGGCTCGCGAAAGTTCACACCCTGCCAGAAATTTTTCTCAGTCTTGAAGGTGCTTCTGGACTCTTGCTCTTTTCTACTGCTACAGACAGACTTAACACAGCTACCCATCGTGATCTAAGTTCTTCCCCTGTTAGTGGTCCAGACGGGAGCCATCTGGGCTGGGCAAAGGAGAAGCGGTCATGTGCCGGGAAGAAGGGCATTTGTGCTTTAGTATTCTTTGCCCCTGTTTCTGCCCCTGGGGTACTTCCGGACATCCACAGGGATGGACCCAGCAGAGGACTTCAGTGGGCAGAAGCCGAGGGACTTTTCACCTCTTCTCCCCCCCCCCCCCCCGGTAGTTCCCCACATGTTGCCGGAGATTTGCTATCCTCCAGGAGCAGTATCGGGGGTGGGGGGTGTCAACATTTTGGGCTTCAGTGGAAGGAGGGAGGTGAGAAAGTTGCACTCTGTGGATGGAAATCCTCTGTGAGATCCATCCCACAGCGGGCCATTCCCTCACGATGCAGCAGTCACACACATGTGGAACTCCCTGCCCCAGGATGTGGTGATGGCTGCCAACTTGGAAGGCTTTAAGAGGGGAGTGGACATGTTCATGGAGGAGGGGGCTATCCATGGCTACTAGTCAAAATGGATACTAGTCATGATGCATACCTATTCTCTCCAGTATAAGAGGAGCATGGTTGTTATATTAAGTGCTGCGGAACACAGGCAGGATAATGCTCCCGCAGTCGTCTTGCTTGTGGGCTTCCTAGAGGCACCTGGTTGGTCACTGTGTGAACAGACTACTGGACTTGATGGGCCTTGGCCTGATCCAGCGTGGTCTTTTATGTTCTTAACCAATATGGAGAGGATGAGTTTCTAGGTTAGAGGGAGGGACTTGGAAAGCGGGTTTCTCACACTATTGATGAAAGAACGGGTTAATAAGCACCGAGGCAACCAAGAGATTTTTCGTTCAGGTTCTGGTTCATAAAGAGACCAGCTCTTGGACTCGGGTTCACTTCCGATGTGTTGCCCGTACTGAAACATTCCGGGCAGTGGGCCTAGGAAAGAGATCCTGGTGCAAGGACGCTTTCATCCAGGCAAACTCTGCCTCGCCCCCCAGGTAGTTCCACATTTGATGGCACCACATCTTCTTCCTGAACTTTGAAATGGACCTCTGAAGCACCGGGATGAGACAGTCTAGCTCTATTGCATGGTGGGCAGCCCTCTTCCACTTTGTTTCCCTTAACGACTTTTCCTCCCCCAGTGATCGACATCAAACTTGAAAAGCCGCAAGAGCAGCCAGTCAGCGAAGGGGGTTGTTCGTGCTAATAGTGTGTGTGTGGTCTTCTCTTCCCTTCCTCCAGACCATCTCTGCTTCTTTCTCCTTCCCTCTCTCCATTCCCCTCAACTCATTGACAGCGGTGTGACTCTTGGCTTGCCCCTTTCCCTAGCCCCCTACCTGCCCCCCCCCCAGTAACGTAGTGCAATTCTTCATTTGCTGCCTGTCTCGTGAAGATGATCTGTTAGCTTCACAAGCACAAAAGAGAACGTCGGTGTCTTTGTTATTTATAAGGAAACACACACACACCCGATAGCCAAACTGATCCTTGTGTATTCCAGTAACTTGATGGGGGGGGGGGGAGTTTCAAATTAGGTTGAATCTCTGTTCCCTTTTTTTTTTTTTAATTGCACTTTTAAAAAATTGTGGAAATGGCTACGATTTGGACGTGATGAGCAAAAGGCATGCAGGGTAATACTTTTAGCTGGAAAAAAAATAGCCAGCCCTCAAGACAAAGCAGTGTAGCGGAATCATAATGTTGAAGCAAAACCAAATAAGCCTGCTTTGCCTTTTCAGTCGAGGTACCTCTGACCCTTTTTCTAAACAGTAGCCTTTTGGCACGGTGGGCCTGCCTGTTTCATTTAATCCCCCCCCTCGTTTTGTTTCCGTCTCTTGGTGTTGGATAAAGCCGGCTTCTGACACCTGCTGAGATGCTTTAGAAAGGGAGGTAGAGGTGTTACGCAGGCAGAATTTCGAAAGCTCTTTTCTCTTGAAGGCCCACAAAATAAGTAAATGTAATTTTGCAGTGTATGCATTGGGGAGGAATGCCTTCAAAATTTGGAGCGGGGAAGGCACGGAGAAGTTTTAAAGCAATGCAGGTTCTAGCATTAAAGATAGTTTGGTCTCTCCCAATAGGTAAATGGCGTCCAAGCTGCCAAGGTCCGATGTGAAGCTAGTATGTCACGAAGAGGAGGAAGGGACAGGAGAGGCTATTCCCTAGTATGTTTGAGCTGAACAGAAGTCGGGAGCATTTACTTGTAAAAGGTAGATTTGAAAGGGCTCTTGGCTGAGGGAAGGGAGTATGAGATGGAAACAACCTTACATTTATGCAGACTTTTGCCTTTATTTTCAGCATTTTTTATAAATGTAGGGTCTTTTGAGTCCAGTATATTCGTTGATTCTCCGTAGTTTGGTTAAGTTAACCGGTTGTTTAGTATTACGTTTAACTGAACTATACTTTTAACCATGGTTTCTTTCGATATTTATTTTCTCTGCTTTGATTTGTTCTTTTTTTACCGTCGTTGAAGGATTTGTTTTAATCCGTTTAGAGCTTTGCCGATGTCCCGAGATGTAGCTACCAGTGAAACACTTGAGACGTGCACACGCAAACACTTGCTTTCACACTCTAGAAGTGCACTCTTAAATCTGTACTAGTCCTTGTGAAATTGCTGTGTGAGTTAACAAACACGATTTGTAAATACATTATTTGCAGGAAAGGTATATTGCAAGGGGGGCAGGGGGTACCACACAGGAAAGGCCTTGTGTCTCTGAGTGACCAAGTGGGAATGGAATTTAGATTCTTCTCCCCCTCTTTCCTTGAATTCCCTCCACAATGGGGCAGAGACCCCCCCCCCAAAGAAAAGTATCCTTAGCTTCAGATGTACATTTTCCAGCGTTGTGGAAATGGAATGGCAAACGCATCACTTCGACCTGAGTTTCCAGTAACTTTGCATATACCAGTAATGTCATGTTAAGGGGCAGAATAAGACATTTAAAAATGCTTTATAATGCAATATTAATGAGGTGACCTTTTTTTAATTTTTTGGGAAGTAGCACGTCTGGAAAGATGCATTTAAATATGGCGATTCTTTCCCTGAGAAGAAAAATGGTGACCTGTCTACTTTTCCTGTATTGTTGTATTCTTAAATGTGCAAAAGAAAAGAAAAAGTTCCATCTTGCTGCTTTTTAATATTGAGTTTTTCCGTGGCTTGGGTTCTTAAAGCAATGAAAATGTGTACACGGGTTGGATTTTTTTAAACATGCACAGAATTTTTTGCTTCCAATAAAGTATCTAATCAAAACACTAAAGCACCGCGGCGCCGGCTTGTTTTGTTCTGCAGCTCAGGAGAATAAGGTGACACCCGTTTAACCCACCCCCCTCTAGCCCTTGGGCTCTGCCACCCTGTGTTGTTGTTGGAGCGGAAGTGAAGATGGAGTCATTGGGTTCTGGTTCTTGCTTGCTTCTGTGTGCCCACATTCGCTTTTGGCCTGGCCACCACCTGCAGTTCCGCTGTCTCCACCTGCCTGGCTCTCTCAGCTGCTACAGCAATGGGGGGGACGATACCCACACCTCCCTCCTCCATGGCTCACTTGGCTGGGGCAGGAGCTACAGCTCACACACTGGCTCCTCCTCCCCTGCCTACCAGACTCGTGTGGCGCCAGGTGGATGCCCTTCCCTTTTCCAAAATGGCAGCCAAGGTCTTGCGATCTAGTGTCACAAGTTCTCGTTCTTTTCTGATAACATAAAGTTTTATTCCCTTTTTTTTTTCTTTTTGGAATTTTTCTGCAAACCTGGGGGGGGGGCTCTCTCTCAAGTGTGTAGAGAAATACCCCCTACCTGTACTTGGCCCCATTCTCTAGATTTTTTCATCCACACAGGGGCTAAGTTCAGAATTAAAAATACTTGGTTTATAAACGCTAGACATGAAAATATAAACTAGTTTGGTGTTAACTGATACAAGACGCCTGCATTTTATGTTGGGGAAGGGGAAGAAGTTTCTTGGCGAGTGGGCCCCCGATGGTAGGGTAAGTCTAGAAGCGGGCCTCACTTCAGAGTTTGAGAAACCGCTACCTTAGTGTGAAATGTGGAGGCATGCCAAAAAGGTTGGGGGGGGGAGCTCTGAGGTGACCAAAGGGAGAGCACCAACTCATATTGCATGTGGTAGATCACACCAAGGATCACATCCTAAATGACCCACCTTTTTTCACACACCCCAGTGCTGACCCACAACTTCTGATCAACACCTACTATCAACCATAATGCTTCTGATTTCTGCACTGGACATCAGAATGTTGTTACAGTCAATGGAGGTGGGTGGGGAATAATAAGGCCTCAGCATTAAATAAAAAGTGCCATGCCCTGGCAGGTCTAGAATTCTGCTCGGAGAAATATCCTACAGGTGTGCATTTATTTATTTTGTGATTTATAGCCCGACCAGAATTTCCCAACCTGTGGGTTGGGACCCAGAAGTGGGGGGGACGGTCCGCAAAGCCTCTGAAAGTGGGTCGCGGGCCAGCCCTCCCTCATGGCTTCCCTTCTCCTTTCTGTTGCTCTCTTTTGCATTTTGGAAACCACGATCCAACCTTGGAAGCAGTATCTTCCATGTCATACATTAGTTGGTATTTTTTCTTCTTCATTGCAAATACATACTGATCACATAAAACCTGCCCTAATGGTTACTAGAGAGCGTTTCATAGAAGCCTAGGGGGGATCGGAGGGGGCAACGGAGGAGAGGGTGGTCAAAGGCTTGAATGTGACTTCCGTATGCAAAGGCTGTTGGGATGCTGCTTGCTTGGGGTTCACAGTGGGAGGCAGTCATTTTGTGGCTGGCTCTGGCTCCTGCGGCGGCCGTTTTGTGGCTCCAGCCTCAATCTTGTGCCAGAATTCCAAAGGTGCCAGCAGGCCAAAAAGATTGGGTACCCCTGTCTTAGAAGAAGGGAGAGCGTGCCTGCCTCCATCCTTTGCACATGTCTGCCCTAGGAAAAGAGCTAAGTATTTGTCAAGCCCACACTTCAGGGGACCTGAAAAGCCAGTTGGTGGCACCCACGTGAAGAAATTCCCCTGGGGGGCTTGTTTAGAGCACGGTTACCCATGAGGGGGAAACGAAAAGCACGCGTTCACACACCAGGCCACGCTCCACAGGCTTTGCAAGTCTTGGCACTTTCCCCCGCCGAAAGTCCTGAGGCAGCAAAGGAGCAAAGCCATGGTCTGACCTCCGAAAGCTTACTCCTCACCAAGGTATTTATTTACTTCATTTGTGCCTAGGGTTGAAAACCTCCAGGAGCTCGCTAGAGTGCTCTCGGGATTACAACTGATCTCCAGGTGACAGTCAGTTCACCTGGAGAAAATGGCTGCTTTGGAAGGTGGACTCTATGGCATTATACCCCACTGAAGTCCCTCCCTTCCCCAGACTCAGCCCTCCTCAGGCTCCAGCCCCAAAATCGACGGGTATTTCCCAACCCAGAGCTGGCAACTCTGTTTATACCCCTGCCTTTCAGGGGTTGCTGAGTTAACCTGTTGTAGCGAAATCAAAAGTCTGTTTATTTCAATACCTTTATGGTGCCGCTGGACTTTTGTTTGATTTGGCCACAAGACCGCTTACCCCTCTTCAATACTCCAGTCATACAATCATCAAATCATAGAGTTGGAAGGGACCACCAGGGTCATCTAGTCCAACCCTCTCTACAATGCAGGAAATTCACAACTACCTCCCACACCCCCAGTGACCCCTACTCCAAGCCCAGAAGATCGCCAAGATGCCCTCCCTCCCATAGTCTACCTAAGGTCATAGAATCAGCATTGCTGACAGATGACCATCTAGCCTCTGCTTAAAAACCTCCAGGAAAGGAGAGCTCACCACCTCCCGAGGAAGCCTGTTCCACTGAGGAAGCGCTGTAACTGTTAGAAAGTTCTTCCTGATGTTTAGACAGAAAAACTTTTGATTTAATTTCAACCCATTGGTTCTGGTCTGACCTTCTGGGGCAACAAAACAAACAGATCTTGGCCTCGGTTTTTGTTTTTGTTTTGTTTTTGTTTGTTTTTTGCTGCTTGGATGCTTTGCTTGAGGGTAACACTTACATGCTTCAGGTTCGAGACTGGCTGGTAGTTGGCAGGATCACGATCCGGTGATGTTTTTTTCAAGAGCAGTTTCCCCACCACCTCCTTCAGCATCTCCAGGAAGACCCCTGAAGTGAGGGACAGATTTATATTGTCTTTCAAGGGAGCTCGTACCCAGTGGCTGATCTACAAAGAAACTAATGAAGCTTAAGCTTCAGGGACCCTAATCCCGGAGGAGCCCTGTAGCAACTTTTCTTTTTAAATAAGTGAATTTTTGAACAAAATCGATGGAGTATTTTTTAGTGGCCCTGACCTGGATGGCCCAGGCTAGCCTGATCCCGTCAGATCTCAGAAGCTAAGCAGGGTCAGCCCTGGTTAGTATTTGGATGGGGGACCACCAAGGAAGACGAGGGGTTGCTGTGCAGAAGAAGGCATTGGCAAACCACCTCTGTTAGTCTCTTGCCATGAAAACCCCAAAAAGGGGTCGCCATAAGTCGGCTGCGACTTGACGGCACTTTACACACGCACACATTTTTTAGTGTTATTAAAATAAGGCTATTTTAGTGATACTCATAAGCCAATGGGTTGAAGTCCTTAATATGGCCTTGGAATATGCTCTAATACCCATTTCACGTGGCCTCAAAATGTCCCTGTAATTGGTCAAATTTCAAAATTTTCTTGGGGGCTTGCAGCGCCCGAGCCCCCAGCTGTATGGACTCACTGAGCTCGCGAGAATTTATTCATAGCCTACATTTTGGCAGCTGGATCCTCAAATCCTTCGTTGGTGCACGGCTTAATAATTCTGTAACTCAGCCCTTAAGCTAGAGCCGATCGAAACCATAAAAAGACACCTGAATTCTCCATTCAGGCTGCACTCCTCTCGCTTGTGCATTTTAACACCAAAAATCAGATTTTCACCTCTTTATCCTAACAAGCCCCCTCTCATTCTCTGTTAGAGAATGAAACAATACATCTGCCATAGAACAATCCCATTGAAGATAACAGCAGTTACCCAGACCTTGTTGCTGGTGGGAAGGGGCTCACTGTATGGCCCATTTTCAAGGACTCCACCCCACCACCCTGTTCGCCATTTGGGCCTCGAGGTCCTTGCAAGGGCAGCAAGGCCCTTTGGACCTTGTTGGATGTTGCCCAATTGTTGCTGGTTGCAAAGGGGGCCCCATAACAATTCAAGCTTCAGGGACCCAAAAATGTAGGTCCACCACTGCTCATCCCTCCTCCAGGCTAGCCTTGACCAGCCAGGAGGGGCATGGATCAAGGAGGCAAGTGGTCAGCTTCGCAGCTGAGAGGACCCTGTCCCCATCAGACTGAAAGAGGCACCTGAAATGGTCTAAAGTCACCCCCCCCCAATTATTCAGCATCAAGTGCTGAGTAGTCCATCCACTGATGCACTTGTGTGTGTGTTCTCCCGCAGTCATCAAGAGCGCTCAACGATTGGGTAGTCTGCTAGCTGAGGGATCTCCGAACCAGCCTGTGGGCATCTTTGCAATTTTAATGGCTGCCAGAGAAGGTGGAGCCAAACCTTGAGCTGTGGATATAGCTTTCCATGGCCCTATCTTGACTCTTGGAATATGTACATAATCAGATTTAGCGCTCCCTTGGCCCTTTCAGTCTGTTACCCGCACATGGTTCACGTGGTTAGATGTTGCAGTATCTTTATGCTAGTGCAATCATTCGTAGCTGAATTTTCATGTGCAAACCAGAGACGCCAGTGGTTAATGTAGCACACTGATAGAGCAGCATCTAACTCTGTGTGGATGGAACCTCAGTTTTCAATAGGATTTCCAGGTCCCTCTTTGCCACTGGTGGGAGGTTTTGGGGGCGGAGCCTGAGGAGGGTGGGGTTTGGGGAGGGACTTCAATACCATAGAGTCCAATTGCCAAAGCGACCATTTTCTCCAGGTGAACTCTATCGGCTGGAGATCAGTTGTAATAGTGGGAGATCTCCAGGTAGTACCTGGAGGCTGGCAACCCTAGTTTTCAAGGCACTTCACACTTACAACCACAGCAGTCTTTACAATAACCCTGCTGTTAGCTCCACAGGCGGCAGAGCTCAATGGCATATCTCCCCCCCACCCCAACACTTCCTGCGAAGAAGGAAAGGCTGAAGGGGGAACAGAAACACACGCTGACCCAGGTGCAAACCACAGTTCCTTATCCTCCAGCGGAAAAGCCTCTTGTTTGCATGAGGACAGCCGACAGCAAGCCCTGCCTTACAATTAAGAGTTGCCAACCTCCAGGTACTTGCTGGAGCTCTCCTGCTATTACAGCTGATCTCCAGCCGATAGAGATCAGTTCACCTGGAGAAAATGGCCGCTTTGGCCATTGGACTCTATGGCATTGAAGTCCCTCCCCAAACCCCGCCCTCTTCAGGCTCCGCCCCAAAAACCTCCTGCCAGTGGTGAAGAGGGACCTGGCAACCCTACTTACAATGACCCCATCCTATTTTTTAACAACTTGGCAGGTGCCAAAGGGCGTATTGGCGGGTCCTGTGGGGCCCCATGCGCACCATGTTGAGGAACTCTGCGCTAGCTGAGGACTGAAGGGAGGAACGGAATGAAGTACTTGAGCTGCTGCAGATCCCCCTGGACTGGAGCATCCCTTAATGAGTGGGAAATTGTTGGCTGTGAAGTGGAGACTTTATGGCAACCGGCCCAGAATGAACCGAGAGAGGTGGAGGCTTGCCAGCTCTCGATTCATGATATTGCTTGCTACTCCGAATGCACGCGCTCTCGCTCTCTCTCTGTCCCTGCAGCAGAACGGATTGACTATATCTGATTTTGTAAATTGGTTTAGCAACACGGTTTCTTCCTCATAAATAGTGAAATGTCTGGAAGGCAGTGAGTTAGGTGTGTGTGTGTATGTAATGGAAGGGGACCCACAAGGACACCCCCACCCGACCACCACTTCTTTCCCTCTTGCTCTGCCCCTTCCACAGCTGGCAAAGTGCATTCGGGGTCAGATGAATGTTGTTCATGCCCTCTAAAGGAGTTGGTTAAACAGCCCCATTCAGCCTGGGTCCTGATGCAGGAGAAAATGGCTAAGGTATAGGGTTGCCAGGTCCCTCTTCACCACTGCCGGGAGGTTTTTGGGGCCGAGCCTGAGGAGGGTGGGGTTTGGGGAGGGGAGGGACTTCAATGCCATAGAGTCCAATTGCCAAAGCGGCCATATTCCTCCAGCTGAACTGATCTCTATTGGCTGGAGATCAGTTGTAATAGCAGGTCTCCAGCTAGTACCTGGAAGTTGGCAACCCTACTAAGATACCAAAGGCTTGCTTATTTATTTATTTATTGAATTTATAGCTTAAGATCAGGGGCTATGCTGGGGGCCAGATAATAAGCCCCAGGGACTTCACCACAGCCCTCTGAGGTAGGTTAGGTGGGGGCAGAATGACTGGTCAACCAATAAATTGAATGGCAAACGGTGATTTGAACCTGGTACTTTGCTCATCCAATAGGTTAACCTCAACACCTCGCAAAGATCTTCACCTGACTTTCCTCCATTCTTCCTTTCCTACTTGCAGTTTTGACTACCAATGATCCAAAGTAGTTGCCGTTTGACTCCAGAGGTGCTCAGCAAACGGTTCCAGATATAGGGTCATGTCTGACAGACATTCCATGGTCAGAAGCAGTTTCTTCCTTCTTCCTTTAATCCCATGATGTCCTAAAATGCCAGGTAGGTGTCAAGGGACTGAGTGGGGAGGGGTTGCCAGCACCTGGATGGGAAACTCCTGCAGATTGAGGGAGGGGAGGGACCTCAGTGGAGGACAATTCCACAGAACCCACCCTCCAAAGCATCCACTTTCTCCAGGGGAATTGATCTCTGTAGTCTGGAGATCACTTGTAATTTTGGGAGTAGGGTTGCCAGCCCCCCCGGTCACCGGCAGGGGATTGGGGGGCAGAGTTGTCAGATCCAGGTTGGGAAACTCCTGGAAATTTGGAGGTGGAGCCTGGGGAGGACAGGGGCCACAGTGGGGTACAGTGCCCTACAGTCCACCCTTCAAAGCATGAATTTTCTCCAGAGGAATGGATCTCTGTAGTCTGGAGATGATCTGTAATTCCAGGGGACCCCCAGGTCCCACCTGGAGGCTGGCATCCCTATCTGCAGTTGAAGGCTGGCAACCCCCCTTGTACCCAAAGTTGCCAACTCTGTCTTGGGAAATTGTGTTTCTTCTAAACTCGGGGGAATATAATGGAGTCTGCTCTCTGAAACTGCCGTTTCCTCCAGGAGAACTGATCCCTGTAGCCTGGAGATCAGTTATAAATCTGGGAGAATTCCAGGCTCCATGTTGAAGTTGATAACCCTAGTATTAGGGTTGCCAGCTACAGGTTGGGAAATACCTGGAGATTTTGGGGGCAGAGCCTGAGGAGGGCAGGGTTTAGGGAGGGGAGTGACTTCAATGCCACAGAGTCCAATTGCCAAAGTGGCCATTTTCTCCAGGTGAACTGATCTCTATCGGCTGGAGATCAGTTGTAATAGTGGGAGATCTCCAGCTACTATCTGGAGGCTGGCAAGCCTACCTAGTACCAGCACCTACCTTGTTTTAAGATTACTCGTGGCCTGATGCAGTTAATTGTTCAGGTTTAGAATGTTTCTGTGTGGACAAGAAGGACCCTGATTTCATACAGTGCAGTGAAGAGCAACTTTTATTATCATTAAATAGCATTTTTTTCCTTCCAAAATATACATAATTATTAGTGCTTTAAATGACAACATTGACAGAACCAAGCTCTGCAAACTGACACACAAAACCCAGAAGCTGAAATGTGGCTAGAAAAGCTAACCAAAGCAAGGCCTTCGTTGGGTTGTGGGTTCTGGGTGGAGGGAGAGAGCTCGCTGCGTACCCTTCCGCCTGCAAACCGAAAATGCCACATGAAATCCTGAGCCTGGAAACTGCAGATCAGCTGTTCCGGGTCTCACTGTCTCGCTGGCAACCGTATCCCTCTGTTCAAGTGCAAAACAGCACAAAATATATACGTGATGTGTTGCGTTGCCATGTATTTTGGATGCCTCTCCCTTCCAAATACACACAGCCAGCTCTGTGTACTCGTTCGTTGCACCCGAGCCCAAAATTTATAACTTTCTCTGAGTCAACGTGGCCTTTTGCTTAAAAAGCACAGCCTAACACGTACGTGCTAAATCGACCTGTTGCCCTCTGCCTATTGGTTAAATCAGATTGTGTGCTTTGTGGCAAAGGGAAGTGAGAAAAAGAGGAATTTTCCTTTCCTAGACCAGAAAAGCAGAAATGTAGTTGAGGCTGCTCCCTGTACCAACAACAGCCTTAGTCATTGTGAGCTCTCCGGTTGTTCCTCTACACAGCTACAAAAAGATGCACATACACAGAGTTCCAGGTTAAAATGGAAAGCAGTTACCGTAATGGGCCGGAGATGATGGGTGCCCGCTCTCTTATCTATTCAACTTGGATCAATCAATCAGATTCAAAATGTTGAGCAGTGTATTGGAAGTGGGGGGGAATCTGTGGTGGTTGGTTTGGGGAATTCCTGAAGATTTGGGAGTGGAGTCTGGGGAAGGTGGGGTTTAGAGAGGGCAGTGACCTCAAAGAGGTATAATGCCATAGAGTCCACCCTCCAATTCAGCCATTTTATCCAAGGGGATTGATCTTCGTGGCCTGGGGATCAATTGTCATTCTGGGAAATCCCCAGGCCCCTCCCGGAGGTTAGCAACTTTAGGTGGCTGGAAACACCCAACTGCTGGCTGAAAAAAAGAGGGTTGCGGGTTTTTGATTGAGAGAGGATAAGAGGGTTCCTGAGATAGGCAGGGAATCCAACGGGGTCTTTTGGAGTGTCTGTACAGAGTTAAAGCTTGTCTGGCTATTATTTCCAAGTGTGAGCCTTTGAGCAAAAATACATAGAAACAACCAAGTATAAAGCACCTTCTGTGTCTGATGACTTGTACCATTTGTAATAACAGAGTGGGATCTATTCTCTGTACTAAAAGAATCGGTGAACCATAGAAAGATAGAAAGACAAACCACGCCCTCCTCAGGCGCCACCCCAAAACCTCCCACTGGTTGTGACGAGGGACCTGGCAACCCTATTCTGTTTGAATTGGCAGACCACACTGTCTGGCCTTCGCCTCTCTTTCGCCTAGGTCTGCTTGGTAACAGAAGTGTTTTGGTAATTTTATTTAAAATTATAAATCACCTTTTTGGAAAATTATATAATTCATTACATTTAAGTGTATAGTAGTATTTTTTCTCTTTACATATATGTGCTTTGGTTACCACTCCCCTATTGATATTTTGCATAGTACCTGGAGGTTGGCAACCTGAGGTTTGGGATGAGGGGGGGTTAGGATTGCCAGATCTAGGCTGGGAAATTCCTGGAGATTTGGGAATGGAGCCTGGGGAGGGGAGGGACCTCAGTGGGGGTACAATGCCATAGACCCCACCCTCTAAAGCATCCATTTTCTCCAGGGGAACTGATCTCTGTAGTCTGGAGTTGAGCTGTAATTCCAGGAGATTTTCAGTGCATGTTAAGTTGCCTGAGTATACTCCTTGGCCTCTCTACAGTAAAACTTTGTACAATTTTAATTGGAAGATAAAGTGGAATTTTAGGCAACAAGAACCACCTCTTGCACTTTTCTCTCTATAGTTGCTCCACAAGGGAAGCAGCGCCCTCTGCTGTTCTGACTACAGCACTGCAATTCCCTATGTGGAAGTGGTTTTTTCTTTTTCTTTGAACACTCTTAGGAGGGGGAAAATAAGTGTCGATCAATTTAAAAATAAACTATAATTACCCTCCTCCAAAGAGGGGAGCACATCAGTTGGGGTTAAAAAAAATTCCTGAAGTGCACTGTGGAAATGCCAGGACACAAACAGTGCCCTCTCTGCATCTCCCATGTCCGCAGTTTTATTTTCAAGGGATTCTAGGGTTGCCAACTCCAGATTGGGAAATTCCTGTAGACTTGGGGGTAAAGCCTGGGGAGAGTGGGGTTAAGGGAGGGGAGGAACCTCAGCAGGTTGTAATGCTGTAGAGTCCACCCTCCAAAGCTGCCGTTTTCTCCAAGGGACTGATCCCTGTCGTTTGGAGACCAGTTGTAATTCCAGGAGATCTCCAGACCCCACCTGGAGGTTGGCAACCCTAAGTGACACCCACACTGATGGCAAGCCTTTGAAATCGACGCGAGAGCCACTGCACGAGATCGGACCAACGATCTCCCCAAATGCACCACCTAGTCCAGCATCCTGTTTCACACGGCAGCCAACCACATGCTCTTGAAGACCCCACAAGTAGGGCAAGGAGAGGCCAAAAACTTTGCAATCTGTTCCCCTCAAAGCATGACAGTCACAGAGTTACTGCCTTTGAACATGGAGGCTCCAATTAGTCATTTTGGCTAGCAGTAACTAACGGATCTCTCTTCCAAGAACTGGCAGCTGTGCTAGAATCATTCGAGCAGTTACTTAAACTACCCCAAAGAGTCTGGTCCCTCTGGTACTTTCCGCACCCCCTTTAAAAAAAACCAAAAACCTACCACCTCAATCCTTCTGTTCCTTTGACTATGTGCAGCGACATAGGCAGTTGCCCATGCCAAGTTAGTCCAGCATCTTTTGGCAAACGTGCCTCTACCTCCCCACGACGGTCCCTCCCCATCTTATAAGAGGCAAGAGACAGATTTCAGACTGACATGGGGGGTGGGATACCACGTTTGATCTTGGTCCCCAGCAACCTTACTCCTGCATTTAGAAGCATGCAGAAAACATCATTGGTACATGCCAGGTGGATTATGGCTGGGTTCAAGTTCTGCTTGGTTTTGCTGATTATTATAAAGTCTATTAGTCAAATTCTAGTTAGTTTGTCAGATTTTAGATAATTCTGGATATTTCCCTTTTAATAATGTTCTTTGCATAGTTTTTTACAAGTTTTTGTAGTTCTGAGAAGCATACTCTTTCCTGTTATTATTAATGCTTGTTACCTGGACTTAGTACTAATTACCTGGACTTATTATTAATGCTTGTTCCCTGGAGCCCTATGGCACAGAGTGGTAAGCCTAAGAAGGGCGGGGTTGGAGAGGGGAGGGACTTCAATGCCATAGAGTCCAATTGTCAAAGCAGCCATTTTCTCCAGGGGAACTGATCTCTATTGACTGGAGATCAGTTGTAATAGTGGGAGATTTCCAGCCACCATCTGGATGTTGGGAACCTTAAGTGCAGGGGATTTTCTGCATTCCCAGTTTCCTTGCTTGTAAGTTCCTGTTTCTTGCGGGGGGGGGGGGGGCACTCATGTTCTTCACGTGTTTAGCTCCTTCTAGTGGTCAATTCTATATCACAGAGGTTTATGTCTGGTGTAAAAACCTGCACTTTAAATCTGCAGGGAGATGTGCCAGACATAAACGATGGGAGAAGAGCCAGGATGCTTTGCCAATGGCTGGCGTGTTCGCTCTCAATTAGCAGTGCTCCATCCAGGCTACAAAAGCTGACTTTCTACTTCAGGGCCAACCAACTGGTATCTCTGCCATCCAATGAAGCTGATGGACAGAACATTCAAATAGACGAAAGGAAATTCTTCTTTACACAACAAGTGATTAAAAGGTGGAACTCACTACCAGAGGATGTAGCGATGGTCACAGGCATAGATGGCTTTGAAAGGGAGTAGACTGAGGAGAAATCTATCAGTGGCTACTAGCCGTGGTGACTGAAGGAAACCTCCATGTTCAGAGGCAGTCAACCTCTGAATACCAGTGCCAGGAGGCAACATGAGGGAAGGCCTCGGCCTCTATGCCCTGTTGTTAGTCCTCCAGAGGAATTGGTTGGCCACTGTGTGAGGCAGGATGCTGGACTAGATGGACCCTCACTGGTCTGATCCAGCAGGGCTCTTCTGCGGTTCTTATCAGGGGAAGGCCCCAGCCTCTCTGCCCTGTTTCTGGCCCACCAGAGGAACTGGTTGGTTGCTGTGTGAGACAGGATGCTAGACTGGATGGACCACTGGACTGATCCAGCAGGACTTGTGTTCTTATGAAGGCCTCGGCCTCTGTGCCCTGTTGTTGGCCCTCCAGAGGAACTGGTTGGCCACTGTATGAAACAAGATGCTGGACTAGATGGACAGCTGGCTCTTCTGAAGTTCTGATGTTCGTGTTATCTGGGGCCCAGAAGCCTTCCTAAATTTCCATCAAGACAGGATTTACCTACAGTTTCACTCATGAGGTAAAAGAAGAGGGGAGTTGTAAGAAATGGAGAAACTCCACATTTCATTCTTATGTTTCTCTTCTGGGCACTGGATCTAATCCACAACTAGGAAGCCCTAACTGCTAGATACGATACCAGCACCACTATGGAGCCTGACAAGGGCCAGTGTGTGTGGCAACATTTGGCCCCAGCTAAGTAACCAAACAGCCCCTGAATTTCAGAAGTCAGCCGACCTGATTCAAAGGAGCCCCTCTATAAAGTCAGCAAACAATTTGTGTGTGTGGTGGTCACTTAAGAAGCCCATTCTTGGGCATTGAAGAAGGTTGGCCTGGCCCTGTCAGTTGGAATGCACAAGCTTCCATACTCCACAGCACCCCGTCAGAACTACGAACAAGTTTAAACCTTGCAAAATCTCACCAATGGAAATCGGCCTAACCCAGAGGGACCTGCGCTTTCTCTCCTTTGTGGTTCTCTACTAGCTGCGAGAAGGAATAGCTACACTCCAGGAGTAGACCTGGACCTGGAAAAAAAGAAAGAAATGAAGCTTCAAATGTTCCGACAGAAAGCCAGAAAGTATTCCCCAAAACTGGCTACGATATAAGTGACTATGGTCAACAGTTGCATGGAACTGACACGAAATTCTGTAGCCAATTCAGGGGATTCTCAAGGGTCAACATCTATGTGGCCTACACTAACCCAACCTTGACTCAGATGGCCCAGGCTAGCCTTATATCAGATCTCAGAAGCTAAGCAGGGTTGGCCCAGATTAGTTCTTGGATGGGAGACTACCAAGGAAATCCAGGGTTGCTGCGCAGAGGCAGGCAATGGCAAACCACCTCTGTGTGTCTTTTGCCCTGACCTGGATGGCCCAGGCTAGCCTGATCTCGGCAGATCATGGGAGCTAAGCAGGGTCAACTCCGGCTAGATCTTAGATGGGAGACCACCAAGGAAGTCCAGGGTTGCTACGCAGAGGCAGGCAATGGCATGCCACCTCTGAACATCTCTCGTATTGAAAACTCCAAGCGGTCACCATAAGTCGGCTATGACTTGATGGCACTTTCCACCACCAAACACTAACCTAGCTCCTCTAAGGCCTGAAATCCCTTTGGATTAATTCCAAGGAGAGGGAGGGAAGATTTCTAGGCGAGGGCCAAAGGGAGAGGTGCTCTCCCTCAACGCACTGGCAGAACACGGCTGATAAAAAGGGGGCACTCGGGTGGCATGGCAGGGCAATGAAGCGGACTGCTATCTCCAAGATGCCAAGAAGACCAACGGACGCCATAAAATACGCATAGTCAGGAAATGCCATGGGGAGTGCGAAAATGGCCATGGAGGGACCGTGTGTGCGTGTGCAGAAGGGAATCTTACAAGAGTCTACAATACAGAGCAGATCCTCTCCGGCCCCCTTAGGAAACAACGGAGGCTTTTCAGTCGAGCAGCTGGCCGCATACGCGGGAGACAGACGGACGAGTCCTAGAACCAGCACGGCATCCACATGAAGGACCCCAGAGCGGCTCCGGTGGCCGCTCCTGCCAGCAAGCCCAGCGCCATCTGGTCTCCGGACACGCGGTATGGGTCTTCACGGAAGATGACGTGGGTCATGCCGGGTGCTGCGGAGGGGAGGGAGTTGGAAGACATAAGTCAGCCTCGCATTTATTTGAAAATACTTCCACCGTGCCTTCTTGCGATGCGGCAGACATGATAAAACCGAAACATTTCCAGAGAGCATTACCATCTTCAAATAATAATCTCCTGATGGTCCCCGGACCTAAGAGCATGAGGCTGTCCTCAGCTAGGGTCAGGGCTTTTTCAGCCTTGGCCCTAGCCTAGAGGAGGCTCCCTTTCTAACATAAGAACATAAGAAAGGCCATGATTCTGAGAGCTCCCCAGGCCCCACCCGGAGGTTTATATCACAAAAATAATAACCTATGCTGATACATACAGATATAGCTGAAAGACAAATAGCAGCACGTAGGCTCACTAATAATCTGTCTAGAAACTTAAATTATACTCATATGAATCCCAGAAGGAATAGAATAGAATAGAATAGAATAGAATAGAATAGAATAGAATAGAATAGAATAGAATAGAATAGAATAGAATAGAATAGAATCATAGAGTTAGAAGGGACCACCAGGGTCATCAAGTCCAACCCCTGCACAGTGCAGGAAATTCACAACTACCTCCCCCCCACACCTAGTGACCAGAAGATGGCCAAGATGCCCTCCCTCTCATCATCTGCTTAAGGTCACAGAATCAGCATTGCTGACAGATGGCCTCTTCTTAAAAACCTCCAGGGAAGGAGCGCTTACCCCCTCCCGAGGAAGCCTGCTCCACTGAGGAACCGCTCTAACTTTTAGAAAACTCTTCCTAATGTCTAGATGGAAACTCTTTTGATTTAATTTCAACCCGTTGGTTCTGGTCCGACCTTCTGGGGCAACAGAAAACAGCTCGGCACCATCCTCAATATGACAGCCCCTCAAGTACTTGAACATGGTTATCATATCCCCTCTCAGTCTTCTCCTCTTCAGGCTAAACATACCCAGCTTCTTCAACCTTTCCTCACAGGACTTTGTCTCCAGACCCCTAACCATCTTTGTTGCCCTCCTCTGGACACGTTCCAGCTTGTCTACATCTTTTTTAAATTGTGGTGCCCCAAACTGAACACAGTACTCTAGTTGAGGTCTAACCAGAGAGGAGTAAAGCGATACATCAGTTCGCCTGATCTGGACACTATACTTCTGTTGATGCAGCCCAAGACTGCTCAGACAAGTCTCCACCATCCTATAATTATGCATTTGATTTTTCCTACCTAAATGCAGAACTTTACATTTGTCTTTGTTGAAGTGCATTTTATTAGTTCTAGCCCACTTCTCCAGCCTGTCAAGATCATCCTGCATCTTGGCTGTGTCTTCTACCGTATTTGCTACCCCTCCCAATTTAGCGTCATCTGCAAATTTAATAAGCATCCCCTCTATTCCTTCATCCAAATCATTTATAAATATAAAAGGAGTATATACATATGTCTTTTTTACTCGATGTACAAGTTCTCAGGCATTAACAGCATGCCTATTATAGAAGTCTTATGGTTACATTCATTTGTAATTGTTTTTTTCTTGGTTATTTCTTGGATTTTTGTATAATAGGCATGCTGCTAATGCCTGAGAACTTGTGCATTGAGTAAAAAAGAGATATATATACTCCTTCTAGGATTCATATGAGTATGATTTAAGTTTCTAGACATATTATTAGTGAGCCTACGTGCTGTTATTTGTCTTTCAGCTATACCCACCAGGAGGTTGGCATCCCTAAGTCAGGAGGACTTCGAGCAAAAGAAGAGGGGTGGGAAACCAGCATTGCCTGGGCCTGTGGCAAGCGACCATCCGGGCAATTCACATTTGATGCCACCAGATGTCACCGCAACCTTGATAATGCTGTTTAAGCCAGAGGTCCTGAATTATGTTGCATGATGTGAAGTACCTTTTGGATGTCTTATAGTAACCTGATTTATACTTACCCTGTGTGGGATATGAAAATGATTGTGTATGACTATACACTCTTTAGAAGCAATTTTCTGAAGGACTGAAGAAGGATTATACATTATTGTGAATTTGAAACGGCCGTATCCTATTGAAGATTGTGGCTTCTCATTCATCTTGAATATTGTACTTGAACTCATATTACTTACTTGGTACTCTGCTGAGACCTTTGAAAGACTTTTTGCCCTTTGATTGTATATTTTGTACATACTGTGTGTTGGTTATAGTGTGGTTACTTCTGTTTGTAAATTGTATGTATATAGGTATCTCAGTAGTTTATATAAATTGCACCTTGTTTGTAAATGTTCTTCGCTCCTATACTATTTTCCTAACCTTTGGTATTAGTATAGAGGTGCCTGTTTCTCCCCCGCTACCTGGAGATTGGCAACCCTACATAGAGTCCACCCTCCAAAGCAGCCATTTTCTCTTGGGGAGCTGATCTCGGTAGTCTAGCAATCAGCTGTAATTCTGGGAGATCTCCAGACCACCCCTGGAGGCTGGCAACCCTCGACCAGATAGTGCCACTACCTGCTCTGTGCCATGTTCAAGAAGCAAAGGGCAGAGAGAGGCCTTTCATGCCAAAACCGTGTGCCCGGGATGCAATCTGGACGGGCCCCTGACCCATTCTTACCAGGATCTCTGTTGCAGCCAAATGCCTGGAAAGTGTCTGGCCAGCCCCGTTCACAGGAAGGATGCTAAAGGGGAAGGGAGGTTCTGTCCGGGAGGCACACCTACCTCCAAACTGGTTGCCGTAGTAATCGGAGCTGATGTACATCGCCTGGTGAGAATCTAGGGGCAGCGTCTGGTAGTAGTCATCGTTGTAAGGATCATACATGTGGACCTATGAGGGCAAAGCAAGACACAGCCACACATTAACAGGAAGACCTGTCTTCAGTTTTGACCTGCTATTAACCCCCAGGCGTAAAGTTCCCAATCTCCAGGTGGAACCTGGTGATTTCCTGGTAATACAACTGATGTCCAGATGACAGAGATCACTTCCCCTGGAGAAAAATGGCTACTTTGGAAGGTGGACTCTTGAGCGTGATACCCTGCTGACGTCTCTCCCTTCCTCAAACCCTGTCTTCCCTCAAATCTCCAGGACTGTCCAGACCTGGACTTGGCAACCCTAGGCGCAATGCTCCATTATTCTTTGTGAGAAGAAGAGGAGGAGGAGGAGGAGGGTTTTTATACCCCGATTTACTCTACCTTTAAGGAGTCTCAAACCGGCTTACAATCACCTTTTCTTCCCCTCCCTACAACAGACACCCTGTGAGGTAGGTGGGGCTGAGAGAGCTCTAAGAGAGCTGTCACTAGCCCAAGGTCACCCAGCTGGCTTCATGTGTAGGAGAGGGGAAACAAACCCGGTTCACCAGATTAGGGTCCACCGCTCATGATTTTGTCTGTTGCTGATACGGATTGTGTATTTTAATATGTTGCAGTTTTTAGAAAAATTGGTTCTTGTAGGTTATCCGGGCTGTGTAACCGTGGTCTTGGAATTTTCTTTCCTGACGTTTCGCCAGCAACTGTGGCAGGCATCTTCAGAGTAGTAACACTGAAGGACAGTGTCTCTCAGTGTCAAGGGTGTAGGAAGAGTAATATATAGTCAGAAAGGGGTTGGGTTTGAGCTGAGTATTGTCCTGCAAAAGTATTGTCCTGTAAGTATCAAGATAATGTGCTAATGAGGGTATGGTATGTTAATATGGAACCATTGTATCCTGAAGTGATCTGTTAATGTGTGTAATCCAAAACTAATCTGTATGGCTATTGTTGAATGTTGTCTTTGTCTGGAGGTTTTTCAGGGCAGGAAGCCAAGCCTTATTCATTCTTAAACTCTCCTCTTTTCTGTTAAAGTTGTGCTGATGTTTATGAATTTCAATGGCTTCTCTGTGCAATCTGACAAAATAGTTGGTAGAATTGTCCAGTCTTTCAGTGTCTTGGAATAAGACCCTGTGTCCTGTTTGTGTCAGTCCATGTTCAGCCACTGCTGATTTCTCAGGTTGGCCAAGTCTGCAGTATCTTTCATGTTCTTTTATCCTTGTTTGTATGCTGCGTTTTGTGGTCCCGATGTAAACTTGTCCACAGCTGCAAGGTATACGATATACTCCTGCAGAGGTGAGGGGGTCTCTTTTGTCTTTTGCTGATCGTAGCATTTGTTGTATTTTCTTGGTGGGTTTAAACACTGTTTGTAGGTTATGTTTTTTCAAAAGTTTCTCCATCCTATCAGTGACTCCTTTAATAAATGGCAAGAATACCTTTCCTATGGGAGACTGTTTTTCTTGAGTTTTCTGATTTTTGTTTGGTTCAATGGCCCTTCTGATTTCATTCTTGGAGTAGCCGTTTGCTAGCAGTGCGTGATTTAGATGGTTAGTTTCTTCCTTGAGAAACTGTGGTTCACAGATCCGTCTTGCACGGTCCATTAATGTTTTGATTATTCCTCTTTTCTGTCGGGGGTGGTGGTTGGAGTTTTTGTGTAAGTAGCGATCTGTGTGAGTTGGTTTCCGGTAGACCTTGTGACCTCTGCAGGAGTATATCGTATACCTTGCAGCTGTGGACAAGTTTACATCGGGACCACAAAACGCAGCATACAAACAAGGATAAAAGAACATGAAAGATACTGCAGACTTGGCCAACCTGAGAAATCAGCAGTGGCTGAACATGGACTGACACAAACAGGACACAGGGTCTTATTCCAAGACACTGAAAGACTGGACAATTCTACCAACTATTTTGTCAGATTGCACAGAGAAGCCATTGAAATTCATAAACATCAGCACAACTTTAACAGAAAAGAGGAGAGTTTAAGAATGAATAAGGCTTGGCTTCCTGCCCTGAAAAACCTCCAGACAAAGACAACATTCAACAATAGCCATACAGATTAGTTTTGGATTACACACATTAACAGATCACTTCAGGATACAATGGTTCCATATTAACATACCATACCCTCATTAGCACATTATCTTGATACTTACAGGACAATACTTTTGCAGGACAATACTCAGCTCAAACCCAACCCCTTTCTGACTATATATTACTCTTCCTACACCCTTGACACTGAGAGACACTGTCCTTCAGTGTTACTACTCTGAAGATGCCTGCCACAGTTGCTGGCGAAACGTCAGGAAAGAAAATTCCAAGACCACGGTTACACAGCCCGGATAACCTACAAGAACCAATGAACTCTGACCGTGAAAGCCTTCGACAATATTTTAGAAAAATTGCTTACAGGTGGGGTTTTGCTTTGTTTTTGGCAAAGGAGTGAGGAGCTGTTGGAGCTGTTTCCGGGCTCAGAGGGGTGGCCCGGCTTTGCTCTTAACCGGAGAAATTTGACAACCGAAGACTGAGTGGAACAGACATTTCTGCTGACCCCCCCCCCCCCCGTTTCATGCCCAGACAGGCAGAATTCCAGCAGAGCCGCTGCGGATCCAAGGGGGAGGGAAGCGGCCAAGGTTGTCCCCAGACAGGAGGTGCCGTCCTCAAAACCACGGCTGCCTCTGCTCTTCACTTCCTTTTATTCTGCACCAAGAATGTGGGGTTATATGCCAGCATCCATATATTTGCATAAATTTGCACAATGTATTCTGCAGGTCTTGGAGAGTGGGAAGAGCAGACAAGGGGCATCGTAGCCCTTCCTTCCTGTCACTGGAAACCTAGCTCTGAGCTCATGTCTGCTTGCTGAGGGTCCACTTGGCTTTGCAAACACACATGGCGCCTTGAAGGTTAAATCAGGGGTTCCCAACATGGTGCCTTCTTGGTCCTTTCCATGAGGCTTATCAAGAATCATAGAGTTGGAAGGGACCACCAGGGTCATCTAGTCCAACCCCCTGTACAATGAAGGACATTTACAACTACCTCCCCCCACACCCCCAGTGACCCCTACTCCATGCCCAGAAGATGGCCAAGATGCCCTCCCTCTCATCATCTGCCTAAGGTCATAGAATCAGCATTGCTGACAGATGGCCATCTAGCCACTGCTTCCAAACCTCCAGGGAAGGAGAGCTTACCACCTCCCAAAGGAGCCTGTTCCACTGAGGAACTGCTCTAACTGTTAGAAAATTCTCCCTCATGTCTAGACGGAAACTCTTTTGATTTAATTTCAACCCGTTGGTTTTGGTCCGACCTTCTGGGGCAACAGAAAACAACTCGGCACCATTCCTCTATGTGACAGCCCTTCAAGTACTTGAAGATGGTTATCATATCACTTCTCAGTCCTCTCCTCTTCAGGCGAAACATACCCAGCTTCTTCAACCTTTCCTCATAGGACTTGGTCTCCAGACCCCTCACCAACTTTGCTGCCCTCCTCTGGACACATTCTTTCTTAAACCGGTGCCCAAAAGTGAACACAGTACTCTAGGTGAGGTCTAACCCCTTCTGCCTGCTGAGATTCCGCTTGGCTTTGCCCACACACATGGCACCTTGAAGGTTAAATCAGGGGTTCTCGACATGGTGCTTGCATGGGACAACGTTCCCATGGATTTTACCCAATGCCTCTGATCTGCAGTCCGCAACTGCACTGTCCTCAAGGACATCCTAAGCCTGAGGCAGCTGTTTCATCTTGCTGCAGATATGACTGAGTCCACACTAGGGTTGCCAACCTCCAGGTGGTGGCTGAAGATCCCCCCTATTACAACTGATCTCCAGGCAACAGAGATCACCTGGAGAAAAGGGCCGCTTTGGAAGCGGGACTCTATGGTATTACACCCCAATGAAGTCCCACAATATCTCCAGGTATTTCCCAACCCCAAACTGGCAACCCTAGGCCATGCGCGTGCACACGCACACAGACACACACACAGAGCCCTGGAAAGAGCAAACATTGCTCCCGTCATGGGCGCACTTGGTGGTGAATTTTACCAGCAGATGGTGAATGTTCAACTGGAACTCACCAGATGCAACTTTTTAGCCACCCGATAATCACCCAGCAGGGAGGGGGGAAATACTCCGCAGTTGCGCTCAGCCACAGAAAGCTCAGAACATCGACTGTGCGAGCAGCGGGAGACGGCCTCCGTCAACGCCTCTCCGCACGTTGTATGGAGGAGATGGCTTGCGCACACTTCAGGGGGGAGCAAGAAATAATCAAAGGAGGAACCCGGGAGAGGAAGAGGAGCGATTCTGCAGGTGGAGGGATTTTGAAACGAAAGCTTGATGAATAATTCAACAAAGGGAATTTTTTAACAGAATTCAAACCAGAGGCAAAGCTTGACTGGGGATAGTAAAAAAAAAAATCTCTTCTCTTGTCAGTGCCTTTTACCTCCGCCTCCCACCCCTGTGCCTCCTACCATGTTGAGTGGAGGGGGCTTGAGGAAACAGAGGGGCGGAGGGAGCTAAATGGAGACCTGACGGAACCTCCAGGTGCAGAGGCAGTATACCTCTGTGCACCAGTTTCTGGGGGGGGGGCGACAGCAGAGGGGGAGCTGTGACATTCATTCCCTCCTTGTGAGTTTTCCCCAAGGCATCTCTTGGGCCCCTGCTGGGAACAGGGAGCTGGCCCAGGTGGAGCTGCGACTCCAACAGAACTCTCTTTTTATCTTTGGACAATATCCTTCCCTCTTAGTGTTGCCAGGTGCCTTTTTGCCATTGGTGGGAGATTTTTGGGGCGGAGCCTGAAGGGTTTGGAGAGGGGAGGGACTTCAATGCCACAGAGTCCAATTGCCAAAGTGGCCATTTTCTCCAGGTGAACCGATCTCTATCGGCTGGAGATCAGTTGTAATAGAACGAGATCTCCAGCTAGTACCTGGCGGTTGGCAACCCTATTCCACCTTGTTAACCAGGGTAGCCGTGTTGGTCTGCAGTAAAAGAGCTAGATTTTGAGCCCAGTAGCACCTCAGAGACCAGCTTTCGAGAGTCAACGCTCCCTTTGTCAGATACAAGCAGGAATGGAGGTCCCTATCTGACAAAGGGTGCGTTGACTCTCAAAAGCTTCTACCCCGAAAATCTTGCTGGTCTATAAAATGCTACTGGGCTCAAATCTAACCACCACCACCCTACTGTTAACCTTGTTATGACAGTCCTCAGGTTGCTGACTGCAGAGCGTCACACAGTTGACCGCATCACTTGTGGACTTCTAGCTGGATATTTGGAAATTGCTTTAGCTGAACCGTGCCCCGTCTGTGGCAAGAGCTCGTCCGTGGCCTTCCGTGGCTGCTTCCCACATGCGAGGGAAGTACAGCATGTGCGTGCCCCCTCGCTCTTTCCCTCTAAGTCCCCCCTCAAAACCTCATAGAATCATAGAGTTGGAAGGGACCACCAGGGTCATCTAGTCCAACCCGTTGCACAATGCAGGAAATTCACAACTACCTCCCCCCACACCCCCAGTGACCCCCTACTCCATGCCCAGAAGATGGCCAAGGTGCCCTCCCTCTCATGAACTGCCTAAGTTCATCATGTCTAGATGGAAACTCTTCTGATTTAATTTTAACCCATTGGTTCTGGTCCGACCTTCTGGGGCAACAGAAAACAACTTGGCACCATCCTCTATATGACAGCCCTTCAAGTACTTGAAGGTGGTTCTCATATCCCCTCTCAGTCTTCCCCTCTTCAGGCTAAACACACCCAGCTCCTTCAACCTTTCCTCATAACCTTCCCTCAACCTTTTCTGTTTTCTTAAGAAGTTTCTTAAGAAGTTCAAATTGCCTGCCAGATTACCCTTCCCTGGTCAGTTGCCACAGCCAAATCCTTACTGCTCAGTGTGCCAGTGTGGCGCAGTGGTTAAGAGTGGCGTACTCTAGTCTGGAGAACCGGGTATGATTCCCCACTCCTTCACACAAAGCCTGCGGATGACCTTGGACCAGTCACAGTTCTCTCTGAGCTCTCTCAGCCCCACCTACCTCACAAGGTGTCTATTGTGGGGAGAGGAAGGGAAGGTGATTGTAAGCCACTTTGAGAATCCTTATGGTAAAGAAAATCAGGGTATAAAAACCAACTCTTCTTCTCTGTGAACCTGGGACCTCTCCTATCATCCTGTATTTATTTATATCCTGCTTTTCCCCCATGCCATGGAAGTATAGTTGTAGGATGCTGAGGATATAGAGAAGGAGAGGAGCTTTAGGAGAAGATTGCAAAGAACTGGGAAGAGAAAAATTCCAGTCCAGTTGCACCTTAAATGCTGACAAGATTTCCAGGGCTTTTGACAGTCAAACCTCCCTTCATCAGATATATCTCGGCTCAGGGATCTTCCTTCCTACCTGCATCTGACAAAGAGAGCTCTGACTCTCAAAAGCTTATACCCTGGTAAAACCTTGTTGTTGAAACAGGGAAGGGGTAGGCATGCCAAATTAAAGCCTCTAGGTAGCATTTCAGGAGACAGGAATCAAGGAGAAGAGGAAGAGGAAGAGTTGGTTTTTATATGCTGACTTTCTCTAACACTTAAGGAAGAATCAAACTGGGCTACAATCACCTTCCTTTCCCCTTCCCACTACAGACACCCTGTGAGATAGGTGGGCCCGAGAGAGCTGTGACTAGCCCAAGGTCACCCAGCTGGCTTTGTGTGTAGGAGCAGGGAAACAAATTCAGTTCACCAGATTAGCCTCCGCCGCTCATGTGGAGGAGTGGGGAATCAAACACGGTTCTCCAGATCAGAGTCCACTGCTCCAAAGCACCACTCTTAACCACTACACCACGCTGGCTCTCCACACAAGGAAGGCGAAGCTTTAAAAAGGCTCACCTGGGTTGCCTTGGATTCCAGCATTGCCATCTTCCAAGCCCTGTGAACAAAACCAGCACAAGAGCATTTGAGTAAAATGGTACCTGAAGAATCAGACATTTTTAAAGGCCACTAAGTTTTTCCCTGCCATGCCCTGGATAGCCCAGGCTGGCCTGATCTCGTCAGATCTCAGAAGCTAAGCAGGGTGGGCCCTGGTTAGTACTTGGGTGGGCGACCTCCAAAGAATCCCAGGGTCGTGACATGGAGGCAGGCCATGGCAAAACACCTCCAAAGGTCCCTTGCCTTGAAAACTCTACGGGGCCGCCATGAGTCAGTTGTGACTTGATGACAAAAAAGAAAAAGCTCTCCTCTTCCCCGTGGCGCAGAGTGGTAAGCTGCAGTCCTGCAGTCAAAAGCTCTGCTCACGACCTGAGTTCGATCCTGACAGAAATCGGTTTCAGGTAGCCGGCTCAAGGTTGACTCAGCCTTCCATTCTTCCGACTACCCAGCTTGCTGGGGGTAAAGGGAAGATGACTGAGGAAGGCACTGGCAAACCACCCCGTAAACAAAATGTGCCTAGTAAACGTTAGGATGTGATGTCACCCCATGGGTCAGGAATGGCCCGGTGCTTGCACAGGGGCCTTTTACTTTTACTTCCCCAGGCTACTGATGTTTTAAGGACAGTGTTTTAAGGACTAGAAACTTGGCTTTTCTTTTTAATGAAAGCAAAGATTCCAGAATGTGTCCCCAGTATCCAGTTCTGAACTCAAAGGGCATATATGAACACATATGAAGTGGCCTTATACTGAATTGGACCTGTGGTCCATCAAGATCAATATTGTTTACACAGACTGGCAGCAGCCCTCCAGGGGCTCAGGCACAGGTCTTTCACATCCCCTCCTAGAAGAAGAAGAGTTAGTTTTTATATGCCAACTTTACCCCTTAAGGAAGAATCAAACCGGCTTACCTTACCTTCCCCTCCCCACAACAGACACCCTGTGAGGTAGGTGGGGCTGAGAGAACTCTTAATAGAACTGTGACTAGCCCAAGGTCACTCAGCTGGCTTCATGTGGAAGAGTGGAGAAACCAACCCGGTTCACCGGATTAGCGTCCGCCGCTCATGCAGAGGAGTGGAGAATCAAACCCGGTTCTCCAGATCAGAGTCCACCACTCCAAACCACCGCTCTTAACCACTACACCACACTGGCTCCTAGCCAGTCCTTTTAACTGGAGGTGCTGGGGATTGAACCTGGGACCTTCTGGATGCCAAGGAGATGCTCTAGAACAAAGCCACAGCCCCTCCCCATATGTGTGTGTGTATTAATATAGCTATGTGTGTGTGTCTTTCGCATCAGTGCATGCTTCTAACTCTTGTGACTGCAGATTACAAAGAAATCTGCCTGCCAGGCGAATTCTTTTTCCACCCACCGAGACTTCACCCTCAGAAGCCCTATGTGGAATCTATGAACTAAGCAGGCTCCTTGAGGTGACTGGCATAGCTGGCACAGAGGATGGCAGAGCTGGGACTTCACTGCGTGGGTCGGGAGTCAGAAAGAGAGGCTTTCTTTCTTTCACAAGCTCAGCTGAATTAATGTAGATCTGCAGCAGAAAGGCAGCTATTGTTGACTAGCAAGGTTTCCAACTCTGGGTTGGGAAATTCCTGGAGATCTGGGGTGGAGCCTTGGGAGGGTGGGGTTTGAGGACGGAGAGTGGTATAATGTCTTACAGACCACCTGCCAAAGCGGCCATTTTCTCCAGGGGAGCTGATATCTACCTTCTGGAGATCGATGTAAGGAGATCGCCAACTCCCACCTGGAGGTTATACAATACTAGAAGGTATCTAGAACACAAATATACATAAAGTACCACTGATACACTGAATATAATGGTTTATGCAATTTCAAAAACGTGATTTCCAACAAATAATTCAAATTATGCAACGAAACTATGCAAATTTATAAACTATAAATTGTAATCTACAAAAGTTTGCATAATTATAAACTTATAGTTTATAAACTTGCATAGATTGTTTCATTGCATAATTTGAATTATTTGTTGGAAATCACATTTTAGAAATTACACAAACCATTATATTCACTGTATCGGTGGTACTTTATGTATATGTGTGCCCACCTGGAGGTTGGCGACCTTAAAGAAGCTGGTGAGCTCTCCTTCCTTTGAGATGTCAGGGACTGAACCTGGGACCTTCTGCATGCAAAGCAGATGCCCTACCACTGAGCCAAGGTCCCTCACTTAAGTACACATGAAGCTGCCTTATACTGAATCAGACCCTTGGTCCATCAAGGTCAGTATTGTCTATTCTGACTGGCAGCAACTCTCCAGGGTCTCAGGCAGAGGTCTTTTGCATTGCCTCCTATCTGGTCCCCATTCAATTGGAGATGCCGGGGATTGAACCTGGGACCTTCTGCATGCAAAACAGAGGGTCTTCCACTGAGCCACAGGGAGCTGTCACTCACAGAAGCTCGTATTGAAAGAAATGCTGTTAGTCTTGAACAGGGGTGTCAAACATAAGGCCCGCAGGCTGAATCCGGCCCCTTAAGAGCTCTTATCCGGCCCGCGAGCCAGCCAAGGCAGCCACCCCCTCCCACTCTCAATCTGGGCTGGCGAGGCATTGCCCGGCCCAACCAAGTGTCATTTATGTCATATCCGGTCCTTGTAACAATTGAGTTTGACACCCCTGGTCTTGAAGGTGCCTCTGGACTTCAGTTTATGAGTTATATTTTGGTGACATCAGGGCCCTGCAGGACCTTAAAGGGTTCCGCAGGGCCTGCAAGACAGAGCTCTTCCGCCTGGCCTGTAACTGAGGACAGCCTCAAATATCTGCTGGCCTCCCTATTATCCCCCCTCCTGTTATATTATTAATGTCAATGGAGGTTGACATTAATAACCTGCTGCAAATATCCGGCAATCCGAGTAATGGTTAGGCGCCATCTGTAATTTTGTATTTTTAAGTTTTCATTGGGATTTTACGGTTTTAAATTTAGATTTTGTGGTTAATTTTACTAAAAAGTAAAAGTCCCCTGTGCAAGCACTGGGTCATTCCTGACCCATGGGGTGACGTCAAATCCTGACGTTTACTAGGCAGACTTTGTTTACGGGGTGGTTTGCCATTGCCTTCCCCAGTCATCTTCCCTTTACCCCCAGCAAGCTGGGTACTCATTTGACCGACCTCGGAAGGATGGAAGGCTGAGTCCACCTTGAGACGGCTACCTGAAACCAACTTCCATAGGGATATCACTCAGGTTGTAAGCAGAGCTTGGACTGCAGTACTGCAGCTTACCACTCTGCATCACGGGGCTCCTCGTAATTTTATTACTGATGTGTTAATGCTTTTGTATGATGTTACGTGCCCTGAGCCGTCTTTGGCCGGGGAGGGTGGGCTATAAATCACAAAAATAAATAAATAAATAAAAATAAATAACAGAGACTAATGTGGCTATCCTCAAACTCTGGGAAGGTGATAACAGTCTAGGTGCAGTTGGGATCTGGGAAAATCCTCTGCCGTACTATCAAATATTGTCCTCCTCCTGCTCTGAAGCCAGAGTCGAGCTGCTGCTACCAATTTCAGATAGAATCTTTGCCGTGACAATTCCATTAAAAAAAACCCCATTCCGTTTATTAAGTGATAAGACAAGCTCAGTGGTATCCTTTCCTTACCCTGCCATGAAGGTGACGAAAACGCACACCGTCTTAGGATCAATTTTTCACCCCTTAATGTATTTTCTCCTGGATGTATGATATTCTGGTTTTAGTTATCTAGCTAGATGTTATCTGGCAAGGGTCATATTTGGGTACTGATATACTTCGTCTTGTATGTGTGAAGTGATTTGGGGGATTCCCCCCCCCCCAACTTTTGGGATGTCTTTGAATGGCTTCGGCTTTAAGAAACAGCACTTTGCTTCCTCTTAGCCTTCCCTATGTATTTTCTCTATGCTGGGGAGAACTTATTCTGAAGGGCCCTAGACTTGCAGTTCCTGTGGGCGCACTGTGTCACAAACAGTCCCTAGAAATATACATGGAGGAGATTTTGCCATGAATGGTGAAGCCTCATCCTGTCTTCTGCCAGTCACATGGACACATGAAACTGCCTTACACATAATCAGACCATTGGTCCATCAAGGTCAGTGTTGTCTCCTCAGACTGACTCTCCAGGGTCTCAGGCTGAGGTCTTTCACATCACCTACTGTCTGGTCCTTTTAACTGGAGATGCCAGGAATTGAACCCAGGACCTTTTGCATGCCAAGCAGAGGCCCTTCCACTGAGCCACAGCCCTTCCCAGAGTCTCATGTGAGAAGTAAATAGCCCCTCAGTTCAATCCCAAGAATCGCTGCAAGGTTTGAATCCAGTAGCACCATAGAGACCAACAAGATTTTCAGGGTAGGAGCTTTCAAAAGTCAAAGCTCCCTTTGTCAGATACCAAAGAGAGCAAATGAAAACATATGAACACTTGTGTTTCCATGAACACATGAAGCTGCCTTATACTGAATCAGACCCTTGGTCCATCAAAGTCAGTATTGTCTACTCTGACTGGCAGCGGCTCTCCAGGGTCTTGGGTTGAGGTCTTTCATTTCACCTACTTGCCTAGTCCCTTTACCTGGAGATGCCGGGGACTGAACCTGGGCCCTTCTGCATGCCAAGCAGGTGCTCTACCACTGAGCCACAGCCCCTCCCCAGAAGGCAGGAGAGAAAAGGTCAAAATGAAGTGACCGGAATGACTCACACCTCTACCCTATAGCTCCCCCACACACACACACCAAAGGAAGAACAAACAGGTTCCTAACCCTTTGCAGACAGTCATTGCAAGCATGCAACGCCCAGTGACGCGTCCGCTTCCCTGTGGCGCATCTGCCAACCGCTGCAGAAGTTATCAAGGCAGCAGCTCCTTTGAAGGGGATTTCTCTAATAGGATTGTACTAGGGCGCATCGCTTCCCAGCGGCAGCCGTCACAGCAGATGACCACAACTGAGCGGAGCGCGATGTCCTGACCACAACCTCGGTGCCTTCAAGTCGCCTCTAATTATCTGTCTGAGGTTCTCAGCCAAGGCAGCCGAGAAATAACCGGAGCTCTCCGGTCACGTTACAGCAGGAGAGAATGAAAGCGTCTTCGTTCGTACAGCTCTGTTGGACATTTAGAGCCTGACCTCGGGCTAAACGCATGGTCACTTAGCCCAGTTCCAGC
Organism: Euleptes europaea; assembly: GCF_029931775.1. Lineage (NCBI taxonomy): Eukaryota > Metazoa > Chordata > Lepidosauria > Squamata > Sphaerodactylidae > Euleptes > Euleptes europaea. Next base: position 3,444,196 of record NC_079323.1, read on the forward strand.
CCCGTTCCAGCCCAGTTCCCTCCCAGTTCCCTCCCAGTTTCACCCAGGATCAAATCTTTGCAAACGGACGATACCTCACAGTGGGTAGCCGTGTTAGTCTGTTTGCAGTAGTCAAAAAGGGCAAGAGTCCAGTAGCACCTTAAAGACTAACAAAAATATTTTCTGGTAGGGTATGAGCTTTCGTGAGCTACAGCTCACTTCTTCAGCTCACTTCTTCAGCTGTGGCTCACGAAAGCTCATACCCTACCAGAAAATATTTTTGTTAGTCTTTAAGGTGCTACTGGACTCTTGCCCTTTTGGACGATACCTCATTTACTCTTCTTTCAGCCCTGTATCGAAGCGAAATGAACCCGCCCTTTCCCAGTCCTCTTCTGGGAGAAACAGAAACGGGGAAACATAGATGATTGGCATCTCTCACAGCCAATCGCGAAGCAGTGTTTGAAGCGGCGGGGATTCAACTGCCTGCTGCTACTTCGGAGCTTTTTTTGAGAAAATAAAGTCTTTTTTAAAACAAGGCTTGGATTCCTCCCCACCCTTCGTTCAGGTAGCTCCGTTTTTTGTTTTTTAGTTCTTAAAATGCTTTTAAAATTACAAGCGGGGGGGGGGAAGCCTCCATTAGTCAATTCGAAAGGACCAATCACCAGGAACTGGGGTGCGGACGGGAGGGCTTACTCAGCAGGAACCCGCATTTTCTGTTTGCATGGATCCATTTGCACACAGTTTAGTCCCTGCTCATTCCAGGTAATGCGGGTTCATTTGATCCTGGGTGGAACGGGGCTGGAACTGGGCTGGAACTGGGCTAAGTGACCATGCGTTTTCGCCCCTCCTGACCTTTGTATCTGAACGGCTATTATTATTATTATTTATTGATAATTTGATTTATCGGCCACCCTTTCCCAGCCAAGGCCAAGCTCACAGTGGCTAACATCATTCTAAAAACAGTTTAAAATCTTTCATATGACTACATGATTGCTTATGCTCGCCTGGGTTGGCTGTATTTGTACGGCTTGATCGTTCCTGGTGGTCTCTTTGCTTTCCAGTGGGAGACGACCAGGGACAACTGGTAGGGTTGTAGGGTTGCCAGGTGGTGGCGGGCAAACCCCCGCCAATCCACCTGGCTGCCCGCCGAGCAGCTGAGGGTCGGCGGGCAATGTGTGCACGCGCGCCTGCCACGCCACGTCACGTCCGGTTTACACCCGGAAGCGCCGCACTGCAATGGGCCTTTTACCACTCAAACTCCCAGTTTGAGTGGTAAAAGGCTCCTGCCAATGCGGCACTTCTGGGTGTAAACCGGAAGTGATGCAATTGCGTTGGGCGCAGCCGCGCGTGTGATCTTTGCCTCACCTCCGCCCCAAAAACCTCCTGCCGGAGGAGAGGGGCGATCCAGCAACCCTAACAACTGGATGTTCGGGTTGCAAAGAGAAGTGCTTATCACTGTATTCTTATTCCACCTACGCCGGCTCCTTATTCGCTTTGGCGCACGATTCAAACATACCCAAAGGACCACCTACTCCCTTATGAACTTGCCCAACCACTAGGGCCATCTTCAGAGGCCCTGCTTCGGGCGCCCCCACCTTCTCAGATCAGGTGTGTGACAAACGGGAGAGGGCCTTCTTGGTTGTGGCACCAAAACTCTGGAACTCTCCCCCCAGGGAGACTCGCCCGTCCCCTTCTGTTGCCGTCTTCTGCCAGTGAGTGAAGACTCCTTTGATCCTTCTGGCATTCCTTCGGTGAGCCCTCCAGTTAGGGTTGCCGACCTCGAGATACTCGCTCGACATCTCCTGCTATTACAAGTGATCTCCAGCCTGGAGAAAATGGCCGCTTTGGCAACTGGACACTAGGACATTGAAGCCCCTCCCCAAAACCCCTCTCCTCAGGCTCCGCCCCCCCAAACCTCCCACCGGTGGCAACCCTAGCCTTCCTACCCTGTTTTTAATTGTTGTTCTTATGTATGTGTGTTTTTTATCGTTTGTAGGCATATTTTAGCTTGGCTTTAATGGTTTGAGCAACATGTGCTGCCACCGCAGCACAAAGAATCTTCACAGTGTGGCTGAAGGAAAGCTGTGGCAGCCATTTTGTGGCTGGCCCCGCCTCCTGTGGCGGCCATTTTGTGACTGCCCCCACAATGCTGAGTCAGAATGCCAAAGGTGCTAGCAGGCTCAGAAAGCTCCCATCTTTCTACACGGTTCACATCTACTTGGCTCAAGATTTGAGCAGATCATGTTGTGTTGTTTACGCTCAGCGTTGCTTCCTCGGAGCCCCCGGCCGTCCCTTCGGGCTCCCTTCAGGGATGTGGCGACTTCTGAAACGTTTCCACCTATTGATGCTGTCCTTGGGTCTGCAAACCCGAGATTAGGGGCATTCCACACCTGGACACAAACGTTTTAGGTGGCAGGGGAAGGCGATGGGGGCAGGGAGAGAGAGACCCCCCCCCAAACCCATGACTCCAAATGGAATCTACAGGGTACTGGATACCCATGCCGGCTGGATGCCCATGCTGCGAAGGGCATATTTTGTGCATTAAATCAGGTAAAGGTACCACCTGTCAACGAAAACACAGTACCTGCCTGGCCTTGAGACATATTCTAGGATTGCCAATCTCCAGATGGGACCTGGAGACCCCCCCCCCAAATTACAGTTGACCTTGAGATGACAGAGATCAGTTCTCCAGGAGAAAATGTCTGCTTAGGATGGCAGATTCTGCAGCATCATACCTCTTCCCCCAGGCCCCATCCCAACCAGGAGCCGGCCACCCTAACATATTCTGACTGAGGGCTATGTACAGGGTTACCAACCTCCAGGTGGTGGCTGGATATCTCCCGCTATTACAAGTGATCTCCAGGTGACAGAGATCTGTTCAACTGGAGAAAAGGGCCACTTTGGAAGGTGGACTCTATACGGCATTATACCCAAGTCCCTCCCCTCCCCAAACCCCAACCTCTTCAGGCTCCACCCCCCAAAATATCCAGGTATTTTCTAACCTAGAGCTGGCAACACTAGCTACATACCTGAACCAAGATCAGGCAATAAATCCAGATCAATCCCTGGCATCTCCTGTTATAGGATCAGGTAGCAGGTGATGTGAAAGAAATCTCTGCCTGGGATTTTGGAGAACAGATATCAGTAAGCTTGACCGTCCAGTAGTCTGACACGGTACAAGGCAGCTTCTTATGTATGTGTTCAAATGTAGGTATTCTTATGTATAAACTTTAAAAGCCTCCAACTTAATCTTGCCCTGTGGAATCTTCCCCTTCCCCCCACCCATGACTTACACCGCATCATCCTCGCTCTCGGCGCAAAGCATGGTTTTGGAGCCGTCTCTCTGCACTATGCACATCAAACACTCGCGAGTCTTCCCTTCAGGAAGCTGAATATCTGGGGGGCAAAACAGAGAGGCACACAGGTCACTTATGCGTGGGTACTTTCACTCACATCCTCTCCCAGTCTGTCTCGGTTGGAGTTATGCATGAGTTTTCCGTCCATTAGAGGTGACCTCGCTGCCAGCCCTCACAAATCCCGGGACTTCCAGTCCCTCTCTTAGATCAATTCTTCCCTCTCCCCTGAGCTCATCCCAGGTGAAATCCCCATGGATAATGCAAAGCACGGGACACCCAAGCTTGGTTGCTATCACAGCCAGTTACAAAGCAGCATGTCCCGAGGCGGGGATTCCAATACTTCCTGCTTCCTCAGAGCTCTTTCTGAGCAGAAGAAAGGCTTTTTAAAACCAAGGCTTGGATTTCTCCTCCCACTTTCAGATTGCTCCGGTTTTTTTTTTTTTTTTTTTGTTCTTAAAATGCTTTTTAATGCAGCAGTTGGGTATTTTGGGGGGGGGATTTTCTCTCAATGTAAGCTCTACAGAGTACGCCAATTACAAAGCAGCATTTCAAGGGGCGGGGACTTGGTTTGAGCTTGGAGACTGCTGGTGCAGAGTTTCCCAACAGGAAAGTGTGGGTCCAGCCAGCAACGAACCTCAGGTAAAACTCCCATGCATAAACAACCACAAAGGAAGTAAGAAAGGGGTCTCAGAGCAAGATCCTGGAGCTCAGCGGCAAAACGCAAGATACACTTCGCACATGGAAGGCCCTGGGTCCAATCCTCAGTATCTCCATTTTGGAGCATCTCCCGTAGCACAGCCAAGAAACAGTTCAGCCTGCGACTCCAGGCCAAAATACACAATAAGTGTGACATGAGTCATAGTATCATAGACTCATAGAGTTGGAAGGGACCACCAGGGTCATCTAGTGCAACCCCCCACGCAATGCAGGAAACTCACAACTACCTCCCCCACACACACCCAGTGCCCAGAAGATGGCCAAGATGCCCCCCCTCCCATGAACTGCCCAAGCTCATAGAATCAGCATTGCTGACAGATGGCCATCTAGCCAGGAAGCCAGGGTTGCCATCCTCCAGTTGGGGCCCAGAGTTCTCCTGGAACGACAACCGACCTCAAGAGAACAGAGTTCAGTTCCCATGGGGGAAATGGCTGCTATGGAGGGTGGACTCTATGGCATTATACCCCGCTGAGGCCTCTCCCCTCCCCAGGCTCCATCCCCAAATCTCCACGAATTTCCTAACCTAGAGTTGGCAACCCTAGCACCTAACCTGACTTGCAGTGACACATAAGGTCAGGGGAAATTAGCTTTGAAGCATTCTATTGCTCCATTCAGCTTAGAAGTGCTACAGGGAGGGATTCAGGTTTCCCGTCGGTGTCAATTTCACCAGTGGAAACTGCCGCAGAGGAAGGGCAAAGGTTCCCTTGTGGGCATTTCCTCTGGGGAAAACAGCACAGGTCAGAAGCCTGAAGTCCCTCTTCCACTCTTGCAGGGCTCCCAAGCCAATGGAGGTGTTGAGGGTCTGCCCGCCAACGCCTCCTCGGATGAGAAAGAGACAGCATGCCAACCCCTCGGTCTCACAGCCCGATTTTTGAGGGTGAAACAAGCTCCAGGGTTGCCAGAGCCTTCGGAACGCCGGTAAAGGCGGGCTCGGGGGGAGGCGCCGGAGCGGCACTGTAGCGTGCGGTTGGCAGCTCAGCACCGGTCAAGTTCTGCCTGTGACCTGGAGTCACCACAGGATCAGGGCTGACCCGCACAGATGCTGCCCAGCTACTGATGAGTGGCACCTGTCTGTGGATTAGGGTTGCCAGGTCCCTCTTTGCCACTGGCGAGAGGTTTTTAGGGTGGAGCCATGGATAGCCCTCTCCTCCATGAACATGTCCACTCCCCTCTTAAAGCCTTCCAATTTGGCAGCCATCACCCCCCATCCTGGGGCAGGGAGTTCCACAATTAAACTATGCGTAGTCAGAATTATGCAAAATATAGAAGTCTCACCTCTGTTAGTCTCTTGCCATGAAACCCCAAAAGGGGTTGCCGTAAGTCGGCTGCGACTTAACGGCACTTTACACACACAATTTATTGTAGACAACAGAAATCCAACTTTTCTTGTTATACAAACTGAATTTCTCAGAACTGAATTTTAATATTTCTTTAGCATCCACAGGAAGGAGTAGAAAACTTCTTCCCAAATCCCCATAAGCAGAATTAAATGCCTTCTGTCTCTCTGAGCAGTTAGTAGGATAAAAATTAAACGCCCTGCCAAAACCAAATTAAAATGGGAGCATTTGATTTTCTACCCAGGAGTGGCATCAGCCAGCACCCGCCCCTCCATTTCAGGAGAAGAAAGAGACTTCCAAAACTGCCCTGAACTTTAGAGTTGTCAACTCCGGATTCAGAAATCCCTGGAGATTTGTGTGTGTGTGTGTGTGAAGCCTGGGGAGGGTGGGGTTTAAGGAGGGGAGGGACCTCTGTATGGTATAATGCCATATAGTCCACCTTCCAAAGCAGCCATTTTCTCCAGGAGCACTGGAATGAATGAATGAATGAATGAATAAGCAAGCTATCAATGTAGTGTGGAGATCAGTTGTAGTTCCAGGAGATCTCCAGCCCCCACCTGGAGATTGGCAACCCTATTTTCCCATCACTTGGAAAGGAAAGGGGGGGAACCAGCAAACCCCCTCCCCCAAGCAATCAGCTTGATGTGATCTTTATTTTAAAAAATTAAAATCTGCTTTTTGCTTAATGGTACCTACTGTTCATTAAACTATGTTGGAAGCGTTGATGAAAGTTACTAGTTTCAACATCCTTAGTAATTCAGCTTTGTCGTTGCTTTGCTCCAGATCAATGTCAGACTGAAACAATGGTGTAATTAATCAAGGGGCTATTATCCCACTTGTACATTTTTTTTTAATGTCTGTCTCAAAAATTAGCTTTTCACAAAAGGCTTCTGGAAGGCGCTCAGCAGTCTTAAGAATTATTAAATGTTAACTGCTGGGGGGTGAGCAGAGTCGGGTTGAATTGTGGTGGGTCAAGACGGGGAAAGCAGAGGAGATACGTAACGGGCATCACCTTTACGTAAAAAGAGCCCCGCTGGATCCGACCCAGAGGCTAATGAGGCCAGCATACAGTTCCATCACTGGCCTGCCAGATGTTTTCAGAAGGCCCAGAAGCAGGGTATGAAGGTATCAGACACTCACCCCCATGGTTTACACTGGTGGTAGGGTTGCGTGGTCCCTCTTCGCCACCAGTGGGAGGTTTTTGGGGTAGAGCCTAAAGAGGGTGGGGTTTGGGGAGGGGAGGGACTTCAATGCCATAGAGTCCAATTGCCAAAGTGGCCATTTTCTCCAGGGGAACTGATTTCAATCACCTGGAGATCAGTTGTAATAGCAGGAGATCTCCAGCTAGTACCTAGAGGTTGGCAACCTTATCTGGTAGTGGTGGACTGTGCCATCAAGTTGCAGCTGACTTATGGTGACCCCTCATGGGGTTTTCCAGGTAAGGAACATTCAGAGGTGGGTTGGCCATTGCCTGCCTCTGTGGATCAACCCTGGATGTCCTTGGTGGCCTCCCATCCGAGTACTAAACAGGGCCGACCCTGCTTAGCGTCTGAGATCTGTTGAGATCGGGCTAGCCTAAGCCGTTAATCTTGCCCGCGCTCTTCTTGCGATGGTGGGGTGCCAGCGTCCTTCTTGAGTCCCCCTCATTCAGGCTGGAAGTGCCTTCTTCTGAGTCCCCGTATAAAAGCTTCTGGCCATGCACAGAACTGACCTCTGCAAAGCCAGCCAAATGCCTCCATATGTTGGGCTCAAATATGCAGTGCAAGCAACTGATGGAATAATTGGGACCTCAGGGAAATGTCGCTGCTGCCTCCTCAGTTCCTTCTGCAGCCCCAAGAAAACAAGCTGCACAAATTCTGGCAGCCGCCCCAGAGATGCCCGGGAGACCGGGCGAAATTCAAATAAGGCCAACAGTGCTGAGAAGGGAGACCTGCAGCCAGGCTAGGGTTGCCAGGTCTCTCTTCGCAACTGGTGGGAGGTTTCTGGGGCGGAGCCTGAGGAGGGCAGGGTTTGGGGAGGGGATGACGCGGACTTCAATGCCATAGAGTCCAATAGCCAAAGCGGCCATTTTCTCCAGGGGAACTGATCTCTATCGGCTGGAGATCAGTTGTAACAGCAGGAGATCTCCAGCTAGCACTTGGAGGTTGGCAACCCTAGTTTGAGCTGCCCCTACAAAAATGGAGCAGCTTTGGCTGCCAGCTGCTGAGCAGTGATTTATTTTTTTACTTATGTTATTTATAGTCCTCCTTTCTCACTGGAACTCAAGGTGGATTAACCGTATGAGTCAATACAATCAACAGGATGGGACATTCAGTAAGCAATGCAATAGGGTTAGGCGTTGTAGAACTAACCAGAAGTCTAAAAAAACAGAAATGAAGCAAAGCAAAAGTCAACATGACGCAACATGAGAGCCAGCGTGGTGTAGTGGTTAAGAGCGGTGGTTTGGAGGGGTGGACTCTGATCTGGAGAACCCGGTTTGATTCCCCACTCCTCCACATGAGTGGCGGATGCTAATCCGGTGAACAGGTTGGTTTCCCCACTCTGACACACAAAGCCAGCTGGGTGACCTTGGGCTAGTCACTCTCTCTCAGCCCCACCTACCTCACAGGGTGTCTGACGTGGGGAGGGGAAGGGAAGGTGATTGGAAGCCACTTTGATTCTTCCTTGAGTGGCAGAGAAAGCCATCATAGAAATACCAACTCTTCTTCTAAAATGATGGCAAATTCCAAAGCAGGAGTTTACTTACATCAAACTATAGACAACGGTATAGCCCACAGTCTGTAATAGTTTATCCAAGTGACTTTGTGAATCATTTCTGACTGTGCAACCCTATTGCTCGTGGAGAAGAGCCCTCTTGAATAATCCAGTAAGCAGCGGACGGATAGCCTCGCAGTTGCCCCAGGCAACCCAAACAGCCGGGGCACTTTTTCTCCCTCATTCCTTCTCCTCGCACGGCGGCAGGTTCAGCTGTCGCTGAGCTCAGCTGCGTCGCTCACGCCATGTTTGGAAACATGCATGGTTTCCAGTGCCCCGTGTCGGGGCTGGAATGCAGCGGCGGCGGTGAGAAAGGCAGCCCTGCACCACCCCGCAAGCTGGCCCAAACTGGGTTTCAAACAGACATCCTTTGTGCTTGCAAAGTTTACACACTCCACCCTCCCAGCAAGATTGATATGGGGCCTTTGTTCTCGTTTCTCTCCCCAACCTAGGCTCTGGAGCTGGGGAAAACTGTTCTACATGGGAATATTACAACAATTATCAGTCTGTTGGTTCTTGTAGGTTATCCGGGCTGTGTGACCGTGGTCTTGGTATTTTCTTTCCTGACGTTTCGCCAGCAGCTGTGGCCGGCATCTTCAGAGGAGTAACACTGAAGGACAATGATTCAGCTCAACCCAACCCCTTTCTGACTATATATTACTCTTCCTACACACTTGACATTGAGAGACACTGTCCTTCAGTGTTATTCCTCTGAAGATGCTGGCCACAGCTGCTGGTGAAACGTCAGGAAAGAAAATACCAAGACCACGGTCACACAGCCCGGATAACCTACAAGAAACAATGAACTCTGACCATAAAAGCCTTCGACAATAATTATCAGTCTTTCAGGCTTAACTACGACCCGAGCCAGAAAGGTGAGAGAGGGTAGGGATGCCAGCCTCCAGGTGGGACCTGGGGATCCCCTGGAACTGCAGCTCATCTTCAGACAACAGAGATCCGTTCCCCTGGGTGCTTTGGAGGGTGGATTCTATGGCATCGTTCCCCACTGAGGTCCCTGTGTCCACCCCCCCTCCCCGGCTCCATCCCCAAGTCCCCAGGAGTTTCTCAACCTGGATTGGGGAACCCTACCCAGCGTGGTGTAGTGGTTAAGAACGGTGGTTTGGAGCGGTGGAGTCTGATCTGGAGAACCGGGTTTGATTCCCCACTCCTCCTCCACATGAGCGGCGTGGCGGAGGCTAATCTGGCGAACTGGATTTGTTTCTTCACAAAGCCAGCTGGGTGACCTCGGGCAAGTCACACTGTCTCAGCCCCACCTACCTCACAGGGTGTCTGTTGTAGGGAGGGGAAGAGAAGATGATTGTAAGCCGGTTTGAGTCTCCCTTAAGTGGTAGAGAAAGTCGGCACATAAAAACCAACTCTTCTTCTCATCCCCTGCTGGTGGCCAGGGGGGGGTGGAACAAGCAACTCTAAGAGAGGATATCTCCACAGAAGAATAATCCCCAGCGCTTTCACCTTTGTGGTTGTTTATAACTCTGCATAAAACGGGCTGTGCAATACCCCCCTCACACACACATTGTGGGTATCTTTGGTTTGGAATAAGGTGTGGCCAACCAGTTGGCCAATCTCTAGGTGGGTCTGGGCGATCTCCTACAACTACAACTGATCTTCAGACTATATGGAGTAGTTCTCCTGGAGAAATCAACTGCTTTGGAGGATGGAGTGCATGGCATACTAGGGTTGCCAACCTCCAGGTACTAGCTGGAGATCTCCTGCTATTACAACTGATCTTCAGCCAATGGAGATCAGTTCACCTGGAGAAAATGCCCAGCAATTGGACTTTATGGCATTGAAGTCCCTCCCCTCCCCAAACCCCACCCTCCTCAGGCTCCACCTCATAAACCTCACGCCGTTGGTGAAGAGGGACCTGGCAACCCTACATTATACCCTGCTGTGGTCCCTCCCCTCCCCAAACCCTCCCCTCCCCAGGCTCCATCCCCAAATCTCCAGGAGTTTCCCAATCCCAATTCCCCTTCCAGCAACCTCATCCAACGCAACCTGCCCTCTATTGCCCTGCTTCTACACCCACGGCCTGCTCTGCCCCCTTCCGCCAGCCTCCAGCCCTTATTTATTTAAAATATTTCTATCCTGCCTTTTGACAATGCTTTAAGCAGCTGAACAGTGCCCCTAGATCCCCTAACTGAGGTTGCCAACATCCAGGTGAGGCCTGGAGATTTCCTGGAATTACAAAACTCCAGACCACATAGATCACTTCCCCTGGAGAAAATGGCTGCTTTGGAGGCTGGATTCTATGGCATTATATCATGCGGAGGTTCCTCCCCTCTCCAAACCCCACCCTCCCCAGTCTCTGCCCCCAAACCTCCAGGAATTTCCTACCAGGAGTTGGCAACCCTACCCCTAACTCTCTTCCTCAGCCACTAACACATAGACTGGAGCCTGAGGGCTTGTATTGTTGCTAGGGTTGCCAGCTCCAGGTTGGGAAATACCTGGAGATTTTGGGGGTGGAGCCTGAGGAGGGCGGGGTTTGGGGAGGGGAGGGACTTCAATGCCACAGAGTCCACTCTCCAAAGCAGCCATTTTCTCCAGGTGAACTGATCTATCTCGGCTGGAGATCGGTTGTAATAGCAGGAGATCTCCAGCTAGTACCTGGAGGTTGGCAACCCTAGTTGTTGCCCCTAAGCTGAATTGACCTTTCATTTCCTTCACAGAAGCTGTACTGTCGGTGAGTATTCCATGATGGACTGCTCACGTTCAAGGGTCCCGATAACCCTCCAATCAGGACAATATAAATTGGATTTTTGCCAGCAAATCCAATCAAGGAGGAGAGTTATTTCCCCCAAATGCACCTGAGCTCCAGTTCTTGCCAGGGAGCAGCAAAATCTTATCCAGACATAAAGAATCGATATCCCGGAATCTGGACCCTGGCGACGCTTCGCGATGGACTGCAGAACTGTGGAGGGTCGCATTTTCTCTACTGGACGAGTTCAGAAATGAACTCCGGGGCTCATGAACCGGCCTTTCTGTTTGCAACATCTGTCCCTTTGCTGCCAGTTGTCCGTGAGAGAATGCAGACTCATCACGGTGGTACCACTCAGTGCGAGAACAACACATACACAAAGGCAGTGTGTGTGTGTGTGTGTGTGTGTGTGTGGCAGGGGAGATGTTATCTCTTGCAAAACAGAACAAAGAGCTACAGTTTGCAGGCCCGGTTCCGGTTTTTGAGGGGCCCTGGACAGACAGTTCCCAGAGACCCCCCATATCTTTCCACCCCCATCTGTGTGCCCCTGCCTACTTTTCCCCATGTATAGGGTTGCCAACCTCCAGGTACACATGAACACCTGAAGCTGCCTTATACGGAATCAGACCCTTGGTCCAACAAAGTCAGTATACTCTACTCAGACCGGCAGCGGCTCTCCAGGGTCTCAGGCAGGGGTCTTTCACATCACCTACTTGCCCAGTCCCTTTAACTGGAGATGCCTGGGATTGAACCTGGGACCTTCTGCATGCCAAGCAGATGCCCTGCTACCACTGAGCTATGGCTTCTATCCAGCTAGGTACTAGCTGGAGGTCTCCTGCTATTTCAACTGATCTCCAGCGGATAGAGATCAGTTCACCTGGAGAAAATGGCCGCTTTGGCAATTGGACTCTATGGCATTGAAGTCCTTCCCCTCCCCAGACCCTGCCCTCCTCAGGTTCTGCGCCAAAAGCCTCCCCCCAGTGGCGAAGAGGGACCTGGCAACCCTACCCATGCACAAGGCAAGTGAGAAGCAGAGATAGCTTGCATTGGCTTCCTCTGCAGAGTCTTCCCTGGTGGTCTCCCATCCAAGCCCTGACCCTGCTTAGCTGCCGAGATCTGTCAAGAGTGAGCTATACCACGTTGTCTTCCCTCCGTGGAATCCTCTGCCCATCACAACTTGTTCATGGTCTTTGTGGCTCACCCTTCCCTCTTTTCATTCTAGATAGGCTAGGAAGAAAGAGTGACTGGCCCAAGGTCATCCAGACGGGATCACGGACTATAGTGGATTCGGGTCTCCCAAGTAGTTGTTCAAAGCTCTAACCTCTACACTGGCTCCCAAACTGCCATTATTTGTTCACTCCGTTTTAAGGCATAGTCTGGTTTATTTTGTTTGCAACGGGCTATCAGTGTTTAAGGTTTCATTTTAGGCCCGATTTGGGATGTTTGCTTTAAACATAAGATGGAATTGCAGCAACTGGAGGTTATATGTGGACAGTTAAAGGGTGATTTTCTCCCTTTACATATAACTCCTTTCCTTCTTCTTTCCTCCTTCTTCAAGCTTATTGTCTAAGGCATTACATCTCACAAATAAGAAAGCTAATCTAAATTTATGGATTTCTAACCAGGAGCCCCGTGGCGCAGAGTGGTAAGCTGCAGTACTGCAGTCCACGTTCTGCTCATGACCTGAGTTCGATCCTGACGGAGGTCAGTTTCAGGTAGCCGGCTCAATGTTGACTCAGCCTTCCATCCTTCCAAGGTCGGTAAAATGAGTAACCAGCTTGCTGGGAGTAAAGGGAAGATGACTGGGGAAGGCAATGGCAAACCACCACGTAAACACAAAGTCTGCCTGGTAAACGTCGGGATGTGACATCACCCCATGGGTCAGGAATGACACGGTGCTTGTACAGGGGACCTTCACCTTTTTTTTTAACCAGTGGAAATAGGTTGGCAATGAGAAAGTTCTGTTAAAGGGTATCTGTTAAGGGGTATTATTTAGTAATTGTGCAATTATGATCATAAACAATAATGAAAAATAAGCAGTGACATTGGCTGGCAACAAAATGAAAAGCACAATTTAAGCCCCTTCTCCATGGGGATGGGTGGGGGTAGAAACCCCTGACAACTGACCTCTTATTCATAGATATCTAGAAAAAGCAGGATGGCCCTGATAGAACAGGAGTATTTTTTTAGGCCAGAAACACTGGAACAGATGGAAATTTGCAAGAAGAAGGGGCTTTGATGAATCAGATCTTGTCTGTTGGTTTTTGGTAAATTGCCCTGGGGTGATTGTGAAGAGTTTTGCCTGTGCATTCACAAACCAAAGCCACCAAAGGACAGAAGTGACAGGATAGGAAAAGTCCGGTGGAAAAGGTCCCCCATTTCCAGACACACCTGTTTGCCAACCAATCTTTGCCACCTGAAGGGGCCATTAACTTGCTCTGGAAAGAAGTAACAATTTTCAGAAAAACTGCACTTTGTACCCAACACCAAACATTGCCAGCCGTGAAATTCTACCCATCTACCCACCTCGACACTCGCGCCCTGTCTTGATGTCCCGGCAGTTGAATTTGATGTTGATGCGGCCGTCCATGTCGCGTCCCGAGTCGTCCTGGTAATAGACCAGGCTGCCGTCCACCCATAGGACAAACCAGTTCCTTTTCCAGCGCCGCAAAATAGAACCTGCAGAGGCCAGGAGAGAGGTGGGTAGGGCAAAGTGAAGGAAGAAGACCAGACAAGACGAGCAAGCGATATGCTAATCCACCTGCTCTTCTGCCAGCCCTTTAGGGAAGGTTACTGCACCGCTTTATTGAATCACACCTCCACAATCCTTTATTGAATCACACCTCCACAATCCTTCTGCCGAGCACTGCAGGGGAAAGGTTTGCTTTGTGTCCAAACAGAGGCCCCGATCCACTGAGAACATGCCCCGCACTATTCCTTTTCAAATGAGTGGGGATTGGGCAAGCGCTCTCCGTGATACCTCGTTTGTTTCAACGGGGTTTGTAGCGGGCATGTTCTTGGCGGATTGAGGATCTGCCGGATTGCTGACTTCACTTCCATGCTGCTTCATCTCTTATTCTGCCTTGTCTGCTAGATTTCTAAGACTCCAATGTCAAATACAGCCAGATTCTCTTTTAAGAAGACACAGAAAGGCTCAACACTGGACTGGATCGATGGGGAGGTGGAAGGAGAGAGAAATGTGCAAATGTTGTCTTTTAGAACAACAACAAGAAGAGTTGGTTTTTACATGCCGACTTTCTCTACCACTTCAGGGAGAATCAAACTGGTTTACAATCTCCTTCCCTTCCCCTCCCCACAACAGACACCCTGTGAGGTAGGTGGGGCTGAGAGAGTGTGACTAGCCCAAGGTCACCCAGCTGGCTTCATGTGGAGGAGTGGGGAAACAAACCCAGTTCACCAGATTAGTGTCCGCCGCTCATGTGGAGGAGTGGGGAATCAAACCTGGTTCTCCAGATCAGAGTCCACTGCTCCAAACCACCGCTCTTACTTCCAAGTTCTGGGTTGGCTAATTATGGTACTTTTGTCCGGTGCCAATATTGCCAGAACCACTCATTGAACTGTGATTAAAGCGTGGCTGTGTTAAGTCTTCATATAAATTAATTCCAAATAAAAGTGTATGCTTTAATTTCTATTTTTTTTAATGAACCTGCTTATGCTTTTTAAATATAAAGAACAGCCAGTCCAAAAGGTGGGATGTAATGTTTATGAAACACTTACTTTACCAGCAGTAATGGTGGATTGCAGACAGAAGAATGACTCATAAGCATCTTCTGGTAGAGACAGTAGAACCCTGAGCATTCTGATTTAAACAGCAAATAGAAATGAACAGGATTCTAGCCCTTCTTGTGTATAAAGTGCAACTGGCACATGACACCCCAGTAGTAGGGTTGCCAACCTCCAGGTAGTAGCTGGAGATCTCCTGCTATTACAACTGATCTCCAACTGACAGAGATCAGTTCCCCTGGAGAAAATGGCCACCTTGGCAATTGGAGTCTATGGCACTGAAGTCCCTCTCCTTCCCAAAACCCGCCCTCCTCAGACTCTGCCCCAAAAACCAAGAGGGACCTGGCAACCAGTAGAGTTTTCAAGGCAAGAGACTAACAGAGGTGGTTTGCCATTCCCTGCCTCTGCCCAGCAACCTTTGGTGGTCTCCCATCCAAGTACTAACCAGGGCCAGCCTGATTTAGCTTCAGAGATGTGACAAGATCGAGCTAGCCCGGGCCACCCAGGTCAATGCATAATTGTTTATCATCAAGTCACAGCCGATCTATGGCGACCCCGTAGGGTTTTCAAGGCAAAGAGACAAACAGAGGTGGTTTGCCATTGCCTGCCTCTGTGTAGTGACCCTGGAATTCTTTGGTGGTCTCCCATCCAAGTTCTAACCAGGGCCGACCCCTGCTTGGCTTCTGAGATCTGACGAGATCGAGCTAGCCTGGGCCATCCAGATCAGGGCTCTAGCCCTTATCAGGGATGGAAAATAAGCCCCCAAAATCAATTGGCAGCTTTTGCTAAATGTCTGAGAAAAAGAGGGTCCTTTGTGGGAGATTTTCATTTTGTACATTTCTCAGTCGGTTACCAGCATCTAGCCACGTCTCCCCTAAGGGGCATGGGAGGCCAACAAGGGGTAGGAAAGCCAAAGCAAATGGGGAGCAGAAAGTGAGGCCATCAGACAGAATGTAGGGAGAAGGACCAGTAGGGAGGGAAGGTGGTTTCTCCCCCAGTGAGACCTTGTGGGTTCCCCCTCTTGTGCCTTTCTCTAATATTCACAACCAACACCCTTTGATAATTCTAACTCTCACACATATAACATGTGTTTTTGGAACAGCCCACCTGGGCAACAGTTAGTGTTGCCAACCTCCAGGTAGGGCCTGGAGTTCTGCTATAATTTATAGCTGATGTGCAGACAACAGAAATCAGCTCCCCCGGAGAAAATGGCTGCCTTGGTGGGTGGACTCTGTGGCATTCTTACCCAGCTGAAGTTCCTTGCCTCCTCAGACTGCCCTCCCCAGGCTCCACCCCCAAACCTCCAGGAATTTTCCAACCCAGAGTTGGCAAACCTAGCAACAGTAGCCAGAGTGGCAATGCATAGGGTTGCCAACCTCCAGGTAGTAGCTGGAGATCTCTTGCTATTACAACTTCTCTCCAGCCAATAGAGATCAGCTCACCTGGAGGGGGAAAATGGCCGCTTTGGCAATTGGACTCTATGGCACTGAAGTCCCTCCCCTCACCAAACCCCGCTCACATTAGGCTCCGTCCCAAAAACCTCCTGCCGGTGGCAAAGAGGGACCTGGAAACCCTATATACAACTGATCTCCAGGCGACAAATCAGTTCCCCTGTAGAAAATGGCCGCTTTGGCAATTGGACTCTATGGCATTGAAGTCCCTCCCCTCCCCAAACCTCACCTCCTCAGGTATTTCCCAACCTGGAGCTGGCAACACTAGCAGTGCAGGTTAGTTGGGTGGTTGCAAAGTTATACGTTGAAAGAGAAAGTGGAAGCAACAGGTCAAAACACATTTAGGTGATGCAGAAGGGGAGCTGATCTGCATACCTGACGCATAATATTTGCATATCATGCTTATTCATAGCATCTGCTTAGCTGTAGCTGGTGCCAGCATTTGTCCTTATTCTAGGATATGGACGAAAGGCATCAAGTCAGCCCTTGATGCGAGCATTTAGCAGTCACGGATACATTATGAACTCATTTTATCAACAGGCTGCACAAAAATGCATATTTATACTGAGTCAGATCTGATTCCTTTTTAACTGGAGATGTCAGGGATTGAACCAGGGACCTTCTGCATGCCAAGCAGATGCTCTTCCACTGAGTTGCAGTCCTTCCCAGTCAAACACTCCATCAGGAACCAAATTAGGAAAATTAATATCCGAGCAGACCCTTCATCGCTCAAAAAACAAGCTCGCTAGGGTTGCCAACCTCCAGGCCTGGAATTACAACTGATCTCCAGAAAAAAAAGAAATCTGTTCCCCTATAGAAAATGGCTGCTTTGGAGGGTGGAGTCCATGGCAATATAGCCCACTGAAGTCCCTGCCCCCCTCAGGCCCTACCCACAAATTTCCAGGAATTTCCCAGCCTGGAGCTGGCAACCCTATGTCTCCTTCCATCCCATGCCACAAGCAATAGAGTTGCACAGTCAGAAATGATTCACAAAGTCACTTGGATAAGCTATTAGAGACTGTGGGCTATACTGCTGTCTATATGATGTAAGTAGTCTCCTGCTATGGAATTTGCCATCATTTTAGAAGGAGAAGAGTTGGTTTTTATATGCTGACTTTCTCTGCCACTCAAGGAAGAATCAAACTGGCTTACAATCACCTTCCCTTCCCCTCCCCACGTCAGACACCCTGTGAGGTAGGTGAGGCTGAGAGAGCGTGACTAGCCCAAGGTCACCCAGCTGGCTTTGTGTGTCAGAGTGGGGAAACCAACCCGGCTCACCAGATTAGCGTCCGCCACTCATGTAGAGGAGTGGGGAATCAAACCCGGTTCTCCAGATCAGAGTCCACTGCTCCAAACCACCGCTCTTAACCACTACACCACGCTGGCTCCCAAGAATCCAACTTACTCTGTCTCCAAAGCCAACCGCTCTTCAACAGGGCCATTTCGGTGGAGATGATTTCCCACAAATCTATGAAGGCAGAAGAATTTCCAAGGAAGAGAGAGAGAGCGAGGGAGAGAAAAACCAAACCAAGACAGGGTTAAGAAAATTAAAAACCAACTAGAGCATCTCTTCAGCTCCACTCACCAGCGCTCCCTGGAAACAACTAACGTGGGGATTTTCCACACGCATGCGAGATCCCCTCCGTAAATAAAGGTGGCTATTGGGGTCATTGGGACACTAAATATAGGCCCAAGTCTAGGCTAACCAGATTAAGAACACACACTCACACACACCAGATAATTCCCCTGGAATTATCTCTGTTATGTAAATTATCGCAGGAATGACGGGAAGAGAGAGAAATGGTAGCTACTTTTCCTGGCCTCCTTAATCTTCGTGGGATTTAGAGATTAGCCGTTGGCATCTACGTTTAACTGGAGCCATCCAGAACCTACCTGAAGCAAAGGGCCCCCTGCGGCGTTCCCTAAACGCCCTCGACTCCCAGCCCTCATTACCACAAGCCCCCTTGGGTTGCTTTGGCAGGAGGCCATGCCCAGATTCCCAGGCAACACCATCCGGCTGACGGAGACGAGCCGGCGGCGGCGGTGGAACAGAAGGAGAGTAAACACCCACCCACCTCTTCCCATTCAACAGCAGCTCTGCCGCGTAAATAAAAGGGGAAAAACGACGGGAAAACATATGATTTGCCTAATTCGCGTAGCCCGTGCGCTCAGCATGGTGCTTCTGAGCAGTGCAAACATGTGCCCACAGGCAAGGATGCCAGCCAATGCATAGGGCCCAGGTATCTCCAAGAGAAGGGGGGCTACCCTGCCAAGGCACCCCGGCTGGCTGAGAAAAGATTCCAAGCAGAAGGGGAAAAGAACGTGCAAAGATATGGGAGTCACTGGGCATGCCAGAAAATGCCCAATCCTAAATCAGAATAAACGAAGAGCTGTTTTCATGTGCATGAAGCAGGTGGGATTAAAAACAAGGGGGGAAACTCTACCGAGGACCCCAAAATCCCTTCCCACAGGCCAATTGTAGGGGAGGGTGTGATCTTATGTTCGCTTATTGGGGAGCCAGTCCCTTTAACTCCAGGACTGAGTTCAGATAGGGTTGTCAACACCCAGGTGGCACCTGGAGATCTCCAGGAATTAGAAGTGATCTCCAGATGACGAAGATCAGACTAAGGATCCCCAGGCTCCAGGGGTCAGTTCCCCTGGGGAAAATGGCTGCTTAGGAGGGTGGACTCTATGGCATTATACCCTGTTGAGGTCCCTCCCCTCCCCAAAACTCACCCTCCCCAGGCTTTACCCCCAAATCTCCAGTAATTTCCCAACCCAGAGCCGGCAACCCTAAATTCAGAGTAAAGGTGTATCAGATCAGTTACCCAGGCAGTATCTGGAGAGCCACCAAGCAAGATTCAAGAAAACAGCTGGCTGGAGGGGAGCGGAAAATGTGACTATCCTCAGCCCCATAAAATAGTAACAAGACACAGATTTACACGATCTCTCGCTCTCCCTCCCTGTTTTGACAGCGATAGAGGCAGCTTGCGTGAATGCACTCAAACTGCTTCCATCCCCACACTTCCTTTCCCAAACATTCACATTTAGTTCATATTCACTCTTTAAAAAAACCTGCAATAGCAAAACGACAGAAGTAGCGTCTAAGTTCTCCAGCTGCCGGCCACCAAGGCGACTGGGACCTCTACGAACCCTCTTTCCCTTGCTCCCTTTGAGATCATCACTGCTGCCCTAGCAGGAAACTCACGTTTCTCTACCCTGGATTCTCCCAGATCATTTCGCTGTAGGCTACCCGATTGTTACCAGATTCTTATGAGCCTCATCGACAGCTCCTCGTTTTCAGAAAGGTGCCTGGAAGAGGTCCAGCATCTCCTGGGACGGGGTCTGCTTGCAAACCAGGGCTCAGCATCCTCTGACGCTAAGCTCCATCCTGGGTACCATCCTGGGTACCAGAAACTCCTCTGCACCTGCCTGCATCTCCATCCCACCCTGGGCTGTCTCCCTCCCTCCCTTTTCAGCAGGCAAAAGCTCCTATTCCTCTTCCAACCCCTCCCCAGAGCAAAGTTACCCAGAGCAAAAAGAGGCCCCCCCATACTTTTACCTGGCAACACCCTCTGCCCCACTCACCCCCAGCAGAGCGCGGCCGGCTGTTCCCCTTTACGGTCAGGCGTGGGGCAGCACAGTCCAAGTCCAGGCAAGATGCAAACACCACCAGGCCCCCCCCTCCACGCCACCTCTGATTGGCACAGCATTCTGGGAGTTGTAGTTTGCAACCTGCCTGTCACTCTGGGTTTGGTAAGCAAAGGTACAGTCCCCAGAATGCAGAAGAACATTAATTCCTTGGGGGGGGGGGAGGTGTTTGCATGTTATTTTCCTTTCTCTCCCCCCCCCCTTCTTTATGCATTGCAGTTGTAGAAATGTCCCTTGAGCAGGTGAAGCTTGGCTTGGAAAGAGATCAGAGAACTGGGTTGCGCACCTTGGCCTCTTTGTCTCTCTTTCTTTGCAAACTCCGACGCTTCCAGCTTCGGGAATGCGCCAGGCTGTTCTCCGGCTGAGTAGCAGAGTTGCAGGGAGGGAGGGAGCCACAATCTGGGCATGTCCAACTGAAGTGTGCGGGGACCTCGCTGTGCATGTCATGTGGCTGTTTATTTTTAGTGATGCTCTTCAGCACGTCGGGGACGAAAATGATGCTCCGGTGTCTGGCTTCCGCGTTGCTCAAAGACAAAGTGATGCGCAGCAAACAAAAACACCCAAATTCCCAGGGACTCGCTGTCAAATATTTTCTCTCCTTATGTAAGAATCTGGGGAAGTGGAAAATTGGGACGCCAGATGAGCTAGGCACACGCATTACAAAGATAGCCCAGCACAACCCGGCCTTGTAATGAGATCCAAGAATCTCCCCATCACTGGCCAGCCTGGGTTTGTTGTGGGTTAGTCTTATTTTATTTGCCTTTCTCCAACATAGCTGGGCCTACTTCAGGCTGCAAAGCTACAATTAAAAATATAATCCAGTCAGCAAGGACCTAAAACTGTGTGGCTAAAAGTCCTTTCCAACAGAGCCAGGAGGTTTCCAGGCCTTACCTGGAGGTTGGTAAAGCTAGACAAAATGCACTAAATCAATAATAAATGGAACTATTGATGTGCTCCCCGATACTTCTTCAGAC
Source organism: Euleptes europaea (assembly GCF_029931775.1). Taxonomy (NCBI): domain Eukaryota; kingdom Metazoa; phylum Chordata; class Lepidosauria; order Squamata; family Sphaerodactylidae; genus Euleptes; species Euleptes europaea. The sequence goes on from NC_079323.1 coordinate 3,464,875, forward strand.
CTTGTTATGGATGGCCAAGGCTAGCCTGATCTTGTCATATCTTGAAACCCAAAGTACTTGGATGGGAGAAGAAGAAGAGTTGGTATTTAGATGCCGACTTTCTCTACCACTTAAGGGAGAATCAAACCAGCTTACAATCACCTTCCATTCCCCTCCCCACAACAGACACCCTGTGAGGTAGGTGGGGCTGAGAGAGCTCTAAGAGCTGTGACTAGCCCAGGGTCATCCAGCTAGCTTCCTGTGTAGGAGTGGGGAAACCAACCCGGTTCACCGAGACCACCAAGTCCAGGGTCGCTATGCAGAGGCAGGAAATGGCAAACCGCTTCTATATGTCATTGCCCTGACCTGGATGGCCCAGGCTAGCCCTATCTCACCACATCTCGAAACCTAAGCAGGGTTGACCCTGGTTAGTGCTTGGAGGGTGACCACCAAGGACGTCCAGGGTGGCTATGCTGAGGCAGGCAATGGCAAACCACCTCTGTTCTTGCCTTGAAAACCCTATAAGCTTGCCACGAGTCTTCTGCGACTTGATGGCGTTCTGTGTGTGTTAAGTGCCATTAAGTCGCCAGCGTGGTGTAGTGGTTATGAGCGGTGGTTTGGAGCAGTGGACTCTAATTTGGAGAATGGGGTTTGATTCCCCACTCCTCCACATGAGCGGCGGAGGCTAATCTGGTGAACCGGGTTGATTTCCCCATTCCTGCACATGAAGCCAGCTGGGTGACCTTGGGCTAGTCACAGCTCTTTTAGAGCTCTCTGAGCCCCACGTATTTCATGTACTTCACAGGGTGTCTGCAGTGGGGAAGGGAAGGAGATTTTAAGCTTGTTTGATTCTTTCTTAGGTGGTAGAGAAAGTCGGCATATACAAACCAACTCCTCCTTCTTCTTCTTCTTCCTCTTCTTCCTCCTCCTCCTCCTTGTGGCGATGGCACTTTGCACACATATCTAGTGCTGAAAGGTTCTTCAGACTGGGCATTCAATGTTGGATGCGAAATCCACTGCTGGAATTATGGCGGATGAGGCCGAAGTTCCTTATTTGCCGTTTCAGGTTCCTCAGAACTTACTTGACGCTTATATCCTAAACGCACAGTGGATGATTTCCAGTAAAATCCCCATGCATTCCACAAGACATACAAAAAATAATAAACCATGCTTACAGCTGTGGAATAAAAACGAGATGATCCATTCCTTTAGAAGCCAAGTCAGCAGCAGTACATTAAAAACCAATTAAAAAAAAAAAAACAGCAGCATAAGCAAATGGAAGGCAAGCAGGCCATTTTTTGTAAACATAATGATCCTGTCTAGCGACAGATGCAAAATAGGAATGGGGTTCATCTGCAACCTCAACTACATTTTTTTTAATGCAGACATTTAAATACATCCTGAATAAGCAACACAAATAACCCCTCCTGTGGGTTACCCCCCCCCCCACACACACACACCTTGCCCTGCCCTGCCACATGGTGTGTTCAGATATCGTTGAAAGGAAAAGTTTCCTTTTCAGGTGAGAGCGTGGGAGATTTTGTAAGAGCTTTTGCAAATGCAGAGGCCTGGGAGAGGTCTCAAAACAAACAGACACCCCCTTGGCTAGGATTGCCATCCTCCAGGTGGGGCCTGGAGATCTCCCTTAATACAACTGATCTCTAGATAGGGTTGTCAGCTCCGGGTTGGGAAATACCTGGAGATTTTGGGGGCAGAGCCTGAGGAGGGTAGGGTTTGGGAAGGGGTGGGACTTCAATGCCATAGAGTCTAATTGCCAAAGCAGCCATTTTCTCCAGGTGAACTAATCTCTATTGGCTGGAGATCAGTTGTAATAGCAGGAGATATCCAGCTAGAAGAAGAAGAGTTGGGTTTTATATGCCGACTTTCTCTGCCACTTAAGAACCAAACCGGTTTACAATCACCTTCCCTTCCCCTCCGCACAACAGAAATCCTGTGAGGTAGGTGGGGCTGAGAGAACGGTGACTAGCCCAAGGCCACCCAGCTAGCTTCATGTGTAGGAGTGGGGAAACAAATCCAGTTCACCAGATTAGCCTCCGCCGCTCATGTGTAGGAGTGGGGAAACCAACCCGGTTCACCAGATTAGAATCCACCACTCATGTGGAGCAATCGAACCCGGTTCTCCAGATCAGAGTCCACCGCTCCAAACCACCGCTCTTAACCACTACACCATGCTGGTTCTCTCTCCAGCTAGTACCTGGAGGTTGGCAATCCTGTCTCTAGACAACAGAGATCAGTTCCCCCTCTAAAAATAGCTGCTTTGGAAGATGGACTCTATGGCATTGTACCCTGCTGAGGTTTCTTCCCAAGCCCTGCCCTCCTCAGGCTCCACCTTCAAATCTCCAGGAATTTCCCACCCCGGAATTGGCAACTCTACAGTTAGTTTCATCAAGCACACAGTATAGTTTGCCCCAGAAACTGAGAGAGGAAGGCTCCTTGCTGCTCATCTGTCAGAAGAAGAGGACAAGTGAGCAGATTCTTCTTGCAGAATTTCTGGGAGGGGCTCTGGCTCAGTGGCAGAGCATCTGCTTGGCATGCAGAAGGTCCCAGGTTCAATCCCCGGCATCTCCTGTTAAAGGGACCGGGCAAGTAGGTGATGTGAAAGACCCCTGCCCGAGATCCTGGAGAGCCATGGGGGCCATAGCTCAGTTGGTAGAGCATCTGCTTGGCATGCAGAAGGTCCCAGGTTCAATCCCCAGCATCTCCAGTTAAAGGGACTAGGCAAGTAGGTGATGGGAAAGACCTCTCTCCCTGGGACCCTGGAGAGCCGCTGCCAGTCTGAGTAGACAGTACTGACTATGATGGACCCAGGGTCTGATTCAGTAGAAGGCAGTTTCTTGTGTTCATGCGTGGAAACCAGATTCCCTGTCTTGAAGAGCGAGCACATGAACGGTGCCGTTTACTACACTGTTGATCGTGCCTTCCTCTTAACAGACTCTGAAGCCATCTGTTTATGTATAATGTGTGTGAATGAGACTCCAGGGGAGCTGTCTTTCTTTTCCAGGGACTTCAATCCATAGCTGAACTTGTTCTCCTTTCTTTTGTTGTTTTTAGTGCCTGAACAGATCTAAATCTGGGAGCCTCCAGCATGTGTAGTGGTTAAGAGTGGTGGTTTGGAGCAGGGGAGCGGTGGAGAACCAGGTTCGATTCCCCACTCCTCCACATGAAGCCAGCTGGGTGACCTTGGGCTAGTCACAGCTCTCTCAGCCCCACCTACCTCACAAGTACAGTTGCCAACCTCCAGGTACTAGCTGGAGATCTCCTGCTATTGCAACCGATCTCCAGCCGATAGAAATCAGTTCACCGGGAGAAAATGGGTGCTTTGGCAATTGGACTCCACAGCATTGAAGAGGAAGAAGAAGAGTTGGTTATTATATGCCAACTTTCTCTACCACTTAAGGCAGAATCAAACCATCTTCAAATCGCCTTCCCTTCCTCTCCCCACAACAGACACCCTGTGAGATAGGTGGGGCTCAGAGAGCTCTTAACAGAACTGTGACTAGCCCAAGATCACCCAGCTGGCTTCATGTGGAGGAGTGGGGAATTGAACCCAGTTCACCAGATTAGCATTCGCCGCTCATGTGGAGGAGTGGGGAATCGAACCTGGTTCTCCAGATCAGAGTCCAAACCACCGCTCTTAACCACTACACCACGCTGGCTCTCCCCAAACCCCACCCTCCTCAGGCTCTGCCCCAAAAACCTCCCGCTGGTAGTGAAGAGGGACCTGGCAACCCTACTCACAGGGTGTCTGTTGTGAAGAGAGGAAGGGAAGGTGATTGTGAGCCAGTTTGATTCTCCCTTAAGTGGCAGAGAAAGTCAGCATATAAAAAACAACTTCTTCTTCCTTCTTCTCCCCCCCCCCTGTGCCATTTCTAATTGTATGATCCTACAGAAATGATCAAAGAAAAGCTTTATGGCATGGGGATATATTTTCACCTGCCAGTGCCTGGAAATCACGTTGCTGTTAACGGCGCAGGAGCAGGGGCTGGTAAAATGTTGGCAGCCTTAGGACATACCTGCAGGTTGTAACTTTCATGCCTCCCTCTCTTCTGGCACCTCCTTCTTCAGAAATTATCCACTCTAGTCAAGCACTAATTCTACAAATTAGCTCGCACGTTCGCGGCTCATTCAGGCTGCTGCTGCAGGGCTCTGCGTGTCAAGTCGCAAGCGTTTCTTTTGCCGGGGGAATACATGAAATGCTCCTCTCGGGGCTTAATTAACAAGAAGTCAACACGCCTCCCTGAAGCCCACGGGACAAGCTGTGCAAAGGTGCTCCGATTCGGTTTGCAAAAGGGAAATGCACATTTAAATGATTCGGAGAGACTGTTGTGCAGGTATATGGATGACTTTTATTTTCTGATGTGGATGTGCGATGCATAGTGACTAGGTAGGGTTGCCAGGTCCCTCTTTGCAACCGGCAGGAGGTTTTTGGGGCGGAGCCTGGGGAGGGCGGGGTTTGGTGAGGGACTTCAATGCCATAGAGTCCAATTGCCAAAGCGGCCATTTTCTCCAGGTAAACTGATAACTATTGGCTGGAGATCAATTGTAACAGCAGGAGATCTCCAGCTAGTGCCTGGAGGTTGGCAACCCTGCCTTCCCCAATGTTGCCTGTTGGCACTGGCTTTCAGACTGGTGGGCATCCACACTGTGGAATGTGGAGGTTCACAGTCACTGTCTCTCAGCCGAACCTACCTTACAGGTATGGTTACTAACCTCAGGTGAGACCTGGAGTTCTCTCAGAATTGCAACCGATCTCCAGACTACAGAGATCAGTCGCTGGAGAAAATGGCAGCTTCAATACCAATACTGACTAGAGCCGACCCTACTTTGCTTCCGAGATCTGATGAGGTTGGGCTAGCGTGGGCCAGCCAAGTCAGGGTCCAGTTGGTCTTAATAAAGGGTAATTTCATTCTTTTCCTTTTCAGGTTTGCATCTCAGAGATGCTAAATTTGAGTCCAGTAGCGCCTTAGAGACCAGCAAGATTTTTTTTGGGGGGGGGGTAATAAGCTTTCCACAGTCAAAGCCCCCAGTGTCAGAGAGCTTTGACTCTCAAAAGCTTATACCCCGAAAATCTTGTTGGTCTCTAAGGTGCTTCTGGATTTGAATCTAGCTGCTCTACTGCTAGGTTTGCCAGGTCCCTCTTCGCCGCCGGTGGGAGGTTTTTGGGGCGAAGCCTGAGGAGTGCGGGGTTTGGAGAGGGGAGGGACTTCAATGCCATAAAGTCCAATTGCCAAAGTGGCCATTTTCCCCAGGTGAACTGATCTCTATCGGCTGGAGATCAGTTGTAATAGCAGGAGATCTCCAGCTAGTACCTGGAGGTTGGCAACCCTATCTACTGCAGACCTGCACGGATACCCTCTGCAGTGATCTCAGAGACAATTTAACCAAAAGGAGTTTGTAAACACTTCTACCCCAGCTGCTTGTGAGCCTTAAACATTAATTCTCTGGAGGGCTTATTTAGAGTCCCCTCAAAGCCTGACTCGATAATAAATTTGTTTAATAAGCACTTGGCAGCTCTTAAATACATAAGCCCCTCCGTTCCTGGCCATACTTCTGCTTCCTAAACCTTTTCCCCTTTCCAGGCTGGGCTGCGGTTGGCAAGTCAAATCATCCCAAGGAATGAGATTAACCCAACATGGATTGCAAGAAGGGTAAAATTGTGATTGCGTACTTTGGAGCGGGCAGGCGGGTCATCCTTTGTTAAGAGGGAAGGATTTTTTTTCTCCTCCTAGTTGGTCAGATGTCGAAATCTTGTCTTGAGAGATTTTAGAGGCATCTGTTGGAATTAATCCGAAAGCCTCCCCATTCCCTCTCCGCAGCCTTAAACTGAATATACAGCCACAATTAAACTCTGTCCCCTAGGAAAGGAATGCTAGGGTTTTGGCAGGAGTTTTGAGCTGCTCCGGGCAATCTGGTACGTATCATCTCGATGATGGGAGATGGGTTTCTGCGGTTCAGTCTCATTCTTCCCAGCCCTTGCTTTACGTCTCCAAGTTTTGCAGTCAGGCCGGAATTGTTTGTTTTTCGATCGGCAGCAGGAAGAGTCTGAAATAAAGGGGTGGTGGGCATCCACCCATATATATTGAAACAAACTGATATTCAGGATGGTACTGGCTCTCCTTCCCCACCCCCATGTTCTCTAAGAAGAATATTGGGAGGCAAATTCAGTGTTTTAAATTCTCATAATGTCATTTTTTAAAATGTATGGTATGCCTGTGCGGTGTAGTGCTACAGGACTAGGGTTGCCAACCTCCAGGCGCCTTTAACTGCCCATTTTGTAGAGAAAAATCATTCAGAAGATGACATGCTTTCCTGTGTACTATGGCAGTATCGGGGGCGTTCTTTTGACCAACAAAATTTCCAGATAATTTTATTACAAATGGAATCTAAATTTATATTTCTCTTCCGGACTCTTCACCCTACTGGTTTGAACACTGAACTGGATTTTTCCTGCTTCTTGTAACAGCTATTTGCACTCGATCCCTTAGCAGTCTGCAGACAGCCTAGTTTTTTCTTACATCACCTACAGCTGGAGTTAGAAATTTATCTGTCAATGTAGAGACTGTTAGCCTATACTTGGTGATTGTTGAACTTACCTGGAGCCGTCTTGGCCATTGGAACGTGGTACATTTGAGGATGTTATTCCTGTGCAATTATTATTCATTGGAGTGGTAAGCTTGATGACATGCTTTCTTTTTGTCATTTTATATTGGTTCTGGTCATGATTAATTATTTTATAACGTATTTATAAATGAAGAGACAGACAAATATCATTTTTTAAATATTTATTATGTATAGAAATTGCCCAGCGGATGAAGCCTTCGGCGAAACGTGGAGATCGATCTAGACAACATGTCCTTATATCCTCTTCTCAGCTGTCACTTACCTGTAGCATTGCAATACTATATAATATTAAGGATACTTACCTAAACAGAAGAACCAATTGGATAAATTGTGTACTTTTGTACTTTGGACCTTGCTTTTTGTAAATATTGTATATATGTTTCTTCTTTGTATGCTAAGTATTCACTTATCACCTTGCACTTTATTATAGTTGTATTGCATTGATATTGTGTGCTGGTTTTGTTTTCCCAGCCTCCAGGTAATAGCAGAAGATCTCCTGCTATTACAACTGATCTCCAGCCCATAGAGATCAGTTCACCTGGAGAAAATGGTTGCTTTGGCAATTGGACTCTATGGCATTTAAGTCCCTCCCCTCGCAAACCCCACCCTCATCAGGCTCCGCCCCCAAAATCTCTCGCCGATAGCGAAGAGGGACCTGGCAACCCTATACAGGACTCTAGCTGTTCTACTGTTTCCTAGGCAGGCATCCCTATCTATCCAGTACAATTTTCTATCCCAACCTTCCTCATTCATAGGGTTGCCAGCTCCGGGTTGGGAATTACCTGGAGATTTTGGGGGCGGAGCCTGAGGAGGTGGGGTTTGGGGAGGGGAGGGACTTCAATATCATAGAGTCCAAGTGCCAAAGTGGCCATTTTCTCCAGGGGAACTGATCTCTATCTGCTGGAGATCAGTTGTAATAGCAGGCGATCTCCAGCTAGTACCTGGAAATTGGCAACCCTACCCAACTTACTTTCTCCTGCTATTACAACTGATCTCCAGACCATAGAGATTAGTTCACCTGGAGAAAATGGTTGCTTTGGCAATTGGACTCTATGGCATTGAAGTCCCTCCCCTCCCCAAACCCCGCCCTCCTCAGGCTCCACCTCAAAAACCTCACACCGATGGTGAAGGGGGACCTGGCAACCCTAGTTGTAATTCTGGGAGATTTCCAGGCCCCACTGGAGGTTAGCAATCCTACTTCTCACTGATGCAAATCTGCACATAAACACCAGGTTGACCTTTCAGGGATACCGAGGTCCTGTCCAAAGCAGATCCCTAGATTTACCAGTCTGTTCAAGGGATGTATTCAAATTCACATTCTTGTGGTCTTTTAAAAACTCCATGGAATGTGTATTATTATCTCTTCCTGATGTCTTTATTGCATCGGGCACAAGTGGGGAGGGGCGGAATTAGGAGGCCTTCACCCAAATACAAATATTTACCACCGATAAATCAGCTACCAGATGAGAATCAGTCCCCAAGGATGGATTCTTTGCAAGGAACCACAGTCTTTTCACAGCATCATGCGCAGTGTTCACTTTCGGTGAATTTTTTATAAAGCGACAGGCATAAAATATTTAAATAAAACCCTCTAGGAGGTATTCTGTGCTGAGCAAATCGAAAAGAAATGGAGCGCAGTTTGAGTACTGGCCTCAGTGGCACGTCCCCTCTGATGGAGAAATCTGCTAGTGGGGTGGGACAGTTATTCATTTAATAATTGCGACTGGCTTTCAGGGGCACATTTCTGTGGATTGGTTTACCAATATCACAGTTGTCATTCTTCCCAAAACAAAAGGTGGGGGGGCTTTGTGGAAAAACCCTGCATTAATTGAGAACATAATTTCTTATGCATAGCCATTATTGTATATAGTGCCTTAGGGTGTAACATAAGTAAGAAAGGGAAAGACAGATCAGAGAATCTTATCCACTTTAAGTCAAGGGGAAGATAGAAAGGGAAGAGTGAAACATACATCTGGCAGGGACCTGAAGGGTCATCTAGTCCAACCCCCTGCACAATGCAGGAAATGCAAAACTACCCCCCCAGTCTAATGTGGTGTAGTGGTTAAGACCAGCAGACTAATCTGGAGAAACAGGTTTGATTTCCCACTCCTCCACATAAAGCCTGCTGGGTGACCTTGGGCTAGTCACAGCTCTCTCCGAACTCTCTCAGCCCCATCTACCTCACAAGGTGCCTGTTGTGGGGAGGGGAAGGGAAGGCGATTGTAAGTCGCTTTCAAACTCCTTAAAGGTAGAGAAAAGCGGGGTATAAAAAACCAACTCTTCTTCTTCCCCCAGTGACCCCTGCTCTATGCCCAGAGGAAGGCAAAAAATCTCCAGGATCCCTGGCCAATCTGGCCTGGAGGGAAATTCCTTCTTGACCCCAAAGTGGCAATCAACATTATCCTGGGCATGTACGAAAGGGCCATGAGAGCCAAGCACTGACTTCTTCAGGTATCTCCCAGCCCAGAACTGGCAACCCGACCTATCTCTACTCCAGGTACTAGCTGGAGATCTCCTGCTATTACAACTGATCTCCAGCCGATAGAGATCAGTTCCCCTGGTGAAAATGGCCTCTTTGGCAATTGGACTCTGCGGCATTGAAGCCCCTCCCCTCCCCAAACCCCGCCACCTCAGGCTCCGTACGGTTGCCAAGTCCCTCTTTACCACCGGCTGGAGCTTTTGGGGGCGGAGCCCGAGGAGGGTGGGGTTTGGGGAGTGGAGGGACTTCAATGCCATAGAGTCCAATGGCCAAAGTGGCCATCTTCTCAAGGTGATCTGATCTCTATCGGCTGGAGATCAGTTGTAATAGCAGGAGATCTCCAGCTAGTACCTGGAGGTTCAAAAACACTCAGAAAATAATTAGCCTGCTGTAATAGCCTGCACATTACCTGGAGGTTGGCAACCCTAAGGCTCTGCCCCAAAAACCTCCTCCTGGTGGCAAAGAGGGACCTGGCAACCTTAATCTTTACTGTCTGGAGATGAGTCATGATATCAGGAGATCTCCAGGCCCACCTGGAGGTGACAACCTACTATGGAGAAAGGCTGGGACGAAAAGAAGCCAATAAAAGAAGCCACCAGTCTGTTAGCCTTTAAGGTGTTATGGGACTCTACGCTTTGTGCAGCCATGTTTTAGGCTGGAATTCATTTTCGAAGGCCATTTCGGCGTGGGAGGCTTTGCCTTGGATTTGCCGCTTTCTAGATACCCATTTTCCCCGTCCAGTTTCTCAGAACTCTCCATGGGGGCTTATTTTTGAGCTTTGAGAATTCAGATCGCGAAAATGTGCATTTAGAGAGTGGCAAATCCAAGGCAAAACCTCTCATGCATAAACGGCACCAGTCTTGAAACTGTTTTATTTCGGCTGCAATATTTGCTTCCGCTCCCTGCTGCCCCCTACAGTCCAGATGTGCTGCGTGCCCTGGAACTACAGTTCCCAGATGGATAAGAAGACTTCCCGGCAGGAACCTGCCGAGAGACAGAGAGGAAATGCCTACAACTCCTAGCATGCCATGCTTTTTGTCCCTCATCGGCTTTATTCCCCCCCCTTTTTTGCACAACTACAACTCCCATCAGGCTCTGCCCATGGAAGGGGCTTGTAAATTTAGGCCGATTGAATGATCCCTGGAAGACACGCTAGGGCATCTCACAGTGGGTAGCCGTGTTAGTCTGTCTGCAGTAGTAGAAAAGGGCAAGAGTCCAGTAGCACCTTAAAGACTAACAAAAATATTTTCTGGTAGGGTATGCGCTGTGGCTCACGAAAGCGCATACCCTACCAGAAAATATTGTTGTTAGTCTTTAAGGTGCTACTGGACTCTTGCCCTTTTCTACCAGGGCATCTCAGTGACGGTGCAATCTGGTTTGTGTGTGTGTGTTAATTGCCGTCAAGTCGCTTCCGACTCATGGCGACCCTATGAATCAAAGTCCTCCAAAATGTCCTATCTTCAACCGCCTTGCTCAGCTCTTGCAAATTGAGGGCTGTGCCTTCCTTTATAAAAACGGTAAAGGTCCCCTGTGCAAGCACCGGGTCCTTCCTGACCCATGGGGTGACGTCACATCCCGACGTTTCCTAGGCAGACTTTGTTTACTGGGTGGTTTGCCAGTGCCTTCCCCAGTCATCTTCCCTTTACCCCCAGCAAGCTGGGTACTCATTTTACTGACTTTGGAAGGATAGAAGGCTGAGTCAACCTCGAGCCGGCTACCTGAAACCGACTTCCGTCGGGATCGAACTCAGGTCGTGAGCAGAGCTTGGACTGCAGTACTGCAGCTTACCTCTCAGTGCCACAGGACTCCTGCCTTCCTTTATAGAGTCCATCCATCTCTTGTTGTGCCTTCCTTTTTTCTTGCTGCCCTCAACTTTTCCTAGCATGATCTTTTCCAGTGACTCTGGTCTTCTCATAATGTGACCAAAGTACGACAGCCTCAGTTTAGTCTAGGCCTAGGGTCAGTTCAGGCTTGATTTGATCTAGAACCCACTGATTTGTTTTTTTTGTTTTTTTTTGGCAGTCCACAGTATCCGCAACACTCTCCTCCAACACCACATTTCAAAGGAATCTACTTTCTTCCTATCAGCTTTCTTCAATGTCCAGCTTTCACACCCATACATAGTAATAGGAAATACAATGGCAATCCGGTTCAGAGGCATGCATTCCCAAATCATGCCGAATTCGGGGGCATTGCTACTGTGCAATCCTAGCAATTGCAACCGGAGGGTCCGGCCAACGTCTTATCTGCGAACAGATGGAAGAAATATTCTAGGCGTCCTTCCTGCGTTGTCCAAAAGAATGGCGAATGGAAACCCAGTTTACAAACCGTGCAGCCTTTCTCCGCCTGACCACCCCCCCAGTATAACAAATACCGTTTCCCTTTTTCTTTTTTGGGGGGGGGAATAGTCAAAGCGCTCCCCTTCTTTGGTTCTTGTAGGTTATCCGGGCTGTGTGACCGTGGTCTTGGTATTTTCTTTCCTGGCGTTTCGCCAGCAGCTGTGGCCGGCATCTTCAGAGGAGCAACACTGAAGGACAGGGTCTCTCAGTGTCAAGGGTGTAGGAAGAGTAATATATAGTCAGAAGGGGGTTGGGTTTGAGCTGAGTCATTGTCCTGCAAAAAGTATCAAAGGTAATGTGCTAATCATTGTCCTGTAAGTATCAAGATAATGTGCTAATGCGGGTGTGGTATGTTAATATGGAACTATTGTATCCTGAAGTGATCTGATTAACCTTTGCACATGTGTCTATTTTCCCCCCCTTCAAAACGGGGCATCGCTAGGGTTGCCAACCTCCAGGTACCGAGCAACCAAAATTAACACCACTGTACTGCTACCACAGGTTAGGAAATTAGCACAGGACTGGCTGAGTAGTTATTTCAGCCAGTTCTGTGCTAACCTCCAGGTAGTAGCTGGAAATCTCCTGCTATTACAACTGATCTCCAGCCGATAGAGATCAGTTCCCCTGGAGAAAATGGCTGCTTTGGCCATTGGACTCTATGGCATTGAAGTCCCTCCCCTCCTCAAACCCCGCCCTCCTCAGGCTCCGCCCCCAAAATCCCCAGGTCTTTCCCAACAAGGAGCTGGCAACCCTACTGCAGCTCCACCCACCACTTCATTCTGCAGCCCTGCTCTTCCCTTTTCACTACAACTCCCAGGATGCTCCGCGCGCGTCCCGCTCTTCCCCCGCTCCGCCTTCCTTCCCGACCGCAAACGGCCGGGGAAAGGGGGAGGAGGAGGAGGCGGCTTCCGAGGACTACCGCTCCCAAGATGCCTGTCGGCGCGGCGTCCGCCCGCCGAGGCCGTGCGTGCCGCCGCGCGGCCTGCCGGGAGCTGTAGTCCGGCGACGGGTCCCCTCAACGGTTCGTCCCAGCTGCTGCGGCTCTCGACGTTCCCGCTCCGCCTTTCCCTCAACCAGCCCGCTGGGGGAAGCAGCAGGAAGACGACCCCCCCCCCAGACAGAAGGCGCGCAGAGCCCCGCAGGTGGGAGCCGTGGGGGCGCTGCAGACCCCTCCCCCTCGCGGTGGGGAGGGGGAGGGGGAGGGGGGATTGGCATGCCCCGGGGTCCCCCTCCCCCCTCCCCCCCGCTTCTCCCTATGCGAGCAAAGCCTGGGTTTTTTTCGGGGGGGGGGGCTTTGCAATGTTGGAGGAGCCATGTCCTATTCAGGTAGGATTGGGGGGGGGGGCACCGCCAGGGGGGAGAGAAGGAGGACAGCTGGAGCAGTTTTAAAGGGGCAATGTTGTACTTTGGGGGGGGGCTACACTTGGTACCCCCATGGTTTGCAGAGGGTGGTTTGGCGAGGGGGTGGGTGCAGAGGAGGGTGCCTTTAATGGGGAGGGGGGGGTTGGCTAGAGGTGTAAGGCATGGAGGGCTTATTGGTGGTGGGGGGCTAGACTGAGTGCTGGCTGTGTCTGGTGGAATGGGTGGGGGTGCCCATCGAGGCAGGAGAAGAGGGTCTCCACACTCTGGGATGGACGTGGAATAGATGCTGCTTTTAGAAGTCTGTCTGTCTAATTTTTCTTCTCTATCGGTCCATCTTTGGTGGGCTCGGGTGCCCGTCTCCGAGGGTGGCGGGGTGCCACGGTGTGGATCCAGTGAGCACAGGACGCAGCTTTCTGTGGGTCAGTGTGGCATGGCTGCGCTGGTGGGGGGCTTGCACTGGCTTGCGAAATCTGGGGGTTGGCCCAGGGCAGTGGGCACGGTACGCGAAAGGAAGGCTGAAAATGGAAGACTGGACGGCGGCGGCGTTTTGTAGGGATGGTGTTGGCATGGAGTGAGGGCACCGCAGCCTCAGAGGAGACTAGTGAAAAATATTAAATACTGAGGAGCAATAGAAGGAGGAAAGAAGAGAAAAGACGCTTATACCTCCAGCGTTCACCTTGGGGTGCTTTCATGCTCTTTGCACCGGAGGTAAAATAAATGAGAATGCTTATCGGGTACAGAATGGGGGGATGTGTTATTGAGTAAAAATGGAGTGGTTTGCAAGAAGAAGAGCTGGTTTTTATATGCCAACTTTCTCTACCACTTAAGGAAGAATCAAACTGGCTTACAATCACCTTCCCCTCCCCACAACAGACACCCTGTGAGGTAGGTGGGGCTGAGAGAGTTCATAGAGAACTGTGACTGGCCCGAGGTCACCCAGCTGGCTTCATGTGTAGGAGCGGGGAAACCAACCCGGTTCGCCAGATTAGCCTCCGCTGCTCATGTGGAAGAGTGGGTAATCAAACCTGGGTTCTCCAGATCAGAGTCCACCACTCCAAACCACTTCTCTTAACCACTACACCACGCTGGCAAGGGGCTCTTAAAATGGGGCATACAAGACGGTGGCGTGAAATAGAACATAAAACACTGGAATATGGGGAATGCCTAGGGAATCTTTCCAGGGCAACATCCTGATGGCATCCATAAAGAGCTGTTGCGGGGGAATGGGGTAGAAAATCAGCAGAGGGCCGTGGAAGGAATGTCATAGGACTTGCCAGCTTGGGTTGGCAGTGTCCCTGGTAAGTGTGTGTTGTATAGAGGATGCTGGCACAGGGGAGGGGATGCCGGCACTGGACCACAAGGTCTCTTGATAGTAGCACTGAAACTTGGGCTGGCATGGGAGGGGGGGAGAGATGGTGAACACACACGAGCATATGAAGCTGCCTTATCCAGAATCAGATCCTTGGTCCATCAAAGTCAGTATTGTCTACTCAGACCAGCAGCAGCTCTCCAGGGTCTCAGGCAGAGGTATTTCATGTCACCTACTTGCCTAGTCCCCTTAAATGGAGATGCCGGGGATTGAACCTGGGTCCTTCTGCAAGCAGATACTTTACTGCTCAGCCTCAGCCCCTCCCCAGACACCCAAAGCTGCCTTATACTGAGTCAGACCCTTGGTCCATCAAGATCAGTATGGTCTACTCAGACTGGGATGGTAGCGACTCTCCAGGGTCTCAGGTGGAGGTCTTTCACATCTCCAACTGCCTGGTCCTTTTAACTGGGGATGCTGGGGATTGAACCTGGGACCTTCTGCATGCCAAGCAAGATGCTCCACCACTGAGCCACAGCTTAGGAGGGGGCCTCCTTGAGATCCGCTGGAATTAGAACTGATCTCCAGAACTCCGAGATCAGTTCCCCTGGAGAACATGAATGCGTTGGAGGGCCTTATACACTGGCCTTACACACTGCCAAGGTCTCTCCCCAAGCCCTGCCTTCCCCAGACCCCATCTCCAAATATCCAGGAATTTCCCAACCCAGAGTTGGTAACCAGAGTGAAGAGCCTTCTTCAACACAATACTGGTGCATGTGCAGTTGGCAGGGGAAGAATCTTAAAAGGATTTGGGGTGTTGAGGTCACCCCAAAGTAGGTTTTGAGGAGATGCTCTTTCACATCTCTACATACCTGGCATGGGTGGGGGGAAGGTAAGCAGGTACAATTGTTAAGAATGGTGGTTTGGAGCAGTGGACACTAATCTGGAGAACTGGGTTTGATTCCCCACTCCTCCACATGCAGCCAACTGGGTGACCTTGGGCTAGTCACAGCTCTCTTAGAGCTCTCAGCCCCACCTACTTTACAGGGCGTCTGTTGTGGGAAGGAGAAGGTGATTGTGAGCCGGTTTGATTCTCCCTTAAATGGTCGGTTGGTAGGTAGGTAGGTAAATAGATAGACAGATAATCTTTATTACTGTCAATGACCAGCACAGGATGTCTGTTGTAGGGAAGGGAAGGCGATTGTAAGCCAGTTTGATTCTTTCTTAAGTGGTAGAGAAAGTCGGCATAGAAAAACCAACTCTTCTTCAGGCAGATTCTAATTTCTCTTCTTCAGGCATATTCTCGAGTGCTGAAAGGGGAATTTTAAGAATAGGACCACTCTACTTAGCAGTCTCATCTGAGGCCCCTGTAGTGACTCTGGGATTATTTTTCACTGCACGTGGGGGCACGTCTTCCTTCTGACACCCCACCTCTGTTTTGTAAGGTGCTGCCGAAGTTGTGAGAACAGCCGAGAGTGCGGCGTCTAAATAAAATAATAAATGAAAGGCAGTGTTGGGATGTTCTTATAACGTAGCGAGGGCTTCACCCGTTTGCGTTCAGAAGAAACCAACAGAGCGGCGTTGTGTAACTTTGCATCATTTCCCTCTCTCGTGCTTGTTTTGGAACCCAAGTTTTTAAGATGATTTTGATTTGACTTGATTGGGGACGTCGCCGCGCATAACATCCGCGGCCTGGAAGCGGTTATATTTGCCAGGCGGTGTGGATTCGCTGTGATGAACTGGAGCGGCGATAGAGCTCTCCCCCACTCCCACCTTTCGAAAGATCGCCGTAAGAGCTCGTTTATTGGGGCTGCGATAATAAGGGCAATTAAGCTTGTCGTTATATTGCGGATTAATAGTGTCGGGGAGACAGTATAGTCCGGGATTCATTCTTCGGTGCAAACACAGCAGGGCCGTGAAAGACGGCGATAGGAGAAGTGTTCATTATCGGAAGGCTTTCTCTACAGGCTGTTTCTCCCCCCCATCCCGCCCCCCCTCGCTCTGGTCGGTGATAACCATTCAGGGGGTATATAGCTTGGATTTCCTGTTGATTGAATTTTACCCAGAAGGAATTTTGGTTTGTGCTGAAAACTGTCGAACGTGGAAAAATTAGCTGGGTGAGTTTATTTCTCTCTCTCTCTCTCCCCCCCCCCCCACACATTCAGACAAAGGCATGTTGTTGTTAACCAAAGTGGCGGCCGCGGTGGGGGGGGGGGAGGATGGGTTCCATTTATGTTTTAATGAAAATATTATATCAAATGCAGCGGAGCGCGTATCCTTGCTGAGAAGTTGCGATGGAGAAAGGCAGAATGTGGTTGTTGTCGTCCCCCCCCCCCCCCAGGAATTCAATGCGATGGAAGCATCTTGGGGGAGACGTTTTTTTTGCTGAGCAACAGCGGTTATTTGGCAAAATGTTAACTGTGAAGTGGCTGCCAATTAGAGGACGCTGGAATAGAAGCAGAGGAGGGGGGTAATGCAGTGGGGCACGGTGGGCCGGGCTGAAGCCATCCATCCTGCTTCTGAAAGACATCCTGTCCCTTTTGATTTTCCCCTTTTTTGCCTTCTGTGCACGATTTTCCTGATTCACTGCATATTTCATTTGGCCGTGCATGAACCATATACAGGTCTTGGAGCATGCCTGTGATAACGACGTAGCAAAATAATGTTTAACGTATCGGCTTATTCAATAGCTCTTGGCCAGCTCCCCCCTCCCCAGGTTGAAATGGTATTAACCGGTTACTCTGTTGTGTAGTGGAACTCCAATGCTAGAAGTGGCTGTTTGGATTAACACCTGCTGTTGGAATCCATGGGATTTATTTCCTGATATATTAATAGGCTGATTTAGGATCCGGATACTAGTGTTTCCTTTGTAATAAACGCTGTTTAAGGGGAGACATGACAGAGGTTTATAAAATTATACATGGTTTGGAGAGAGTGGACAGGGAGAAGCTTTTCTCCCTCTCTCATAATACTAGAACGCAGGATCATCTGCTGAAGCTGGAGGGGGAGAAATTCAAAACTGATAAAAGGGAGTATTTCTTCACACAACACATAGGGGGTTACCGCACTTTGTATTCCCAGCGATGTATTAAGAGTTTGTAAATGTTGTAAAAAACATAGCTTTAAAAGGGTTTTTGGATTCCACGGCTTATAAATGGTTGGAAGACGTCTTCACAGCTAAAGGGGCCAAACAAAGTGTGAACAGTATTTTTTATAATGTTTTCAAACTCTTAATACATTGGTGGGAATACATAGAAAATGTGAACAGTATTTTTTATAACATTTTCAAACTCTTAATACAAGTGCGGTAACAGCCATAGTTAAATTGTGGAGCTCCCTGCCCCAGGATGTGGTAATAGCTGCCAGCTTGGAAAGCTTTAAGAGGGGAGTGGACATGTTCATGGAGGAGAGGGCTATCCATGGCTATTAGTCAAAATGGATATTAGTTGTGATTCATACCTATTCTCTCCAGGATCACAGAAGTATGCCTTAGACCAGGGGTGTCTAACTCAATTGTTACGAGGGCCGGATAGGACATAAATGTCCCTTGGTTGGGCCAGGCCATGCCTGGCCAGCCTAGATCGAGAGTGGGATGTGTGTGGCTTCCTCAGTTGGCTTGCGGGCCGGATAAGAGCTCTCAAGGTTTTGGATCTAGCCCTCGGGCCTTATATTTGACACCCCTGCCTTAGACTATAGAAAATTGAGGCATTCTGTTTCTAATTTTATATCTGGGTCTAATTCCCTCTTAATGAGCCCCTTGGCGCAGGGTGGTAAGCTGCAGTACTGCAGTCGAAAGCTCTGCTCATGACCTGTGTTCGATCCTGATGGAAGTCGGTTTCAGGTAGCCGGCTCAAGGTTGACTCAGCCTTCCATCCCTCCGAGGACAGTAAAATGAGCACCCCGCTTGCTGGGGGTAAATGTAGAGGACTGGGAAGGGCAATGGCAAACCACCCTGGAAACATAGTCTGCCTAGTAAACATCGGGATGTGATGTCACCCCATGGGTCAGTAGTGACCTGGTGCTTGCGCAGGGGACTACCTTTACCTTTAATACTCTCTTCTCCAGCCATGATTAGCTGTAGCTAGGTGGGTTTTGCCCTCACCTAAATGATCAAGGCTAGCCCAGTCTTGTCAGATTTCAGAAGCTAAGCAGGGTCGACTCTGGTTAGTATTTCGATGGGAGACTACCAAGGATACCCAAGATTGCGATGCAGAGGCAGGCTATGGAAAACCACCTGCGTTCGACTCTTGGTTTGAAAACTCTATGGGGTCGCCATAAGTTGTTTCCAACTTGATGGCACTTTCCTCTCTCACAAGTTGGGTCACAGCTGGAACTTTTGGATATTGGCTTTGTGGGTATCCAGTCACGCCAACAGCTTTCTGGGCTTCATCTTTGAAGTGATGGTTCTTCCTGATCCTCCATGGTGTAGGGGTTAAGAAAGGTGGTTTGGAGCGGTGGAGTCTGATCTGGAGAACCAGGTTTGATTCCCCACTCCTCCACATGAACGGCGGAGGCTAATCTGGTGAACTGGGTTGGATTCCTCACTCCTCCACATGAAGCCAGCTGGGTGACCTTCGGCTAGTCACAGTTCTCTTAGAGCTCTCTCAGCCCCACCTACCTCACAGGGTGTCAGTTGTGGGGAGGGGAAGGTGATTGTAAGCCAGTTTGATGCTGCCGAAAGTGGTAGAGAAAGCCGTCATATAAAAACCAAGCCTTCTTCTTTCGGGGTGCTTTCTGCCCTTCATCATTTCTTGGCTGAAATAATGAATTTGAATCTGCTGGCCTGGTTTCATAAGGGCTCTTTCCATGGGTCCTGACCCTTGGCATTGACCTTTGGCCTTTCCTATCATTGAACCTGCAAGACTGCCTATGCTGGGGCTTTCCTTGGCTGCTGTGCTCTCAAGAGCATCTAACCGTTTTCAGGAGTCTGCACTTGGGATTTCTATACCGCTTTTCTGTCATATCCTCAAAGTGGTTTGTTTATTCCTAAATGTATTTATAAATAAGAAGCCTGAATAGCCGGGACTTGTCAGATCTCAGAAGCTAAGCATGATCAGCCCTGGTTAGTACTTGGAAGGGAGGCCACCAAGGAAGTCCAGGATTAAATTGTGGAACTTCCTGCCCCAGGATGTGGTGATGGCTGCCGACTTGCAAAGCTTTAAGAGGGGAATGGACATGTTCATGGAGGAGAGGGCTATCCATGGCTACTAGTCAAAATGGATACTAGTCATGATGCATACCTATTCTGTCCAGGATCAGAGGAGCATACCTATTCTATGAGGTGCTGTGGAACACAGGCAGGATGGTGCTGCTGCAGTCGTCTTGTTTGTGGGCTTCTTAGAGGCGCCTGGTCGGCCACTGTGTGAACAGACTGCTGGACTTGATGGGCCTTGGCCTGATCTAGCAGGGCTGTTCTTATGTACATTATGCCACTATACAGAGGCAGGCAATGGCAAAACACCTCTGTCTGTCTTTCGCCTTGACCTGGATGGCCCCGGCTAGCTCAGTCTCATCAGGTCTTGGAAGGTAAGCAAGCTCAGCCCTGGTTTGTACTTGGATTAGAGCCCACCAAGGAAGTCCGGGGTCACTAGGCAGAGGCAGGCGATGACAAACCACCTCTGAAGGTCTCTTGCCTCAAAAACCCTGTGAGGGGCTGCCATCAGTCAGTTGCGACTTAACATAACTTTATTATTATGACTATTTATAGATATGTTGTTTCCCCCCTCATGTAGCTGTAACTCGATGATTTTGATTGGACTTCTTATTTTTGAGAAAAGCAGCAATTTGAACCTTGATTTTCTGCAATGCAGCCGGCAGGGAACATTTGGATATATAAGCAATTAGCTGTTTGGGGAAATATTGTTTGGCAATGGCATAAATGTTACATCTGAGGGACGCTAAACATGATCCGAGATACCTTTTCGATTCTCTTTCTCTGGTGAAGCTGAACGGTGCGCATGTCAGCTCGTTCCTGCGTTGCTTGTCAAGTTGAGCATTGGCAGGCGAACATCCAAAGAGATCAACGGTCTGAAATGAAGAATTTGGTGAAATATTTAAGAGGTTTCGTGCTCGAAAAGAGACGGGCGCCGTTGTTGACCCCCCCCCCCACCGCACTGCTTCCTCGACGAACAAACAGAATCACGGCTGTCCCCAAACATCTCTTAGGCAACAGCCGAGGACATTTCTGCAAATTGTCTGCATTCTGCATCCCTGCGGTATGTGTCGGCTCTGAGCGGAGCTAAATTTTCATCCATTCTAATTGGTCTTGGAGATGTAGCTGAGCCCTAAAATGGCCACAATTTGCAAAAGGCCCCCTGCTACGGCTGGCTGCGTGTGACAAGCCGTTCTGACTCACTCGCAGTTATGACAATTGCGGCTAGATTTTTTTTTTAATCTCCTTTCGTGAAATCCAGGGTAGCTTGACATGATGAGCCTGTTAGAAGGGAAATGCTGCTTCTGTTCTCTCCTTTCCTTTATTCCAGTTTGTTTTCGCTGAAGGCCTTTTTATATATCCGATGCTCGTGCTTGGAGCCTGGTTCCAGGGCTTTCAGTGCTTCTTATTCCCCCCCCCTCCTTCGGAGAACTGTTTGCTGCATTTTTACAGGAGAGGGGTTGGTTTTGTTTGCCGACACCGCTGGAGGTGGGCCCGGTTCCAGGTTTTGTGGGCTGTGTGTAAACTCGGCCCTAATTAAGACCAACACAGTAAGCGCAAACAATACAGCAGCTTGTGGACTGGTTACCGGTTATTACGCCGGGCTACCTGTGAAGAAAACGGAGGCAGTGGAAAGGGGAAAGTTTTCGTTATTGTAAACTGTAATGCTAGGGAATTAAAAGAGAACACGATGTAAAATGTCAGAGAGCGCCATTTTTTTGGCATAGCACAACAATTAGAATAGACAGCAGAACGATGCCATATTGTGGGGGTGATACTAGGCAGGATGCGATAAATCTCTCTCCAAAAACCTGTTCCCTGCGGTTTGCCGCACTCGCCGTGTGACCTAGAAACAAAATGCAGGATCCGAGCGTGACCAGGAAATGGAACACTGGATGGGACCAGGAGTAGATTTAGGCTCCACGACTGCCAAAAAAAAACAAATCAGGTCATTTATGGGGAGGGACTGTGGCTCAGTGGCAGAGCATCTGCTTGGCATGCAGAAGGTCCCAGGTTCAATCCCCAGCATCTCCAGTTAAAGGGACTAGGCAAGGAGGTGATGTGAAAGACCCTTTTCTGCCTGAGACCCTGGAGAGCCGCTGCTGGTCTGAGTAGACAATACTGACTTTGATGGATCAAGGGTCTGATTTAGCATAAGGCAGCTTCATGTGTGTGTTATGCAGGGGACATTTGTGTTTGGTTTGCTGCACAGTCTTCCTCTCCGAATTCTCAAACATCATATGCATGAAGCCCCCCCCCCCATTCCTGGATTACTTTGTGATTAATTAGGCATCCCTAGTCAATCCCGGAGCTTCTGAGTCCCCCAGAAAACGCAGCCTTGTTGCACTTGGAGGGGGTGGGTCAGCTCTTAAAGGGACTGCATGTGCTTTTGCTGGGTATTCCTCTCCACCTTTCTTCAACAGTTCCCTGCCGAGAGCTGCCTTCCAACCATTGCAGCCTTCTTCAGTGTCTTCCTGAACATTTCACGAAGGTTTAACTCCCTCTTTTGTGTTTTGCTTTGAGGGAAGAGTTTGGAGGGGAGGGACAGGCACGTGGGAAGGAGAAGCCAAAATGGGCGTGGGAAGAGAAACCCAAAGAGCTATGCATGGAAATAGGGGGGAAATTGTGTCGCTCTTGCCTCGAAGCCGTATTTAAATTCGTCCTAAAATGGGATCCTAGAACTGCGGGGGAAGAACGAGGCCAGAGCGAAGTCACGTCTCAAGGTCAGTAAAATCATGAATAATGCAAAAGAAGCCTCGAAGCAGTCCATCAGGGACTGCGAAGTAAATACCCCTGCATAAATGGCTAGTGGGTTCAAGATCAAATCAAGCCTGAACTGACCCTAAAAGCTAAAATGACTAAACTGAGGCTGTCATACTTTGGCCACATTATGAGAAGACAAGAGTCACTGGAAAAAACAATCGTGCTAGGAAAAGTTGAAGGCAGCAGGAAAAGAGGAAGCCCCAACAAGGGATGGATGGACTCAATAAAGGAAGCCCCGGCCCTCAGTTTGCAAGACTTGAGCAAGGCTGTTAAGGATAGGATGTTTTGGAGGACATTGATTCATAGGGTCGCCAGGAGTCGGAAGCGACTTGACGGCACTTAACACACACACGCACATTCTATTTTCCCCACATGGTTGCTGTTGATTCCTTTGTGGAAAGCACACTGCTTTTGAGAACGTGATTGCATTGAAGGTAAGGCCCGTCTTCTTGATTCCCCCGCAGACAGAAATCCTGTGGGGAAGAGCATGAGTCTCTGCACAGAGAGAGATTGGAGTCCCAAGGGTCTTGCAGTATGGAATCCCTCTCTACCTCTGTCCCCTGTGGGGCACCAGGGGAGGTGCTGTGGTTTTTAGATTCTGGGAAGAAAACTTCTCTGCCTGGGACTTGCAGCTAGCCACACTAGGCAGAACTGAGCCAGATGGAAGAAGAAGAAGAAGAGTTGGTTTTTATATGCCGACTTTCTCTACCACTTAAGGGAGAATCAAACCGGCCTACAATAACCTTCCATTCCCCTCCCCACAACAGATATCCTGTGAGTTAGGTGGGGGTGAGAGAGCTCTAACAGAGCTGTGACTTGCCCAAGGTCACCCAGCCGGCTTCATGTGGAGGAGTGGGGGAAACAAACCCAGTTCACCAGATTGGCGTCCGCTGCTCATGTGGAGGAGTGGGGAATCAAACCCGGTTCTCCAGATCAGAGTCCACCACTCCAAACCACCGCTCTTAACCAGTACACCATGCTGGCTGGAGCGATGGTCTTGGTCCAATTAGTATAATGCAGGGGTCCTCAAACTTTTTGAGCCTGCAGGCACCTTTAGAAATCTGACATTGCATGGTGGGGGCACAGTCACAAAATGGCTGTTGAAGGAGGCGGAGCCAGCCACAACATGGCTGCCACAGCTTATTTTCAGCAAAGATCCTTGTGCTGTGGTGGCAGCGTGGTGAAGTGGTTAAGAGTGGGGGAGTCTAATCTGGAGAATTGGGTTCAATTTCCCACCCCTCCACATGAAGGCAGCTGGGTGACCCTGGGCCAGTCACAGTTCTCTCCGAACTCTCTCAGCCCTGCCTACCTCGCAAGGTGTTTGTTGTGGGGAGGGGAAGGGAAGGCAATCATAAGTCGGCTTTAAAAAGGTAGAGGAAATCGGGGTATAAAATCCAACCTTCAGCTGCTGCCAAACCAGTGTTTTTAAAAATTTGCAAGGCCAATCAAATCTCCAATAGTCAATCAGAAGTCTTGCTGAGCAAAAGCCTTCCCGGCCCTGCCTGCTTTCTTAAAGCCCTTGGCAGGCACCAGGGAAGGTGTTCGTTGGCTCCTTGGACCCCACGTGTGCTGTGTTGGGGACCCCTGGTATAAGGCAGCTTCATGCATTCACAGGCCCTACTGGTAGGTACTTTGTTAGGTAAAAGGTAAAGGTAGTCCCCCGTGCAAGCACCAGGTCATTCCTGACCCATGGGGTGACGTCTCATCCCGACGTTTGCTAGGCAGACTTTGTTTACGGGGTGGTTTGCCATTGCCTTCCCCAGTCATCTTCCCTTTACCCCCAGCAAGCTGGGTGCTCATTTGACCCACCTTGGAAGGATGGAAGGCTGAGTCAACCTTGAGCCGGCTACTTTGTTAGGACTTAGTAAAGTTGGCAAGCACTTGCGGCCTCTGTCACCAGCCAGAGGTCAAAAGGCCGCTTGGAGGTTGCCTCACTTTCCTTCCAGGGACTCAGGGGAGGGGCTGTGGCGCAGTTTGTAGAGCATCTGCTTGGTGTGCAGAAGGTCTCAGGTTCAGTCCCCAGCATCTCCAGTTAAAGGGGCTAGGCAAGCAGGTGATGTGAAAGACCTCTGCCTGAGTCCCTGGAGAGCTGCTGCCGGTCTGAGTAGACAATACTGACTTTGATGGACCAATGGTCTGATTCAGTGTAAGGCAGCTTCATGTGTTCATGTGTTGACCTCTGCCTGCGATCCTGGAGAGCTGTGGAGAGGGACTCAGTGGTAGAGCATCCACTTGGCATGCAGAAGGTCCCAGGTTCAACCCACGGCAACTCCAGTTAAAGGGACTAGGCAGGTAGGTGGTGCGAAAGACCCCTGCCTGAGACCCTGGAGAGCCGCTGCCAGTCTGAGTAGACAATACTGACTTTGATGGACCATGGGTCTGATTCAGTAGAAGGCAGCTTTGGGTGTTCAAGAGCACAGTCTCCACGGGTTGGGCCAAGTCTGGCCCTGCTGCGGCTGTTGGACAGTGGAGGAGTTGCCTCAGAGAGCCAGAGAGAACCCTGCTCAGATGTGAGTTGGCCAGGAACTGCATACCTGAATGGGGAAAACTCTGCGGCCTCTGCAGAATTTCAAAGGCTGCTCAGGCTGGTTCTGTTGGGAGTGAGGATCATTGGATCAGGAGGTGACTGGGATTCGAGTCCAGTAGCTCCGTAGAGACCAACAAAATTTTGCTGGTATCGGAAGATGGGGTACAAATCTTTAAAATGAATAGCTCCTTAAGAATGACACCTAGTTCAAACAGGAATTTGGGGAAGAAGAGGAAGAGTTGGTTTTTATATGCTGACTTTCTCTGCCTTTTAAGGAAAAACAAACTGGCTTTCAGTTGCCTTCCCCTCCCCACAACAGACACCTTGTGAGGTAGGTGGAGCTGAGATAGCTCGGAGAGAACTGTGACTGGCCCAAGGTCACCCAGCAGGATTCACGTGCAGGAGAGGGGAATTGAGTCTGGTTCTCCGGACTAGAGTCTGGGGCTCATGTGGAGGAGTGGGGAATCAAACCCCGTACTGCAGATTAGAGTCCGCCGCTCTTAACCACTATACCATGTTGGCTCTCTAGCCAGAGGCCATGTCTCAGTCTTCGGTCTAGATCTGCTGGAGCAGGAAAGGCATGGAAAGGAACCCCAGTAGGTCATAGAGCAGAGGAGTGAGATAGGGCCTGGGGTTAAACAGGAACGTCTAGTGCTCCCGCACAGGAATATTCAGATGATTCCCCCACCCCCAATCGTTGCCCTTGAAGCATGGTGATTTCTGACTAGTGCTGTGATGATCTTAGGAATTTTTGTTTCTGCTGGTGACAAAAGAATGCCTCGAGAACGAGCCACCGTTAATTAAACCCAAACAATGCAGAGAGCGGGATGCTAATTAATGAAATTTTTTTTCCACAAAGCTCGGCAGTATGAAAAAGAATGCAAAGTCAGCCACAGAGACCTTTCCCCGCGATTAACCCAACTGTGATGCTGCGTCCGGGAAAGAGACATTCAGAGACGTTCCCTTCTCCGTCTGCCCCGGCTGGCTCCTCTCTGAAGGAGCATCGGTTGGACCCTGGGTTTGATGGGGCTTGGGCCGGGTGTCGGGGAATTGGCTTGTTGCTTTGGGTGGCAGCTTGACCTCTACTGCTCCTTTGTGGTGACGAGCTGATCATGCTGCCCTTTGGCTTGGCATACGCTTTTGCCTCTTCTCTTTGAATCACTGTGATAACTGAAATGTAAGAACATGAGAAAGGCCATACTGGATCAGAACAAGGCCCTTCAAGTCCAGCAGTCTGTTCCCACAGTGGCCAACCAGGTGCCTCCAGGAAACCCACAAGCAAGACGACTGCAGCAGTACCATCCTGCCTGTGTTCTACAGCACCTCATAGAATAGGCATGCTCCTCTGATACTGGAGAGAACAGGCATGCATCATGACTAGTGTCCATTTTGACCAGTAGCCATGGCTAGCCCTCTCCTTCACGAACATGTCCGCTCCCCTCTTAAAGCCTTCCAAGATGGCAGCCATCACCACATCCTGGGGCAGGGAGTTCCACAATTTAACTATGTACTAGAAATGTCCTCTAGAGCAGGGGTGTCAAACTCATTTGTTACTACAGGGGTGGATGTGACATAAATGTCACTTGATCGGGCCGGGCCATGCCTCGCCAGCTCAGATTGGACTGGGAGGGGGGGGGCTGCCTTGGCTAACTCGTGGGCTGAGTAAGAGCTCTCAAGGGGCCTAATCTGGCCCACGGGCTGTATGTCTGACACCCCTTCTCTAGAGGCTGGGGGACATCAGCCAGTGGATTTAATATGTAGCTGCTTTCCAGAGCAGGAGCAGAGAAGGACATCAAGGGGTGATCTTGGGGGGAAATGGGTTTGGAGCGTCCATCATTTTTTCTGGTCTGTCCAAGTGAGCCAAGTCCCTTGCAAAAAAATTTTTTAAGTCCGACCTTTGGAGACGTGAGAATTAACTGCAACATTCAAAATACAGCTTTTGGAAGGCTGGTGTGTATCAATGCAAATGGTATACCAGATAATGGGCACATACATTTTATTCAATAGCTAGATCCGAGTCCATATTTACCCAGCACAATTTGAGGGATTTCGCCTTATGCTCATATGTCACAATGGATTCTTTTGAGATATAGGCAGAATTCAAGGGTTGTCAGTCGGAAACAAACATGTAACCGGGGGGGTAATTTAGGATTGTGTGGTATTATGTAGTAGTTCGAATTTATATGCAGGTTCTTGTGACGAGTCTAACCTAGCTGGTATTTGGTAACCTGTAAGAGCCCCGTGGCACAGAGTGTTAAGCTGCAGTACTGCAGACCAAGCTCTGCTCACGACCTGAGTTCAATCCCAACGGAAGTCGGTTTCAGGCAGCAGGCTCGAGGTTGACTCAGCCTTCCATCCTTCCAAGGTCTGCAAAATGAGCATCCAGCTTGCTGGGGGTAAAGGGAAGATGGCTGGGGAAGGCACTGGCAAACCACCCCGTAAAACAAAGTCTGCCTAAAAAACGTCAGGATGTGACGTCACCCCATGGGTCAGGAATGACCCGGTGCTTGCACAGGGGACCTTTACCTTTTTAAATGGATATTCCGTTCTGTGGCTTGGTGAAGTGAATTGAAGGCTATTTGGCAAATCGTTACTCTCCCTGGCCCCCACTTGTTAAGATTTTGCTGCTCATCAGGGTGTTGCCCTAATTTTTTTTATCACTCTTAGATCCTGGACTATGTAGTCCTGTAGAGCCACAAGCCAGTTTTGATCCGCAATCCAATTAAAAGGGCATGTTTAAATTTAAACTCATTTATAGACTAATAGCCAGAACTAGGAGTTGCTTGTATTATGCTGTCATCTAAGGGAAGGTCTTAACTGGTGCATACAATGTTTCCCGGTTTACTAGTAGGGGAATGATAGTTTTGTCTGCTTCTTTATTTATTATACTGAATTACAACTTACAAAAATAACAGTGCAGGTCCCTTACAGATTGTTAGACGGAATTCATAAAATCTTATGGGTTATATCAGATTCGTGTAATCATCCTCGTTAATTAAAGGATGCCACTTCAAATAATACCAGAGATTCCCCCTCCCCATATAACTTAAATTTAGTCTGCTTCTGAAGAACTCTTAAGTAGGCCCTTAGAGACTAAATTCATCACCTTTCTAAGTGTGAATGTAGCCTTAGGTTAGCGATTGGTGATGGAAGTGCTCTCAGTTTGGGGAACATGAGTCTTGAGGTAGAGTTGTATGCTCTCATTTTCCAGAAGCGGATGAAGAAGTTCCGGCCACTGACGACGCCGGGATTTTCAGTTGTCGTGAACACATGAAGCTGCCTTATACTGAATCACACCCTTGGTCCATCAAAGTCAGTATTGTCTACTCAGACTGGCAGCGGCTCTCCAGGGTCTCAGGCAGAGGTCTTTCACATCACCTGCTTGCCTAGGCCCTTTAACTGGAGATGCTGGGGATTGAACCTGGGACCTTCTGCATGCCGAGCAGATGCTCTACCACTGAGCCACAGTCTTTCTAATGTTACCTGCACCTTGTTCAGATTTAAGTCTTATTTTATGAAAATACCGGCTCTGATGAGATAAAATAAGCTCTTGCTATTGCAGGCGCTCTGACAGGAGAGGTTAGTTTATGCATATCGCCATTTACAGTTCTTTCCCCCCTATCTTTCCCATGGACTCTTTCTGCTCATCATAAGGGGAATAATAAGATGGACGCCCGATCTGCAATTTCCCAGAAATTGCTCCTTCTGGTAAATGATCGTTCAAGTCTCAACCTCTCCGCTGCAGTAGACGGAACAATAAATACAATAATACTCTTTTATCTTACAAGAGTTGCTTAAATGGGTTGTTTGTTTTTAATGATGGTATGATCCACAGGACTCGTAAATGCCTGTGATTTTATTCTCATGGAAATAGCTCTGCGTCTCTCGACTCAAAGGTCTCCTGTTGCGGTTAATTTCCGTAATTTGCTAGCTAATATACTCTTTTTATCCCCAGCAGATCTGGTTTAGTAATTCCCATATGGTTGGGTAATTAGCCCGGCGCACAACCCATTTGCCTTGCTTGGAGCTGCCAGGTGGTTACTAGGTAACTGGTTGGTCTTCCTCAGTAAGAATTCACGACAACCTTTGTGATTACGAAGCTGGTGACGATTTTGAAATCTTCGCGACTCGGGGCTGATGGAATGGCATTCATGCTCTTTACTGATAACTTCAGAGGGCTGACGTTTTGGCCTGCAGTAGAACAGCTAGATTCAAGTCCAGTAGCCCCTTAGAGTCCAGTAGCACTCTAGTAGCACCTCATGTGATGAAGGGAGCTTTGATTCCCGAAAGTTTATACTCCAGCAGAAAAGAGGAAGACCCAACAAGAGATGGATTGACTCAATAAAGCAAGCCACGGCCCTCAATTTGCAAGATCTGAACAAGGCTTTCAAAGATAGGACATTTTGGAGGACTTTGATTCATATGGTCGCCCTGAGTTGGAAGCAACTTGACGGCACATAACACACACATATATACTGCAAAATCCTGTTGGTTTCTAAGGTGCTGCCGGACTCGAATCTAGGTGCTCTTTACTGCATGTGAGAAGATTGCAGGCGAGTGTTTTCCAGAAAATTATTAGACTGTCTTTCATTTGGTAGGCATTGGATTTTATTTTTTAAACTTGTCATAAGAACATAAGAAAGGCCCTGCTGGATCAGACCAAGGACCATCAAGTCCAGCAGTTTGTTCACACAGTGGCCAACCAGGTGCCTCTGGGAAGCCCACAAACAAGACAACCGCAGCAGCATTATCCTGCTTGTGTTCCACAACACCTAATGTAATGGGCATGCTCCTCTGATCCTGGAGAGAATAGGTATGCCTCATGACTAGTGTCCGCGAACATGTCCGCTCCCCTCTTAAAGCCTTCCAAGTTGGCAGCCATCACCACGTCCTGGTGATATTATTTTTATCTTTTTTAAATTTTATTTGGTTCATACCCCACCCTTTCTTGCCAAAGCCAATTGTATTAGGACATTTTGTGAGTGTGTGATAAAACTGATTGGCACGTGACTGGTCTTCAGGCTAGAAATTAGAATTAAAAAAACACACTCGTTTATTTAGCATAAGGAATGTTATTCCAGTTCCTCCCAGTTGAGATGACTAATGTTCTTGGAGTTTATTTCTGTTTTGTTTTGCCTAGGGGTCTTTTTATTTTGGGAGGGTGGGGGAGGCTGTTGCCTTTCACAATCACTGTCTCTTCTGTCTGAGTCACTTATACTATTTGGGGAACCAAGTGATGTGGATTAAGTGGTGCACTTTGGAGGGGACACGACACACATCTTTTAACAGGAGGTGGTTGGAGTCTTTCCTGGTATGTAGCTGTTCCTATCTTTGCTCATTTGCCAAAGTCTAAGGGACAAAGGGGTTGCTGGACATCTGTAAAAATAAAGAAGTTGGACTTGGGGTGCCTTTCAGCCAAGTGATCTTGTCTGTCTTATAGAATCATAGAGTTGGAAGGGACCACGGAGGTCATCTAGTCCAACCCCCTGCACAATGCAGGAAATTCACAACTACCTCCCCCCCAACCCCCAGTGAGCCCCACTCCATGCCCAGAAGATGGCCAAGGTGCCCTCCCTCTCATCATCTGCTTAAGGTCATAGAATCAGCATTGCTGACAGATTGCCATCTAGCCTCTGCTTGAAAACCTTCAGGGAAATAGAGCTCACAGCCTCCCGAGGAAGCCCTTCTTCCCTGTATACTGTATTTACTCAAATGAAAGACAAGAGTTTTTCCAGGTATGCCATATAAAAGAGGGGGTTGTCTTGCATTTGAATGCAAGTTTGTTAGGTCTAGTAATACTTTATTGTGTGCGTGTAACATTGTTTTAGAGGGGTTGGGTTGTCGTACTTTTGAGTAAATACGGTAGTTACAAGGAGCAAATAGGCAAATAGTATTTATTCATTTGCAGCCTGGCTTTCTCCGCAATGGGGACCCAAAGTGGCATTCTCTCCTACGTTTTATCCTCACAGCACCCCTGTGAGATACACTGAGAGCCTGTGGCTGGCCCAAGGTCACCCAGTAAAGCTACCCCTGAAGCAGACTGTGGATTTAAACCTGGGTCTCCCAGATCATAAGAACATAAGAAAGGCCCTGCTGGATCAGACCAAGGCCCATCAAGTCCTGTTCACATAGTGGCCAACCAGGCGCCTCTAGGAAGCCCACAAGCAAGATGACTGCAGCAGCATTATCCTGCCTGTGTTCCACAGCACTTGATATAATAGGTATGCTCCTCTGATCCTGGAGAGAATAGGTATGCCTCACGACTAGTATTCATTTTGACTAGTAGCCCTGGATATGTCCACCACTCCCCTCTTAAAGCCTTCCAAGTCAGCAGCCATCACCACATCCTGGGGCAGGGAGTTCCACAATTTAACTCTTGTGTGAAGAAATACTTCCTTTTATCTGTTTTGAATCTCTCACCCTCCAGCTTTAGCAGATAACCCCGCGTTCTAGTACTATGAGAGAGGGAGGAAAGATTCTCCCTGTCCACTCTCTCCATATCATGCATAATTTTATAGACCTCTATCATGTCTCCCCTTAACTTCCTTCTTTCCAAGCTAAACAGCCATAAGCGTTTTAACCGCTTCTTGTAGGGCTCCTGCTCCAGCCCCCTGATCATTTTGGTTGCTCTTTTCTGCACCTTCTCAAGCTCTGCAATATCCTTTTTTAGGTGTGGTGACCAGAACTGCACATAGTATTCCAGGTGTGGTCTCACCATAGGTTTTTACAAGGACAGTATGACAGCAGCAGTTTTATTCTCTATTCCTTGTCTAATTATCCGGCATTCTAACCAGACCACTCCCTTTGCTTAAACCAGTCTGTGGAAACAAATGTGGCTTCATGCTTTCTCTTTTATTAATGAATTTATTTAGATTTTTGCCTCACCCTCAATCCCTGGCCAGAGCCGGGCTCAGGGCAGCTAGCAACATCAGCAGATATTATAAAGCACAATAAAATCTCAGGTAAAACAATTTAGCCGTTCCATAAAATCAGTAGTAAAACAACAGATGGGGCTTCATTTACGGGCGCGGGGCCTGCCGCGGGGCCGAGGAAGCCGCCAGGGCCCTCATACTGAGTAGCAGAAAAGGAGGAGAGGGGTTTTAAATTAAAACTAGATGAACATCTCGTCTTTATTAAAATGCCATTTAAGTGTTGACTGGGCCATACTGGAAGCTGACCCCAGGGGGACGCAGGTGTCGCTTTAACTACCATTCACGATATTTCTGCAAACATTCAAATATTATTTTTAAAATGTTATGTAGCCCAGTTACCTCCAGGTTATGAAATAACCCCCTATGTGGCTCCTTTGTAGTTAGTTGCATGTCACCTGGAGAGTTTTCCAAGATGATCAGCTGTCCCGGCCTCTTCTTGAAATTCAGACATCCTGTTCTGGCTTGCAGAGGACTTCCCACGTTAAGTAGGAATGCCTTTGCGGTGTCACAGGAACTTGGTGAAGTAATATGGAGCTCTTAGTCAGAAGAAGCAGAGTTGGTTTTTATAAGCTGACTGTCTCTACCACTTAAGAAAGGATCAACCTGGCTTATAATCACCTTCCCTTCCTCTCCCCACGACAGACACCCTGTGAGGTAGGTGAGGCTGAGAGAGTGTGACTGGCCCAAGGTCACCCAGCAGGCTGCATGTGGTGGAGTGGGGAATCAAACCTGGTTCTCCAGATTAAAGTCCACCGCTCATGTGGAGGAGTGAGGAAACCAACCCGGTTCTCCAGATTAGAGTGTGCCACTCATGTGGAGGAGTGGGGAAACCAACCTAGGTCACCAGATTAGAATCAGCCGCTCATGTGGAGGAGTGAGGAATCAAACCCGGCTCTCCAAATCAGAGTCCATTGCTCCAAACCACCGCTCTTAACCACTACACCACACTATGGAGGAGCCACAGCTTAGCTGTAGATCATATGGCTTTACAAGCTTAGTTCAGTTCCCTTACATCTTCCATTAAAGGGACTCAGGTGACGGAGCTAGCAAAATCTTCTGCCTGAGACTCTGAGAGGTTAGCCAGTACTAGACTGGGGGGGACCGGCAGTGTACAGGGCCTTCTTAAAAAAGCATCCCCATTCACAGTGCATTAAGCGTATTTCATTTCATTTATTTATATCATACCTTGCAGTTCAGAGAACTGAGGAACGGCTGTATTCTTCCTCAGTGCTTTTCCCCCCATCTTACCTGCTCGTCTTGTTTGGCTTCTGGAGAGTTCCCACCCAGGCTTTCCTGGCTGTCCGTTTCTCCTTCGATCCCTTCTTGGTTTGCATTTTTTCTTTCTCGCCTGCTGTGCGCCATCGACCTCCAGCGAGGCCTTCTGGTTCCCGCTGGTTCATCTGCTCTGATGGTCTGATCTTAGAAGCATCATCGCCTGCTGTTGCCCTTGACAGCAGCTGTTCTGATAACCTGATGAGATCTCTGGCTTGGCAGTAGAAAAGAATTTGCACTTGGTGTTTCTGTAGCCAAAGCACACCACCTTGGAAGAAGAAGAAGTTGGTTTTTGTATGCCGACTTTCTCTACCACTTAAGTAAGAATCAAACCGGCTTACAATCACCTTCCTTTCCCCTCCCCACAACAGACACCCTGTGAGGTAGGTGGGGCTGAGAGAGCTCTAAGAGAGCTGTGACTAGCCCAAGGTCACCCAGCTGGCTTTGTGAGGAGGAGTGAGGGATCAAACCCGGTTCTCCAGATCAGAGTCCACCGCTCTTAACCACTACACCACGCTGGATGTGAACTTTCAAGAGCGAGATCATTTCAGGGTTGCCATGTTGGTCTGCAGCAGATGACCAAGGCCTGAGTCCAGCAGCACCTTAAAGGCCAACCAGATTTCTAGGGTATCAGCTTTTCAGAATCAAAACTTGGTATCGGATGGAAAGGAGCTTTAACTCTCGAAAGCTGATTCCCTGGAAATCTGGTGGGTCTTCAAGGTGCGACTGGACTCGCATCTTCCTCTTCCACAACAGCGAGTTGCAGATGTGTGTGTGATTTTGCCCTCAAGTCACAGATGACTTATGGCGACCCCGTAGGGGTTTTCAAGGCACGAGATGTTTGGAGGTGGTTTTGCCTTTGCCTGCCTCCGTGTGGACTGAGAGAGCTCTGAGAGAACTGTGACTGTTAAGATTAGAGTCCACCGCTTGTAACCACTACACCACCATGCTGGCTCACGAGTTGCAGATACCACGGCAGAAATAAAGCAGGCAGGACAGAGAGATGTGTGGCATTAACAGCAGGAGTGGGAAGGGGAAAATTTAGATATTTATCTATTTATTTAGGATATTTTATGCCGCCTCTCCAGGGAATCTGGAAGGAAGGTTGTTAAAAGCATGTTGAATCTGTTAAAAGTTGTTGAAAGCCTGATAAGACTAAAGTGAATCCATATTTTTATGACACATCGTTATTATAAAGTCTCTCCTAAATGCTTCTAGTATGCTGAATACCTTATAGCCGTCTCACTTCCACCTGCACAGCGACACTAAGGCAAATTATCGCTCCCGTTTTGCGCATACAAAACCGAGGTTATGAATGGGAAATCTTCTCGCTGCCCCTCCCAACCCCAACCCCCAATTTTTCAGGGGCTTTCAGGTTTGCAGTCGCGGTGTTCTGTGTAGACAATTCAACAAGTATTGTTCTGCTGCGAGGAAAATAATGAAGACTGTACAGCCATTTTGCCTGGTAGAATCTATTTTAGGACGGCATAAAACAGTATAAAATCAGGGCCTCTAGGCTCTGTCTGCTCTCTCCATTATCAATAATATAATAATAACAGGCTTGAAATGTTTTAGCTCTTAGAAAGTTCTGCAGTTGCAGATGGGGGAATGAATGAATAACTAGAGGCAATTGCGGTTTTTTACAACTTGCCGCTATGATAGGGGCCGTTTTAAATGATAGGTTTTCTCCGTTAGGGCTGCTGTTATCTAAAAATATTAGTGACACAAGAGACTGGGTAGAATCACGCTCAGAAAACATTCAGGAGTTCTGGAATGAATTTTAATGAATCGCTGTCTGTTGTGTATGGCGTAGCAGCCTGACTACCTCAAACTCATCAGAGCTCAGAAGCTAAGCAGGATCTGTCACGGTTAGTACTAGGATGGGAGACCACCGAGGAAGTCCGGGGTTGCTACGCAGAGGCAGCCAATGGCAAACCACCTCTATATATCTGTTGCCCTGACCTGGATGGCCCAGGTTAGCCCAATCTCATCAGATCTCAGAAGCGAAGGAGGGTCAGCCCTGGTTAGTACTTGGACGGGAGACCACCAAGGAAGTCCAGGGTTGCTACGCAGAGGCAGGCAATGGCAAACCACCTCTGTTCATCTCATTGCCTTGAAAACCACTTTAGGGGTCGCCGTAAGTTGATTGCGGCTTGAAGACACATTATTATTATAATTATTTGTAGTAGTAATAGTATGGAGAAATATCCTCCAACCCAGAATTCACCACAGTGAATAGAATAGAATAGAATCATAGAGCTGGAAGGAACCACCAGGGTCATCTAGTCCAACCCCCTGCACAATGCAGGAATTTCACAACTACCTCCCCCCCCACACCCCAAGTGACCCCTGCTCCATGCCCAGAAGATGGCCAAGATGCCCTCCCTCTCATGAACTGCCTAAGGTCATAGAATCAGCATTTCTGATCAACTATTGGACCAGCACTGTTCATGAGCTGGAACCCAGCTGCACACTTGTAGGTGGGCTTGCAAGTTTGTACCTTCACATATGGAAAACTCAACTCCCTGCAGCATAAGTACTAGCAGTGGACTGAGTAAGGTGGGAAATTCTTTGAGAGTTCTTGAGCAGCTAACAGTTTGGGTCAGGATTGTAAGACTGCGTGTGGTGTTCCACAGCCTTGGCAGTATACGCTTAATGCACATTTGTAAAGGTTGCCGCCTCCCTCTCTTTTTGCGTAAGCGATGCGTTCAGAATTACGCGTCACACTTTCTCCTGTGTTCGCAACTGGGAGGCGAGATACCTCCCTTAAGCTGCCGGTAGCTGATCCCTCTCCTACGAGCTTCCTCTGCTGACACCAACTCGCTGGGAAGAATTTAATATCTGCAGAGCATGAATAAGACATCTATGTGAATGTAGTCCTTTGCAATGGAAGGTTTGTTTTCCTCATGCGAAGAGTTTGGAGCAGAGCCTGGCGAGGCACTCTGGAGCTGGCGTCGGGAGTGGAAACGCCCGGGATCGATCTGTCTGCTTCCTTGTGGCTGTTGCGGCTTTGTTAATGCGTCAAATACTCAGGAGGCAGGGGAGGATCGATCCTTTGATCTACCGGGAAAGGTTTACCGGGAAAGCTACTGGTGAGCTGGAGACCTCGGGGGCCGCTGGGGTCCAGGATCAAGCCGGGCCGAGTGACCCCTTGGGGGCCGGGGCTTGTCTGCTGGGGCCCAGCATAAGCGAAGCAGCCTTAGAGTTAATCTATCAAGGTCAGTATTGTCTACTCAGACTGGCAGCTGCTCTCCAGGGTCTCATTCTTTCACATCACCAACCACCTGATCCTTTTAACTGGAGATGCTGGGGATTTGAACCCAGGGCCTTCTGTATCCTGTAAGGTGGGGGGGGGGGCTGAGAGAGCTCTTAATAGAACTGTAACTAGCCCAAGGTTGCCCAGCTGGCTTCGTGTGTAGGAGTGGGGAATCAAACCCGATTCTCCAGATCAGACTCCACAGCTACGAACCACTACACCATGCTGAAGATGGTGGTGGTGGTGGCGGAGTTCACAGAGACCCCTCTTTAGGAAAGGTATTTGTGGCTACGAAGCACAAGGATGGGGGGTATTGCTGAAGGGGGAAAGAGAAAGGCTAGGCTTTACTTGGGGCTGCCCTTGAAGACCGACTGGAAGCTGCAGTTGGTACAGAATGTGGTGGCCAGAGCGTTGACTGGAGTGGGTCATTGGGAACTGTTTCACTCCAGTCTGGTTCCATCTACGCCGGCTTCCACTTTGCTCCAGGACTCAATTCAGAATCCACCGCTCCAAACCATCGCTCTTAACCACTACGCCACGCTGGCTCATGCCAGCACAGAAAGTATAAACCAAATCTCAGTGTTGCAGGGGAGGGGGCCGTGGCTCAGTAGTAGAGGGTCTGCTTGGCACGCAGAAGGTCCCAGGTTCAATCCCCAGCATCTCCAGTTAATGCAAAACAAAAAGATCAGGAGGAGGTGATGGGAAAGAGCTCTGCCTGAGACCCTTGAGAGCCGCTGCCGGTCTGAGTAGACAAGGCTGACCCTGATGGACCGATGGTCTGATTTCAGTATAAGGCAGCTTCATGTGTTCATGTATCCTAATGAAGAAAGTGACTTTAGATCCCGCCCCAGGGAGAGCTGCCTGGGTGAGGATGGGGGGAAAGGCCTTCCGTCAAAGGCCTTCTGCCCCAGAAGGTCAGACCAAAACCAGCGGGTTGAAATTAAATCAAAAGAGTTTCCGTCTAGATATTAGGAGGAATTTTCTAACAGAGCGGTTCCTCAGAGGAACCGGCTTCCTCGGGAGGTGGTGGGCTCTCCTTCCCTGGAGGTTTTTAAGCAGAGGCTAGATGGCCATCTGTCAGCAATGCTGATTCTGTGACCTTAGGCAGATGATGAGAGGGAGGGCATCTTGGCCATCTTCTGGTCACTGGGGGTGCGTGGGGTGGGGTGGGAGGTAGTTGTGAATTTCTTGCATTGTGCAGGGGGTTGGACTAGATGACCCTGGTGGTCCCTTCCAACTCTATGATTCTCTGATTTTCTGAAAGGAGAGTCTAACGCAAGGTTCAGTGGAAGCCCCTCCTCCGCTGCCTGCTGTCTTGTCCCCCAGCCTGTGAAATATATTTCCATCTTTCTGATCATAGCTGGGCTCACATGGCAACGGCTTCATTAAAATGCACGTCACTCTGGCGCATGTTATTTTTGATTACGGCTCCTGTGGGATCCTCGCACCTCCTGGGTGGCCCCGGCAGGAGGCAAGTCGCGCTCCCTCCGCTTTAGTTTCCCCGTAAGGAAAATGGGAATATTCATGATTTACCTCACAAGGAGAACCCCGCAGTTCAGAAGCAGAGCACGTGCTCTGCGTGGAGCAGGCCGCTCTTGAGATCCTCGGCATCTCCAGTCGAAAGATCTTCAGTAACAGGATTGGGAGAATCCACCTGCGTGAGATCTTTGGAGAGCTGCTCTCAGTACCTACTGAGCTGAGGACAGTTGCTGAGCTGAGGATTCATGATAAAGTGGTTTCTCACTGGGAAGAAGAAGGTAAATAAGGGGGCACTGTTTGCACACCTGAGAGTGTTGTTCATTTGGGAAGGGGTCACGGTTTAGAACAGTGGTTCCCAACCTTTTTTTGACCAGGGACCACTAGGACTTTTTTGTTCGGTGCAGGGACCCCAAGGTTTAAAATAAAAATTCCGAGAATTTGAAAATAAACTTTAATCATAACGGTTAGTTAAACATTAAACTTAGAATAATATTTGAATATATATTTTTATAATAGAGAACTTTTAATTGAAAATATTAATTTATTATGGTTTATAACTTTGTTTTGCGGACCTTAATTTAGTTCTCGCGGACCCCTGGGGGTCCATGGACCCCTGGTTGGGAACCAGTGGTTTAGAAGAACAAGAGTTGGTTTTCATACCCGCTTTTCTCTACCTTTAAGGAGCCTCAAAGGGGCTTATTATCGCCTTCCCCTCCCCACAACAGGCACATTGCGAGGCAGGTGGGGCTGAGAGAGTTTGGAGAGAACTGACCCAAGGTCACCCAGCAGGCTTCATGTGGAGGAGTGGGGAATCGAACCCGGTTCTCCAGATTAGAGTCCACCGCTGATGTGGAGGGGTGGAGAATCGGGTTCGATTCTCTAATCCCCAGATTAGAGTCTGCCGCTGATGTGGAGGAGTGGGGAATCGAACCCGGTTCTCCAGATTAGAGTCCGTCGCCGATGTGGAGGGGTGGAGAATTGGGTTCGATTCTTTAATCCCCGGATTAGAGTCCGCCGCTCATGTGGAGGAGTGGGGAATCGAACCCGGTTCTCCAGATTAGAGTCTGCCGCTCTTAACCACTACGCTACGCTGGTTCTCTAGTGATGCGGAGGGCCGTCTCCTTCCGTAGGTCCCTGGTATGCCAACTACGGTCATCAGGCAGCCATCTGTCGGCTGTCCCTCCGCTGAGGGTGGCCCGTCTGACATCGACAGAGCCGGGGCCTTTTCCACTGTGGCTCCGTGGGACGGGCTCCCTGAAGAGATGAGAGCCCCCCCTCTCCTTGAAGATCTTCAGGCCTGCCTGTTTGCCAGGGCTTTGGAGGGGTCTGAATGGCAGGCAACTTGTAAGGGGGGAGGAGGGATTTGGGGCTTGTTATTTCCTTTCTTGGTTTTAGCCGGGGGTGTTTTTTTTTAAACTGTTATTGTAAGCTCCTTTGAACCACAAGGAAAGATGGGAAACACTTGTTTTAATAACTACATAAATAAATAAACAGAACAGGGTGCCTTGTGTGTTTGAAGGTCTGTGGTTCAGCCCCTGGGGTCTCAGCAGGCGCTGGGAGAGGCTTCAGGGCCTCGAGAGCAGCTGCCAGTCAGAGTAGGTAATGCTGTGATAGAAAGTCTGACTCGAAATAGGGCAGCTTCTGATGATCAATGGAGAACCAGCGTGGTGTAGCGGTTAAGAATCGCGGGCTCTCATATGGAGAACCAGGTTCGATTCCCCGCTCCCCCACATGAAGCCTGCTGGGGGACCTTGGGCCAGTCACAGTGAGCCAGCGTGGTCTAGTCTGGAGAGCCGGGTTCGATTCCCCACTCCTCCACACGAAGCCTCGGGCCAGTCACCGTTCTCTCCGAGCTCTCTCAGCCCACGCGGAGGCAGGCAGCGGCAAACCACCTCTGAAGGTCTCTTGCCTTGAAAACCCTACGGGGTCGCCATAAGTCAGCTGTGGCTTGACGGTGCGCGCACGCACACACACTGATGGTCAATATGGGATTTTGTTTTGCTAAACTCCATAATATTTCTAGTTTGCCTCATGTTGTGCGGCTGGTTTGTCCTCAGGACATTCCTTTGTGGTCAAGAAGCGTTTCTCCTGTTTAACGTATGTGAAAGCCATGATGAGGTCAGTCTCTGTTTCCTCATTAGGGAGATGGAGAAAGGTTTTTGATGCCCCAAGAGACTAGTGGAGCGTGGAATTGTTTTTTCTTTTTTCTTTGATAAAATCACAGAGCCGATGTCTGGAGGGGAGCCTGAGCTCTGAGGCCCTGCCCTGTTAACGGTAGACTGTACTGTTTCTTGCTGGTGTTTATAAGGGCTAAAAAAAAACAAAAATTAGGGTATTTCATGCCGTTTCAAGAAAGTTCAAGCAAAAAACACAGCAATAAACCATGTATAAGCATAGATAACAGCTAATATCTGTATTGTACAATCACATATCACAATTATTCTCACATCATTGTAACATGCCCATAGAGACTTCTGATGTCATATGCTATAAGCTAATGATGAAACAAAATTGAAAATAATGTAAATACCAAAAATAGAAGTATAACCACTGATCCCACAGCAGATATGAGATCAAAATCATATGTTTGCGAACATATGAGTTCAATTTGAAAATAGGAACCACTACACTTAGAGTCCAAATATATGGTCCATCGGTGAATTCTCTGAAGAAGAAATAGTGAAACAGGTGTAAATACCGGATCCCTGTAAAGTCGATAAGCCAGTGATGGACACTTTATGAACACGGATTTCAGTCCTGCTCTACACAGGATTTTGAGCTCATATCTGCCGTGGGATCATTGGTGTTTATAAGGGGGCAGGGGCACTTGTATATTTTAGGAAGCCTTGCAAGCACAGCCTCTTAAGTCTTGGGCTAGGTTTGTGGGTGCAAGAAAATGGTGGATCCTAGATATGTTAGATTGGACTACATCACTTCAGGTAGCACGTGGAGAAATACAGAAGGATCAAAATCTTGAAATACACATGAAGCTGCTTTATGCTGAATTAGACCCTTGGTCCATCAAGGTCATTATTGTCTACTCAGACTGGCAGCAGCTCTGCAGGGTCTTAGGCCGAGGTCTTTCATTTCAGCTACTGCCCTGGTCCTTTTTAACTGGAGATGCTGGGATTGAACCTGGGACTTTCTGCATGCAAAGGAGAGTCTCTTCCACTGAGCCACAAGCCCTGCTATTTGCAAGCAGAAAACAGCACAGCAGGCAGAACCGTTATCCCTTCTGTGCTAGTTTTCTGTTTGCGTGGAATTGTTTATGCAACGGAACACCTCAAATTTGGAATCATCCACCTGCTGTCTGAAACATGCACTCCATTCTGCCTCCTCCAGTCTCTGCCTTCAAATTGCTGCCTTATTTTCCTGCATGTGTGAATCATGGAAGAATGTTGTATGGAGACTAGCCTATGTTGTTTTGATTAAGGAGTTTGAGTTCCCATAGTGCAAAAGTGTGGTATTTCTGAGAGAAACGTCCTTGAGAATGGGACCCACAAAGACTTGCAGGGAAGGGAATATTGTATAATCCCCCCAGTTCTTCTCTCATTGCTTGTTCCCACCATGAACGGACCGCTTTTGCCTTCCCTCCAACCTTTCTGCTGCTGTGTCTTATCCATCATTGCTTTCTCCTGTTCCTCTTTTTGTCATTTTTGCTGCTTTGTGCCAGCATGGTGTAGTGGTTAACAGTGGTGGTTTGGAGCAGTGGACTCTGATCTGGAGAACCGGGTTTGATTCCCCACTCCTCCACATGAGCGGCGGAGGCTAACCTGGAGAGCTGGATTTGTTTCCCCACTCCTCCACATGAAGCCAGCTGGGTGACCTTGGGCTAGTCACACTCTCTCAGCCTACCTCTCTCAGTCACACTCTCTCACACTACCTCTCAGGGTGTCTGTTGTGGGGAGGGGCAGGGAAGGTGAGCGTAAGCCGGTTTGAGACTTAAGTGGTAGAGAAAGTTGGCATATAAAAACCAATTCTTCTTGACCTTTGCTGCTGATTTTTACTTATTTTTGCAAGAATACCTGATTGTGTGGGGTCGGTAGTTAATACCATAATACCAAACATGATCTCACCAAGTTTTGGTTTTTTTTAAAAATGTTACATTACGTGTTCTTTTTTGCGTTTGTGTTTTTTAAGTTCCCACTTTTTAAAGATTTTTTTCAGCAAACCTGGATGCTTCTCTTTTCTGAGCCTGGCCCCATTGTGTGGATTTTTTTTATTCATGCTTTGAAGCTAAGTCCAGACTTATTTGTGTGCGTGTTTGTGCGTGTGTGTGAGCGTGTTAGAGAGAGAATGAATTCATATAGTCCTGTTACATTCTCGCCACCTCAAGAAGTCCTCAGCAAACTCCCCCCTCCCCAAGTGCTAGGCTGTATCTACTCACTATAAATTTAGCTAGGCAGCATCTGTGGGAAAAGTACACATCTCAGACTGAGCCAATGATTTCATTCACAGCTGCATGTTGAGAAATGACTTTCATTAAATTGCCCACTGAAAAAATGCAAGTGAAAAAATGCAACCAAATCAAATGCAGTTTTTCTGCATATTAAATATTCTTCCTGTAAACAGACTTTCCTGCTGCTGACACAAAGAAGGTGCAGTTCTTTAAGACTGTGCTGTTAAAGGTTACTTGGAATGGAAGTTCTCATTAAAAAGAAACCAGAAGTAACACTTGGACAGAAAAGACACACACTTACAGACACAAAGAATAACCTACACTTGGCTTCTCCTTCTGTCAGTGAGGGAAAAGTGGGGTGATTCATCGTGGGTTAGGCTGAATTAAGAATGCAACCCCCAGATCACTTCTTACCAGCTAGCAGGATAAGTTGATGTTACTAACACAGGCATGTGTGGGTAGGTGAGATACCAAAAAATGTGTGGGCAAGTAACTTTGATATCTTAGTTGTAATATTGCCCTAATAAGCATACCAGCTTCACTACCTGAAGTGGTTACTGGGAAGTCTCAGAAGATTGTTGTAGCTGTAGCCACATCTACAATTGGACATCCTTGCATTGGCTGGTCCAGAATAATAGCCAGTCTGTTCTTCCGTGTTTCCACTTATCCAACCCAGACGCAGGCCCTCAGTTCACCATGGATTGGTTGAATGGATGGGCCTGGGTCTGATCCAGCAGGGCTTCTCTTATGTTCTTACGTTGGCCCGTTTTGTTTTGGGTTTTTTGGTGCCCCGGGAAGTCCACTCGGCTTTACGTTTGACACTGTTCATCTCGCTTCCAACCGCTTGTTCCGTGTCTCCAGTTGGTTGGACAAAACGGCTGCCTGCCTTTCAGAGACGAACAGAATACGTTGAAGTTGAATTATATTTGGTGGCTGAAAATAATAGATTCAGAGGTTGGTGCCTGAAAAGGGAAAGATGCTCTGATGTGGCAGAGGTTGAGGGGACAGCGATGCCAGCTTTTATGTGAATCTGCTGTCCTTAGACGTGCTGTTTGTTGGGTGGGGAACGGGGGAGGTCATTACGTTAGGTTCTGCGAGGTCTCTGAACAGTCACTGAGAGGCTAATACAAGTGGGACTCGCCTGGGAGGGCTTTGCTTGTTACACAAACATGGTTCCTTTGTCTTCTTTGTGTACCTCCAACAGCATGCTCTTTTTCCAGAGTCTTTTTAATTATGAATTCCTACCTCCCCGGTGCCAAGCGTTGCCCGTGATCTGAATGTCAGTACTTCTTTATTGTTTCAGACTACCCCCCGGGGGCAAAAAAAAAGGTGTGCGTGTGAGAGTGATTGAACTTGCGTTATTTTGTGAGAGAAACTCCAGACGCATCTGCGAGAACTTAATAATTCACTTGTTATGGGTTTGTAGATTTTTTATAAGAATATAATACTTTCCCCCAATTTAAAAAAAAAGAAATATGAAAATCAAAACAAACCAAATTGTCTGACTATAGCCACCCGCCCTCTTCTCCAAGTCTTCAGTTCTTTTATCATAATTAATCTTTTTTATTTTATTTATTAAATCTCAAAGCATTTTGCTCAAAGAGCACGCAGCCTACATATTACACAGTTTACACATAAACACATGAAGCTGCCTTATACTGAATCAGACCATTGAAGTCAGTATTGTCTACTCAGACCGGCAGCGGCTTTCCAGGGTCTGGGACCTTCTGCATGCCAAGCAGATGCTCTACCACTGAGCCATGGCCCCTCTCCACGGCTCTCCAGGGTCTCAGGCATGGGTCTTCCACATCACCTACTTGCCTAGTCCCTTTAACTGGAGATGCCGGAGATTAAACCGGGGACCTTCTGCATGCCAAGCAGATGCTCCACCACTGAGCCACAGCCCCTCCCCTAACACAGCAATACCTATGAAGCATGAAAATTTAGTTCTGATGCCACTGCAAAAGGTGAAGGAGGGGGAAGAGAAGTGGTAAGACAGAATGTTAACAGCCTATCACAATTAATCTTGACTCTTCTATATATTTAAGATTTCGTGTACACTGTATGGCTAGATCCTAAAAATATTGGCTAGGGCCACAATTCTGCTGTAGTCATCTTTTAAAAATTCTGATGCGTGTATAGTGTGTGCGCGCGCACGTGTGAAGTGCTATCAAGTCACAGCCGGCTTATGGTGACCCCATAGGGTTTTCAAGGCAAGATACAAACA
Organism: Euleptes europaea; assembly: GCF_029931775.1. Classification (NCBI taxonomy): domain Eukaryota; kingdom Metazoa; phylum Chordata; class Lepidosauria; order Squamata; family Sphaerodactylidae; genus Euleptes; species Euleptes europaea. Next base: position 3,508,989 of record NC_079323.1, read on the forward strand.
GAGATGGTGTGCCATTGCCTGCCTCTGCGTAGCAACCCTGGACTTCCTTGCTGGTTTCCCATTCAAGCACTAACTAGGGCTTACCCTGCTTAGCTTCCAAGATCGGAGACCACCGGGCTAGCCTGGGCCATCCATGTCAGGGCGAAAGACATATAGAGGTGGTTTGCCGTTGCCTGCCTCTGCGTAGCTACTGATATCCAATGAGATCAAGCTAGTCTGGGCCATCCAGGTCAGAGTAATGCACATAGTACCAGTGCCTTATGAGAGCTGGTGCTTTTCTTAAACTGCGAGAGCTGCATGAATTGTGTTTCTTGCAAGATTCCACAGCTTTTTCTGTGGTATGGTTCCTCCGTCTTAACAGTTGTATGATGGGAAAAAGATTTGGGAAGTGAAGCTTTTCCTTCACCTTTTATCTTAGGTGCTGTGGAATACAGGCAGGATAATGCTGCTGCAGTCATCTTGTTTGCGGGCTTCTTAGAGGCGCCTGGTTGGCTAAACATACCCAGCTCCTTCAACTGTGTGAACAGACTGCTGGGCTTGATGGGCCTGGGTCTGATCCAGCAGGGCTTTTCTTACGTTCTTATTATCTTAGGTGCTGTGGGACACAGGCAGGGTAATGCTGCTGCAGTCGTCTTGTTTGTGGGCTTCCTGGAGCCACCTGGTTGGCCACTGTGTGAACAGGCTGCTGGACTTGATGGGCCTTGGTCTGATCCAGCAGGGCTTTTCTTATGAGGATGAGGCTATCCATGGCTACTAGTCAAAATGGATCCTAGTCATGATGCATACCTATTCATGCTCCAGGATCAGAGGGGCAGGGCTATTATATGAGGTGCTGTAAGGGAACACAGGCAGGATAATGCTGCTGCAGTCGTCTTGCTTGGGGGCTTCCTGGAGCCACCTGGTTGGCCACTGTGTGAATAGACAGCTGGACTTGATGGGCCTTGGTCTGATCCGGCAGGGCTGTTCTTATGTGAAAATGAACTGGTAGGGAAATGACTGAATGGGGTCCTGTGGGGAGAATTGTCCACGCAGCCCAGTCCATAAAGGTAGCCACAGTTAAAGAGCGCTGCTAGAGTAGCTCTCGAGGGAGCTGTCCAGCAGTGACAGCACACTTGGCAAATCCTCTAGGAGATATCAAACTTTGCGTAATAGTTGGTACTGGTTGTACTGCCTGCTGTGACCTGGATGGCTCAGACTAGCCCAATCTTGTCAGATCTTAGAAGCTAAGCAGGGTTGACCCTGGTTAGTACATAAGGACATAACAAAAGGCCATGTTGGATCAGACCAAGGCCCATCAAGTCCAGCAGTCTGTTCCCACAGTGGCCAACCAGGTGCCTCTAGGAAGTCCACAAACAAGACAACTGTAGCAGCATTATCCTGCCTGTGTTCCACCTCATATAATAGGCATGCTCCTCTGATCCTGGAGAGAATAGGTGTGCATCATGACTAGGATCCATTTTGACTAGAAGCCATGGATAGATAGCCCTCTCATCCATGAACAGGTCCACTCCCCTCTTCAAGCCTTCCAAGTTAGCAGCCATCACCACATAAGAACATAAGAAAAGCCCTGCTGGCTCAGACCCAGGCCCGTCAAGTCCAGCCGTCTGATCACACAGGGGCCAACCTGGTGCCTCTAGGAAGCCCACAAACAAGACGACTGCAGCAGCATTATCCTGCCTGTGTTCCATGGTACCTAATGTATTAGGCATGCTCCTTTGACCCTGGAGAGAATAGATGTGCATCACAACTTGACTAGTAGCCATGGATAGCCCTCTCCTCTATGATCGTGTCCACTCCCCTCTTAAAGCCTTCCAAGTTGGCAGCCATCACCACATCCTTGGGCAGGGAGTTCCACAATTTAACTATGCGTTGCATGAAGAAATACTCCCTTTTATCAGTTTTGAATCTCTCACCCTCCAGCTTCAGCAGATGACCCCGCCTTCTAGTATTATGAGAGAAGGAGAAAAGCTCCCTGTCCGCACTCTCAATACCATGCATAATTTTATAGACCTCTATCATGTCCCCCCTTAACCGCCTTCTTTCCAAGCTAAAGCTAAGCTAAAAATGGCCAAGTTGTCTAAGGCGCCAGAGTCAAGGTGAGATGCCTTCCCACAATTGGGGCTCTGGGTGTTCTGGTCTCTGTATGGAGGCGTGGGTTCGAATCAAACTTCTTTTTAGGGGAGGGGCTGTGGCTCAATGGTAAAGCATCTGCTTGGCATGCAAAAGGTCCCAGGTTCAATCCGTGGCATCTCCAGTTAAAGGGACTAGGCAAGTAGGTGACGTGAAAGTCTCTTCCTGAGACCCTGGAGAGCCGCTGCCGGTCTGAGTAGACAAAACTGACTTTGATGGACCAAGGGTCTGGTTCAGTATAAGGAAGCTTCGTATGTTCACATGTTCAAGCGTTTCAACCGCTCCTCATAGGGCAGTTGCTCTAGTCCCCTGAACATTTTGGTTGCTCTTTTCTGCACCTTCTCAAGCTCTGCAGTATCCTTTTTTAGGTGTGGTGACCAGAACTGTACACAGTGTTCCAAGAGTGGCCTCACCATAGATTTGTACAAGGACAGTATGACAGCAGCACTTTTATTCTCTATTCCTTGTCTAATGAAGTCTTGGGTTGCTAAACAGAGGCAGGCAATGGCACACTCCCCTTTTTCTTCTCTTGCCTGGGACGTGCCATGGTCGGGGTCACACAGAGGCTGGCAGTGGCAAGCCGCCTCTGTTCGTCCCTTGCCTTGAAAAGCTTAGGGGGTCAACATGAGTCACCTGTGACTTGACGCCACTTTCCACCTCCATTATAGCGCCTGCCAGATTTTTAGGTAAGGCGCTGGTTCTTCGTGATTAAAACTACCCATCACTTTCCATGGGGAAAGTGTCCAGAGGAGGGCAACAAAGATGGTGAGGGGTCTGTAGACCAAGTCCTATGAGGAAAGGTTGAAGGAGCTGAAGAGGAGAAGACTGAGAGGGGATATGAGAACCATCTTCAAGTACATGAAGGGTTGTCATACAGAGGAGGGTGCTGGGTTGTTTTCTGTTGCCCAGAAGGTTGGGCCAGAACCAACGGTTAAAATTAAATCAAAAGAGTTTCCGTCTAGACATTAGGAAGAATTTTCCAACAGTGAAAGCGGTTCCTTAGTGGAACAGGCTTCCTCGGGAGGTGGTGGGCTCTCCTTCCCTGGAGGTTTTTAAGCAGAGGCTAGATGGCCATCTGTCAGCAAGGCTGATTCTATGACCTTAAGCAGATTGTGAGAGGGAGGGCATCTTGGCCATCTTTTGGGCATGGAGCAGGGTTCACTGGGGGTGTGTGGGGGGAGGAAGTTTGGAATTTCCTGCATTGTGCAGGGGGTTGGACTAGATGACCCTGGTGGTCCCTTCCAACTCTATGATTCTATGGGATACATCTTGTGACAATTGATGGCTTTTCTTCATCTTGCTTTGTTTTTAACATTTTGTTTTGTTTTGATTTGCCTCTTCAGAATTGTGGAATGCTGTGAAGAGTCCGGCTGCCTCATAGATAGAAAAGATTTGGGACTATTTTCAGCGGAAGGAGATACTACATCCATAAAAGGTACAAAACCCCAGCGTACTTCATTATTTGCTAAACTGTGCCCTATATACCTTGCTGTGATGGAAGGGCTGCAATGCAAACATTGACATAAATGGTTATTATGGAATTTTCGGCATATATTTAACTATTAGAATATTCGCCTGGTGTTGTAACTGGCTGCTACAAGTAGTGAACTTTTGTTGGCAAGAATGGCGAACTTTAGATTTTGTGTTGGTAAATTCATGTTCCCTTCGAGTAAGTATGTTGCTGTTAACTACTCGCATATTTTCATACTTCTACACAGCCGTGCGGTCCGTTAAGGAAAATTGTAATTTTTCTGTCCTACTGAGAGGGCCTACAATTTAAAATAGGCAAAGGCAAGCTGAAAGGGGAGGTGTGAGGATCCGTCCCTCGACCCGGAGGGGGCTTCCTTGGCCTCAGAATGGGCTTCCTGAGAGAAGGCCTTTCCCTCCCCTTCAGCCCCTCGGGCGGTCTCTGCTTCACCGAGCCACCTGCTCCACAGTAGACCGTCGCCGCTTCCTCCCTGGCCTCCACACCCCTCCTGGTCATATAGGCCAGGCCCCCTGGGTTCCGCCTCTCTCCTCCTCCTGACGGGCAGGGGCTCCACCAGTCAGCGCCCTCCAGCGCTGTTGGCCCTCCCTCCCTCTCAGGGGGACCACGGCCCTGCCCCGGCTGATCGGCGGCACCTGCTCCGCCCCCCCCGCTCACGCCCGACCGCCCTGCGGCCTCTGCCCCTCCCGGCCCCTTCTCTGTCGGGGAAGACCGCTGCAGAGCCAGGACCTCCGACAGGGCCCTCGGAGGCAGCACCCCGTGGTCCCTGCCGCCGCCGGGCTGCGACGCCTCGTGACCCAGCCCTCCCAGTCGGGATGGCGACTCTTCCAGGGCCTCCGTGGGTCGCGGCCCAGCCGGTCCTGCCCCCTCGTGGTCCCTGCCGCCGCCGGGCGACTTCGCCTCGCTGTCTGGCCCCAACCCCTCCGGCCCGGACGTCGAGCCCTCCGGGGTAGGCGCGGGCCACAGGACAGCCGGCCCCGGCCCTCTGACTTGAGCTGGCCGCGACTCCCGCCCGGTGAGTAGGCCGCCGGGCAGGCCCGTGACTGGGGCTTGCCCGGGCGCGGGACAGGAGGCCTTCCGGGCAATAGGGAAAACAAGAGTTATAAGGACAGAGAGTGAGTAGAAGGGCCTAGCTCAGGGCTTCTTAAACTTTTTCCACTCGTGACCCCTTTTTGCCTGAGAAATTTTTATGTGACCCCGGCTATATTGGTATATAAAATAGGTATACAAATCAAAACATTTACTGATACTGAATCATAAAGAAATGTATTTTAAAACAATTCTTTGGTATGCAGATAATTTTACCGTTTATTAAAGATGAAAGCAAATTTGCATACTAATGAGATGGATGTGGTTATTTCGCGACCCCCACGTTCAGTTACGTGACCCCATATGGGGTTGCGACCCACAGTTTAAGAAGCTTTGGTCTACAGCAAGTGTCCCCCAATGTTGTTTTCTGTTTCCTCAGAAGGTCGGACCAGACCCAACAGGTTGAAATTAAATCAAAAGAGTTTTCAGCTAAACGTTTGGAAGAACTTCCTGACAGTTAGAGCTCTTCCTCGGGAGGTGGTGGGCTCTCCTTTGGAGGTTTTAAAGCAGGGGCTAGATGGCCATCTGACAGCAAGGCTTATTCTGTGACCTTGGGCAGATCATGAGAGGGAGGGCAGGAAGGGTTGTGCCAGTGTTTGGCTCTTGTGGCCCCTTCTTAAATGCCCAGGGTAATGTCAAGAAGGAATTGGGTCAAGAAGGAATTTTCCTCCAGGCCAGATTGGCCAGGGATCCTGGAGGTTATTTGCCATCTTCTGGTCATGGAGTAGGGGTCACTGGGGGTGTGTGGGGAAAGGGAGGGTAGTTGTGAATTTCCTGCATTGTACAGGAAGTTAGACTGGATGATCCTGGAGGTCCCATCCAACTCTATGTTTCTATGTGTCTATGTTTTACACTGGGATTTGTAAATTGCTTTGAGCCACAGGACAAGGTGGGGTATAAATATCCTATGAGGAGAAGCTGAAGGAGCTGGGAATCTCTACATTGAAGAAGGGACGCTTACAAGGGGATACGATTGCCACCTTCTGACACCTAAAAGGCTGCCATGCAGAGGATGGGGCAGGCATATTTTCATTCAGGTTCGATGACAGGACTCGAACTGATAGATATAAACCGAAGCAAAGAGGGTTTCATCTAAATTTGAGGAAGATCTTCCTGACAGTGAGGCATGTGGGACACTGGAGCAGTCTCCCTCGTGAGGTGGTGGATTCTTCATCGTTGGAGGTTTTAAAGTATTGAATGGAGGTCTACTTGCTGGGGCTATTATAGTTGTAGTTTCCGCATTGGCAAGGGGTTGGACTAGATGACCCTGGCGGTCCCTTCCAGCTGTTAGATTAAATAAATAAATAAATGTTTAAGATCGACGGCAGATACAGGGATTAGGATTTCAAAGCCTATGTTGAAAGTAGCAGGAGAGGGCAGTACAGGAGAGACAAGATCACCCGTCTGCATTTGGGAGGATGAAAATCTCTCTCGTGACCGAGTCGCACTGCTCTGTAACCAGCACAAATGCTCATGAGGAAGCAGAGGGGTTGTGATGCACCGAGCCCGGCCAGACAGAAGGCCTTTGCTTCCTTCTTCTAGGGGCACAGTCTGTCCATTTAGGTGTCCACCTTGCAAACATAAGAACATAAGAAAAGTCCTGCTGGATCAGACCAAGGTCCATCAAGTCCAGCAGTCTGTTCACACAGTGGCCAACCAGGTGCCTCCAGGAAGCCCACAAACAAGAAGGCTGCAGCAGCATTATCCTGCCTGTGTTCCACAGCACCTAATATAATAGTCATACTCCTCTGATCCTGGAGAGAATAGGTATGCATCATGACTAGTATTCATTTTGACTAGTAGCCATGGATAACCCTCTCTTCCATGAACATGTCCATTCCCCTCTTCAAGCCTTCCAAGTTGGCAGCCATCACCACATCCTGGGTCAGGGAGTTCCACAATTTAACTATTTAACTTCCTTTTATCTGTTTTGAATCTCTCACCCTCCAGCTTCAGCAGATGACCCCACATTCTAGTATTATGAGAGAGGGACAAAAACTTCTCCCTGTCCACTCTCTCCAATCCATGCATGATTTTATAGACCTCTATCAAGTCTCCCCTTAACCGCCTTCTTTCTAGGTTAAACAGCCCAAAGCGTTTCAATTGCTCCTTGTAGGGCAGTTGCTCTAGCCTCATGATCCTTTTGGTTGCTCTTTTTTGCACCTTCTCAAGCTCTGCAATCTCCTTTTTTAGGTGTGGTGACCAGAACTGTACACAGTATTCCAAGTGTGGTCTCACCATAGATTTGTACAAGGGTGGTATGATAGCAGCAGTTTTATTCTCTATTCCTCGTCCGGTGCCTTTCCCTCCCTTTAGAATCCGAACTCTGCCCGTCCCCAGGCCGAGGGGCTGGGTGTCAGGACCTACGACTTCGTGACTGGCTTTGACGTTGAACGAGGTGAGGGCTGTCGGCTTCCTCCTTTGGCATGGCTGCGGCTTAGCTTATCTGCCTCCTCTTCAGATCCTGCTCCTGGCTTCTGCGGACCACGTGATGTGGTGGCCGCCGCTCTGCATGAGTCCAAATCGACTGAAGCACCGCGGTCTAAATCCTTTCTCTGTGTGTCTTTCAAGTCATGGGCTTTATCCCTTTTTACTTCAAGAAAAAAAATTGTTTTTTTGAAGTGTGAGATTTCCTGATACAGCTCTTGGGAGTATTAGGAGAGGAATTAGGGCCATACCTAAACCAAGGAGGTCATAAACACCTCTTCGAATCTAGTGCAAAACCTGTAAAACCGTATTGAATGGGATCCTGGCGGGCGACCGGCTTACCGATTCCCCGTTTCCCAGAAAAGCGCCTCCGCTTTCCCAGCTCCGTCAGACCCTTAAGTGGCTGGAATGCAGTTAGAATAAAAGGTACCTGCCTTTTCAGGGGGCCACCCCGCCAAGCCCGTCCTTTCTAGCTCTGCCTGCAAAAAGCCTGGCTGGAATTAGTGACTTGCACTTCTGATGTATAATTTACCAGCTTTTCCTGGCGCGCCAAGCCTTGTTTGTGTTGGTAAGTGCATGTTCTCCGCGTGCGGCCTGCTGGTGACTTTGTAGGCTGAACAAGCCGCTCTTTGATATGCCTGGCTTTCTGGGAAAGTGATTTTGGACCGCTGGTTGAGTTAATAAGCAAGCTCTTCTTAGCCCAGAAATGCTTCGATTCCTCCCCCCCCCCCCGGCCTGACCTTTGCAAAGAGGGTGTTGAGGCTGCGAGTAGGGTTGCCAGCTTCCAGTTGGGGGCTGGAGATCTCCTGGAATTACAACAGATGACAAGAGACCAGTTGCCCTGGAGAAAATGGCTGTTGTGGAGGGTGGACTCTGTAGCATTATACCCCACTGAGGTCCCTCCCCATCCCATACCCTTCCCCTCACAGGCTCAACCCCCAAATCTCCAGATATTTCCCAAGCAGGAGTTTGCAACCCTAGCTGCGAGTCACGACTAATTTACTCCAGAGGAATCCTTTGCCCATAATGAAGAAGAAGAGTTGGTTTTTCTATGCCGACTTTCTCTACCACTTCAGGGAGAATCAAAGCGGCTTACAATCACCTTCCCTTCCTTTCCCCCAACAAACACCCTGTGAGGTAGGTGGGGCTGAGAGTGTGTGACTAGCCCAAGGTCACCCAGCTGGCTTCATGTGTAGGAGTGAGGAAACAAATCCAGTTCACCAGCTTAGTGTCCGCCGCTCATGTGGAGGTGTGGGGAATTGAACCCGGTTCTCCAGATCAGAATCCACTGCTCCAGACCACCGCTCTTAACCACTACTACACCTTGCTGGCTCTCACACTGCCCCTGTACAGATCTGTAGCGTGGCCTCATTTGGAATACTTGTGTTCAGTTCTGGTCGCTGTATCTCAAAAAGACATTTCAGAGCTGGAAAAAAGTACAGAAGAAAGCAACCAAGTCGACTTTTCAGTTTAGAAAAGAGACAACTAAGAGAGGACATGATAGAGGTTTATAAAGTTATGCACATGGGGGAGAGAGTTGACAAAGAGAACCTTTTTTCCTTCTCCCACAATATTAGAACTTGAGTGCATCCAATGAAGCCGATGGGCAGGAGATTCAGGATGAACACAAGGGAATACTACTTCTTTACTCAACGAGTGATTAATATGTGGAAGTCGCTTCCAGACAATGAAGTGATAGCTGGAGGCATAGACAGCTTTAAAAGGGGATTACTCAGGTGCATGGAGGACAGGTCTCTCAGCGGCTACTAGCCACAGTGACTGAAGGGAGCCTTCTCATTAAACTTTAAACTCAGTAAACTTCTGAATCCCAGTGCCAGGAGGCGATATTGGTGGGAGGCCTTGGCCTCTATGCCTTGTTGGATCTTCAGAGGAACTGGTTGGCCCCTGTGTGAGGCAGGATGCTGGACTAGATGGACCCTCACTGGTCTGATCCAGCAGGGCTCTTCTGAGGTTCTTCTCAGGGGAAGGCCTCGGCCTCTGTGCCCTGATGTTGGCTCTCCAGCGGAACTGGTTGACCCCTGTGTGAGACAGGATGCTGGATTGGATGGACCTTCACTGGTCTGATCCAGCAGGGCTCTTGTTGTGTTCTTATCAGGGGAATGCCTCAGCCTCTGTGCCCTGATGTTGGCCCTCCAGAGGAACTGGTTGGCCACTGTGTATTAGGGTAGCCAGACTGGACGGACCACTAGTCTAATATTCTTAAATCATACAATATTGCTTCTTTGTATGAAATTTGGGGATCATCACCCTACCACAGAATAGGGTTTTTGGGCTCCCGTGGCCTCATTGGTCACTTTCTGGTTTTTGTTTTCTCATTTCCTGCTGTCATGAAATCTGAGGATGCCAAGCAGCTATAAATGATGGTGACCAAAGGCTTCCTTCAGATGTGGCCCATCAAATCCATGAGTCCCAATAAGGAAGCCTTTGTGATTTAGCAGGAGGCAAATTAAGATCTTGGCGTGCACGGCAAGTCCTAATTTCAATTTTAGATAGCTTATGTGGGCGAGTCAACTGTGACGCCGTGCCGGAGAGAAACAACTGAATGCTGTGAATCTTGAGCAACCCTTAGTAAGTCAAGGTGGGTTATTAAGTAAATCTTAATAGCAAGGGGGAGCAAGGCTGTGAAGGGAAGGCCACGTAGGAAATAATTGGTGACTGTTTGAGTGGCTTCTGTGCGTAGGAGACTGAGGGCCATGCGCAGCTGGTGTTCCTGTCCCTCTTGTGACTCTTCTGCACATGCTCAGGGCATGGCAGATTCCAGGTTGGCCACTGTGTGAACAGACTTGATGGACCTCGATCTGATCTAGCATGGCCTTTCTTATATTCTTATGCTCTTATGACCTTCTAGGAGACCGGAAAGGAACACGCTATGCAGGGTTTCTGGGGCAAGAGGCCGGCTGAGAAAAGCGGTTCAAGAAGAAAGGGATCTCCAGGCAGGAAAAGCGAAGGCCTTTCAGGCTGCAGAAATGCCCCTTAGTAACTGGGATGGATCTTGAGCCACGTCAAGGTTCTTGGCAGCGTTAAAGGCAGCGGTGGGGAGTCTGCTGTTGGAACAGGTCCTCAGGCCGCCAAAGTTCTGCCTTCCCCTGATTCCACTGATAACGTCCCTGCTGTCGTAAACCACAGAGGAATGTGGACAGGTGATCCGCTGTAGATGTGGGTGATACCTCGACAGGAGGAGAAAGAAATCCCAGAACGCACAGTGCCTCCGTTCAGGTTCCAGCAGGTCAAAGCATTTGCCTTGTGCCGTATGCATAGGCATATTTCCCGATTAGTACTATTTTAGCATTTCTAATGAGCAGTGCAAAAAGGGTGCCATCTTCTACACAAGCTGGGGCCTGAGGCTGTTCAGCCTGCTCAGGTTTTTCTCTTTTAAAATGGAAAAGCTATTTATTTAGATGTTTTCACCTTGGAGAGCCAGCGTGGTGTAGTGGTTAAGAGCGGTGGTTTGGAGCAGTGGACTCTGATCTGGAGAACCGGGTTTGATTCCCCACTCCTCCACATGAGCAGCGGAGGCTAATCTGGTGAACTGGGTTGGTTTCCCCACTCTTACACATGAAGCCAGCTGCGTGACTGACCTTGGACTAGTCACACTCTCTCTGCCCCACCTACCTCACAGGGTGTCTGTTGTGGGGGGGGGGGAAGGGAAGGCGATTGTAAGCCGATTTGATTCTGCCTTAAGTGGTAGAGAAAGTTGGCATATAAAAACCAACTCCTCTTTTTTGGCAGAGTGGGGATTTGAAGCTGGGTCTCCCTGCTCCTACTCAGACACTACTAACCACTACACCATGCTGGCTGTCTTCTTGTTCTCCCCCCCCCCCCCCCGCCCCGTTTGGCGTCACAACCAGCTGACATTTGCCTGGCTTAAAAGCGTATAAGGAGTTGACTCAGTGCGTATTTGCCCTGGCCATGGTTGCTGATCTATTGTGCTATGACCTCCAAGAAAGGAGTCTGCAGGTGGGATTGCTCAGTGCTTTGGTTGACACCGGGATGGGGTCCGTCAAGGACCGGAGTCTTCCAGATGAGTGAGTTGTATCTTTAGTACAGGGGTTCCAAACATGGTGCCCGTGGGGAGGGGCTGTGGCTCAATGGTAGAGCCTCTGCTTGGCATGCAGAAGGTCCCGGGTTCAATCCCCGGCATCTCCAGTTAAAAGGAACCAGGCAAGTAGGTGATGTGAAAGACCTCTGCCTTGAGACCCTGGAGAGCCGCTGCTGCCGGTCTGAGTAGGCAATGCTGACTTCGATGGACCAAGGGTCTGAGTCATTGTAAGGCAGCTTCATGTGGTCGTGGCACCTGCTTACACCTTTCCTGGACTCCTGCTTTAGTAGATGAGGGGTGCACAGTTCTAAGATACATCAGTGACACATTCCTCATGCTTTGGCCGAGGCAGAAGACAAAGAACCCACCCTTGAGAAAGATTACTTTTCCATGCCACCTGTGAATCTTTTGTCTCTTTTCTGTGGCTTTCCGGCTCATGAAAGCCGAGACAACAATACATTTGCTGTCTTTAAAGGTGCTACAAAATTTTCTCTAGTCTTGGAAAGTACCTTTAAAAAAAAAAAGCTTTTGGCGTCTCCCATGTAGTTTCCTGTCAGTACAACATTCTTAATTATCATGGCTCCTTGGTAGGAGTATCTTCTTCTGTTTTGTAGGCAGCTCTTTCTTCCTTTCCCCCAATAAAACGGCAGCTGGAATCCTGCCAGGCCTTGAGGCCCAAGCGTCTCCCAACTTTCACGTGTGAGAAGGAACAGCACTGCCAGATTTTTTTCTTTAATCCCTATTTTTTAAAAAGAAACAAAGAAATTCGTTCTGTCTAGACTCCAGCTCTCTTAAAGCTGTTCCTTTTTAAAGGGCGCTGAAATTCAGGGATTCCTTTTCTGAAGAGGCTCGGAGCCGTCCGACCTACCGTTACTGATGGATTGAAGAAGAAAAAGGTTTGGTTTTTATATGCCGACTTTCTCTACCACTTAACGGAGACTCAAACCGGCTTACAGTCGCCTTCCCTTCCCCTCCCTAAAACAGACACCCTGTGAGTTAGGTGGGGCTGAGCGAGCTCTAAGAGAACTGTGACTAGCCCAAGGTCACCCAGCTGGCTTCATGTGGAGGAGTGGGGAAACCAACCCGAGCCTCCGCCGCTCATGTGGAGGAGTGGGGAATCAAACCCAGTTCTCCAGATCAGAGTCCACCACTCCAAACCACTGCTGGGTGACCTTGGGCTAATCACAGCTCTCTCAGCTTCGCCTACCTCACAGGGTGACTGTTGTGGGGAGGGGAAAGGAAGGTGATTTGTAAGCTGGTTTGAGTCTCCCTTAAGTGGGAGAGAAAGTTGGCATATAAAAATCAACTCTTCCTCCTTCTCCTCCTCCTCTTCCTCCTCCTCCTCCTCCTCTACAGCCCTGCACCATGTGCCTCCGAGCCTAATTAGTATTCATGGAACATCCTGGAAGGGAAGTGTTGCTGCTTCTCCTAAAGCGGTTTCTTTCCTTCCAGCTTCCTGCATCCCACCGGGTCTCCCTCCCTCCGAGCATTTCCTTCCTCCCCGGGCCCGCATGGATGGAGCATCCTTGGCGGCTCTTTCCCTCGGCTCCACGAAGGAACGGCCGGGCTGTTCTCCTCACCGGCACGTTCCTTGCCTTCCAGAGAGCTTTGCTGTAATTCAGTTATGAATCATTGCTTTATTTGTCATGTCGAGCTCCGGGAGGATGGCTGGAAGTGCTTTTTCGTCGGCAGTAATTCGAGGCGCTCTGCCAAGCCGCGCTCGGTTCTTGTCAGCCCTGGCAGCGGCCGCGGCTGATACGGCGATAAAAACACATTCTGACTGCAGATGAATTTGGTGGCTGCTGGAATGGGGACCGTTCTCACGTGCGGCAGGAAAGGAGTGCTAATTAATGGGCACGTCGAAGTGAGGGGGCTTCTGTGTGGAGCTCTGAGAATACGTCTACTTCTTGTGCTTTTGTAAACCGGTATAAAATAGATTTCCCCAGAGGTTTTTTGTTTTTTTGTTATGTTGCTCTCCCCCCCCACATACATCAAAAAACTTCCAGTGCAATCCTAAGGAGGTGTGTGTGTGTGTGTGTGTGTGTGTGTGTGTGTGTGCCATCAAGCCACAGATGACTTATGGGGTTTTCAAGGCAAGTAAAATTGGATACTAGTCACGATGCATACCTATTCTCCAGGATCAGAGGAACATGCCTATTATATTAGGTGCTGTGGAGCGCAGGCAGGTCGGTGCTGCTGCAGTTGTCTTGTTTGTGGGCTTCCTGGAGGCACCTGGTTGGCCACTGTGGGAACAGGCTGCTGGACTTGATGGGCCTGGGTCTGATCCAGCAGGACTTTTCTTATATTCTTATGTGGTGATGGGTACCAGCTTGAAAGGCTTTAAGAGGAGAGTGGACACATTCATGGAGGATGGGGCTATCCACGGCTGCTAGTAAAAATGGATGCAAGTCATGATTCAAAGCTATTCTCTCCAGTCTCAGAGGAGCATGCCTGTTACATTAGGTGCTGTGGAAAACAGGCAGGGCAATGCTGCTGCAGTCGCCTTGTTTGTGGGCTTCCTAGAGGCACCTGGTTGGCCACTGTGTGAACAGACTGCTGGACTTGACGGACCTTGGTCAGATCCAGCAGGGCCTTTCTTATGTTCTTATCCCTCTGCCTGTCTCCCCCCCCCTTTGGGTGATACATAATTTACAATCCTTCCTTGCAGAACGTGCGGTGAAATGCATGCCGTTCTTTCCCTGATTACCTCGTCAGATCTCCTTAAGGTTTGAGAGGGTTTGTGTAGCACATCCATGCGCAGTGCTCGAATGATGCCGCTTATGCAACTGCCTCTCCTTGTTTTTCTGTGTGTGTGATTGATGGAACAAGCACACCACTGAACAGCTAAGGATTCTGCAGTGCCTTTACTCTACCTCTCAGGTGCCGGGAGGAGCAGAGAGAAGCCCCTCCCTCCCTCCCTCTGCCGTTCTTTCCTTGAAGGAGACATTGCTAACGGCAGGTGGCTTTCGTTTGTTTGTCTCCTCTTAAGTCTGTTTCTTTCCCAAATCTTATTATCTACGACTGAAAGGGAAAGAGCGAGAATTTAGTAGCACCTTAAAGACTAACAAAATTTCTGGCAGGTTATGAGTTTTTGTGAGCCGCAGCTCACTTCTTCAGATGAAAGGGAAAGTCAGCTTTTAAAAAAATGCTAGTTTATTTTCTGTCGTTGCTATTTTGATGCATGATGTGACTTTACCTCTCCTCACATGAACCTGCCTTATACTGAATCAAACCCTTGGCCAATAAAGTCAATATTGTCTACTCAGATTGGCAGCGGCTCTCCAGGGTCTCAGGCTGAGGTCTTTCACATCACCTATTTGCCTAGTCCCTTTAATTGGAGATGTTGAGGATTGAACCTGGGACCTTCTGCATGCCAAGCAGATGCTCTACCACTGAGCCACGGCCCCTCCCCATACTTGGTAGAGCAGTGGGGTTGCGCTTGGCACTTGGGAATACTTCTGAAGATCTCGAGAGTGCAGCGCAAAGTCAGAGGGCTGGATCATAAATCCTGATTTTCCCTGGTGAAAGGCACTTCAGCCAACAGGGGGTGGGTGCGGGTTGCAGGCTTCCTCTTCCCACTGCAGAATCCTACTTCGTCCTTCATACTTTGCATAGGGGGTGCATTTGAGGGAAGGGCAGGAAAGTTTGATTTACTATTAAACGTTCTGTATACCATACTTTCGCCAACATGGGAATGTCAAGGTTGCTGAGTGCCATCAAGTTGACCTACGGCATGATGAAGAAGAAGAGTTGGTTTTTATATGCCGACTTTCTCTACTACTTAAGGAAGAATCAAACCGGTTTACAATCGCCTTCCCTTTCTTCTCCCCACAACAGACAGTTTGTGAAGTAGGTGGGGCTGAGAGAGTTTGGAGAGAACTGTGACTGGCCCAAGGTCACCCAGCAGGCTTCATGTGGATTAGTGGGGAAACCAACCCGGTTCTCCAGATTAGAGTCCACCATTCCAAACCACCGCTCTTAACCACTACACCATGCTGGGGGAAGCCAGGAAGAGGAAATAGTGGAGGAGGGGGATGCAGGGAAGTTGAGAGCCCCCCTGCAACTCCTTGCGGGTCCCCCTGCTTGCATTTTCTGATTTTCAAAAAGTTGCTTCAGGAAGGATAATTTTGCCTTGTGGTTGACGGACCTAATATTGTTCTGAATTTATTGCTGTTGTCTGCAGTTTTGTTTAAATCTGCTAATGTTCAGGTGCAGAACTTTTCACCTGTTAAGAATGTTTGAATCCTTCAATCGCAGGCACATGATAGGTGAGTGTGTTAAAAAAAATTCCTCTTCTACTACTGAAAAACACACACCAAATATTTCTTTTTGCTTAGAGCTGCCAAACTTCATACTTGACATATGGATGTTCCTTAATGTAAGTGTTACATTAACACTTTTCATTGTTTTTTCTTTCTTTTTTAAAGCGTTTTATAATCTCTGTATGGTACAGATCCCCCACCCCCGGTTTTTTTAAGGGCCTAGTATATGTGCAACCTTTTTTCATCTTAATAGTTTGCATGACACTGTTGAAATTACTCACGAGGCAAAGAATTTCTAGTGTCAAACAAAAGTTAACTCACAGAAGGAGCTATGCAGACGCTCTTTATTACCTTTCTGTCCCTGGGCAGGGCCAAGTCATAACCCACTGATTTGTTTTATACTACTGTTTATAGTTTGCTCTAAGTTGCATCCTGATATGTCTTTTTTCATAATTTAATGTGTCATATTAATACTTTTGCTTTGCTTCAGTTCTGTTTTTAGATTTCTGGTTGGTTCTGCAACCCTAATCCTATTTCATTGTTTACCAAATGTCACATCCTGTCGATTGTATTGACTCACTCTGTGTCGCCTGCTTTGAGAAAGGCAGATTATAAATAACATAAATAAATAAATAAATAAATAAATTTTCCAGAAAACAATTCCAATTCAACATTTCTTGGAAAACTTACATCATTGGTAGCGGGTTAGCTTGACTAACACTGTTAGCGTTTGGCAGGGTTTGGCTGTTTGAGTTAAACTGGAATGGGATTTTGCAGGACAATGACTCAGCTCAAACCCAACCCCCTTCTGACTATATATATTACTCTTCCAACCCACTTTGACACTGAGAGACACTGTCCTTCAATTTTACTCCTCTGAAGACACCTGCCACAGCTGCTGGCGAAACGCCAGGAGAGAAAATACCAAGACCACGGTCACACAGCCCGGATAACCTACAAGAATGGAATGGGATTTATTTGAACATAACATAACAAACGCTGTGCTGGATCAGACCCAGGCCCATCAAGTCCAGCAGTCTGTTCACACAGTGGCCAACCAGGTGCCTCAAGGAAGCCCACAAGCAAGACGACTGCAGCAGCATTATCCTGCCTGTGCTCCACAGCACCTGATATAATAGGCCTGCTCCTCTGATCCTGGAGAGGATAGGTATGCATCATGACCAGTATCCATTTTTACTAGTAGCCATGAACATATCCGCTCACCTCTTAAAACCTTCCAAGTTGGCAGCCATCACCATATCCTGGGGTAGGGAGTTCAACAATTTGACCATGCGTTGTGTGAAGAAATACTTTCTTTTATCAGTTTTGAATCTCACCCTCCAGCTTCAGCAGATGACCCACATTCTAGTATTATGAGAGAGGGAGAAAATCTTCTCCCTGTCCACTCTCTCCAAACCATGCATAGTTTTATAGACCTCTATCATGTCTCCCCTTAACCTCCTCCTTTGCAGCCTAAACAGCCCTAAGCATTTGGTTACCCACCCAGGCTTTTGGAAAAGGCAGAAATTTGCTCATTCTTCTTTAGACAGCCAGTGCGCAATTGTGATAAATGCAGCTTTGCCAGCGTTAACTCTGGCATGCCAGTCTGCCCTCTTCTCAAGGAGCAAAACGCTCCAAGGTATGCGTTCAACTAATTGCTTCCCTGTGGCAAACCGATTGCCTGGGGGTGAAATTAAGCTGCCGCTCTTGGAAAAAACTTTTTAATTACCTCCAGATAGCCTGCAGCCACATTAAACAGAATAATCTGCTGCTGGTTTTCCAAATCTAAGTCAAGTCAAATGAATGCCTGTACATAACTTTAATCAAAGGTATCTGAGTGTTTAATCTTTAGAGCCTCTCCAGACAATTTCCTTTTCCTGGGGTATGTGTGTGTGTGTGTGTGTGTGTGTGTGGAAGCTTCTCTGTCCGTACTGTAGGAACAGCTGCCTTTGGATTATAGGAAATAATAAAGTGCCGTCAAGTCACAGTGGACTAGTGGTGATACCTGATGGGGTTTTCAAGGCAAGAGAAGGGCAGAGGTGGATTGCCATTGTCTGCCTCTGCATAGCCATCCAAGTCTTCTTTGGTGATCTCCTAACTAAGCACTAACCAGGACTGATCCAGCTTAACTTCTGAGATCTGACAAGATCGGGCCATCCAGGTCAGAGTCAAAGACATACAGAGCTGGTTTGCCCTTGTGTGCCTCTGGTGGTCTCCCATCCAAGTCCTAACCAGAGCCGACCCTGCTTAGCTTCCGAGATCTGATGAGACTGGGCTAGCCTGGGCTATCCAGGTGAGGAAAGAAAAAGGCTTGGTGGTGGTGGTGTAAAGTGCCGTCAAGTCACAGCTGACTTATGGCAGCCCCTCATGGGGTTTTCAAGGCAAGAGACAGTGAGAGGTGCCCTTGCCTGCCTCTGCATAGCGACCCAGGACTTCCTTGGTGGCCTCCCATCCAAATACTTACCAGGGCCAACCCTGCTTAGCTTCTGAGGTTTGGCGAGATCAGGCTAGCCTGGGCCATACAAGTCAGGGCAAAAGACATATAGAGGGGGTTTGCCATTGCCTGCCTCTGGGTAGCACCCCTGGATATCCTTGGGGGTCTCCCATCTAAGAACTGACAGTGAATGACCCTGCTTAGCTCCCAAGCTCCGGTTAGTCTGGCCTATTCAGGCTGCTGGTTTTGCTCTTTTAAATTGTAGGAGTGTGAAGGGTGGGGGGTGCAATTAAAAATGGGGAGGCTGTTGGAGAAGCAGGGACTTGTGAAACATTTGCCAGTAGTGTCATTGTCGTCCAGTGGTTGTCTGTCTTAGGACGACAACAAGAGTCTCATAAGAACACATCTAGCTGTTGTGTTTGCTAGGATAAGAATTGCTGTTTCATCTTTGCGGCTTCTGTGCAGTCCCACATGGGGACCAGCCTGCGCATGTGCAGTTCCCATGTGTGCCTGCACAGAAGACCACTCGATGAACAACACTGTTGTTCAACACTGTTTTCTCAACTGCTGTGGTTTACCAGTCATGTCTGCTGGGGAAACCGACATGGGCGGATTTTCTCCCTCATAATACTAGAACGCGGGGTCATCTCCTGAAGCTGGAGGGTGAGAGATTCAAAACTGATAAAAGGAAGTATTTCTTTACACAACACATAACTTGTGGAACTCCCTGCCCCAGGATGTGGTGATGGCTACCAACTTGGAAGGCTTCAAAAGGGGAGTAGACACATTCATGGAGGAGAGGGCTATCCATGACTACTACTTAAAATGGATATTAGTCATGATGCATTCTTATTCTCTCCAGGATCAGAGGAGCATGCCCATTATATTGGGTGCTGTGAAACACAGGCAGGATGGTGCTGCTGCAGTCGTCTTGTTTGTGGGCTTCCTAGAGGCCCCCGGTTGGCCACTGTGTGAACAGACTGCTGGACTTGATGGGCCTGGGTCTGATCCAGCAAGGCTTTTCTTATGTTCTTATGATTAATGATGATTCTGCAGTCAGCTCTGGGGAAAGGACAAAGGAGAACAATCCTGCATCTAGGTACTTGAAAATAATAAGCACCAGCTCACAGCTGCTTCGGCATTCATAAGAGTTCTACAGTACAGTATAGTAATAATATTTCTCCAGTGTTTCACAGAAGCTGAAAGCAAGAAAACCATGACCTCAGCAACGTGATCTAATACCGGCAGACAATAACGAATGGTAGAACTGGAACCTCAAAGGCCATAACTTTAGGGGGAGAAAGCTGTGTATATTTATTTATTTACTTTATTTCTAGTCTGCCTTTCTCACTGCGACTCACTGGCCCAATTGTATGGGCTCTGTGCAAGAGAATACAGCTCAGACGTGACAAATGGGAAATATTCAGAACCCAATGGGTGAGCATTTCAAACTTTCTCCACGTGCAAAAAGGTACTTAAAGATTGCAGGACTTCAGCTGAAGGGCACCCTAGGGAGGCTCCAGCGAGAACCTGCTGAGTTGGAATTCATGTGCCCACTTAACGCAATCACGTTTGGATTTTGGTAGGGGCTTGGGACGGTTAGCTCGCTGCAAAAAAAGTAATGATTCCAAAGGGATAGACGTTTGAGGCTGTTGCGGGAAAGGGAACATGGGCCTTGTGGTTCAGGATTCTGCAAAATGATTATACGCTGCTCACATCTGATAAACGGTGAGGTCCAACTCATGAAAGATTTTCCTGCAATAAAAAGTACTTAGTTCCCCCCTCCAAGATTTTCTGGTAATACTTCTCTCTCTCTCTCTGCCCCATCTGCTATTTTGTAGCTTCTGTCTCTGAGGACTAACCCTTAAATGTGTCTCATGAAGTGGTTTCCAATTCACCAAAGTTTATGCGTAAATGAACTCATTGGGGTTTTTTTGGTTCCACTCTTCCAATGCAGTCCTAAACAGAGTTATATGTGTGTGTGCGTGTTAAGTGCTGTCAGGTCACTTCTGACTCATGGCAACCCTGTGAATCATTGGCAAGGGGCCGTGGCTTAGTGGCAGAGCATCTGCTTGGCATGCAGAAGGTCCCAGGTTCAATTGTCATCTCCAGTTAAAGGATCTGGCAGTAGGTGATGTGAAAGACCTCCGCCTGAGGCCCTGGAGAGTCATGGAGAGGGGCTGTGGCTCAGTTTGTAGTGTATCTGCTTGGCATGCAGAAGGTCCCAGGTTCAATCCCCGGCATCTCCACTTAAAATGACCAGGCAGTAGGTGATGTGAAAGACCTCCGCCTGACGCCCTGGAGAGCTTCTGCCAGCCAGAGTAGACAATACAGACTTCGATGGACCACGGTTCAGCATAAGGCAGCTTCCTGTGTTCAATATGGCTATCCCTCTGGAATAGATATTTCTAGGCATAATTATAGCTTTGGCGGTATGTTGAGGATTTGGAATTAAGTATTGACTCTTGTTATTAAACGTCATTGGATCATTTACTTTTATTAAATTGGCTTCTAGTGTTGGGGATTAATATGCAACTAAACTGTTGCAGTAAAAAAATTTTTTTGTGTATAACTTCCGCTTCCCTGTCACATAACATCAGAATAATTTAATCTATTTTTTTAAATCACTGCTGAATTGGAGCTCATTGTCGGTCTCTCTATAGAGTCTGTTGCATCATTGAGGACTTTGCCAAAAATGACTGACAGATCTGTGAATTAAATTAATGGGATTTGGGCAGTGGCCTTCCTCGAATGGCTTAATACCATTTGACAGTGAGGCATATCAGCGCTTCAGATAAATATCTCTCATAAAGCTTATTAGAAACATTATTCCAGTAGACCTTATCTAGCTGAAGAGACCTTGCAAAGCGCCGCTTCCTTGGTCGCCTGTGGCGTGCATGTTGTTTTCCCCAGGTGAGCAGGTAGAGAATTGCTTGTGAACTGGAAAAGAGGGTAGCTTTGGTGTACAGCCAAACCATGGTACCTTCCGCCCTGTTTTCAAAGAGGTAAGGCACAGGCCCAAGCTAGCGTTTATGGAGCTGATCAGAGTGCCATACTGCAGCATGTAGAACTGCACTCCTCCACAGGAAGCCAACTGGGTGACTTTGGGCTAGTCACGGCTCTCTCAGCCCCACCTACCTCACAGGATGTCTGTTGTGGGGAGGGGAAGGGAAGATGGTTGTAAGCCGGTTTTATTCTTTTTTAAGTGGTAGAGAAAGTCGGCATATAAAAGCCAACTCTTCTTCTTCCTCAAGACGTTTTGGAAATGATGATGAAGATGCAGCATAGGCACGCTAGTAACAGCATTCTCAAGAGGATTTTCTTTTGGGAGGGGGGAAGCCATGGCAGTTAATTTAGTTTAGCACATCTGTAACACAGAGTGGTCTGTTTGACGTTCCTTTTTATCTCTCTCTTTTTAAAAATCAATCTTCAGCACTACGCAATAAAAAGGTTATATCCATGTAGTATTTTGGGGCAGAATTTTAAATTCACACAAGTCAGGGAATTGAGACTGATGGTCCCTGCGGCAAACATAATGGCCACAGTGCATACACATATATATTCTGGTGTAAACTTAATGGCTCTATAAATACTGTAACAAAAAATGCTGCAGATGAGCAAGAGTGCCAAGATTCAACTGTTGGGAGGGCCATAAACTCCGCACGCACAACATGTAAATCTTGCCCCGGAACGGTACCTGGTGGGGATTATTTTTGCTGTTATTTTGGCAGGGGCTGCTGCTTTGAATCATAGAATCATAGAATAGAATCATACAATCATTAGAGTTGGAAGGGACCACCAGGGTCATCTAGTCGAACCCCCTGCACAATGCAGGAACTTCACAACTACCTGCCCCCCCCACATACCCCCAGTGACCCCCTACTCCATGCCCAGAAGATGGCCAAGATGCCATCCCTCTCATCGTCTGCCTAAGGTCGCAGAATCAGCATTGTTGACAGATGGCCATCTAGCCTCTTCTTAAAAACCTCCAGGGAAGGAGAGCTTACCACCTCCCGAGGAAGCCTGTTCCACTGAGGAACCGCTCTAACTGTTAGAAAGTTCTTCCTAATGTCTAGACGGAAACTCTTTTGATTTAATTTAAACCCTTTGGTTCTGGTCCGACCTTTTTGGGCAACAGAAAACAACTCGGCACCCTCCTCTCTATGACAGCCCTTCAAGTGCTTGAAGATGGTTCTCATATCCCCTCTCAGTCTTCTCCTTTTCAGAGTAAACATACCCAGCTCCTTCAACCTTTCCTCATAGGACTTGGTCTCTAGACCCTTCACCATCTTTGTTGCCCTCTTCTGAAGAACCATCCCTTCCATAGACACTGGCCGCTGAACCGTCACACACTCTGAATGATGCACTTTCAGTGTACTCCCAATGCACTCTACAGATTGTTCGCGAGTAGGTTTTGCTGTTTCGCACAGTAAAATCCCATTGCAAAGTGCACTGAAAGCAGATTGAAAGTGCATTAATCAGTGGGTGTGAAAGCACCTTGGTCTTGGGGGGGGGGTCTTGCAAATGTGCCTTTCATTGGACTGTTGCATTTCCTGCGCCTAGGGTTGCCAACTGCAGCTTGGGAATTTTCTGGAGATTGGTAGGTGGTACCTGGAGAGGATGGAATTTGGGGTGGGAGCTCAGTGGAGATGTAATGCCATCGAGCCCACCCTCCGAAGGTGCCATTTTCTCCAAGGGAACTGATCGCTAGTCTGGAAATCAGTCCTAATTCTGGGAAAACTCCAGGCCTCCCTTGGGAACAGATCTCCAAGGGAACTGATTTCTAGTCTGGAAATTAGTCCTAATTCTGGGGAAACTGCAGGCCTCACCTGGAGGTTGGCAACCCTATATGCACCCCAGTTTGCCTGCTCCTTTTACCTTCTTTTACATCTTCCCTCATCTTCCTCTTTGGAAGACTGCCTAATATAATGCTAGCTTGAAAATGGCAGGAAAGCTAATTAATTAGGCACTAATTGTCAATCCGATTGTTGCCAGGTTTAACATTTGACTTGTTTACTGTCTGGGGGCTTAAGAGAGAGGGATTAATGATCTAACAAATTGCTCGTCAATCATAAATGTCGACCTTGTTGTATGTTTGAATTTATGATTTGATGAAACGACCCCCTTCTAAACAGAAATTCGGGAACGGGATAAGTTTTGATGGGGAGACGGACCGTGTTTGAAATGGCGTAGGTAGCTGAGAAGACGAACTGCTTGCCTGATAAAGCTTAATGACTGATTTTTCCCTCTGCTAATCAGAGCCACGAATCTGCTTCATTAAGATAATTAACTGAGCAGTTGCTTAACTGACAGTTACTCGACACAAATTCCCAGGTTCCGTGCTTTCCTCTAAATAAAAGCTGGAGGGGAAAAAAAGAAAGATCTCCGCTCTCTTTAATCATTTTTATTAGTAATATAATGGGCAGGAGGGTTATTACGTTTTTTAAAAGGCAATTCTGTGCCTGGAGCTGTGGCATTTTGGTAGCGAACGTGCTGTCGGTGCACCAGGCAGAAAGAATATTGAGGCCGTATGCGTTGGTCTTGCAGGAGAGATGCAGATGTGAAGCTGGCTTTTGTTTCGAAGGCCGAGTTGCATCCAGGTTGGAAATTGCTTCAGAGGCCCTCTCTGGACCTCTCCCTGGGCACCGAGTTTGGTTTAATGGCATAATAATTCAGGGATTATTGTTCTACTAGTAGAAATCTTCATAGTTGTCACGTAATTTTAATTTATGTGTCATGCTTGTTGGTTTTTATATGCCAACTTTCTCCACCACTCAAGGGAGAATCAAACCGGCTTACAATCACCTTCCCTTCCCCTCCCCACAACAGACACCTAGTGAGGTAGGTGGGGCTGAGAGAGTGTGACAAGCCCGAGGTCACCCAGCTGGCTTCATGTGGAAGAGTGGGGAAACCAACCCGCTTCACCAGATTAGCCTCCGCCACTCACATGGAGGAGTGGGGAATCAAACCCGGTTCTCCAGATCAGACCCCACTGCTCCAAACCACCGCTCTTAACCACTATAAAAACCAACTCTTCTTCTTCTTCCTCTTCCTCCTCCTCTTTATCCTCTCAGATGGCAAAAATTAAGACGCATGTGCTCAGGTAGCATAGGCAGGAACAGTCTGCAGCACTCTCAAGTATTGAGTATATTTGCAGTTTTTCGTCTAGAAAACTTACAGCCCATTCTTGAGTGGGAGGGGTCAGCTGGTGGCTGGAGGCTTGAAAGTAAGGCCAGCTTTCCGGCTTCAACTTCGGCACCCCCTCTGCCGAAGCCGGAAAGCTGGCCTTACTTTCAAGCCCCATGGAACTGCTCCATAGCCTTCCAAGGGGCTAGGCCACCTAAAATGTAAGGGCAAAGGGGGCGTTCCCGGCCGGAAGTAGGTTAGGAAGCTGCCTAAAGGCAGCTGTGCCCCAAGAACACCCTGGGAATGCCCCCTGGGACTACGGTGCAAGGACTTGCGCTGTCAGGACGCTGGCGGGGGGCAAGATGGCGTCCTAGGGCCACGCTGTCGCAGCAGTACAGGGAGGCCAGCATAGGGTTGCGAGGTCGCTTAGATAGGCAGGCAATTGCCCACCAATCCATTGCCCGGCTCGAAAGCAGTGCTCACTTGCATGCGCTCGGCCACACCGTCGCAATCACGTCGCTTCCGGTTTACACCCAGAAGCGCCGCATCACAACGGGCATTTTCCCACTCAAACTCCCAGTGAAGAATGGCTGTTTGGCATTTATACTTTTAAATTCTGTAAATATGTCAATTAGTACAGTTTTGTATGCCAGCTAAGATATAAATTATGCATTTTATGTTGTTAACGCATCAAAGCAAGTTCAGGTTTGATAGAAAAGTAATCGCTGCGTATATTTCAGTTCCTTTTGAAAGACAGCTTTCCCCTCATAGCTTAAAAAATTTCTAGAAATGTTACATCCCTAACAGGCTGCGGTTTTTCTGAGTTCAAAAGTGGCAATCTCATTTATATGGGGCATTCCATTGGATCCTGTGAGCCCCAATTAACACTGATGTGTCTTTTTGGCGATCCATGGTATCCGTAATGCTCTCCTCCAACACCACATTTCACACCCATACACAGTAATAGGGAATATGATGGCATGAATTAACTTGGTCTTGGTTGCCAGCGTCACATCCTCACACTTAAGAATCTTTTTCTAGCTCCTTTATGGCTGCCCTTCCCAGTCTCAATCTCCTTCCTATTTTCTTGGCCGCAGTCTCCCTTTTGGCTGATGATGGAGCCGAGGAATTCAAACTCTTGAACAAGTCTATGATTCTACCGAACCTTGTTTCCCCCCTTGCATGCTCTGGAAATTTGAATTTCTTCTTTGCGGATGGGAAGTTAGTTAGGTGTTAGACTTGCAAGCGGGCTGCGGGATGGATTTAAGGGAATGATCTGAACACTCTAAAATCTAAATTATTAAATAAGCTACCCAGTTGCAAGGTCTAGCAGTAAATCCTTTCTTTTGCAGCTCGGAGCTGTGAATTGTAAAGCCGGAGCTCTGTCATAAAATACAAGCAAAAAGCCTTTTGACAGAGGGATGGCGTAAGATAAGATGCAAAAACAACAGGGCTGCCTCTTCAAACCTTCTGTTTTTCCCGCCCTCATTCTCTTCCAGAGCCTTCACGTCTTCCACGATGAATCCTGTTTATAGCCCCGTTCAACCTGGGGCTCCCTATGGAAACCCGAAGAACATGGCCTATACAGGTAAGACCATCGTATCATTTATAATTTTCAGAGAACTGGTTCTCGCTGAGGAGGTAAGACCGTGTCTGGTCTGTTCAACTTCGCATTGTGGGTGGGGGCCTGCATGACTGAATGTGGCACAGTCCCATTATGGGCTAGAACTGTACCACCAGAGCTGGCAAATTTAGTAAATACCCAAGAGGTCTTCCATGAATTCATTTGTTACAGCCAGGTCTTTGGCGATTCTAGGATTTCAGTGTTATCCCCCGTGTTCCCTTGAACGTACCCATAAAAACATAGAGCTGGGCCATGTTTTGTTTGATAAAGAAGAACTTTAGCATCATTTTCTTTGTTCAACTTAATGAATGCTGTCACCAGTTGTCACCAGCGTAAGCTGTCAATGGTGCCATAAACTCATTGATACATCAGCAGTTAAGTGCAGCAAAAAATATAAAATGTGAAAAAGCTCCTCCTATCTGGGTGCAGGTATTTTCTTGCTTCCGTTACTTGTCCGTCGCTCTGCCTTTACCTCTAGAGGTAAAGGTTTCCCTATTAGAGTTCCTTGGTGAAAAACACGAAGGAGTTTTCTTGTACTTCACAATGCCGGTTTCCAGGAATCCCTCCACGCGCCTTGTTTGTTCAGAGTAGTCACACTTTTGACTGCGTCTTGTGAGCAATATGGGAATTAGGAGGGCTGTCATCTTCTTTGTGGCCCTTGTGCAGTTCGGTGTGTGGGGTTTTGTCCAGACACCAAAGGGACAGCTCTGGAAAATTCTAGAGCTCAGGCCTCCAAATTGATTCTATGAGAGGGAGGGCATTTTGGCCATCTTCTGGGCATGGAGTAGGGGTCGCTGGGGGTGTGTGGGGGAGGTAGTTGTGAAATTCCTGCATTGTGCAGTGGGTTGGACTAGATGGCCCTGGTAGTCCCTTCCAACTCTATGATCTCTCCTCCCCAGAGAGGGAGATGTACATATCTGCTTGTGCCCCCCAGGGGAGGAGTGAGCACCTTTCCGCTCAGTTATCTTCAGACTGATGATGTTATTCTCGGAAGCAAACTTTCCTCAAGTGTGGTTTTTCTTCGCCTTTAACCCCCTTCAACAATAGTTAATGCATCAAAGTGGACTTTAGCTGACAGTTTGCTCTTCTTTGGGATTTCTGATCTACCACCTTGTCCCTTCTGGGGCTGCGTGTGATTAGTGGTACCATTTTAGTCACAAATGGACACCATCTTCACTTGCTCTCTTTGGACAAGGCCCATAAAATTGTTTCTCATTCTGGCGGTGCCAACTTCGCTAGTCTGCTGTTGACTTTCCCCCGGCAATAAACACCAATTCTGATGCCATAAGAACATAAGAAAGGCCATGCTGGATCAGGCCAAGGCCCATCAAGTCCAGCAGTCTGTTCACACAGTGGCCAACCAGAGGCCTTGAGGAAGCCCCCAAACAAGACAACTGCAGCAGCATTGTCCTGCCTGTGTTCCATGGCACCTAATATAATGGGCATGCTTCTCTGCTCCTGGAGAGAATAAGTAACTAATGTCCATTTTGACTAGTAGCCACAAATAGCCTTCTCATCCATGAACATGTCTACTCCCCTCTTCAAGCCTTCCAGGTTGGCGGCCATCACCACATCCTGGGGCAGGGAGTTCCACAATTTAACTATGTGTTGTGTGAAGAAATACTTCCTTTTATCAGTTTTGACTCTGTCACCCTCCGCTGTCATGCCTCAGCTGAGTCAACTTCATCTGTGGCCTTGGGATCTTGATATGTGATACCAATGCTGTTTGAAGCTGAGACGCTGGTTTCTCCCTCTCTGTATATGCCAGGGGTGGGGAACCTTTTTTCCACCAAGGGCCATTTGCTCCTTCTCTGGAGGTTTTTAAGCAGATGGCCATCTGTCAGCAATGCTGATTCTATGACCTTAGGCAGTTCATGAGAGGGAGGTCATCTTGGTCATCTTCTGGGCATGGAGTAGGGGTCGCTGGGTGTGTGTGTGGGAGGTAGTTGTGAAATTCCTGCATTGTGCAGGGAGTTGGACTAGATGACCCTGGTGGTCCCTTCCAACTCTATGATTCTATGATTCGCAGGCCGTACAAAATTATCAACTTAAATATTAACCGACGAAGCCCCAAGCAGGCAGCTGCCCCAGATGACCACCTCTGGCACGGGCAAGCAGACAGGCATTCAACTGGTGGCGCACTCGCCCACCTGTTGGCACAGGTTGGTCTGTTGTACCAGCTGGGCATAGCCGTCCAGCCGCACGCCGGAGTTGCTCCTACTCCGCATGGTGGGGGCTGGATTCTACAGCCGACTCCTGCTACCTCCGCCTGCAGGGATGAAATGAGGACACACTGGCTAGGAACTCCCCCCCCCCCCCCGTGCATTCTGGCCCTGCCCCCTTTTAACCCATTGTCGCCACTTCTGCCCCCAGCCCTCTCGTAGTACAGAGGGAATACAGACCGAATGGGAAATGGTTAACATAGTTTCTTGGGCAGTCCTAGCAGCTCCATAGCTAATGACTCTTCTGCAAGGAGGAAAAAAGGTTCCTTTTCGCAGCAAAACAAACTAACTTCTGCCTCGTATAGAGGCTATTCCTGTCCGCGGGAGGGGGCAGATCGCCAGTCTTAGATGCTTCTGAGCTAGAGATCTGCCAGGACCCACGAAGGGCCAGACCAAATGATTTTGTGGGCCTTAAACGGCTCCCGGGTCTGACGTTCCCCACCCCTGGTTTATGCGCAAGCATGTGGCTGGTTTGTTTTGACAGTTGATGCGCAGTGAGTATGAGCCCAGCTGATCTTGGGTGGGGTGTTTTGTTTTTGCTGAAGGGGTCGTGGCTCAGGGGTAGAGCATCCGCTTGGCATGCAGAAGGTCCCAGGTTCAATCCTCAGCATCTCCAGTTGAAAAGACCAGGCAGTAGGTGATGGGAAAGACCTCAGCCTGAGACCCTGAAGAGCTACTGCCAGTCTGAGTAGACAGTACTGAACTTGATGGGCCAGAAGTCTGATTCAGTAGAAGGCAGCTTCATTTAAGAAGGAGCCATGTCTCAGTAGAAGAACATCTGTTTGCCATGCAGAAGGTCCCAGGTTCAATTCCCAGCATCTTCAGTTAAAAGGATTGGGTAGTAGGTGATATGAAAGACCTCTTCCTGAGTCCCTGGAGAGCCGCTGCCAGCTAGAGTAGACAGTACTGACCTTGATGGACAAAGACAAGTCATAGAAACATAGACTCCTTTTGCTGTCCACTTCTAGTTTTCAGAACAAAGTGTCGAATCAATTCAAATAACTGACCAATTGCATGCCAACACATCAAAATTTCCAGACTCAATAGGAACAAAGTGTCACGTCAGCAGTTACTGGGTTTGCAGTTCTGTTCGAAAACGTCTTTGTTCCTGTAGCAGGAGCGAGCGGAGAGGTTTTTCTGTTTCTAAAACCCCTTCTTGGCTGTGTGTCGGGAAGACGGACATCTGGGCCAACTTCCTTTGGCACCTGCGGACTTGAAATGCCGGAAGAGGGCATAGTGCAAGCAAAGGTGAAGGCGTGGGGTGCAGTTCAGGAGGTCGGAGGAGGAAACACCTGGGGGGAGGAGGGCAGCGAGCTAGCAGGGGATGAATGGGGGTGAGGGACCCACGTGACAGGCATGCTTACATGGACTGCAGAGGGAGAACGATGTATTGAAAGAGACACAGGCCGCTCCAGCAGAAAATCAGGAAATTGCTATAAGGGAATAAAAGGTCACGACAGGATGAGCGTTTGGCATTTATGTCGTGTTTGAGCTTGGCTTATGTGTGTGTGCAAGTCATATGCATGAAGGTAATGATATCAATGGTATTTAGAAGCATTGATCTGAAGCACAGAAAGCAAATTATCAGGCCGCGGTGATCTTCATGGGGAGAAGCCGTGAAGTTGCACACACTGTGGACGCGATCGAAAACAGAGCAGTTGATCCGACGGTGCTGGCCACCGAAGGAGCGCCGAGGTACGAGTCGAATTCACGACTTGGTCGCGCTTGGGTGGATCCTACCCGTCTTTAAAGACCATTCTAAATTTCAGGCTCACTGGTTTGGATCCACTGCTGGGCCCCGACATGGATCTCTGAGCCTGAAATCCCAGGTCTGAGCAAAGGTTTTTGTGAAGAATCAGCTCTTCTGTTGCCTAATTCTATTGCCATGGATTTGTGGGAGGCCAGGGGCCTGACTTCACCGTAATCAACTCGAGAAGGGCTCCCCAGGGCATTCCGTCATGTAATTCCGCTCCTCTGGTGGGAGCCATGATTTGGTAATTAAATACTGACATTAAAAAAAAAATCCAAGGAAGTCCCTTTATTGGGTAAAACTTTCTCCAATAAAGAACCTCATAATCCCCACCCCCCACCTAGTAATTGGCAAAGCATATTCTAAATTTAACTGAAAACACAGATGGAAACAACTACAAAAATAAGTCTAGCGCAGGGGGTCCCCAACCTTTTTGAGCCTGTGGGTGCCTCTAGGATTCTGACGCAACCAGATTTGCATTGGCCCATCAGAAGCTGCGCTGAGCAATAGCGCCAACTGGCTCCACCCACTTTTTGAAAACATTTTCTGGGCGCCATGTAAGGTGTTGACAGGCACCATGACGCCCATGAGGACCACGTTGGGGACCCCTGGTCTAGTGCCTAGCAGATGCCTGCGTTCGACTTTCACGTAACCAGCCTTACAGAAGCCAGAAAAAAAATATTTCCACACAGTATGAATCTGCGTGCAATTCTAGCCGTCCAGGCACCTGATTTCCCCCCTCAGCCCAGCGTATAGGTGACATGGGCCTTCCTTTCCCATTTGTATTTCATAAATAAGTATGTCTGCTATTGCATGAATGACACATGAATTCAGGTATGTGTTAGGGGTGTAATGGCTTCCGCTTGCTTTTGTGTGTGTGTATGTACATATGGGGGGGTGTTAAACGTTATCTATACATGCTGGTCCTGTTGGCATTACTTATTCATTCATTAAAACATTTATATCCTGCCTTTCCTCTTGGTTCAAGGCAGCTTACAATGATAGGATCTTGCATTGCCAGTCAGAATGACTAGAGTTTTAGGGTACCAATCCTGAATATGGTGGTATGGGGGAAAGTGCCACCAAGTCACAGGTGACTTAGGGTTAGGGTTTTCAAGGCAAGAAAAGAACATAAGTCAGATTGACTCCATCAAGGAGGGTCGTGGCTTCCTTGGTAGAGTGAAGCCATCTCTTGTTGGGCCTTCCTCTTTTCCTGCTGCCTTCAACTTTTCCTAGCACGATTGTCTTTTCCAGTGACTTTTTTCGACCAAAGTGCGACAGCCTCAGTTTAGTTATTTTAGCTTCTAGGGACAGTGACCAGTGGCTGATGACGCTATTTTAGAGAACATTTTGGCCATGTAACAAACGCCACAAGGGCCCTGGCAGGGGGACCCACCAAATTTGTTGTTCCCTCGCTGCCAGTGTGGTGTAGTGGATAGAGTGGTGGACTAGGATGCTGTGGGACCCAGGTTTGAATCCTCACTTCTACTGTGGAAGCTCGCTGGGTGACCTTGGGCCTGCCACAAACTCAGCCTGCCCAACCTCACAGGGTTGTTGTGAGAAAATGGAGGAGGGGAGAATCATTTTCTAAGCCACTTTAAATCCCAACTTTGGAGACAAAAGTGGGATATAAATAACCACCAAAAGACAAATCAGTGGGTTCTAGATCGAATCAAGCTTGAACTCTCCCTAGAAGCAAAAATGACTAAACTGAGGTTGTTGTACTTTGGTCTCATTAAGAGAAGACAAGAGTCACTGGAAAAGACAATCATGCTAGAAAAAGTGGAAGGCAGCAGGAAACGAGGAAGACCCAACATGAGATGGATTGACCCAAGAGAACAAAACAATTTTTTATTGTATTTTATAGTGTTCTATTGATGTTAGCCGCCCTGAGCCTGGCTTTGGGTGGGAGAAAGGTTGGAATATACATCCATAATAAATAAATAAATAAATAAATAAAAAAATAAGAAAGGAAGCCACGGCCCTCAGTTTACAAGACCTGAGTAAGGTTGTTAACGATAGGACATTTGGGAGGACGTTGATTCATAGGGTCACCAGGAGTCAGAAGCGAGTAGACAGAATTTAACACACACAAGCACACCAAGGCAAATGCAAGTACTGAAACAGATTGGGGTGGGGGGCTTCAAGGTCTCCTGCACTTCTCATGCAAAAGTCCCAAGCAGGATTGGGCCCTCTCAGCATTTTTTAATTGGCCAAAGTCTTCTCTAAAATGATGTTGGCAGCCAAGGGCTGGGCCTGTGGATGCTGTAATGTCTGGTTTGGCTCTGACAACATGTGTGAGCAGGCACATGAACACATGAAGCTGCCTTCTACTGAATCAGACCCTTGGTCCATCAAAGTGAGTATTGTCTACTCAGACCGGCAGCAGCTCTCCAGGGTCTCAGGTGGAGGTCTTTCACCTACTTGCTTAGTCCCTTAAACTGGAGAGGCTGGGGATTGATCCTGGGACCTTCTGCATGCCAAGCAGATGCTCTACCACTGAGCCACAGCTCCTCACAGCCCCTTGGTCCGTCAAGGTCAGTATTGTCTACTCAGACTGGCAGCAGCTCTCCAGGGTGTCTCAGGGAGAGGATTTTCCCATCACCTACTTGCCAGATCCTTTTAACTGGAGATGCCGGGGATTGAACCTGAGATTTTATGCAGGCGAAGGACTTTCACATCACCTACTGCCGGATCCTTAACTAGAAATGCTGGGGTCAGAACCCAGGGCATTCCTTAACTGGAGATGCTGGGGATTGAACCTGGGACCTTCTGCATGCCAAGCAGAGGCTCTACCTCTGAGCCACGGCCTCTCCCTTAGTGGTCGGCCTTGCCCATTTGCAGGGTGGCGCCTGCAAGAAGACTTAGGAGATGTCCCAAATTTCAGCGCTGAGCCACACCGACGGTGTGACCCGAGCATCACGCCGGCTGTCTCGCGATTGAATACGGAGGCTCCGTGGGAAGGCAGCGCAGGATTTAAGAAAGGGAAAAATAACAGCAGGGGTGCATTTAAAACAGATCATTCCTTTGCTGTCTGCCGACTTCAGCTGTTTCCAGCGGTGGGCTTATTATTTGTCTGCCCACCCCGGGGCAGCCGCTCATCTGACACATCCTTTTTTGTTTTCAATGGCAAAGCTGGCAAGAAGGTGGGGTGGGGAGGGGGCCGAGGGAATGTCAGCCTGCTTAGAAGATCTAGCCGGCTGTGCTGAAGAGGCCATTGAGCAAAAATTGTATGGCATTCCAAGGGCCGAGTAAAATGGGCGCACCCGGCTTAATCAGGCACTCAAACGACCTTTCTTTTGCCCTGCCGGGGGGGGGGGGGGCATCCCAGGGAGGAAAGGAAGCTGTTGAAAAGGGAGAGGGAGGCATGTTCAAACGGGGGAAGCGCTTAACAAGGTCCCCAGGAACGTGAGCGGAGGCACAAAAGGCAGGAAAACTTAGATGTCGTCAGTACGAGAACCCCGATGAATCATGGCGCTGCCCAGGAGGTAAAAAGACTTGTCACAAAAGTGGCTTTTATTTTAAAACCCGGGGTGGGGGGGGGGTGGAAGAGAGGAAAACTTCAGGATGGAGACGACAAGGTCGGGCATAGAATTTTTCAAAAAGCTCTTTTATGCCTCCTCTTTTTTCATGTGGGGCAGGCTAAAATCTGAATTGCGGACGAGAACAAAACAATTTTTTTTTTTGGCTGTTGCCTAAAGATTACTTGATGTTTTTCAACAACGAGGGGGGAAAAGATCCGCATTTAGTCTGGTGAGGAATATCCCTGCTGTTCTCATTTGTCGTGAGAATGTCCATCGAACCAGATGGACGACAGTCATCGGCTTCTGCCCTTGGGCAAGCCCCTGGAATTCCTCAAAACCAATCTTTTGGAGTGTTCAAAGACCACCTTCTCGGTCTTTTCCCACGCCAGTGGAAATGCTGTGACCTGAAGGCAAGCTGGCGAGGGAGCTGGGGAACAGGGAAGCACGCAGAGGTGCGGCAGTGCGAGAACAGCTCAGACGGAAGAGCCAGGACGGAATCCGGAGACCATGCAGAACTTTGTTGGCCTCTATGCTTGCCAGACCATTGCAGGCTGAAAGTTTGCAACATTTCCCTCCGACCCCCCACGGTGGCAGCGCTGCAGGACAGCAGAGAGCAGACCGGCGGTTCTTTGCTGTGGCATGCCCTACGTCCGGTGTCCCTAATGTGGTGCCCATGGGTGCCATGGCACCCTCTGACTCCTTTTCCGACACCCGTCAAGTGTTTTTAGGAAGCAGGCTGGGATCTTGCCCAGCAGGCCACTGGAGATCTGATTGGCTGTGCAGATTTTTAAAAACCTTGCTTTGGCATCAGCTGTCACTGCAGCACAAGGATCTCTCCTGCACAACTGAAGGTAGAAGAAGAGTGTTTTTTTTATACCCCGCTTTTCTCTACCTTAAGGAGTCTCAAAGCGGCTTACAATCCCGTTCCCTTCCTCTCTCCGCAACAGGCACCAGATGGGGCTGAGAGAGTTCAGAGAGAGCTGTGACTGGCCCAAGGTCACCCAGCAGGCTTCGTGTGGAGGAGTGGGGAAACAAATCCAGTTTACCAGATTAGCCTCCGCCGCTCATGTGGAGGAGTGGGGAATCCAATCCGGTTCTCCAAATCAGAGCCCACAACTCCAAACCACCATTCTTAACCACTACACCACACTGGCTTTGGGAGGGGACCCCAAGAGTCATCTAGTCCAACCCCCTGCACAACACAACTTCCCCCCACACCCCCAGTGACCCCTGCTCTGTGCCCAGAGAAAGGCACAAAACCTCCAGGATCCCTGGGTCAAATTCCTTCCAGACCCCAAAGTGGCGATCGGCATTTCCCAGGGCGTGTAAGAAAGGGACACAAGAGCAAAGTACTGGCTCATCCCCTCCTGCCCTCCCTCTCACGATCTGCCTTGGTTTGTGTGTGTGTGTGCGTTGTACTATCCACTGCATGTCTGCCGCTGTGGAACAATTATATCCTCCCTGACCTTGTTTCTTTTTAGCACATTTGAATTTTTTTTTTAACGTCTGTTGTTTCCCAGCCTTGCAAAATGGTGCCTTCGGTCTGGCTTGCGCTGTGAATTTGCGAGCGATTTCCCAAGGGAACCTGCTGTACCGCCGGCCCCAATTAAAGTGATGGGGGGGGGAGGGAGCTGCTTGCTCTTCTGCCATCTGACATTCAAGAGGTGTCTAATCCTCTGTTTTTAATAAATAAGACGGTGCTTGGAGAATCTTACAAGGGCAAGCGTTTTTCAGTCCTTTTCCTTCCCCTGTGATGATTAATTAGCCGTGTACTGGCGCTCTCAGCTCTGGCGCTTTGCAGGTAAAAGTGGGAGAAGGGGAATCCTCTTTTGTCGAGGAGGGCGTAGATTGGCGGGGGGGGGGCAATTCAGTTTTGGCCCAGCGCCTCCTCCACCTGTCATTCTGGTGCAGTCTCCATTCCCATCCACATGCCCCCACTGTTCTGGGTGGCTGGAAGAGGAAGAATAATTGGTTTTTATATGCTGACTTTCTCTACCACCTAAGGGATAATCAAACCAGCTTACAATCACCTTCCCTTCCCCACAACAGATACCCTGTGAGGTAGGTGGTGCTGAGAGAGCTCCAAGAGACCTGTGACTAGCCCCGGGTCGCCCAGCCGGCTTCATGTGGAGGAGCAGGGAAACCAAACCGGTTCTCCAGATTAGCATCCGCCGCTCACATGGAAGAGTAGGGCATCAAGCCCGGATCTCCAGATTAGAGTCCACCGCTCCAAACCACCACTCTTAACCACTACACCACGCTGGCTCTCATGCAACCACCCTATCTGCACCTGAGCCCAATTCAAGCTGTCCTTTAAAGCCCTACATGACTTGGGACCAGGGTATCTGAAGGGCCGTCTTCTTCCATGAACACATGAAGCTGCCTTATACTGAATCAGACCATCGGTCCATCAAAGTCCATATTGTCTACACAAACTGGTGGCGGCTCTCCAGGGTCTCCACATCTCCAAGGTCTTTCACATCACCTACTTGCCTGGTCCTTTTAACTGGAGATGCCAGGGATTAAACCTGGAACCTTCTGCTTGCTTGAAGGGCTGTCATGTAGAGGATGGTGCCGAGATGTTTTCTTTTGACCCAGAAGGTCGGACCAGAACCAACAGGTTGAAATTAAATCAAAAGAATTTCTGTCTAAACAGGAAGAATTTTCTGACAGAGCGGTTCCTCAGTGGAACAGGCTTCCTTGGGAGGTGGTGGGCTCTCCTTCTGCGGGGGTTTTGAAGCAGAGGCTAGATGGCCATCTGTCAGCAATGCTGATTCTGTGACCTTAGGCAGATGATGAGAGGGAGGGCACCTTTGCCATCTTCTGGGCATGGAGTAGGGGTCACTAGGGGTGTGGAGGGGGGAGGTAGTTGTGAATTTCCTGCATTGTGCAGGGGGTTGGACTAGATGACCCTGGTGGTACCTTCCAACTCTATGATTCTATGAAGAGCTGCCTTTGAGACTTTTAAAGCCTTCGTGTAGCAATGCTGCTTTCAAACCACAGAAAGCGAGGTCGTCTTTCTATTCACTGTGTCTGAAAGCCTCAAAATGTATTCATTTTTTTATAGCCTTTGTCATTCACCTTTCTCGAAAAGGATTCAAAGCGGAATCAAATGTTAAGCTCTCTATGCTTCAGGCATTCGACTTTCTTCTTGCTAAATAAGTCACATAATTTGCGTTTTTGGAGGACAGTCGATACATCTCCTGTGCCTGAAGATGGTGGGAGCATACTGTACCACTGAGGTCGCGCATGGGATGTGATTCCCAGTGGGCCCATGTGGTTATTGTAAGGCGGTGCTGGAATCGTGTGCATGGGTGCCCGTTGTTCCGCCATCTTCTGCCGGGCTTGGCGCTTGAGAGCTTGGCGCGCACAGTGCGCGAACGATTGAGAACTGGCTCATGTTCTGCCAGCAGTCTGCCAAAACTACCACTAATCTTGCATTCATGCCGGATTAGCGATGAGCAATTTGGCTAATGTTTTGCATTTTCCTTTTCTGAGGGTAATGCATTATAATTTTGTATTCGGGCCTTGAGAAGAATGTAGATTAAATATTGATTTCCTCCCCCCTCCCCAGGTAGACTTTTTTTTTGTTTTTCATTTAAGGCAGGCATTATGCTTTTGCTCAAAGGCTGGCTTTTTGGTCAAAAATATGATCCAGTTCTTCCCTATACAAAAAGTATGAATAGTTTGCACTATGCTATGTATAGCCCACATGTCTATACTGTAGTATAACCAAAGAACATTCCTGGCTCAGAAATCAGAATCTCAATGGACTGGTTGTGTTTACGCCTTTTATTTTAAGAAGCAGGTTTCTAGTTCTCTTGGGGCTTTAAAATGGATGGGTCTCAAAAGCCAGAAGACTTCTGGAAGCAAAGCTTCAGTGCCCTAAAAAGTTCCACTCTCTCCGCCAACACCTTTCTTCGCACCCATCCCATGTTTTTAGAAAGTGGGTGGGGCCAGGTGGGGCTCTTTCCAGCAGGGCTGGAAAGTAGTTGGTTGATACTTCACAAATTATCTGTTGTGGGGAGGGTGATTGTAATCTGGTTTGATTCTTATTTCAGTGATAGAGATATATTAACACACTTTGAAGCCATCCCCTTCCCAAAAGGAGCTGCCTTCTTCCAGTCCCCTCCCCCTCCCCTTTCACCTGGCCTGTTACTGCCCCACAGATCCTGCTGCAACTAACCAGATTGCTACTTT
The DNA here is from genome assembly GCF_029931775.1 of Euleptes europaea. Classification (NCBI taxonomy): domain Eukaryota; kingdom Metazoa; phylum Chordata; class Lepidosauria; order Squamata; family Sphaerodactylidae; genus Euleptes; species Euleptes europaea. The sequence continues at coordinate 3,546,323 of NC_079323.1, forward strand.
GGGTGGCCAGCCTTGGGTATAGAAATTCCTGGAGTCTGTGAGGTGGAGCCTAACCAAGGCCCATCTAGTCCAGCAGTTTGTTCACACAGTGATCAAACAGGTGCCTCCAGGAAGCCCACAAACAAGACGACTGCAGCAGCACCATCCTGCCTGTGTTCCACAGCATCTAATATATTAGGCATGCTCATCTGATCCTGGAGAGAATAGGTATGCATAATGACTAGGATCCATTTTTACTAGTAGCCATGGATAACCCTCTCCTCCATGAACATGTCCGCTCCCCTCTTAAAGCCTTCCAAGTTAGCAGCCATCACCACATCCTGGGGCAGAGAGTTCCACAATTTAACTATGTAAAGAAATATTTCCTTTTATCAGTTTTGAATCTCTCACCCACCAGCTTTGGCAGATGACCCCTCATTCTGGTATCATGAGAGAGGGAGAAAAGCTTCTCCCTGTCTACTCTCTCCATACCATGCATCATATTATAGTCCTCTATCATGTCTCCCCTTAACCGCCTTCTTTCCAAGCTAAACAGCCCTAGGCGTTTAGCTTGGAGGGAGGTAGCGGCCAGGTGGAGCATCAGGCAGGAGAGGCGGAGAACCTGCCTCCTGCCCTCTTTAGCAACCGAGTGCCCGTTTCCAGGCCCCATTATTAAGTTGCCAGGGGCAACCGGGCGCCTGCATTTTTGCACCCGGAGAAATTTTTTTTTTTGCAAATTCTTTAGCAGAGCGTCAGCTCCCAGGTCCAGTGATATATATATTTTTAGTTGCTCGCTGCTATATTATGAAAGCTTTGCCCCTTTCGCATAGCACGTGCGCCTATTTTCCTCACCGTTTTGAAGGACACGGAAGCCTTGATTTCTCTTGCTTGCACAGAAACGTATTTGTGTTTTCTCTCTCGCTCTTTCCCTCTCTGTGCTCTTGCCTCTTTCCACCTAAGGCGGCACTGGCCTGGAATGTTAATGCGTCTGCAGCCAGAGATGATTTATCAGTTCCTAAAGCCCCAGCTAGGACAACAGGAAGAAAATATGGCCTCATTGAGCTTGCTTGGCACTCGTCAAATACCGGAAAGACCTTCCAGTTCTTTGGCCGTTTCTACCAGTTTTATATAATGCTGGAGCTTTTTTTGTGTGTGCGTCCACAAATATAACTAGGGTTGCCAACCTCTAGGTGGCACCTGGAGATCTCCCGCTATTACGACGGATCTCCAGACTACAGAGATCAGTTCCCCTGGAGAAAATGGCTGCTTTGGAGGGAGGACTTTATGGCATTCTACCCTGCTGAAGTACCTCCCTTCCCCAAACCCCACCTTCCCTTCCTCAAACCCCGTCTCTCCATCCGCAAAATCTCCAGGTATTTCCCAACCTAGAATGGGCAGCCCTTAAATACATGTCCAGAAGAACCGGGTTTGATTCCCCACTCTTCCACATGAGCGGCAGACGCTAATCTGGAGAACTGGGTTAGTTTCCCCATTCCTCCACATGAAGCCAGCTGGGTGACCTTGGGCTAGTCACAGCTCTCTTAGAGCTCTCTCAGCCCCACCTGCCTCACAGGGTGTTTGTTGTGTGGAGGGGAAGGAAAGGGGATCATAAGCTGGTTTGATTCTTCCTTAAATGGTAGAGAAAGTCGACATATAAAAAACAACAACTCCTCCTCCTCCTTCTCGACGTCTTCTTCCTCTTCCTCTTCCAGCGTTTGATTGCTTAGCATCCCAACCCTACTTAAAATGAACGTTCTCATGTAAATTCATTTAGTCCCATTAGAACTGGGAATAAACGCCGTTGTAGCCCCACACCCGGGTTGCCCTCTTTGAAGTCTTGTCACTGGGTAGTTAGTGCTCCATTTGATATACTGCCATCCACCTCCTCTTGAGAATTACATGTCTGCCTCTTGCTCTTAAATGCCAAACGTGTTGCAGGAATGAGCCTTTCTTCTCCAGGGAGAGGGATTTAGCTTCCTTTTTCATTGCCATCCCCAGGAGGTAAAGTACATGGTAATAACCGTTGGTGGGAGGGGGCAGCGGGAAGACTCACTTTAGCCACCGTTTGGGAAGAAAGAGCCCCCCCATGTGGTTCTCCTGTCATTCTTTCCCTGTGCCTCTGGCCCTTTGACTCCAAGCCACCTTCGTTTCAGCCCTGGGTGGGCTCTTCCCAGCGTGGTGTGGTGGTTTGGAGCGGTGGACTCTAATCTGGAGAACCGGGTTTGATTCCCCAATCCTACACAAGAAGCCAGCTGGGTGACCTTGGGCTAGTCACAGTACCCTTAGAACTGTCTCAGCCCCCCCCTACCTCACAGGGTATCTGATGTGGGGAGGCGAAGGGAAGGAGATTGTAGCCAGTTTGATTCTTCCTTAAGTGGTAAAGAAAGTCAGCATATAAAAACCAACTTTTCTTCTTCTTCCCCCTGTGCAGTAATTTTTTTGGAACGGGCGATACAGAACACTTATTTCTCTGCCCCATTGCAGTTCAGGCCAGGAAACGGCACAGGCGCTGATTTTGCAAACAGAGTCTTCAGATTGGGCAGCCAGAATGAAATTACATCATCAAGGATGTTTAGTAGCCCATTCACCTTGCGAGGTTGCATGAGAGTGTTTGTGTGCACACTAGGATGAATCCAGACATCCAAATTGCAAGATGTCATAGTTCCGCTGTACACTACATTGATCAGGCTGCACCTGGAGTATCATGTGCAGTTCTGGAGGTCTCACTTCAACAAGGATGTGGACAGAATGGAGTGGGTGCAGAGGAGAGTGACGAGGATGATCAGGGGCCTGGAGACCAAGCCCTACGAGGAAAGGCTGAGGGACTTGAGAATGTTCAGTCTGGAGAAGAGGTTGGGGGGGGGGCATTATTGCTCTCTTGAAGTATTTGAAGGGCTGTCACTTAGAGGACGGCAGGGAGCTGTCCCTGTTGGCAGCAGAGGAGAGGACTTGCAATAATGGGTTTAAATGACAGGCGGAAAGGTACCTACTGGATATTGGGATTTTTTTTTTTTACTGTGGGAATAGTTCAGCAGTGGAATTGGCTAACTGGAAAGGCAGTCTTTAAGCAGAGGCTGGACAATTACTTGTCAGGGATGCTCTAGGCCCGTGTTGGCGAACTTGTGGCACGCGCGCCACTTCCGGCACGTGTAGCCCTCTCTGCCGGCACGCGCAGGTGAGCTCCAAAAGGCCTCCCAGATCGTCTGTGCCCCTCCCTCTCTCAGCTGAGCTCCCCCCCACCGTGCATGCATCGGCGCGTCAGCTTCCTGCCTCGCACGCACGCGGCTGGCTTCTTCCTCTTCCCCCCCTCTTGCCCCGCAACAGCTGCCAGGCGGCGGGGAGGCCAGCAGCAACGAGGCCAGGCCTCCTCCTCCAGGCTCCAGCAGCAGCTTCTCCTCGCCGCCTTCCTCCTCCTCGTCCCCCTCAGGCGGCTCCCAAAAGTCCAGCTCCAGGCTGCCGCCGCCATCGTCCTCCTCCTCAGGCGCCTCTCCCCCAGCCATTTTCGCCCGCCGCCTCCTCCTCCTTCTCAGGGCTCTCGCGGAGGGCCAGGCGGCCCCTGAACAGCCGCGCGTTCGCCAGATAAAGGCCTGCCGTCTCTCGCCATCCTCCCCCTCTCCCCCACTCGCGCTCGTCCCTGACTCGTGCTGTAAGCTTGTGGGGTAGCCGGAGCCACCCTCGAGTCCTCCGGCTCGGGCGTGCCTGCGTGGCCTCTGCCTTCTCCCTCCCCGCCCCCTAAAATTGCCCGCAGGCTGGCGGGGTCGCAAGTGTTGGCGCGTTCGCCCTCGCCGCCCCCTCCTCCCCTGCCCCCAACAGCCAGCTGGGAGGTGCCCGATGCCGCCGCACCGGGGCCCAATGTCTCCGCCGTCCCGCGCCGTCGCCTCGCCACCTCCCCAGAGCTGCCCGTAAGGGGGGGAGAACTTCGGGTATGCGCCCTGGAGCAAGTCCTGGGTGGGGCTTGAGGCCCGACCCAGGATACTTTCTTTCTTCCTTACATCCTTCCTCCCTTACATCCTTCCTCCCTTTCATCCTTTCTTCCCCAGTTCCTTCCTTCCTTCCTCTCTTCCTTCCCCAGTTCCTTCATTCTCCATCCCTCCCCCTTCCCTTCCTCTACTGGGGCTGCCAACCTCCAGGTGGTGGCTGGAGACCTGGCAACCCTAGCAATAATGTCCAGTGGCTGAGCAGAGGACGAGTCCTGGAGAGATGCATGCCAAATACAAACAACTTTTTATTGAAAGATAAAAGTTTGCATCATTGAAAGCTCTGTTATTGTGTTTTTCTTTTAACGCAAAATATGTGAATGTATGAGTTGTTTTTTCTAAACTAAAACCTCAGTATTCAGGTTAAATTGCCGTATTGGCACTTGGCGATAAATAAGTGGGTTTTGGGTTGCAGTTTGGGCACTCGGTCTCTAAAAGGTTCGCCATCACTGCTCTAGGCTGATCCTGCATTGAGCAGGATGTTGGACTAGATGGCCTGTATGGCCCCTTCCAACTCTATGATTCTAAGAAATATTGCGACTTGCAGGCAAATAGGTGTGTGGGACTTGGAGCACAAGAATTTGGGCTTGGGCTTGGAGGCCTGACTTAGACATACAGAGCAACCTGCCTTGCACTGAATCAGACCATCGGTCCATCGAAGTCAGTATTGTCTACACAGACTGGGCAGCAGCTCTCTAGGGTCTCAGGCAGAGATCATTCACCATCACCTACTGCCTGGTTCTTTTTTTCAACAGGGGATTGAATTTAGGACCTTTTGCATGCCAAGCAGATGCTCTGCCACTGAGCCACAGTCCCTCTCCACGGCTCTCCAAGGTCTCAGGCTGAGGTCTTTCGCATCACCTACTGTCTGGTTCCTTTAACGGGAGATGCAGGAGATTGAACCAGGGAACTTCTGCATGCTAAGCAGAGTCTCTGCCACTAAGCCATGGCTCATCCCCAAAGGAGCAGTATCACACGAACACACAAAGCTGCCTTATCAGACCATTGGTCCATCAAAGTCAGTATTGTCTACCTAGACTGGCAGCAGCTCTCTAGGGTCTCAGGCAGAGAGGTCTTTCACATTACCTGCTGCCTAGTCCTTTTAACTGGAGATGCCGGAGATTGAACCTGGGACCTTCTGCATGCTAAGCAGATGCTGTACCACTGAGCCACAGCTCTTCCTGAATTCTTTGCTTGCAGGGTTTGGATAGGCTCACATGAAGCTGCCTTATACTGAATTAGACCCTTGGTCCATCAAAGTCAGTACTGTCTACTCAGACCGGCAGCGGCTCTCCAGGGTCTCAGGCAGAGGTCTTTCACATCACCTATTTGCCTAGTCCATTTAACTGGAGATGCCGGGGATTGAACCTGGAACCTTCTGCTTGCCACACGGATGCTCTACCACTGAGCATCTCCCCTCCCCCTCCCCCTCATGTGTCATAAACTTGGGGTTGGACTAGACACCATGCTGGATGCTCAGAAGCCACCGAAAATGGCCCACGTGTGTCTGTTTCTCCTTCGATGAGCAATAACTTGTGTTGTGGCATCATGCTGTGTTTTCCTTGCCAACCTTCCGCACAGTTGGTGACAAAACTCTAACGCGATGATGTCATGATGTGGGTAAGTTTGTATGTGTTGTGGAGGGACATGACATGGGTTTGCCAGTTACAGTGAACTTTGAGAATGTTTGGTCTTGGCCAAGACACTTCCAGCTTCTATTTTGATTTAAAAACAGGATAATAAACACACGCGTGCATCTGCAGCAGGGCACATAACAGCACACCACTTTGCGTTTGGAAGCATGATGTGTAAATCACAACTCCTGCTAAGCTGTTATAATATCTGGGTTTTTTGGGGGGGGGAGCACAGTGATCTCTACATAATTTCTCTTTGGACCCCAACCAGGCGTCTTTGTCACGCTTCCCTAAGGCTGTGCAAATCCTCCCCGTCAAGAGGGTCACACTCAAATCTGATTGCGTAAACACGGAGTCGAACTGGCTCCTTTCCCGTTTAATCTTCAAACTTCGGTTAACATGACAACTGGCTACAACTCTTCTATTGCCATGACGATCCGCTGCGCGATTGTTAAAATGTCAAGCCCATCGGGTTATTTTTAGCCTGTTTGCTCTTCCCATGGAGACCAACTTTGACTGAAGTGGTGAAAGAACTCTCATTTAAGCACCGGAAAAGGTACATAAGAACATAAGAAAAACCCTGCTGGATCAGACCAAGGTCCATCAAGTCCAGCAGTCTGTTCCCACAGTGGCCAACCAGGTGCCTCCAGGAAGCCCACAAACAAGACGACTGCAGCAGCATTCTCCTGCCTGTGATCCACAGCACCTAAGATAATAGGCATGCTCCTCTGATCCTGTAGAGTAGGCATGCATCATGACTAGCATCCATTTTGACTAGTAGCCATGAATACCCCTCTCCTCCATGAAGATGTCCACTCTCCTCTTAAAGCCTTCCAAGTTGGCAGCCATCACCACATCCTGGGGCAGGGAGTTCCACAATTTAAGTATGCGTTGTGTCACTCGAGTTCCTCTGTCAACCAACGGAAGATGGGTTCCTTTCAGATCCCCGTTCCCCCGCCGACATGGGATGTGTTGCAAGATGAGCCGCATGCCATGAGGACTTGGGTCCCAATGGTGGTCCAGGATCTATATTCCAGAGAAGGAGCCCCACCCCCTGTGCTTAGTTGCTTCTTTACCCTTTCTGAAATTGTCTGGTGTAGAGAGGTCTCTGCCTGCCTTGTATGCTATGCTTAGTTCCTCTTCATGCGAGCCATGCCCTTGCACAAATCTATGGTGAGACCACAGTTGGAATACTGTGTACAGTTCTGGTCACCACACCTAAAAAAGGATATTGCAGAGCTTGAGAAGGTGCGGAAAAGAGAAGCCAAAATGGTCAGGGGGCTAGAGCAACTGCCCTATGAGGATAATTCACAGTGGGTAGCCGTGTTAGTCTGTTTGCAGTAGTCAAAAAGGGCAAGAGTCCAGTAGCACCTTAAAGATTAACAAAAATATTTTCTGGTAGGGTATGAGCTTTCGTGAGCCACAGCTCACTTCTTCAGATACAGCTAGAATTCTAGCTGTATCTGAAGAAGTGAGCTGTGGCTCACGAAAGCTCATACCCTACCAGAAAATATTTTTGTTAGTCTTTAAGGTGCTACTGGACTCTTGCACATTTTGCCCTATGAGGAGTGGTTAAAACACTTAGGGCTGTTTAGCTTGGAAAGAAGGCAGTTAAGGGGAGACATGATAGAGGTCTATAAAATTATGCATGGTTTGGAGAGAGTGGAAAGGGAGAAGCTTTTCTCCCTCTCTCATAATACTAGAACGCTGGGTCATCTGCTGAAGCTGGAGGGTGAGAGATTCAAAACAGATAAGAGGAAGAATTTCTTCACACAATGCATAGTTAAATATGGAACTCCCTTCCCCAGGATGTGGTGATGGCTGTCAACTTGGAAGGCTTTAAGAGGGGAGTGGACATGTTCATGGAGGAGAGGGCTATCCATGGCTACTAGTCAAAATGGATACTAGTCATGATGATGCAGGCCTATTGTCTCCAGGACCAGAGGAGCATGTCTATTATATGAGGCGCTTTGGAACACAGGCAGGATAATGCTGCTGCTGTGGTCTTGTTTGTGGGCTTCCTGGAGGCACCTGGTTGGCCACTGTGTGAACAGACTGCTGGATTTGGCAGACCTTTGTCTGATCCAGCATGGGCTTTCTTATGTTCTATGGTCTTATGACCGCCTACTCTCTTACGAATCCACCTGACAACTATGGTCATCTTTGGAGACCCTGCTTCAGGTGCCCCCACCTGCTAAGGTTAGGCAGGTGGCAACCCATCAGAGGGCCTTCTCAGTAGCGTCACCAAATTCTGGAACTTTTTCTCCAGGGAGATTCGTCCATCCCCTTAATTATCCATTTTCTTTCAGCGGGTGAGGACGGTTTTTGGTCTCGTTTGGCGTTCCCTCTGTGATCCCTCCTTCCTGCCCAATGTTTTGAGGGTTTTTGTTTTCGTATGTGTTTTTAGTTGTTTTAATGATGTGTTTTTGGTTGATCTTAATGGTTTTAAAATATGATTTTTATTATGTATGTTCTAGTTTGTTACCCACCTCTGTGGCCCTTGTGAAGGCAGAAAGGCGGGATATAAATTGTTCAGCAGCTCTCCAGCATCTCAGGGAGAGAAGTCTTTTATCTCCTTTCTACCTTTTCACTGGAGATGCAGGAGGTTCAACCCATAGCCTTCTGAATACAAAAAAATTATTTTACCATTGGGTTACTTTACCATTGAGCCAGCTTGGCCTGACCCCTCTCTTTGTTTCCCTTTTGCGTTTTGATTGTCCCTGCCTGAGACCCTGGAGAGCTGTTGCCAGTCAGAGTTGACAATACTGACCTTGATGGACCAATGGTCTGATTCAGTATAAGGCAGCTTCATTTGTGTTCATCTTTAGGGTAGGGGCCATGGCTCAGTGGTAGAGCATCTGCTTGGCATGTAGAAGGTCCCAGGTTCAATCCCCTGCATCTCCACTTAAAAGATCTGGCATGTGAAAGACATCCTCCTGAGTCCCTGGAGAGCTGCTGCCAGTCTGAGTAGACAATACTGACCTTGATGGACCAGTTTTCTGATTCAGTATAAGGCAGCTTCGTGTGTTTATGAGGGCCTGAGGCAATTTGCTGAGCCGATTTAGGGCAGCCTACCATGCAAACAGATCAGCTCTTCTCATTTCTTGCAAAATAAGCCCTCGATGAGGTTTTTTTAATGTGATCGGTTATTCTGAGATGACAGCTCCTTAACACATTTCTTCAATTTTGTTGAAATGAGCCCTGAATTAACCTGCGGTTGAAGTGGATTAAAGGAACGAGGGAGAAGCTGTTTGCATAAGCAGCTGTTTAGACAGAGGGTTACTCCCAATGACTCTGCAGAAGACAGAAGGGCGCGCAGATCTGATTGAGCTGCTGATTGAATCCTGAACGTGGAACATTCCTTCCCTGCTGGTGAAATTTCAAGAGGCGCTTCTTTGCAGCTGGGAAGTTGTCCACGTGACTGCGGCTTAGAGTCGAACTGTTCCCCCAAAGGCCGACGAGCACATCTGTGCCTGCGATTGACATTAACTGACCGCCTCTGGTGGTTTTAGCGTAGTGCCAAGCTTCAACTGAGCAGCGTTTCACACTGTAATGCTCCCTGAGTTCTGGGAAGCACATGACTGTCGCCTTCGTCAGCTTCTTAGCCGGAGGGCTTGCATTCTGTGAGAAATGTCTGCTGTGGAAGGTCTCTTGTGACCCTGTGGATGTGACGGTGACCCCCTTCTCTTTTTTTTGCTGTGACTGTAATGTGTTAGGCATAGAGCAGCTTGCTCTTCAGAGGGACATTTTTTCACAGTCCAATGGGTCTCATGGTGGTCCAAGCGTTAGCCATTAAGCCTTTCGTCATTGCATTTGGTCATTATACCCAACTGATAGGCCCATAGTTGGAAAATTTGCCATCATCAGGTTGGGGTCTGAAGGATGTATCCCCGTTCACACCTGAGTCAGGGAGGGGGGTGGTCTCTTCCACCAGTGGGAGCCACCGTGGTGTAGTAGTTAAGAGCGGCAGACTCTAATCTGGAGAACCAGGTTTGATTCCCTGCTCCTCCACATGAGTGACGGACTCTAATCTGGAGAATCGGGTTTGATAACCCACTCCTATGCATGAGCGGCAGACTCTAATCTGGAGAACTGGTTTAATTCCCTCTCCTCCACATGAAGCCAGCTGGGTGACCTTGGGCTATTCACAGTTCTCTCTGAATTCTCTCAGCTCCACCTACCTCACAAGGTGTCAGTTGTGGGGAGAGGAAGGGAAGGAGATTGTAAGCCAGTTTGATTCTCCTTAAATGGTAGAGAAAGTCGGCATATAAAAACCAACTCATCTTCCTCCTCCTCCTCCTCCTCCTCCACCACCACCACCTCTTTCCCTCTTAGTCTCAGCCAGTTCAGACTCCATTTGCTTATACTTGAAGTTAGGAATTTTTTTTTATTCCAATGCAAATCACTGTACAGTTACCTACAATGAACTTCATTTGCCCCGTTGTCGGCCGCTCACCCAATTCGTGGAGATCCTCCAGGAGCTCCTCACAGTCGGCCTTATTTTTCCTCCTTCCTGAATGGCCTGGTGTCTTCTGCAAACTTGGCCACTACACTGCTCACCCCCAGATCCTGATCCTGATGGTGCCACCAGATACTCCACTGAAAAGGGACACACGCCCACAGATCAGTGGCTTGAGGTCCTCTCAGATAAGACTACCTGAATTAATGGTGGCAGGATGGCCGGCTTTCCTTTGAGTGTCGCTGTCTGAAGATGAGCTGCCCGCCTTTTGCTTTCAACAATTGCGCTTTATCTCTCTCCAGCAGTCAAAAGCAGATTGCCTTATTTTTGATGTCTCCCTCAGACTTTCATTATTCATCAAAAACCTCTCTTTGCCCTCCTGAGTGTCCCGCTTTTGAGTTTAATATATTAAAGGGCAAAAACATGAGATTCCTTTTTCTTTCCCCCCGAATCCAGCTCTGCTCTGCAAACTTGAAAATGTAGATCGCTTTCCCTTGATTTGTTTTGTGTTTGCTTGCTTTATCTGTCTATAGACTGTAATGTTAAATTTGCTCCTGAAGAGTAGCATTTTGTGAACCATCTTGTGTTTTGAGTACTGAGTGATGGATTTGGAATGAATTAAGGGAATTTTTGAGCTACGGCTGTACTCTCCGCTTTGCGAGAAACAAAACGCTCTCTGCCTGCAAGAGAGCTAATTTTTTTTCCCATTCCTGCAGAGCGATTCAGGAATAGGGCAGTGCTTAAGCAGTGTGTGAGAGATTTGGGGTCAAAAGAAGGTGTCTGCAGGCTGATTTTGAATGGCTGGAATGACGTTAAGCACTGTCAAGTCGCTTCTGACCTATGGAGACCCTAGAGGGTTGCCAGCCTCCAGGCGATGATTGGAGATCTCCCAGGATTACAACTATCCTCAGGCTCCAACCTCCAAAATCTCCAGGTATTTCCCAACCCAGAGCTGGCAACCCTACAACCCTATGAATTAATGCCCTCCAAAATGTCCTATCATCGACAGCCTTGCTCAGGTCTTGCAAATTGAGGGCCGCGGCTTCTTTGATTGAGTCAATCCATCTCTTGTTGGGTCTTCCTCTTTTCCTGCTGCCTTCAACTTTTCCTAGCATTATTCTCTTTGCCAGTGACTCTTGTCTTCTCATAATGTGATCCTGGTTTAGTCATTTGTGCGTACCTAATACATAAGTGCATGTCATTTTCCATGCAAATAGATGCTGTGTCTGTAGGTCTAAGGTAGGAGTCTCCAACATGGTGCCCCTGGGTGCCACAGCGCCCACCCTACACCTTTTCTGGCACCTTCAAAGTGTTTTTTAGGAAGTGGGTGGAGCCAGATAGGTATTTTTTCCCAGCAAGGCTTCTGATTGACTATTGGAGATTTGATAGGCTGTGCAGAGGAGAGCGATGAGGATGATCCGGGGCCTGGAGACCCAGCCCTACGAAGAAAGGTGGAGGGAGTTGGGAATGTTCAGTCTGGAGAAGAGGAGGCTGAGGGGGGACAGGATTGCTCTCTAGAAGTATTTGAAGGGCTGTCACTTAGAGGAGGGCAGGGAACTGTTCCTGTTGGCAGCAGAGGATAGGACTTGCAATAATGGGTTTAAATTGCGGCCGGAGAGGTACCGGCTGGATATTAGGAAAACATTTTTTACAGTCAGAGTTGTTCGACAGTGGAATCAGCTACCTAGGGAGGTGGGTGAGCTCCCCCTCCCCGGCAGTCTTTAAGCAGAGGCTGGACAAACACTTGTCAGAGATGCTCTAGGCTGATCCTGCATTGAGCAAGGGGGTGGACTAGAGGGCCTCTGTGGCCACCTCCAACTCTATGGTTCTATGAAAATGTTGCTTTGGCAGCAGCTGACACCACAACACAAGAATCCACACTGTGCGACTGAAGTTAAGCTGTGGCAATCATCTTGTGGCTGGCTCCGCCTCCTGCGACAGCCATTTTCTTGCTGCTCCCACCATGCTGTGTCAGAATTACAAATGTGTCCGCCCTACCTGGCCCCACCCAATTTCTTAAAACAATTGGCACCATTTTGGTGTGTGTGTTAAGTGCTGTCAAGTCGCTTCCGACTCATGGCAACCCTATGAATGAAAGTCCTCCAAAATGTCCTATCTTTGACAGCCTTGCTCAGATCTTGCAAACTGAGGGCTGTGGCTTCCTTTATTGAGTCCACCCATCTCTTGTTGGGTCTTCCTCTTTTCCTGCTGCCTTCCACTTTTCCTAGCATGACTGTCTTTTCCAGTGACTCTTGTCGTCTCATGACGTGACCAAAATACGACAGCCTCAGTTTAGTCATTTTAGCTTCTAGGGTCAGTTCAGGCTTGATTTGATCTATAACCCACTGATTTGTTTTTTGGCAGTCCACGGAATCCGTAACACTTTTTTCCAACACCACATTTCAAAGGAGTCTGTTTTCTTCCTATCAGCTTTCTTCACTGTCCAGCTTTCACACCTAATTTTGGGGACCCCTGCAATAGAGGACCTCAATGGGAGGCTGCTGTTCTCATCAGCTGGGTTTGGTCTCGTTCCAGTCACTTTCAGGTCCGGTTACTTTAAATAGTAGATTTAAGGACATGTTTAGCTCCACCTCCCTTTGTAATCAGTAGGGTTACCAGGTGGGTGGTTTCGGCGGGCAATTGTCTGCCAATCTACCCAGCTGCTCAAGAGCTGGGATTGCATGCATGCGTGGCTGCGTGTGATGCAATCACGTAACTTCCAGGTTTCCCTCCGGAAGCGCCGCATCATCGCAGCCACTTTGGCACTCAACCCCCCCTCCAAAACGGCAGTGTTTTGGGGGCTTAAGTGTCAAAGCGGCCATGGCGATGCGACGCTTCCGGGGGGGGGGGGAACCCGGAAGTGACGTGATCGCCTCATGCGCTGCCACATGTGTGTGCAGTCGCCCCAGCACCACCTCCCAAAACCTCCCACTGATGGAGAGGGGGGACCCGGCAACCTTAGTAATCAGGGAGACTCAGAAGTGCTTACCTGTTGGCTGGATTGTGTGCCCCCCCCCCAGCATATGGTCGGGTCACAGCTGCCCAATTCACCTTCAGGTGAAGCCGCCTCTCCTGGAGTTTGCTGAGAACGTTATTTAAGCGCCTGAGCCTCTCGCTGGCTTCTAAAGCAGCCTGCCTCCGCTATGCCTCGCTGGTCTTTAACGAAGGAAAACGTCCGCAGCGCCGAAGCTTGTAACAAAGCAATTTCACTCTAAAATAGAGACGTTAGGTTTTCAGAGTAACCTGATTTCGTTCTAATGAGCGGGATGAGGAGTTTTACACCTCTTTGCTTAGCAGCATGGAATACAGCTTACGCAAATCATCCTCGAGCAAACAATACGCAGTGGTTTGATCGGTATAATAGATCTTTCAGATGCATTCGCCCCGTAGAGGCAAAGGCACTTCAGTTCTCGAGAGGAAAGACGGCAAGGCCAAACGCCGATGAAGCAGGGGGAAAGCGGAATTTTATTGCATGGTTGCTAAGAAAAACAACACCTTTACGCATTTCTCTCATGGGTTCATCGAGGGGGATCTGAAACATGAGGCTGCAGGAACATTAATAAAATCATATTAAAACAATCAACTTACAAAAATAACAAAAACACATTTAGAAAAACACACGAATGAAAATGCATGAATGGAAAAATCCCACTGACTATAAATATCAGTTTGCATACAATAAAATATGCACGACCCAGTAAAGCAATATAGAACTTGGACCGATAAAAAATATAGTTTAGATCATATGTCCCAGACGTAGTTTAGTTCAGGGGTGTCAAACATATGGCACAGGGGCTGGATCCGGCCCCTTGAGAGCTCTTTCCCTCCCCTCCCCCAGTCCTGAGCTGGGCTGGTGACGTATGGCCTGGCCCAAGCAAATGACATTAACGTTATATTCGGCCCTCGAAACCAATCAATTTGACACCCCTGGCTTAGTTTGTAGCCAACAGATTTGCTTTGTTTCTGAACAGCTTTCAAGGATAAGTGCTTCTGGAATGTACCAGCAGCCTCTGCATTTCTGTTCCATGCTCAGAGGATATTTTTTTTTTTTGAAGAAGCAAATGCAAGAAACAAGCCACATACCCGGTGCATGATATTGTGCTCTGTTTCTGAGAGCCAGTTTGGGAAGTCATTCCACCCAGAGTCAGGTGTTTTTCCAGTCAGAAAACCCCGCGGCTGATGTCTGCATTGCGAGCTGCCTCCTACCTTGGCTTGTAAAACAAGAGAGCAGCCATGCAGAAGAAGGAGGGGAAAATGTTGAATGTACACCAGTGGAATTAAGTGCTACTTCATAAAGAGCTGAATACCTTTTTTTTGTGCAATTGAGTTTTTTGGAAGAACAGGATAATACGTCTCTTGGGGGCTTAAGAGAGAGAATTAACGGTGAAGTTATCCTGAAGGTACATTCCAGTGCACTTCCTAAAAATGCACTTGAGGTGGTTGAGGACATGATCCTTGGTGAGGGAACTGTGAACCCTTTTGAAGGGGGAGAGCTTTCGTACTGGGTTAGAAGAAGAATTGGTTTTTATACCCTGATTTTCTCTACCTTTAAGGAGTCTCAGACCGGTTTATAATCACCTTCCCTTCCTCTCCTCACAACAGACACCTTGTGAGGTAGGTGAGGCTGAGAGAGCTCAGAGAGAACTGTGACTAGACCAAGGTCACCCAGCAGGCTTCATGTGGAGGAGTGGGGAATCAAACCCGGTTCTCCAGATTAGAGTCCGCTCCTCTTAACCACTACACCATGCTGGAGGTGGTGGCTGCCCCCTGTGGAAGTGAGGACCTTGTAGTAAACTTCCTACTCTCTTTTGCCAGGTTTCCACATAAGCCGCTTCTCCTGATACTGTTCTCTTTGTGTGCTGTAAAGAACTTTTGGCAGTTAGGTTGGCAGGTACCATAAAGGTTGCTGGCAGAGGGAATTGCAGCAAAATCCAGGCAATTGGGAACACACAACAAGAATCTCGATGCCTTTTTCCATGAACGATATTGGCGAGAGGTGTAAAAGGTAGAGAAAAGGGCCACTAAAACGATGCAAGGAGTTGGAACACCTTCCTTGTACGGCTAAAACATGTAGCCTTTTTTTTAGGGGGGGGGGGAAGGCTACCCTGGGACATGTAGAAAGTGGATAGGGATTTGTCTCTGAGAATACTGGAGCTTAGGATCACCCAGTGCAATGTATTGGTGGTCGATTCAGGACAGGCAAAATTAAATTACTGCTTCACAGAATGTAATTAGCTTTGGGAATTCACTACCAGAAGATGCAGCAATGGCCACTGGTTTAGATGGTGTTAAAAAGATTAGACAGCTGTCCCTTAGCTAAACGAGACCTTCCCCTTCACAGCTGTAGTTTAAAGCAGAATTCTCAACTTTTTTCTGAGTACCAGGTGCTGGAGATAAACTGTGGGAGAAGGCTGTAACTTTTAATGATTTTTAAGTTCTTGAATTAAATTCACAGTAGCTTCTGAACTCTTATGGGCTCTCCTACTGTCTGCGTACACTTTCTTTTGCTGTCTTACGTTCTCCATCATATATCCTATCTCTAATGCTGAGCCTAGCCCTCGTGCGGATCGATAGACCTAAAGAATGGGGCCATGTTCAGGCTGAGTTATTTTTGGGATGACCTGGGTTCCCTACTTCCTGTTCTCTAAAACAGAGCAAGTTTAAATGGATTTGGCTGAATGAGATAAGATTTTAATTCACAGATAATTCCCATGCAATGTACAAATGGACATCCTGGAAGGCTGTAATTTTTTTCTCACTGCATCATTATCCATGGGGGCATTAACACACATGGTAGACATTTCAGTGGGGTATAGGATGCAAAATCCTTCACCCTCCTCCTCCTCCTCCTCCAACTGAGATGAAAATGAATTTCCTTTACAGATCCCCAAGAATAGCAATACTGGAAAGTCTTGTAGGTTGTTCGGGCTGTGTGACCGTGGTCTTGGTATTTTCTTTCCTGACGTTTCGCCTACAGCTGTGGCAGGCATCTTCAGAGGAGTAACACTGAAGGACAATGTATCTCAAGACTGTCCTTCAGTGTTACTCCTCTGAAGATGCCTGCCACAGCTGCTGGCGAAACGTCAGGAAAGAAAATACCAAGACCACAGTCACACAGCCCGGATAACCTACAAGAACCAATGAACTCTGACCATGAAAGCTTCGACAATACTGGAAAGTCTGTTTCTGCAGTCTGAATCCTGATTTATTGATAGTTTTCCAAGGACTTTGGTCATATTGGTGCTTCTGGTGGGATAAACAGTTTCACATTTTAACCTTCATGATTTCTTATACAAAAGTTGCAGAAGGTTAACATTTTAGAATGGCCTTTCATGGTCGAGGAGCCGCGGGCCTGACAAAGTGCACCTCTCCAAATGAACCGGCACACCTCTCAAGATCAGCTCCACAGGTGACCCTCTTTTCCTGTTAAGGCAGACCCGTGACCGTGAGAAACGGGGCCTCTTCTGTGGTTGCACCTGCCTCATGGATTCAGCTCCCCGTCGAAATTGAGCAAACAATTTCAGTATTTAGGTTCTGTAGTGGCTGTAATGATCTTCCTTTCAAAACAAGTTTCTAATTTATGAAAATAGTGTAGTGACATAATGTTTACGGCAGGTGCTTCTGAATGGATGGTGTTGTGTGCATAGATGTTTTGCTTTGCTGCTTGGCTCCAAATTATTTGACTTTATTCTGTTGCATCTTTTATTTTGATGTCAGTAGCCTTGAGCATAAGGAATAGCAGGATGTAAATAAACACAATAAATAAATATTGTTTTAAATTTCAATCTCTGCAAGTATATTAGTTAAAACTGGACTGAAGTTTAAAAGTTGCTGTTTAATTTGATTTCTATAAATAAATTCTCAATTGACTAGCTAGTTGGAGAATATTGATTTCCCATTAACGGCATTGATTAATTTTCTACTGAGCTTCTTGATTGAGTGGCTGTAAATTCCAATATTTGCATCCTATAGCATCCTTCTATTAGAAATCTGAAAGCTAGACTATATTTTCAGTAGCCTGAGAATTGTTTGTCTAAAACATGTCTCAATGAGGTGACTCTAGGTGACTCGGAAGAAGAAAAAGAGTTGGTTTTTATGTGCCGACTTTCTCTACCACTTAAGGAAGAATCAAACCTGCTTACAATCTCCTTCCCTTCCCCTCCCCACAACAGACACCCTGTGAGGTAGGTGGGGCTGAGAGAGTTCGGAGAGAACTGTGACTAGCCCAAGGTCACCCGGCTGGCTTCACGTGGAGGAGTGGGGAAACCAACTCGGTTCTCCAGATTAGAGTCCGCTGCTCCAAACTGCAGCTCTTAACCACTGCACCATGCCAGCTGTTTGGGCTGTTACACTGGCTCTCTGGGCTTTCACCTACCTCCTCCAGTATCTCCTGACAAGCAAACCCTCTCCTCACATACACCGTCACTCCGCCTCCTCTTCGACCCTTCGTTTTTTTTCATGAACCACTCATATCCATCCACTACTACATTCCAGCCATGGGAATCATCCTAGCAAGTCTCTGTAATGCCTCCTATATCGCATCCCTCTGTCTGCATTAGCAGCTCAAGCTCTTCCTGCTTATTGCCCAAGTTTTGGACATTGGTGCATAGACCCCTGAAGCTCCGCACCTTCTGCTCCATTTGACCCGGCAGTGTGGTGTTTCATAGTTCCCTTAGGAGGCTGTGAGAGACTGGGGTTTTATTTGTTTGTCCGTTAACGTTTTATAGCCTGCTGTTCAAACTGAGACTCAAGGTGGATTACCCAGTGTTAGTGAATGTAGTTAGGGTTAGATACCTAATAAGCAATGCAGATGACAGAAATTTGAATCGAAGCCACATTTGACTTGATGTTGAACAATGCAGAAAATGGGACTAGATAAGTAGAAGACAATATGATGGGAGCAAGATAACACATACATGAAGCAGATAATACACACTATACACAGTGGACTGGTTCACACTTTCATTCTTTGCAAAAAGCACCTTCCTGAACCATTCCATTGCAATATAGCCCTATTACCTTTATAGAAGTTCCATGAACACATGAAGCTGCCTTATACAGAATCAGACCCTTGGTCCATCAAAATCAGTATTGTCTACTCAGAACAGCAGTGGCTCTCCAAGGTTTCAGGCAGAAAAGGGTCTTTCACATCACATACTGCCAGGTCCCTTTTAACTGGAGATGCCAGGGATTGAACCTGGGACCTTTTGCATGCCAAGCAATTCTGAGCAATTCTGTTTTACCTAGTTTGTGGGAGGACTGTGTGGGAGCCTTCCTGACCTCCTCGGGCAGGCCATTCCACCAGACGTAAAATGCACGTGTACAGGCAGTTGTCGATCTCGCCAGTTTTTAGGTCGGCGCCCTGAGAAAGCCCCGAGCAGATGAGCAAAGCTGTCTCAGTAGAGCGTAGGAGGAAAGGCGGTTTTGCAGATGCGAAGGTCCGAGGCCGTGGAACTGTCTTTATGTGATAGTATGTTGAACTGAACTTGGTAACTGATGGGGAAACCGATGGAGTGACTGCAGAATGAGTGTGATATATGCCCCCTCTGCATGGCTCCTGATAATAACCGAGCTGTGGCATTCTGTACCAACAGGAGTTTCTGAGTTGACTTCAAGGGCAGGCCCATGTAGAATGAATTACAATAGTCCAGTCTTGATATTTCTGTGGAATGGATCCAGATGGCCAGATCAGCTGAGTCAAGGTAGGGGGCCATCTTGTGGGCTAAACTAAGTTGGAAGAAAACATTTTTTTGCAGCTGCATTAATTCGCTTCCCCAGCAGTAATTCCGGTTCCGGTATAACCCCTAGGCCTGGGGTCCCCAACGTGCTGCCCATAGGGGCCACGGCCCCACCAGCACCTGGGGCTCAGGGGGCTTTTGCCCAGCAGGGCTTCCGATTGGCTGTGCAGATTTAAAAGGCATCCTGTTAAACAGAGCTTCCATCTGAAATGTTGAAGGTAGGGTTGCCAACCTCCAGGTACTAGCTGGAGATCTCCAGCTTACAACTTATCTCCAGCTGATAGAGATCAGTCCCCCTGGAGAAAATGGCCGCTTTGGCAATTGGACTCTATGGCATTGAAGTCCCTCCCCTCCCCAAATCCCGCCCCCAAAACCTCCCACCGGTGGCAAAGAGGGACCTGGCAACCTTAATTGAAGGGGTACTGTCAGAGTTCTATGTAGCATCACTCCCGGACATTTTATGGATGGCCCCACCTCCTGAGGCAGCCATCTTGTGAGTGGCTCCACCTCCCGTGTCAACCATTTTGTGATGGTTCCCACTGCGACCTGTGTCAGAATTCCAAAATTGCCCGCGGGCTCGGAAAAGCTGGGGACCCCTGTGCTGGGCCCTTAACCGAGTCGGCTAGGGTCGGCTGAACTGCAGAGAAGGTGGGAAGCGCCGTGTCCCAAACCTCTGCCTTCCCAGGATTTAATTTCAGTCAGGATTCTTGCAGCCCATTCCTGCCACCTCCAAAGGAGAGGTTCCCCTCCACCACTGAAGCCAAAACCATGCCCTTACCTGCAAGCCCCATGGAACTGCTCCATAGCGCTCCATGGGGCTATGCCACCTGAAAAGGTGGCATAACTGCAGGTAAGGGCGAAGGAAGGAAGGAAGGAAGGAAGGAAGAACAGTTGGTTTTTATATTCCGACTTTCTCTACCACTCAAGGGAGAATCAAACTGGCTTACAATCGCCTTCCCTTTCCCTCCCCACAACAGACACCCTGTGAGTTTGGGGAGTGGCTGCGGCTCAGTGGTATAGTATCTGCTTGGTAGGTCCCAGGTTCAATCCCCGGCATCTCCAGTTGAAGGGACTAAGCAAGTACACAATGTGAAAGACCTCTACCTGAGACCCTGGAGAGCCATGGAGAGGGGTGGTGGCTCAGTGGCAGAGCATCTGCTTGGCATGCAGAAGGCCCCAGGTTCAATCCCCGGCATCTCCAGTTATAAGGACTAGGCGAGTAGGTGATGTGAAAGACCTCCGCCTGAGACCCTGGAGAGCCTCTGCTGGTCAGAGTAGACAATACTGACTTTGATGGACCAAGGGTCTGGTTCAGTATAAGGTAGCTTCATGTGTTCATGTGTGAGGTAGGTGGGGCTGAGAGAGCTCAAAGAGAGCTGTGACTAGCCCAAGGTCACCCAGCTGTCTTCATGTGGAGGAGTGGGGAAACAAATCCAGTTCACCAGATTAGCCTCATGTGGAGGAGTGGGGGAATCGAACCCGGTTCTCCAGATCAGAGTCCACCGCTCTTAACCACTACATCACGCAGGTGTTCCGGGCCTGATGGAGGGTTAGGAAGCCGCCTTAACGCGGCTCCGCCCCCGGAACACCCTGGGAACGCCCCATGGGATCACGGCACATGTGCCACATCCTTGCCCACCTCCTGAAGACTTTCGGCCTCCCAGCTCAGGAGTGAGCTGTATGCCATTTAACCACAGCAGTCAGACGGTGGCTCAGGACCCCTACTGCATCAACGGGAGATATGGATGAGGAGACAGAGAGCTGGGTGCTGTCAGCGCATTTACTGGGCTGCCGAGAGCCACTGTGGGCCCCCAAAGAGCCATCGCCCCCCCCTCCCATGTGACCCTGATCTGAGCCAAACGCTACTGCCTTGTTGCAGCCATCCATAAACGGAATGGTAATTGTTCATTAGATAAGAAACCCTAAGGGGAAAGGGTAAAGATAATTAAAGAAAAGAGAGCCAGCGTGGTGTAGTGGTTAAGAACGGTGGTTTGGAGCGGTGGAGTCTGATCTGGAGAACCGGGTTTGATTCCCCACTCTTTCACGTGAGCGGCGGAGGCTAACCTGGTGAACCGGGTTGGTTTCCCCACTCCTCCACATGAAGCCAGCTGGGTGACCTTGGGCTAGTCACACTCTCTCAGCCCCACCTACCTCACAGGGTATCTGCTGTGGGGAGGGGAAGGTGATTGCTAGATTGATTCTCCCTTAAGCAGTAGAGAAAGTCAGCATATAAAAACCAACTCCTGCTCCTCCTCTTCTGCTTCTGCTTCCTCTTCCTCTCCTTCTTCTTCCTCTTCCTCTCCTTCTCCTCCTCCTCCTTCTTTTCCTCTTCCTCCTCCTCATGCCTGCCCCCTTGCCCCAAACCCTGCAGAGGTAAAAACGATTATCATTAAGAACCTCAACTGACAAGTGTTGGGGGGAAACTCACCTATGAACCTGAACACACGCTGCCTTATGCTGAATCAGACTTTTTGGTCCATCAATGTCGGTATCGTCTACTCAGACTGGCAGCTGCTCTCCAGGGTCCCGGGCAGAGGCCTTTCCCATTCCCTCCCGCCTGCTTCTTTCAGCCAAAGATAGTAGGGATCAAACCTAGGACCTTCTGCATGCGAAGCAGATGCTCTACGCCCAAGCCCCACAGTTCATGCCCTATGCTGCTTTTCTCCAAGTGAAGCTCACTTCTAGTCTTGGAATCAGGCCTGGAAAAAGTAGCTGAGGAATATCTATATTTATTCAAATATAATTATATATTTGGGGGCACATCTGTCCTTCTTCACCTCAAAAACAACCCGTTTTTCTTCCCATAGTTGGGGCATTTCAGATGTAGTTTCAGCTTTTTTTGCAGAAGGGTCAAAAGGTTTGACTGCTGCGCTCTTGGCCATCTATCAGCATTTACAAGCCGTTAACCTCCCTTGATTGATAAGGTCACATTCTTTATAAATTCATCAATGGCCGAGCCGTGAGAGGCTGCTGTATTACATTAATGGGAACGATCGCACAGATGGCGAAAGGCTGGAAGTGAGATAAAAAAATTGCGGCATTAATTCCCCCCCCCCCTTTAAGTTCTGTCGTCCTTCAGAATTAATTATCCAGTCTGCTTAAAACTGAGCAACCTAATGAAATTTCACACCCGCTAAATTTAATCATGCAATACTCGTGTGGGATTTTCATTCAGATTAAAAGGATGCCTCTGATATTTGGTGGCGCTTGCATACAGCAATATAGAGTTCTTTAAAATCTCTCTTCTTTACTGACAAATGCGAGTTTGTTTCCATGGGAAGGGACCAGTGGAGGAGGAGGTAAAAGCAGGTATCTGTTGAAAGTAATAGGACCTCCCTCTCTCTTTCCTTTCCTTCTGAGCCTTGAAGGTGTTGGGGTACCCAGTGTTTTCTTAGCTGTGTTTTTTACTGGCTGTAAGGAAGATGTTCTATTATTACACCTAATGCGTAGGAGGATTACGATTCAGGAAATATTTGATGCCATTTTCCGTGTGCATTGTGGTGCCAGCGTGGTTAAGAGCGGTGCTTTGGAGCGGTGGACTCTGATCTGGAGAACCGGCTTTGATTCCCCCTCCTCCACATGACCGGCGGAAGCTAATCTGGTGAACCGGGTTGGTTTCCCCACTCCTCCACATGAAGCCACTGTGGGCTAGTCACAGCTCTCTCAGCCCCACCTACCTCACAGGGTGTCTGTCGTGGGGAGGGGAAGGAAAGGCGATTGTAAGGTTTGATTCTTCCTTAAGTGGTAGAGAAAGTCAGCATATAAAAACCAACCTCCTTCTTCTTCATTGTTGGAGATATAAACCTTCTTTTCTGCATGGTTGTTGCAGCTGGTTAATGTCAGTTATTGAGGTCTACTTAGCATGCGTCTCACCGATATTGCATTTATTGATAATTTGGGGGAATCACTCAAGACACCTCAGTGGTGCGACTCTCAAAACATCATGGGTTTTGATAGGGGCGTCTAACTCCCTTGCCTTAGTCTGTTTCTTTGTACCTGCAAGCCTCCTCCTGTCTTGGCTTTCTTTATTTCTTGCCGTCATTTACAAATGGTATTGATTAAAGAAACAAAGAACTGAAAGTAGCATCTGCTTGGCATGCAGAACGTAGTAGGATCGGGTAGTAGGTGACGTGCCCTGGCCTGGAGAGCCCAGTCGAGCCCAATCTTGTTAGATCCCAGAAACTAAGCAGGGTCGACTTTGGTCAGTATTGGATAGGAGACCACCAAGAAACACCAGGGTCGCTACGCAGAGGCAGGCAATGGCAGACCGCCTCTGAACATCTCTTGCCTCGGAAATCCTACAGAACTGCCGTAAGTTGGCTGTGACTTGACAGCAGAAAAGAAAAGAAAAGAAAAGGCATTTTAATTGCTGGCCAACTGATAGAGTTGGGGGTTGTTGGATTTCGGTGAGAGGTCCATTAGGGATTTTGAAGATAGGTCGGGACTTCCTTGGTGGTCTCCTATCCAAGCACTAACCAGGGACCACCCTGCTTAGCTTCCAAGATCTGATGAGATTGGGTTAGCCTAGGCCATCCAGGTCAGGGCAAAAGACACGCAGAGGCGGTTTGCCTTTGCCTGCCTCAGCATAGAGACCCTGGACTTCCTTGGAGGTCTCCCATCCAAGTCCTCACCTTGTTTAACTTCCAAGATCTGCCAAGATTGGGCTAGCCTGGGCCATCCTGATCAAGGTGCTGAGCTGGGTTAGTGATCTCCGACTGTCAGGGCGTTTGATGTGCTTATTCTGTTTATATGACCTTCTGCAGATCATAAGAGGGAAGGCAGGAAGGTTTGCATCGGTGTTTGACTCCCATGGCCCTTTCTTGCAGGTCCAGGGTAGTGCCGATTGCCACTTTGGGGTCAGGAAGTAATCTTTCCTCCAGGCCAGAGGGGCCAGGGATCCTGGAGGTTGTTTCCCCCCCCCCCCAATCTTCTGTGGAGTAGGGGTCACTGGGATTGTGGGGGGGAGGTAGTGGTGAATTTCCTGCATTTTGCAGGGGGTTGGACTAGATGACCCTGTCACTTCCAACTCTATGATTGGAGTATTGTGTGCAGTTCTGGAGGCCTCACTTCAAAAAGTTGTGGCAGAATGGAGTGGGTGCAGAGGAGAGCGACAAGGATGATTAGGGGCCTGGAGATCAAACCCTATGACGAAAGGCTGAGGGAGTTGGGAATGTTTAGTTTGGAGAAGAGGAGGTTGAGGGGGGACATGATTGCTCTCTTTAAGTATTTGAAGGGCTGTCACTTAGAGAAGGGCAGGGAGCTGTTCCTGTTGGCAGCAGAGGAAAGGACTCACAATAATGGGTTTAAATTACGGGCAGAAAGGTGCCAGCTGGATATTAAGAAAACATTTTTTACTGTAAGAGTTGTTCAACAGTGGAATTGGCTGCCTAGGGAGGTGGTGAGCTCCCCCTCACTGACAGTCTTTAAGTAGAGGCTGGACAATTACTTGTCAGGGATGCTCCAGGCTGATCCTGCATTGAGCAGGGGGGTTGGACTAGATGGCCTCTATGGACCCTTCTAATGCTAAGATTCTATTACTCTATCTGGGTGCATATTAAGTGCTACCAGAGCTAGCCAGGAAGAACAAGAACGCTGACGGCAGCTGCCTTACGGAAAGGGGAGGCAAAGGGTCACAACAACAGCTGCCGCACGCACAATGCCGCTGTGAGCTCCCGTCCTCCGTCTCTGGTCCAGCACAGTCATCTTCCTCCTCCATTCGCAGAGCGGCCGAGCCTGTCTGTCTCACCTTGAACCGCTGACTCTGGATGGAACGGGGTGGGGCTGGGGGGCTGGGTAAGAACTAGAAAACACCCTCAGATCATGACATGCCGCATCTCGTTTGCATCCGCCATTTTTAATCCATTCTGAAAACCGCACAATAATAATAAAAAAAACTGCCGTTGCTTTTGAAAGCTAGAGAAGAAGCCGCTCACGCTCAGATTCTAAATAATAAATTGTTCTGAGTCTCAGTCTTTAAATAAACTTATTCCGGAGACTCAGTGTTCTGTTTATCCGTAGATGACAAAAACACAAAGGAGAAGGTTTATTACCGATTAATAACAGTTCTGTCTGCTTTCGGTTCCGTCCCACTGTTCTTCCCGTGCAAAAATGAGCAGCGCAGCTTAAACCCCCCATACACATTCATTCATTCACACACACACACAAACCCGTAGATGATCACATTGAGGATATGTAGCTGATGGTTCTGTGAAAACGCATTGTTAAATTGTGGAACTCCCTGCCCCAGGATGTGGTGATGGCTGCCAACTTGGAAGGCTTTTTTTTTTTTAATTTTTTAATTTTCATAATAAACACAAAAAAAGAAAAAAAAGAAAAAAGAAAAAAAAAGTACAAAATACATATACATAAAAAGAAAAACAAAAATTACATGTTCAGCGCACTATTTATCCGTTAATACAATATTCAAATCAGTCTATAAGCCATATCGTGCCCTGAATCCAAATCCCATCCCCCCACCGCAGTGCCCTCCACCATTAGACTTCCGATGGAGTGTTATGACATATCAGAAAAAAAACTATTATTATATCATATTTAAAATCATATTATACTATAATTCGTTAACTATACTTTTAAAATCCGTTTTTGCCACTTTATCCCAATATGCGGTGGCCTTTACCCACGTACATTTAAATTCCTCCATATCTTTATCATGTAAAAAAGCTGTAATTTTGGCCATCCTCATATACATCCATAATTTTTCTCGCCACTCTTTAATTGAAGGTTTATTTGTTTGCTTCCATTTTTTAGCAATTTTAATTCTTGCTGCCGCAAAACTATATTGACATATGACTCTATCACCTTTAGCAACTTGGAAGCTTTAATAGGGGAGTGGACATGTTCATGGAGGAGAGGGCCATCCATGGCTACTAGTCAAAATGGCTACTAGTAATGATGCATATCTATTCTCTCCAGGATCAGAGGAGCATGCCCATTATATTAGGTGCTGTGGAACATGGGCAGGACAATGCTGCTTGCTTGTGGGCTTCCTAGAGGCACCTGGTTGGCCACTGTGTGAACAGACTGCTGGACTTGATGGACCTTGGTCTGATCCAGCAGGGCTTTTCTCTCTGCCCCAGGATGTGGTGATGGCTGCCAACTTGGAAGGCTTTAAGAGGGGAGTGGACATGTTCATGGAGGAGAGGGCTATCCATGGCTACTAGTCAAAATGGACACTAGTCATGATACATACCTATTCTCTCCAGGATCAGAGGAGCATGTCTATTATATTAGATGCTATGGAACCCAGGCAGGACAATGCTCCTGCACTCGTCTTGTTTGTGGCTTCCTGGAGGCACCTGGTTGGCCACTGTGTGAACAGACTGCTGGGCTTGATGGACCTTGGTCTGATCCAGCAGGGCCTTTCTTATGTTCTTCTGTTTTTAACGCCGCATCCCCCACTGAAATACATGGAACACACACAACTGCCATTCCTTCCCTAAGAACAGCCACGGTAGAATTTCCGGCTGAAACACGTCTTCTCTTTTATACTATTTGAAGGAGCTTTTTAAGTGCCTAGGTAGTAATTCACTCTTCCCGGGTTGTTTACAACTGTATCGGCATATTGACAGATTTATATCCTTCAGCAGTCCCATAATCTCGAAAAGGAGAACCGCGTCATAACTTCACACACACAATTATTCCTATGCCTAGAGATGGCCAAGATTGTGGGCCTCACCTCATCTGCTTGAGAGCAAATGTCAGGGTGAGAAGAATTACTGCTCGCATAATTAGGCAATCTGTAATACAGTTTTCTCTCAGGCAAAAAAAAAGGGGGGGAAGAGTAACGCTGTGAGGGATAACAGAAAAATTATGGCGACACGCGGGCAAGATCATTTTTGCATAAATCTTCATCGAAGCGCAAATCTCAAGACAGCAGAAGTTGTAATGAAACAGACTCCTGCAATTAGGATCTCTCTCTCTGTCAACCAATCTTTTAAGCTTTTGCATTTCCTTTTTGGTGGCCTGCATTCACAGTCACGAAGTCCCACCCATTCTATTAAATTAGAACCTTGGCTCCATAAGTCGGGTTGCCAGGTCCCTCTTCGCCCCCGGCAGGAGGTTTTTGGGGCAGAGCCCGAGGAGGGGCGTGGTTTGGGGAGGGGAGGGACTTCAATGCCATAGAGTCCAATGGCCAAAGCGGCCATTTTCTCCAGGGGAACTGATCTCGGTCGGCTGGAGATCAGTTGTGATAGTAGGAGATCTCCAGCTAGTACCTGGAGGTTGGCAACCCTATCCATAAGTCAGCTGAATTCTTACAACACATAGGTGACCTAGTCCAATTTCCACTCCTGCGTTTAATTAAAGGGAGTCCTAAATTGCATTTTTTCAATTAACATTTTTGTTTTATGTTCTTTTTTAAAATCTTGTATTTTATTAATGTTGTAAACCACCTTGAGCTCTGTTGGAAGGTGTCTAACAAATATTTTAAAAATGCATAAACAAATAAGCCTATCTCACATGGCTGTCATGAGGATAAAGGAGGGAAGAACAACGTAGGCCATGACTTGAGAACCCATTAGAGGAAAGGTGGGATAAGAACATAAGAAGAGCCCTGCTGGATCAGACCAAGGCCCATCAAGTACAGCAGTCTGTTCACACAGTGGCCAACCAGGTGCCTCCAGGAAGCCCACAAACAAGACAACCGCAGCAGCATTATCCTGCCTGTGTTCCTTTACAGCACCTCATATAATAGGCATGCTCCTCTGATCCTGGAGAGAATGCATCATGACTAGTATCCATTTTTTACTAGTAGCCATGGATAGCCATGGCTTAGTGGTAGAGCATCTGCTTGGTATGAAGAAGGTCCCAGGTTCAATCCCCAGCATCTCCAGTTAAAGGACTAGGCAAGTAGGTGATGTGAAAGACCTCCACCTGAGACCCTGGAGAGCCGCTTCTGGTCTGAGTAGACAATACTGACTTTGATGGACCAAGGGTCTGATTCAGTAGAAGGCAGCTTCATGTGTTCATGTGCTCATAGCCCTCTCCTCCATGAACATGTCCACTCCCCTCTCAAAGCCTTCCAAGTTGGCGGCCATCACCACATCCTGGGGCCTTCCCCTGATAAGAACCTCAGAAGAGCCCTGCTGGATCAGTGAGGATCCATCTAGTCCAGCATCCTGTCCAGCATCACAAAGCATCCAGCATCACACAGAGGCCAGCCAGTTCCTCTGGAGGGCCAGCAACAGGGCATAGAGGCCAAGAACCCACCCCCCGATATTGCCTCCTGACACTGGGATTCACAGGTTGACTGCCTCTGAATGTGGAGGTTCCCTTTAGCCGCCATTAAGATGGTGCTTCCATTGATGAATGTGCTGCAGAAATTCCTTGCAGAGGTTGAGGGAGTGAATAAATTGAGGGCATCAAAAGCTTCCCTTAATGAGCTGCAGGGGCTGCCCCATCACCCAGATATACGTTCAGGAGTTTCCTACCCTCCTGCCTTGCCGGCATAGCCAACATTCAATACGCAGTAGCTTGATTTCATTTTTTCCTCTCCCGCGCCCCTCCAGCCTTTTAAGTTTCTGCCTGCCGCGCTTAATTGCTTTTCTAACCTCTTTGGTATAATCTCTTTCCCCTGTTGTTGTAAGGATTACGGCCAAATAAAAGGTAAAGCTACATTTTATTAATATGGAAATCAGAAATCAACTCTCACATGAAATTGGGAGGAGGAGGGGTTGTTCCTACACAGCACACCCGCTCTCCATCTTTGGAAGATTATAAACCTGGGGAGTAATAAAAGGCGGCTTGAAGCTAATAAGCTTTCTAAGCTTTCTCCGAAATTATGTTGTGAATATAAAGGTGGTACTGAAGAAAGCATCTGACCTGAGCTGCGTGTCTTGGATAAAGAGGCGTGAACACAGGAAGCTGCCTTATACTGGATCAGAACATCAGCCACCAAGGTCAGAATTGTCTACTCTGAGTGTCAGCGGCTCTCCAGAGTCTCAAGTAGAGGCCTGCCATGTCAAAGAGTTCCTGGCCTTTCCAACTGGAGATGCCAGGGATTGAACCTGGGACCTTCTGCATGCCAAGCAGATTTCTCTACCACTGAGCCACCAGCCCCTCTCTATGGTTCTCCAGGGTCTCAGGCAGAGGTCTTTCACATCACCTGCTGCCTGGTCCTTTCTGACTGGAGATGGCAGGGACTGAATGTGGAGAGGGGCTGTGGCTCAGTTTGTAGAGCATCTGCTTGGCATGCAGAAGGTCCCAGGTTCTTTCCCGGGCATCTCCAGTTAAAGGGACTAGGCAAGCAGGTGATGTGAAAGACCTCTCTGCCTGAGACCTTGGAGAGCGGCTGCCGGTCTGAGTAGACAATACTGACTTTGATGGACCACAAGTCTGATTCAGTATAAGGGTGTGTGTGTGTTCATGTGAACTTTGGCACGCCAAGCAGATGCTCTACCAGTGAGCCACTAGCCCACAGTTTGAAAGCAGCGTTAATGAATGCTGAGTAACATCTTCTGGCCCAAACTGCAAAAAGAAAAGGAAAAAGGAAAAGAAAAGGAAGGGCCATTAACCTGTTTTATACAAAGAGCCTAATTTATAAATGATGTTGGTGGGGGTATAGATAGGGAATAGGACTGCATAGATTTAAAAAATAATAATTTGCAGGCTCTAGGACACTATACAGGGATGCTGAAATCAGCCTTCACTCTCCTTCCTACCTCCTTTGGTTGTTTATTGCACTGACTTCTTGTTGTCGGGGGGGCCACCTTGCTCAGAATCCAGGTTGCTGGAGATCCCCCAGCAGCAGCAGCAGCAGGAAGCTTTGGTCTCAGCCCGCCTGCTTGTGGGTTTTCCAGGGGGCATCTGATGGCCACCGTGGGGGAAAGGACAGTAGACTAGATGGAAGAAGAAGAAGAGTTGGTTTTAATATGCCGACTTTCTCTACCACTTAAGGAAGAATCAAACCAGCTTTCAATCACCCTCCCCACAACAGACACCCTGTGAGGTAGGTGGGGCTGAGAGAGCTCTAAGAGCTGTGACCAGCCTGAGGTCACCCAGCTGGCTTCGTGTGGAGGAGAGGGGAATCAAACCCAGTTCTCCAGATCAGAGTCCACCGCTCCAAACCACCGCTCTTAACCACTACACCACTATGGACCCTCACTGGTCCGATCCGCCAGTGATGCTGTGTGTGTGTTCTAGCGTCTGGGCCCTTTGCCTTTCTGTCTATATAGCAATTCACATCTTTTAGGTGATTTTTTTTTTTTTGGTAATTAAAGCTTTCCAGCACAAAGCCAGCAGTCACTTAAGGTGGCCTTTTAATACTGGTTGGGGCGACATCCGTCGCTCTCATAATGCGACAAGTTGTGTCTCCGGCACGCCACCTGTTGAGGGCCCCAAATGACTTCTATTCTCCCTTTGAACAAGACCTTCCCGCTTTCCCAGCCCGTGAAATTGGACATTATTTGTGCGCAAGGCTTTCTCAGACGCAGCTGTGCGGCTTCGCCAGTCAAGAGCTGGCGAATTCCCCATTTCCCCGAAGCATCGTTTTGAATCTGGCCCGGGGACCCGAGAGAGAAACATTAAGCCTTTTTAACACTCTGAAACTGGTTTTTCCTAATATTCTGTGCACGCTCCATCTGCTTTTGTGTTTGTCGAAACCAAATGGATTTGAGAGCAATTTGCCTCGCTGGTATTAGTCCAGGAACCGTCCAAAATAGCATATGGAGCGACTGAAGTTAATTAGGAGGCAGAAAGTAAAGCATCGAAAGGTTAAGGGCGACGCTGGTTCTAAACCTGCCCGCGCCAAGGCTGCTACCATTTTGCCTTCAACGCTCAGAGGTGCTGTTTGATAATTGTTGGTTTTGTCTGGGATTTTTTTCTGGCAGGCAAAGAAAATAGCCACGTTTCCCCAGCCAGATTGGCAGTGGCTCGCCTCTCCAGGGACTGTGTCCTGTCTCCCGCAGTCTGCCCATACGGCACGCTGTAATGCTAAATAGCACTTGCATGACATTTTCAGTAGAACAGTCTGTTATATTACAATTGACCTGTCGACGATGGGGGGGGGGGGGCAGAGAAGAACGGCCCAACTCCTACCGAGCTGTACTGCATATGTTAAGCCTGAAGAGGAGAAGACTGAGAGGTGATATGAGAACCATCTTCAAGTTCGTGAAGGGCTGTCACATAGAGGAGGGTGCCGAGTTGTTTTCTCTTGCCCCAGAAGGTCAGACCAGAACCAACGGGTTTGCTTCCAGGATCCGACAAGATCAGACTAGCTAGGGTTGTCCAAGTCAGGGCAGTATAGGTATCGCTTTACTCTGGTTAGATCTCACCTAGAGTACTGTATTCAGTTTTGGGCACCGCAATTTAAGAAAGATGTAGACAAGCTGGAACGGGTCCAGAGGAAGGCAACAAAGATGGTGAGGGGTCTGGAGACCAAGTCCTATGAGGAAAGGTTGAAGGAGCTGGGTATGTTTAGCCTGAAGAGGAGAAGACTGAGGGGGGATATGAGAACCATCTTCAAGTACTTGAAGGGCTGTTTCATAGAGGAGGGTGCCGAGTTGTTTTCTCTTGCCCCAGAAGGTCAGACCAGAACCAACGGGTTGAAATTAAATCAAAAGAGTTTCTGTCTAGACATTAGGAAGAATTTTCTGACAGTTAGAGCGGTTCCTCAATGGAACAGGCTTCCTTGAGAGGTGGTGAGCTCTCCTTCCCTGGAGGTTTTTAAGCAGAGGCTAGATGGCCATCGCCTGACCTGGATGGCCCAGGCTAGCCTGATCTCGTCAGATCTCAGAAGCTATGCAGGGTCAGCCCTGGTGAGTATTTGGATGGGAGACCACCAAGGAATACCAGGGTTGCTGTGCAGAGGAAGGCACTGGCAAACCACCTCTGTTAAGTCTCTTGCCCTGAAAACCCCCAAAAGGGGTCGCCATAAGTCGGCTGCGACTTGACGGCACTTTACACACACACACACACACACACACACACACACACACGGCCATCTGTCAGCAATGCTGATTCTATGACCTTAGGCAGATCGTGAGAGGGACGGCATCTTGGCCATCTCCTGGGCATGGAGTAGGGGTCACTGGGGGTGTGGAGGGGGGAGGTAGTTGTGAATTTCCTGCATTGTGCAGAGGGTTGGACTACATGACCCTGGTGGTCCCTTCCAACTCTATGATTCTGTGATTCTAGGTATCGTTCTGGGCTTTGCATCCTAGCTGCTTCTCTTGCCTGCCCTTTAGTTCCTTTTCCTGCGCTGGAGGGTTGCCCTGTTTCACTCGGGGCAAAATGCCCATGAAATCAGACATGGAGCACTTATGTTAAGTAGCTGCCCTGTTACCCCAGACTGGCCTGATCTTGTCAGGCCTCAGGAGCTAAGCAGGGTCAATACTCGGATGGGAGATCACCGAGGAAGAGTGGGACCACTCTGGTCCTTAATCTAACCTTCGTTCGGTGGTTGTGAGCCCAAAAAATCCGACGGGTGACTGCTGGGATATACCCCAAGGAAGCGAGAGGTCGGTGACAGGCAACCTTGTCGATAACTTCAAGGAGCTTCACGTTCCGAACTTCCAGCACAGTTAGCAGAAGACCTGCTTGGAATCCTAAAATCCCCCAGATCATTCTGGAATCATGTAGGATCCAGGAGCCTCAGGGAGTGGGGCCATTTCAACTGGGCTCTCTTTCCAGAGGGGTGTCAGGGTCACGTTCGCCCTTGCTTGAGTAGAGAGTGGTCAGACCCAAGGCTCAGGGCAGAACCTCCAGCCCTGAAAGCAGTCCTTCTCGCAAAGGTGCAGTGCAAAAGATTAAGTCCAAGGCATGACCTCCTTCAAACCATGGTTTTAAATGGGGAATCAACCCCGGTTCACCAGATTAAGAGTCCGCTGCTCATGTGGAGGAGTGGGGAATCAAACCCCGTTCGATCCTTACACAAGGATCTTTTCTAGCTCCTTCATGGCTGCCCTTCCCAGTCTCAATCCGCCCGGTAAGGGATGTGTTTCTTTTGGGGATAGTTGCTAAAGGTTTCTTTGTCCCCATTTGAGTTTGGAGCGTAGGCTAGTTGCAATGCTTCGGCTTAAACGGACGCTGAGCGATAGCAATGCTAATTGGAGACGGGAGTACCTTCGGTTAAATGTATTGCTGATGGGTAGCAATCAGTGTGCGCACCAGTGCTGCCGTTTCCTCAGTTGCCAAGGCTTTCGGAAGGTTCTCTGGCCCAAGTTTCCTTGGAAGTCTTTTCTCTAGTCATGCTCTGCAAGGACCCCCTCCCCCCAATACACACAAATGATCCCTTCCAAAAGCAGCCCTGCCCCCCCCCCCCAGTTGTTCTGCAGAGCTTCTCCTCCTGGGAACTGCTTCCCTGTCCCACGCCTCTTCCACACCTCTGTTATAGTTTCAGAGGGGAGCCGTGTTGGTCTGCAGTAGGACGGTGAGATTCGAATCCAGGAGTATCTTGAAATCAAAGCTCCCTTCATCAGATACCAAGCTTTGACTCCCAAAAGCTCACCCCCCCTTCAGAAAACTCACAGAGGAAAACTCCTTCCTTACCCTAGAGTGGCGATGGGCATTACCCTGGTCATGTAAGAAAGGGCCACGAGAGCCAAACACTGACACAACACTTCCTGCCCTCCCTCTCGTGATCTTCCAGCAAGGTCTGTGGATTGTCTTGTCTGCACATCTGTCTTGTGCCGCTGCTCTAACGCTTCCAGCTCTGTCACTGGGTATGCGAGGGAGGGTTGCCAACTCTGCGTAGGGAAATTCCTGGAGATTGGGGGGGGGGCTGGAGTTTGGGGAAGGGAGTGACCTCTGCAGCGTATAATGCCATAGAGTCTACCCTCCAAAGCAGCCCTTTTCTCGAGGGGAACTGATCTCTGTCATCTGGAGGTCAGTTGTGCTTGCTGATCTCTAGGCCCCACCTGGAGGTTGGCAACCCTAATGCAAGACCGGTTGTCTAGCTCTTTCCCATGCAGTCATTTCCAAGCCAGGATTGGGGGCTTAATTAGGTAATAAGGAGTGGGTGCAGAGTGGGTGCAGAGGAGAGCGACGAGGATGGTCAGGGGCCTGGAGACCAAGCCCTGCGAAGAAAGACTGAGGGACGTGGGAATGTTCAGTCTGGAGAAGAGGAAGTTGAGGGGGACAGGATTACTCTCTGGAAGTATTTGAAGGGCTGTCACTTAGACGAGGGCAGGAGCTGTTCCTGTTGGCAGCAGAGGATGAGACTCACAATAATGGGTTTAAATTATGGTTGGAAAAGTACCAACTGGGTAATAGGATTTTTTTTTTACAGTAAGAGTTGTTCGGCAGTGGAATCAGCTGCCTCAGGAGGTGGGGAGCTCCCCCTCTCTGGCAGTCTTTAAGCAGAGGCTGGACAAACACTTGTCAGGGATGCTCTAGGCTGATCCTGAATTCAGCAGGGGGGGTTGGACTAGATGGCCTCTATGGACCCTTCCAACTCTTATGATTCTACGATTCTATGAGCTGTACAGTTGGTCCTGCCCACCTCACCGCAGGGGTTTTAGATCTTAAAATGTCAACCTGGGACGAGGCCACGGAAAACCCACTGCCACTGTAAAGAGCATCTCTGTTGTGTAATGTTTGGAAGCCACAAAGGAGATATGACGTCTGCTATAAACGAACAGTGAAGAGTCATCCCGACAGCTGATTTTTAGCAGGCAAACATACCTGGCTGTCCAAGATCTTCTCTCCCCCCTCCCCTCCAGCTTCGAAAAGAAACCTCAAGTAGCTCTCTTTCCTTGACTTAGCCCGGTCCTCATTAGCATTCTGCTTGCCGTGGCTGTTTCTATAAATAACACGCCGGGAGATGTTTGCCAGAATCCCGTACTCTCCACAACCTCCTTGACAGCACAGGCTTTACATGCCATTAGCGAGTCCTCGACGTCTCCGGCATTAACTGAAACAATTTTTAATTAACCTGATTTAGTGGCGGAATGTAACGCTGATGAAAATGAGAGGTTGGGACAAATAGTTATTTATTCCAGCGCTGTGGTAATGGCTGTCGAAATGGATGCTGCTAATTAACTTCCAGGAGATGTCCTTTGTGCAAATGGAGAGGAAGACGGCCACGGCCCATAGATGTGAGCAGCAACCCTACGCTCAGGAAGTCTGGGCAATCTGCTTCTGAACACACATGAAGCTGCCTTATACTGAACCAGACCCTTGGCCCATCAAAGTCAGTAGTGTCTACTCAGGCTGGCAGCGGCTCTCCAGGGTCTCAGGGTGAGGTCTTTCACATCACCTACTTGCCTAGTCCCTTTAACTGGAGAAGCTGGGGATTGAACCTGGGACCTTCTGCAAGCCGAGCAGATGCTCTACCACTGAGCCCCTCCCCTTCTGGATTTGTTTGGTGGGTAGGCTGCTAGAAAAAAAAGGAATCTTTGCTTTCCTTTTCCTAGTAAAAAAACAGCATTCAAAACAGAAGTTAAAATAGTATTTTTTTAAAAACAAAATGAGCCCTCTAACAGGTTAGAGGGTTTATTTTGTTATTTAAAATATACTATTTTAACTTCTGTTTTGAATGCTGTTGTTTTTTTTTACCAAAACCTTTTAAAACCCCGTGGGCTGATCCTGCTTAGCTTCTGAGATCTGATGAGATAGTGCTAGCCGGGGCTGTTCAGTTCAGGGCAAAAGACCTACAGAGGTGGTTGGCCCTTGCCTGCCTCTGCATCGTGACCCTGTGAGCTAAGTTAGGCTTAGAGCGTGCGACTGGACCGAGGTCGACCAGTGAGCTTCCGTGGCAGAGTGGGGATTCAAACCTGGGTCTCCCAGATCCTAGTTCGACACTCTAACACTTGAACCACTGTAAAGACTAACGGCACACTTTGTCAGAGACGTGACCAGGTCCAGCCTATTGTTAACTGGCTTTGTTGTCCAGAGCATGACGGTGGCATAGGCAGAATCTTTGCCTAACATCCTCCCTCAGTTTCAGACTGCAATCCTGCCCAAAAGTCACATGAACACATGAAGCTGCCTTGTACTGAATCTGACCCTTGGTCCACATTGATATGTTGCCCCTTCTAACACGAAGTTAGATCAAAGCTTATTTTCCCCCACTTGGTAAATTCCTTGATGAGTCAGTTGAGCTTTTGGCAAAGAAGCTACTATTAGGAGAAGACCCTCAGCTTACGCTCCAAACTGCCAACTTCTGCGCTGTTGCTATTAAAATACCCAGAGCTTTATTAGAGAATGATTGCTAGAATGTTTTACAATTTTATCAATTTTAATTTGATAATTTTAACCAGGGGTTGCTTTTATTGACCTTACACCTTTATATGTGCGGGCAGTCTGTGATTCTGTGGTGCAAAACTATTGTGTCGGGAAATTTTGATGTGTTGGCACGTGATTGATCAGTCGACCGTATTAATAAACATGACTTGACCCTTGGTCCATCAGTGTCAGTATTGTCTACTCAGACCGGCAGCAGCTTTCCAGGGTCTCAGGCAGAGGTCTTTCACATCACCTACTGCCTCGTCTTTTCAGCTGAAGATGCCGGGGACTGAACCTGGGGCCCTTCTGCATACCAAGCAGATGCTCTTCCACTGAGCCACGGCCCCTATCAAAGTCACCAGCTTGGCCTTCGGGCAAGCCACAGCTGCTTAATCTAACCTTCATTCAGTGGTTGTGAGCACAAAACAGGACGCAGCTCTGCCCTGCGGGGTGTGCCGGACCAGAAAAAAAGCTGTAAAGTATTTTGCACACTGGGCGTTGCAGAAATTACAGGGAGCGATAAAGCGTGAAAGGGGGTGCACATTTTCCTTATTCCCTGGGGAACTGGGACACCCCGGAACTGGGTGGGGGGTTGCTTGTAACCTCCATAGTCTTTTTTGCTGCTGTTCTTTGTCTCATCAAGATTCTCCTGCCGATTAACGCATATTCTTCTCTTATCTCTCTCTGTAGGTTATCCCGCCGGATATCCCACGGCCGCCCCTACCTATAACCCAAACATGTATCCGACTACCAGCCCCGGCTATGCCCCAGGTAAACGGAGCTCTTTCTTCTTTTGGGAAGCAGCTTCAGCTGCACTTGGCAACATGCAAAAAAAAATCGTGCTTAATCTCGTCCTTCGTTGTTTTTAGCCACATATTGCCGGTGTCTCCCTGCATTTTTCAGCAGATATCTCATTCTCTCCGCACCGTAACCAGATCTGCCATTATCAACACTTCATTAGTTTTTACAAAATGTTCCACAGGATATTTAGCAGGACGCAATTAGTCTGTTGTCAGGTGTGTTCTCGTTAAGAGCTGAAATATACCTTCATGCACCATGCCTGCAAGCCCGGTATATATATTGGTGTTGTGCTTCCCTCGCTTCTGGATATTTATGTATTTATTTAAAACCTTGATTGGCTGCCTTTCTCCCTTGCAGAACTCAAGGCAGCTTACAATGTAAATAAAACAATCATAAAAAAACACAAAAACAATATGGTTAAAACAAAAATTATAAATGCATGTAAAAGGTCACAGTTTAAACGCTCCCATTAGGACTGCCAATAAATAAAAACTAAAGCAGTCAAATGCAGTCTTAAATAAAACCGCGTTCAGCTGCCTCCTGAAGATCGACAGTGGGGGGGGGCAGGTGCACCTGCCCTGGCGAGGTTGTCCCGTAATCATGGGGCTGTCACCAAAAAGACCCTCCCTCCTGTGCCCACCAAACAAGCATTGTTGACTGATGGGACAATCTGAAAGGCCTTTCCCTACGATCTTCATTCCTAGGCAAGATAGGTTTGCTCAGCTGCTCAATCCAGAACAGGCAGTGAAAACACACAAATGTACCTTTGCTGCTGCTGGTAATCCTCTTCTGGCCAAACCGGTACGTTTTGGCCCAGACTTCCAGACACTTCCATTGCCATCTCCAATCTTTGGGGTCAGGAAGCAATTTCCCTCCAGGCCAGATTGGCCAGGGATCCTGGAGGATTCCCTCTCCCCATCTCCTGGGCATGGAGTAGGGGTTGCTGAGGGTGTGTGTGTGGGGAGGGGAGGCAGTTGTGAATTTCCTGAATTGTGCAGGAGGTTGGACTAGATGATCCCAGTGGTCCCTTCCAACTCTATGATCTTATGATTCTATCTGAAAATCACAATGTGTTGGGTCCTGCCAGCTTTTTGGCCGAGGAAAGAGGAGACCGCTCGACCACCACAACAGGCTACGCTGGGGAACACGGGGCCCTCATGTACAGAAGCCATGTGGGACGAGGGTTGTACTGAGAATGGGAGTTGGGTGAGATTGAGCGAAGAAGCTGGTTAGATTCAATCTAGTGTCAGTCTGAAAAAGTAGTGGGGTTAGCTTACCATAGCTGTGATCCTTAAATGTAATTGGTCATCGTCTGTCTGTCAGCTTGGGGCATGGAGGCACTCTGCTGTATGGTAACTGTGTGCAGGTGGTGATTTCCAAATTGTGCGAGAGAACTGCCAGCGTAGAAGATCTAAAGTGAGGGGGCCAGGCGGACCTCCCTGGAAAGTTTGTTCCATAATCACGGGTTTGCCACCAGATGAGTTTCTTTGATTGATGGGAACGTCAAAAGGGCCTCTTCCTGTGCTCTTAATTCCCAAGCAGAAATATAGGGGGGGGGGAGGGTCCTTTAGATACTCCTGTCCCGAGCCATGTAGGGCGTTAAATATCGAAACAAACACCTTGAATTGGGCTTGGGAATGGATCGGTAGCCATAAAATAAACGGAGGCTTCTGTGACGCATAGTTAAATTGTGGATTCTTAGCTTCTTTTTCATCCAGTTGCTAAATCCCTCTATCAGCTGAGTTCAGCTATTCCCAAAGATGTTTTGTGTCATGTTATTCGGAATATGTGACCGTTGTTTTTGGATTTTGCCTTGGGCTAATGCAGCTACCAGCACCCGCATTCTGCTCTGGCACGTTTTGTTGAAAACAAGCCAAGATCTTTCCAAATTTATCTTTGTAATGGACATGGGTATGTTTTTTTTGGGGGGGGGAGGGATGTTTATCAAATGCCACTGTGTGTGATATCAAAACGTAATGTTTCAAATCGAATCTTTGGGCCTGGTTCTTTCCGTTTACTTGTACTCTGTGTCCAGTGGTTCAAAGTATCTTTCTTGTTTAGGCCTGCAACATGTAGTCAATTAATCAGATTAGCCGATGAGAAAATATTTTTGATTATTTACTGTGGGTGCTTGTGATAAATTGGGTGGCAGACACCTTCTTAGGACAGGTTTACTTCCTTCACTTTCACGTTGGACAGAAGGCCTCTTTTGAGAAAGAAAGAATGCTTCTTCTATAATGGTACCAGCTGTAATGTACGTGTGGATCCCCCTAAGCCAAAGAATGTGTTTTTTCTTCAGAACTGTTCTTCAGAATGATGGTTTCATTCACATGCAGACTTACTCAAATAACTCATACAATTAATTGATCATTCTTATTTATCTCAATGTCTTTGGAGGGACTTGGGACTGAATTAACTTTGCCTCTGTTTGTGTCTCTCTGTCTTGTCCCTTTTAGCATAGAGGCCCATCCTGAGATATTCATTTATTCGTTTGTTCGTTCATTGTCCCTCATAGGTCTTAGTTTGCTTCTTCACACAATGCATAGTTAAATTGTGGAACTCCCTGCTCCAGGATGTGGTGATGGCTGCCAACTTGGAAGGCTTTAAGAGGGGAGTGGACATGTTCATGCAGGAGAGGGCTATCCACAGTTACTAGTAAAAATGGATACTAGTCATGATGCATGCCTGTTCTCTCTGGGACCTGATGAGCAGGTGTATTATCTTAGGTGCTGTGGAACACAGGCAGGACAATGCTGCTGCAGTCGTCTTGTCTGTGGGCTTCCTAGAGGCACCTGGTTGGCTACTGTTCTTCTGTTTCAATGCTGTTAAAAATACCGTATTTTTCGCTCCATAAGACGCACTTTTTTCCTCCTCAAAAGTGAGGGGAAATGTCTGTGCGTCTTATGGAGTGAATGCCGGCTGGGCGCGTGCGCATCCGGACCGCGCGAGCCGGTGTTCCCCGCCCCGACGGCCAGCTGGGAGGCGGGCGGGGCAGTACAGAGCCACGTGTGCGCATCGGGACGGCGCAAGCCGGCGTTCCCCGCCCCGACGGCCAGCTGGGAGGCGGGCGGGGCGCACAGAGCCGACTGGGCGCGTGCGCCGGCTCGCACCAGCCCGATTCGCACGTCCCCAGCTGGCTCTGTGCGGCCCCGCCTGCCTCCCAGCTGGCTGTCTGGGCGGGGAATGCTGGCTTGCACCTTCCCTACGCGCACGTGCGGCTCTGTGCGGCCTTGCCAGCCTCCCAGCTGGCCGTCGGGGCGGGGAACGCCGGCTCGCGCCATCCCGACTCGCACGCACCCAGCCGGCATTCACTCCATAAGACAAGTTTTTAGATTTTTAGATTTTTTCTTGTTTTCCTCCTCTAAAAACTAGGTGCGTCTTATGGTTAGGTGCGTCTTATGGTTAGGAGCGAAAAATAGGTAACTGTTGC
The DNA here is from genome assembly GCF_029931775.1 of Euleptes europaea. Lineage (NCBI taxonomy): Eukaryota > Metazoa > Chordata > Lepidosauria > Squamata > Sphaerodactylidae > Euleptes > Euleptes europaea. The sequence continues at coordinate 3,586,522 of NC_079323.1, forward strand.
TGTGATTTATACATTATCGGTTTACTGTTTATAACAGTTTTTGGTTTTACTGTGGACCACTTTGGATGTCTGTGAAGAAGATAGGCAAGCGTTGCAGGCTTTTGAAATAAAAAGTATCTGAATAAATTCATTTTTAAAAAAATATTTATTTATTTACTTACTTCATTTATACCTGCCTATCTCCCCAGTGGAGACCCGAGGTGGCGTACATCGCTCTCCTCCCCTCCATTTTATCCTCAGGGAAACATGGATTAATTTGTAAGGCATCGGAGCATCACGAGCTGTAGAAATTAATATTGCAAATTATGTAATAGTGAACCTCCGCAGCATCTTTCAGTGACCCCAAGCGCCTCATGCGCTGGATTACTCAAAACAGGTTCTGATGTCAAATCCCAAATATATTTATAAAATAAAGCTTTCTCTGGCTCGTTTGCGAGGACACCTTTCCAAAAGGTGGGCCGCTTGTTACTTTGGCAAAAACTCATAACTAAAAGGATGCTGAAGAAGAAGAGTTGATTTTTATATGCCAACTTTCTCTACCACTTAAGGAGGAATCAAACCAGCTTACAATCGCCTTCCCTTCCTCTCCCCACCACAGACACCTTGTGAGGTAGGTGGGGCTGAGAGAGGTCTAAGAGAACTGTGACTTGCCCAAGGTCACCCAGCTGGCTTCATTTGTAGGAGTGGGAAAACAAATCCAGTTCACCAGATTAGCCTCCGCCGGTCATGTGGAGGAGTGGGGAATCCAACCCGGTTCTCCAGATCGGAGTTCACCACTCCAAACCACCGCTTCTAACCACTACACCACGCTGGCTCTCTGAAGGTGGAGGTTTGCAGGGGAATAACATAACCCGGTCCTTCGGGGACCCAAAATCGTTTCTTTCCCTCGGCTGAGCCGCTGGCTTCTTGTAGGTGGATTTAGTTCCCCCGCCTTTCAGCTCTTGCTGGAAAGAGATGCAAATCAGGTTAAAGCGATCGGTGCTGTCTTTGGTCTGGCAACGATTCCTCCGAGCCGGGCTGCCAGGCAGTCTCGTTCCACCCTTTGGTGCAGGGGCCGAGAATGTTGTGCGCCAGGAACCTCCCGGGCAGAAAGATTGTTTATTAAAATATGAGCCACGATTTTATTAGTGGGCGGGCGAAACACCCTTCCAGGTCCAGCAGCTCCCTTGATTAAAACCTAACGATGTATGCATTCCCTTCCAGGGTTTTTGCTTTCTGTGGGTAGTTTGTGTGTGTTTTGTTTTGTTTTTGCAATTTCATTATAAGAGGAGCGTATGTTTTAATTTCCACTGAGGCCAGTCTTCTGCCTGGTCCATTCTATTAATAATACAGCAGATGATAATGCAGGCCTGCCATTATCTCAGCCCCCGACTGAAAGGGAAGCTCCGAAAATCCAGCTTGAACAAACTTGTGGTTTTCTTCTCTTTATTCATAGAATCTTGTAATCATAGAGTTGGAAGGGACCACCAGGGTCTTCTAGTCCAACCCCCTGCACAATGCAGGAAATTCACAACTACCTCCCACACACCCCAGTGACCCCTACTCCATGCCCAGAAGATGGCCAAGGTGCCCTCTCTCTCATCATCTGCTTAAGGTCACAGAATCAGCATTGCTGACAGCTGGCCATCTAGCCTCTTCTTAAAATCCTCCAGGGAAGGAGAGCTCACCACCTCCTGAGGAAGCCTGTTCCACTGAGGAACCACTCTAACTTTTAGAAAATTCTTCCTAATGTCTAGACGGAAACTCTTTTGACTTAATTTCAACCCGTTGGTTCTGGTCCGACCTTCTGGGGCAACAGAAAACAACTCGGCACCCTCCTCTATATGACAGTCCTTCAAGTACTTGAAGATGGTTATCATATCCCCTCTCAGTCTTCTCCTCTTCAGGCTAAACATATCCAGCTCCTTCAACCTTTCCTCATAGGACTTGATCTCCAGACCCATCACCATCTTTGTTGCCCTCCTCTGGACACGTTTCAGCTTGTCTACATCTTTCTTCAATTTCTTAAATTCATTATTTGCCGTCCTTTTTTTAAAGGGTGTCTCCAGGTGATGGTTTCGAAAAGGGGGCAGGTATGCTTTTGGGGTGGTCAGGCCCCTGTGGCTCACACAGCTCGCCTGCCCTCCCTTTCCTCATTAATAGGATTGCCAACCTTCAGATGGGACTTGGAGATCTCCTGGAATCGCAACCGATCTCCAGAGGGCAGAGATCGATTCCCCAGGAGAAAATGGTTGCTATGGAGTGTTGCTTCTACTGCATTATGTGCTGCTGGGGTCCCTCCCCTCTCCAGTCCCCGCCCTCCCAAACTCCGCCCCGCAAATCTCCAGGGATTTCCCAACCTGGAGCTGGCAGCCCTGCTTTCGGAGGAGGCCATGGTGAACCAGTGTGAGCTGGAGCCCTGCTTCCAGTTACACGAGAGCTGTGGTTTTTACTCGGGAAAGGTGTTTTAGCAGCATTGGCTCTCTTTGGCTTGCCTTTTACTGCCTGGAATAAGCTCCAGGACAAGGCAGAAGTCCATGCGTCGGTCAAGTGAGGTCCTGAAGAGGAATGTGCTCGTGTAGCATCATCTCATGAAAAGCGTTTTGCTAAGTCCTGGTTTCACCAATGGGTCGCTATTCCTGGACAATTTTATGAAGGATGGGTATGGAATTTCCCGAACCCTCCAGATTCTGTCTGAGACTGCTGCTTTTCTTGAATCTGGTGGAGACCTGCGAAGACTTTGCAGAGTCTTCTAGATCAGGGGAGTCAAATACAAGGCCCGTAGGCCGGAACTGGTCCCTTGAGAGTTCTTATCCGCCCCATGAGCCAGCCGAGGTAGCCCCCCCCCCACACTCTCGATCTGGGCTGGCGAGGCGTGGCCTGGCCCGACCAAGTGACATTTTTGTCCTATCCAGCTCTCGTAACAAGGTAGGGAGGAGGAAGAGTCGAAATTCATATATTTTGAGCTAGCCAGCCAAATCTTCGTGGGTCTCTAGTTGTGTCTATATTTCAGTATCCTTTTTATGTATAACCAAGGACAGTTGCCCGGCCCAACCAAGTGACATTCTCGTCATATCCGGCCCTCGTAACAAATGAGTTTGACACCCCGATCTAGATGTTGTTGTGTGCCCGCGTCACTAATTTTTCCTCTTCCCTTCCCTTTCTAATATAATATATATATTGCTAAAGCCAGCAAATATCCCCCTCTTGCCAGTTGTCTTTTGAGCGTTCCTTTTTTTAACCTCACTAACCTGACATTTCCTGCACATGAGGTGCTATGGAATGTCAACAAACACTCTCACTGCTCAGAGGAAACAGCAATAGAACGGTGAGGGAAAACTGAGGAAAGTGAATAGTGAGCTTGTCCGGAAATATCCTGAGGAGGGAGTTTGGGCTAAGAGGAGGTGTGTATTGCTGACTGATAAAGAGGTTTGGGATGCAGCGGAATTGTAGGCCAGGAAGATGAAAGGGAAGGAGGGGGAGAGCCGAAATTTTGAGCTAGCCAGCCAGATCTTTGTGGGTCTCTAGTTGCATATATATTTCAGTATCCTTTTTATGTATAAACAAGGACAATGGCTTACATATGGCTATTTAAAGAAATCCATGCATGAAATAACTCCTTCCCAAACGGCGCTCTACATCTCAGACTTTTCGCTCTATTGGGTTTCAGCTAAGTAGTATTTTATTGGCGTTCTTTTTTTGGCAAGCAAGTCACTTGAAGGTCAGGCTAAACCTTCTTTCTTTAAAGAAGCAGATACGATGTAGTCGGCTGTGAGGTACCTGACCTCCCAAGAGTATCGTGGCTGCTCCATTACTAGACAGAATGACTAATGCAGTTAGATCCTGTTCCAAAGAGGCCGCTTGTCTTCCATTGCATGGGGAATCCAAAGGGGGAAACCCATCCGGGAATTGGTGGGGCTGTCAGGGAAGATAAAATAAACGTCCAGTGGCACCGTAAAGATGAATAGGGTTGCCAACCTTCAGGTACTAGCTGGAGATCTCCTGCTGTTACAACTGATCTCCAGCCGATAGAAATCAGTTCACCTGGAGAAAATGGCTGCTTTGGCAATTAGACTCTATGGCGTTGAAGTCCCTTCCCTCCCCAAACCCCGCCCTCCTCAGGCTCCGCCCCCAAAACCTCCCCCAAAACCTCCCACTGGTGGCAAAAGGGGACCTGGCAACCCTAAAGACAAACAACATTTATTTCAATATGAGCTTTCTGATGAGTCAGTAGAGTCGGTAGGTAGGAGAATGGAATAGTGAATCACTTGGAAGAAGAGTTGGTTTTTATATGCTGATTTAGGGTCCACCGCTCATGTGGAGGAGCGGGGAATCGAACCTGGTTCTCCAGATTAGAGTCCGCCGCTCATGTGGAAGAGTGGGGAATTGAACCCGGTTCTCCAGATTAGCCTCTGCCGCTCAGGTGGAGGAGTGGGGAACCGAACCTGGTTTTCCAGATTAGAGTCCACCTCTCGGGTGGAGGAGTGGGGAATCGAACCTGGGTCACCAGATTAGAGTCCGCCGCTCAGCATCACATGTTACCGTCTTCCACTGTTGCAGCAGCTGCTAGAGAGAGGTTAAAGTGGGGATTCGGCCCCTTGAGAGTTCCTATCCAGCCCGCGAGCCATCTGAGGCAGCCACACAAACACACCCCTCAATCTAGGCTTGCGAACCTGCTCTGGGCTAACCAGCTGAGGCAGTCACACACATACACACACACACACCTGCTCTGGGCTTGCGAGGCATGGCCCGGCTGAGCTAAGTGACATTTATGTCATATCTGGCTCTCGTACAAATGAGTTCGACTCCCCTGGGTTAAAGACTTGCCCCCAGTGATTGTGAGTATGATGTATAAGTTGGTCTTGGGGTGGGGGGTAGACTCACAACAGTATAGTTTCAAGTGGGTATCCATGTTGGTCTGCAGTAGAAAAGCAAGATTCAGGTCCAGTTGGGATTTCCAGGGTATCAGCTTTCGAGAGTCAAAACTCTCTTCTTCAGATAGGGTCCACCGTTCCTACTTGTATCTGATGGTGGGAGCTTTGACTCTCCAAAGCCCTACATCGTGGAAATCTTGTTGGTCTCTAAGGTGCTACTGGACCCAAATCTTGGCTCATGATAGGCGTGTACTCTGGCTCTGTGAGGAGGAAAGAAGCTCTTGTATTCTTTCTTTCCCCCTGTTCTTAGACCAAGGTCTTGAACAATAAAACTATAAAACTTAAATAAGACCCACCTCTAAAAACATCTCCCTTCGTCTCTTCTCTGCAGCCTCCAAAAAACGAGCAACAAAAATAGGTACGCTGAAGGTCAGAGTCCTCTAAGAGGAACTGAAACTTTTGCTCCAAAGTTGCTCGAGACGACGTGGACCATTTGTTAAAACATGGGATAATCCATTTTAGCCTAAGTTGGTATACGTAAGGACAGTGCAAAAGGATATGTACCAAGGAGTCCACTGACTGAAGAGGGCAAAGACACAGGAGGAAAGAAGCGTAGAGCAGGCGAGTGTGGCAGAGGAGGGGGAACAGAATTATGGACATGTGTGCGGTGGGTCCAGAACACTGGCAGAGCAGATAACGCGAGGCGAGGGAAGCAGTTGAGCCGCCATCCCTCCTTGTCTTCCCAGAATCCACCAAACGAGATATTTGGACTTGCACGGAATATAATTGGCCGCTTCTGTTATGGCCGCTGCTGATAACGGGCGCGGGTCGTTAGCTTTTTGCCATCGATTCTTGCGGCTGCCGCTTATCCCACTCATCTTCTAGATGGGGCAAAGTGGTTTCAGAACAGGACAACAGCAGTGGGGCTGTCTATCCGTGAGCCAAACTCGTATCTGCAGTGTGTTGCGCCAGCTTAAGGCGAACGTGTGCTGGTCCCTCCTCATGCCCGTCGCCTGCCGTCTCTACAAAAGCAATTCTGGAAGCCTTGCCCAACCCAAAGAGCGGATTTTGAAACTAGATACGGCGCCTTCATACGAGATAGATCACGATGGGTAGCCATGTCAGTCTGTCTGTAGCAGTAGAAAAGAGCAAGAGTCCAGTAGCACCTTAAAGACTAACAAAATTTCTGGCAGGGTGTGAGCTTTCGTGAGCCACAGCTCACTTCTTCAGATACAGCTAAAATGTGAGTCCCTCTATCCTTAAGTAGAGACAATGCATTATCCTGGATTGAATAGAGACCTGGGATTCCTGTCTCATTACCAATGGTGACTTCTGCTAGCCTCTGCATATCATACCTAATCCAATCATGCCTGCCAGTGTCACATGAACACATGAAGCTGCCTTCTACTGAATCAGACCCTTGGTCCATCAAAGTCAGTATTGTCTACTCAGACTGGCAGTGGCTCTCCAGGGTCTCAGGCAGATGTCTTTCACATCATCTACTTTTCTAGTCCCTTTTAACTGGAGATGCCGGGGATTGAACCTGGGACCTTCTGCATGCCAAGCAGACACTCCACCACGGAGCCACAGCCCCCATGTCATTTACCTGCTGTTGACATTTACATGCTATTGCCATTAGGTATGTGAATTCACTCTTCTCTACTTAAGGGCAGATGGACTGACATTCTAACTGTACCTGAAGAAGTGAGCTGTGGCTCACAAAAGCTCCTACCCTGCCAGGAATTTTGTTAAGTCTTGAAGATGCTCCTGGACTCCTGTTCTTTTCTGCCGCACCTTCAATTGTAATTGTCGTCCCGGCTGTTCGTTCCCTTTATAACACCTTCTCTTCTGTCTTCACTCAAGCGACGCTTCTGATGAAACAGGCCTGGCCCCAGACATCGTCCTCTTGTGCCACTGAGGGTACCTTTCACCTCCCAGTGGACACTGGGACGGAGAACAGAGCATACCAAGCGTCGTCAGCAGCATTCAGTAAATAGAACTTTACTTCTGGGGTTATTACGGGTGGTGTTGCCTCCTCTCATCTCTCTCTCTGTCTCTCTCCCCCCCCCCATTTTCTCTTTTGATTTGGGAGGGGGGTTATATTGCCTATTTTTGCATCCATTATTTTGTTGTGGTTCCCTTTAGCATTTATGGGGCAGAAGTAACAGTCAGCATTAAGATGTGTTATTTTTAGAATCATAGAATCATAGTTGGAAGGGACCACCAGGGTCATCTAGTCCAACCACCTGCACAATGCAGGAAATTCACAACTATTCCCTCTCCCCCCAACACCCCAGTGACCCCTACTCCATGCCCAGAAGATGGCCAAGATCCCTCTCGTGATCTGCCTAAGGTCATAGAATCAGCATTGCTGACAGATGGCCATCTAGCCTCTGCTTCAAAACTCCCAGGGAAGGAGAGCTTACCACCTCTTGAGGAAGCCTGTTCCACTGAGGAACCACTCTAATTGTTAGAAAATTCTTCCTAATGTCTAGATAGAAACTCTTTTGATTTAATTTCAACCGGTTGGTTCTGGTCCGACCTTCTGGGACCACAGAAAACAACTAAGCCCCTCTTGCAAAACTGCTCCTATCTTTCTGGCCTGGATTGTATGGGGTCAACCTTGGGGGGAAGAGAACTGAAGGGCAGATGGAATTACACTTCAGGGGTAGCAGCTTGCAGAGTTCACTTACCCTTGACGGAAGGCAGTGATCAGTCAAATAAGCGGTGGGCCCAAAATGACAGTGGGGCATGCATGCAAGGTCCAGTTGGCAAGACATCCATGCAGGAGCTGTTGCAGCACCTAGTCGAGGAGCTGCAGCCAGCCCCAGATGACGAGAGTGAACAGCTGAGACATTCCTCAGTTAAGGACAGAGCCTGCCTGGACACTTTTCCAGCAAGGTGATCAGAAGAGAAGGGCTGTGAGTCTTAGCTGGCTAAGAGCATGAGAGCCAGTGTGGTGTAGTGGTTAAGAGCAGTGGTTTGGAGCAGTAGACTCTAATCAGGAAAACTGGGTTTGATTCCCCACTTCTCCACATGACCGGTAGGCTCTAATCTGGTGAACTGGGTTGGTTTCCCCACTCCTCCACATGAAGCCTGCTGGATGACCTTGGGCTAGTCATAGCTCTCTTAGAGCTCTCTCAGTCCCACCTACCTCACAAGATATCTGTTGTAGGGAGGGGAAGGGAAGGTGATTGTAAGCCGGTTTGAGTCTCCCTTAAGTGGTAGAGAAAGTCGGCATATAAAAACCAACTCTTCTTCTCTCTAAGTGGTAGAGCAGGGGTGTCAAACTTATTTGTTACGAGTGCCGGATATGACATAAATGTCACTTGGTAGAACAGGGCCATATGTTTGACACTCCTGTGGTAGGGCATCTGCTTGACATTCAGAAGGTCCCAAGTTCAATCCCATCATCTGCATCTTAAAAGACCGTGTGAAAGACCTCTGCCAGAGACCCTAGAGAGCTACTTACAGTCTGAGTAGACAATACCGACTTCGATGGACCAAGAGTCTGTTTCAGTCGAAGGCAACTTCATGCATCATATCGGGTGTGCACCAGTTTCTCCCTGGTATTTTTTAGATTCGGGTTTATTAAACCTGATTTTTGTTTTTGAAAAATCCGGAAAACCCAGATTTTTCAAACAATTTCGGGTTAATAAACACGAATCCCAAAAATGCTGGAAAAATTCAGCACAGATAAGGAACACAGTGAAAGAAACATTCCCTTGCCTTCCTATGGGACTCCCAGGTGGCATTCACTTAGATCTTTGTTGCCAAGCCTTGCTTTAGATCTGTGCTGCAGGCTTTCTCTAGCCCTGGAGAAGGCCCACAGCACAGATCTAAAGGGGGAAATAGCTGAACCTGAAAAATTTGAATACCTATCCGGGTTATTTGGGAAGTGGCTTTGAGCTATGTGTCGGAAGATTTCTTTGTGGCTTTTCTGGCATTTTGAGCTAAGGCTGTGATGTTATGGAGAGAGGGGGGAGGATGAGGAATCTCCCCCTTTTTGAAGAAGTTTGGTTCCGATGTTAGGCCAAGAGGACTTTCACTGTGGTTCAGATGGGAAATCGAGAAAGGGGTTTGGAAGTGTCTAGAAATGCTCATTTCTCCTTGGCTTATTTGGGAATGCCGGAAGGAAGAACTGTCTATGCCCTCCTGAACAATTGGGAAGAGAAGGGTTGGGTAAAAATGCAAAAGGCAGAATTGTGCAATTTGGGGGGGGGCTGTCCTTAAGACCCTCTTCGCTTGACAGATCCTCTGCTTCTGTATTGCCAACAAGGGACTGGTGAGGTAGATTTCTGTTGACTCTACTCAATGGACCTGTCAACAAACTCTTTTCTACCCGCCAACCCGTTTCTCAGCTTAGACCAAGGGTCGCCTATGTGGTGCCCGTGGTTTCCTGGTACCCACTTAGACCAGTTGAGTCAGCTCAGTTTCTTGCCGTCTGTTTCCGATTCGGTTCCAATTCTGATCCGTGTCAGGGAACTGAGTACAGAACCCTGCGATACTGTCTACTCCTTGTTTGTCCAGAATTTTAAAAGTGAGGCCTCCTGTGTACATGCCATAGGGGTTTTTTTTGTACAAAGGCACAAAGCTGCCTTTCAGGTAAGTCCGGAGTGACATTTTTTGTAAGCAGTCAAATGGCAAGCAAAAACCCCTGGGGACCCAGACGCTGTGGATAGTCCGTTGCTCGTCTTTATGTGTTGCTTGAATATTCGAGTGGGTGCAAAGGAGAGGGGAAGGGAAGGTGATTGTAAGCCGATTAGATTCTTCCTTAAGTGGTAGAGAAAGTCAGCATATAAAAACCAACTCCTACTCCTCCTTCTCCTTCTTCATCTTCGTCTTCTTCGTCTTCTTCTGGTTGCCAACCTCCAGGTACTAGCTGGAGATCTCCTGCTATTACACCTGATCTCCAGCTGATTGAGATCAGTCACGCTGGAGAAAATGGCTGCTTTAGCAATTGGACTCCATAGCATTTAAGTCCCTCCCCTCCCCAAACCCCACCCTCCTCAGGCTTCACCCCCAAAACCTCTCACCAGTGGCAAAGAGGGACCTGGCAACTCTTCTTCTCCTTCTCCTCCTCCTCCTCCATTGGCTCCTCTTATTTTCTTTTTCTCTTTCAAAAGAAGAATTTCTCTTTCCTTTCTCTGTAGTTTTCTGATACACCTCTATGCATCCTCTTGTCATTTGCAGGGTTTTTGTTGATGATGATGATGAGGTTACACACTACAGGGTGATGCTCTAGCAAGAGGGTAGGAAGGCTTGGGAAGCGTCTGCAGAATGAAATTCTGAAATTTTGTAGAACCTCCCTTCCTTCCCCCTTCTAATTTCTCTTTTAATCCAAACAGACTCCAGTTCCTAAAAGGGGGGGGGGGATTGCTGGATTTCAGGGTGCAATTGAACAAAGGAAATTATGTGTAGTTGTAATCTCAGTTCTTTTTGCTTCATTTGTTCTATCTGGTTTAATTGTTTTTTATCTTTTGTATTATTATCTAAAATAAATAAATGTAAATCACACACACCCAAAAATGCCAACCTTGTTGCCTTGTAATATTGGGAACCCCTAGGCCTCCTTGAGAAACATTTCTATACATTATGTTTGCAGCTCTTCTAGAAGGTTTTCCTAGTCTTATAAACTTTAAAATAATTTGTTGCCACTCATTGAAGGTATTGATCTTCACGTAAAAAGGATTAATTTAAAAAAATTCGGTAATAAAACCATTTTTATTATAGCTCTTCTGTCTAACCACAGTCTGATGAGAAATGACTAAAAAGTTAATAACTCAGGAATTTCAGATTGCATTATAATCTGATATTTTCTCAATATTTGGGGGGGGGGGGATTCAGATGCCCAGAAATATAGGTGTTGCTTTATATTCAATAAATAACACATCAGAAAGTTCAGCTAAGTGGGAAAAGTATAAATTACAGCTGACCCCTTCAGATTTTTGAAGATTTGTTTTATTACCTGCTAATGTACTAAACATTTGAAAGATGTACACTTCTTCACATTAAAATGCTAATGATAAAAAAGAGAGAATTCCTCTTAAAAATACCCCTCCCAGGTCAGCGCTTTAGTGCAGTGTTTGGTCTCGGCCTTGTACAAACCCTGCTTGGGTTCCACGGTGCCCCATTCTGCTATGGGAGTCATTGGGGAGGAGCTCTGGTAGAGCATCTGCTTGGCATGCAGAAGGTCCCAGGTTCAATCCCCGGCATCTCCAGTTAAGGGGACTAGGCAAGCAGGTGATGTGAAAGACCTCTGCCTGAGACCCTGGAGAGCCGCTGCCGGTCTGAGTACACAATACTGACCTTAATGGACCAAGGGTCTGATTCAGTATAAGGCAGCTTTGGATGTTCACAGTAAGCATCGTAGATTGATGAAAACGAAAGCAGTTTTCAATATAAACCTTTAGGGGAGGGGCTGTGGCTCAGAAGGAGCACCTCTGCATGACATGCAGAAGGTCCCAGGTTCTTTCCCCGGCATCTCCAGTTAAAGGGACTAGGCAGGCAGGTGATGCAAAAGACCCCTGCCTGAGACCCCGGAGAGCTGCTGCCTGTCTGAGTAGACAATACAGACTTCAATGGACCAAGGCAGGGGTCAGTATAAGGCAGCTTCATTCAGTATAAGGCAGTTTCATGTGTTCAGTAGCGGGGCCGGCATAAGTTGGCCACGGTGCTCGCCTTTGCCTGGGGAGACTGCTTGAGCCCCTCCAGTCCCTGAAAAGACAGAGGAAATCCTTTGGATTCTCATCACAATCTAAATCTGCTGTTAGAGGTTCTACTTAAAAGATAATGAAAATGTTGCTACCCACTAGGAGCTGCTGCTGCACTCCCATTCATTTCAGTGCATCTTGCGCTAAGAGGCTTTGCTCTGGATAGTGCCTCAGGTCTCATCATTTGAAAGGTTCACTTTGACTCTTGAAATCAGACTTTTAACTGGTGAAGATGCAGTTGAGGTGGCCACATGGATCTCCCTGACGTCCTTTTTGCTTGTCTTCTCAACAGGGTATACCGCTGGGACTCCCTACAAGGTCCCGCCTACCCAGAGTAACAGCGCGCCCCCTCCTTACTCGCCATCGCCAAACCCGTACCAAACTGCGATGTACCCCATCCGAAGTGCCTACCCACAGCAGAACCTGTATGCCCAGGTACGTGTATCTGTGTGTGTGTCTATAAAATGCTTTATCTCTACCTAGCATTATAAACACAGTATAGAACATGACTCCATGAGTCGCCATGAGTCGGAAGCAACTTGACAGCACTTCACTCACACACACACACACACACACACACACACACACACACACACACACACACACACACACAACATGAAGGAATAAGAATATATTATGCATAACAAACAGCCAAAATATTTAAAGCAGTATTGTATTATGTATTATAGCTAGGGCTGTGCATATCGACAAACCCGAATCGAAGATAAGCGGGAAAAAAGCCATTTTGGTAAATTTCAGGTTCAGGTTTATCGAATTCCAAAACCTGGGGGGAAAGCCAAAGCCAAATTGGCCATTCCCGAAAAAAATGGGTAATTATCTGATTTTTCGGGTTCTCCCCAGGCTTTGTGAAGCTCCTGGGGGGCATTTTTTTCAGGTAGACCCCCCCAAACTTGCAGGGTAGCTTGCAGGGACTCTCCTTGCAAGAACCCCCAAGTTTGGTGAAGATTGGGTTGGGGAGTCTGAAATTATGGGGTCTGAAAGAGGTCGCCCCCTCCCACCTCCATACAGAAGCATTGGAAGGTAAGAGATTCTCTGTTCGCTAATTGGCTAATGCTTGTCTATGGAGGAGGGAGGGGGCGACCTCTCCAGAGCCCATAACACCGGACCCCCGACCCAATCCTCACCAAACTTTGGGGTTCGTGCAAGTAGCTAAAGTCGGCTAATGGAAAATTTCCATAATAGAAGACATTTTTATGCTGCCTTTCCACCCATTCAGCGTCCCCAAGCTGGTGAACGTAAAAAAAAAACATTTAAAACATTTGAACAATTAAAAGCAACATTAAAAAATGATAAAATAATTTAATAAAAACGCATAAACAAACAACACCAGAACCAGGAAGGAGGACCTGGTGATCGTTATCGGGGGCATGGCGGGCGAAACAAAAAAGTCTTCACCTGCTGGCGAAAGACACCCACAGAAGGAGACAGATTAATCTCCCTGGGGAGGGACTTCCAAAGTTTTGGTGCCACGACCAAGAAGGCCCTTACATGGGTCACCATCTGTCTAGCCTCAGATGGCAGGGATAACCAAAGCAGGACCGCCGTGGATGACCAGAGTGAGCAGGTAGGTTCATATGGAAGAAGGCAGTTCTTTAGAAGAAGAAGAGTGGTCTTTAGAAGAAGGGAGTGTCAAAGTGGCTTACAATCTCCTGCCCCATCCCTTACCCTCCCCACAACAGGTACCTTGTGAGGTAGGTGGGGCTGAGAGAGTTTGGAGAGAACTGTGACTGGCCCAAGGTCACCCAGGAGGCTGCATGTGGAGGAGCGGGGAATTGAACCCAGCTCTCCAGGTGCAGAGTCTGTCGCTCATGTGGAGGAGTGGGAGAATCGAACCCGGTTCTTCAGATTAGAGTCTGCCGCTCATGTGGAGGAGTGGGGAATCAAACCTGGTACTCCAGATTAGAGATGGCCCATCTTAACCACTACACCAAGCTGGGTATCTTGGTTCCAATAATGGCTGTCTTAGAGCAAGCATGTTTGTGTGTAGCGGGTTTGGAGTTCGGCAGACTGCTGACAACTTCTTGAACCACCCGAGGCCCCTTGGGGGTCTGATGTAGGCTGGGGCTTCTGCTGCCTTCCCCACTTACACCTGTGCTTTACTTGCACACATGTAAATAAAGCAAATATTCCCCAAATGCCAAAAACTTCAGTGCTTTCTTATTCCAAAATAAACCAGATGCAGACAGCCGAACGTGTCCATCCTGCAAAGAAAGCCAGGTTCTTCGAGCCTCAAAGACAAAACATCCCTTTGAAGGCAAACCATAATAGCGATTGTTTAGCATAGCAGGCCAAGATGCACACCATTTATTGTTGAGCAGGGGATCAAACAAACTTCACTCTCTTTCACACGAGCAGCAGGTAACCTTCTCCTCCCCTGCGCCTCGTAAAAGCCGGCTTAAAAACAGACATTAAAACAGTCTTAAAACCGTCATCAAGGCAGCCAACAAAAGGAGCCAGTGAAGCCGAAGCTCACCGAAGGCGGGAAGCAAACGCACTTCCCAGGTGAGAGAGAATTCAGAGCTCTGAAAGCTCACAGTACCTACCTGTCATGGTTCTTCTCCTCTGCCACGTTTGCTCATATTAGGGGAGAGACAGTGATGGCTCTGTGGTAGAGCATCTGCTTGGTGTGCAGAAGGTCCCAGGTTCAATCCCCATCCAGTTTCAAGGACCAGGCAGCAGGTGATGGGAAAGACCTCTGCTCAAGATCCTGAAGAAGAGCCATGGCTTAGTGGTGGAGCATCTGCTTGGCATGCAGAAGGTCCCAGGTTCAAACCCAGGCATCTTCCCTTTAAAGGATCAGACAGTGGGTGGTGTGAAAGACCTGATCCTGATATCTTGGAAAGCCAGTGTCGATTGGAATAGACAACACTGACCTCGATAGACCAATGATCTGAATCAGTATAAGGCAGCTTCCTGGGAGGCTGTTGTGGAGAGGGGCTGTGGCTCAATGGTAGAGCCCCGGCCTGGAATGCGAAGGCCCCATGTTCAATCCCCGCAATCGTAGAAGAAAAAAGCGGGGAATAAAACCCAATCTAGAAAACAGAAGCTGGGAACCCAAGGTTGGGTGGGATGAAAAAATATAAATCATGAAAATATAATTTATTAGAAGTGCTATGTCAATATTAAAATTATTTTAAAACATTTAAACAGCACAATGGCATTTCCTAAGGTGGATATCTATAACCACATGCCAGACACGTTTTGGCCTATAGGGCCTTCCTCAGCGGCCTATTTGAAACCCATGTAAACCATGCACACATTGACAGATAAAAATACATATACAGATAATATAAAACAGACCAGGCATGTAAGGGTTGTATAATATTTTATCAGTTACACAAACATCTGGTAAGATTGTCTAGTTGTTATTCTGGGCTGTATATGTCTCCCATATAAAAAGGTAAAGGTCCCCTGTGCAAGCACCGGGTCATTCCTGACCCATGGGGTGACGTCACAACCCGACGTTTCCAAGGCAGACTTTGTTTGCGGGGTGGTTTGCCAGTGCCTTCCCCAGTCATCTTCCCTTTACCCCCAGCAAGCTGGGTACTCATTTTACCGACCTCGGAAGGATGGGAGGCTGAGTCCACCTTGAGCCGGCTACCTGAAACTGACTTCCGTCGGGATCGAACTCAGGTCATGAGCAGAGCTTGGACTGCAGTACTGCAGCTTACTACTCTGCACCACGGGGCTCATTCTCCCATATAAGAAGTGTGCATTTATCAATCTGATGAAACAATGTTTATATTTTCATTATTTATATATTTCTTCAATCCTCGCAATCTCCATCTAAAGGATTTGGCAGTAGGTGATGCCCAGCTGAGACCCTGCCAGTCTTAGTGGACAGTATTGGCCTTGGCCATTTCTGCAGGGATGTTTCCCTCGCTGTCACCCCCCCGTCCCCCCCCCCGGACTGCTCCGGTGCTTTGTTTTGATGATGCATGCCTTTCCCAACCATCAGAGGTCGCCTTGCTCTCCCCATTCATTTCCCCACGTTTTGCCAGCGTTTTCCAGATTCTTGCTAAAACAGCATCCAGAAAGCACGGGGAGAGCAAGGCGCGGGGAGAGCGAAGCAACCTCTGGCAGTCGGGAAAGGCATGCATAATCAAAACGAAGCACCGAGGTGACCGCGAGGGGAAAATACCTGCATAAATGGCTCTTGAACCGTGACAGAGAGGCACCAATACATGATCTTTCAGATCTTTGAAGTTTCTCGCTCATCCGGGAAGTGCGTTTGCTTCCCTCCTTCGGTGAGGTTCGGCTTCACTGGCTCCTATTGTTGGCTGCCTTGATGACGGTTTTAAGACTGTTTTAATGTCCGTTTTTACACCGGCTTTTACTGCACGCAGGGGAGAAGGTTACCTGCTGCTAGTGTAAAAGAGATTGATGTTTGTTTGAACCCCTGCTCAACGATAAATGGTGTGCGGTTCACCTCTCAGCCTGATTCAGTAGAAGGCAGCTTTACCTGTTCACATTGCCTGGAAAGGGGTTTAGTGGAAGCCGCTGATGCTGAGGGTGGCCGTTGTATTTGGTGACAACCAGTTCTGTCAGCCACTTGAAACTTCTTCCCTTAAAGCTGTCATCAGGCATCAAAGCCAAAGGCGCCCTTGAAAGAGCCAGGCTGCTCTTGAAATGGGAGGGGCTGTGGCTCAGTGGAAGAGCCCCTGCTTGGCATGCAGAAGGTTCCAGGTTGAATCTCCAGCATCTCTAGTTAAATGGATTAGGCAAGTAGGTGATGTGAAAGACCCCTGCCTGAGACCCTGGAGAGCCGCTGCCAGTCAGAGTAGACAATACTGACTTTGATGGACCAAGGGTCTGATTCAGTATAAGGCAGCTTCATGTGTTCATTTGTTCAAATATGCCGTGCTTCACCTCTGGTTGGTTTCCAGATTTCTACAAGTCAAACCCTCTTGCACTGTCTACTGGACGTCCCACACTGTTGATTGTATTGATTTATTCTGTGTAATCTGCCTTGAGTCCCTGGAAGAAAGGCAGACTATAAATAACATAAATAAATGGCTTGGCCTGCTGTTTGCTGGTCTCCCTTCCTTGAGCTTGCGAGAAGATTCCAGATACTCTGGGATAATGCTAGTCATCGCTACACCCATTTCTGTCTGGTTTCAGGCCTCAGATTGGCCCAGAAGCCACTGTGGTCAATCGGACTGTGCCAAGAAAGGGAAAGAACGAGAGCTGTCCTATTGATTTTCCCTCTCAGTCTCTCAGCAGTATCCTTCTGGAGATTGGGGGCATTACATTTCTCGTGGTTCCACACCTACCTGGAGCATAATCTCCAGAAGGTGCTGCTGGGAAAACTTTAGATGTTCCTCATGGCACATACACTCATAGAATCATAGAGTTGGAAGGGACCACCAGGATCATCTAGTCCAACCCCCTGCACAATGCAGGAAATTCACAACTACCTCCCCCTCACACCCCCAGAGACCCCTGCTCCATGCCCAGTAGATGGCAACAAAAACCCCTCCAGGATTCCTGGCCAATCTGGCCTGGAGAAAACTTGCTTCCTGACCCCAAAGTGGCAATTGGTACTCCTCTGGGCATACAAGAAAGGACCACAAGAACCAAACACTAATGCAACCCTTCCTTCCCTCCCTCTCCTGGTCTGCTTAAGTTCACAGAATCAGCCTTGCTGTCAGATGGCCATCTAGCCTCCACTTGAAAACCTCCAAAGAAGGAGAGCCCACCGCCTCCCAAGGCTTCTTTTATGGAGTCAATCCATCTCTTGTAGGGTCTTCCTCTTTTCCTGCTGCCTTCGACTTTTCCTAGTCTTATTGTCTTCTCCAGTGATTCTTGTCTTCTCATAATGTGTTCTAAGTACGGCAGCCTCAGTTTAGTCATTTTAGCTTCTAGGGTCAGTTCAGGCTTGATTTGATCTAGAACCCACTGATTTGTTTTTTTGGCGGTCCAGGGTATCCGTAACACTCTCCTCCAACACCACATTTCAAACGAATCTGCTTTCTTCCTATCAGCTTTCTTCATTGTCCATTGAAAACCCTATGATGAGACAATCCAATTATAATATAAAACATATTATATATGCATATGCATTTTTATATATATGCATATGCATTTTTATATATATGCATATATATATTATACTATAATACATTATATTGTATTGTTCTTGTAGTTGATTTCTCTATCTGTCTGACTATTTCTGTAATTACTGGGGGCAAAGAATTTTTTTCTGTCAGTCGGACATTCTTCATGATGTAGTACGTGAGGTATTTAATCTATACATTGAAATTTTATTGAGGTGTTAGCTGCTTTGGCCCTGACCTGGATGGCCCAGGCTAGCCTGATCTCGTTAGATCTCAGAAGCTAAGCAGGGTCAGCCCTGGTTAGTATTTGGATGGGAGACCGCCAAGGAATACCAGGGTTGCTGTGCAGAGGAAGGCACTGGCAAACCACCTCTGTTAGTCTCTTGCCATGAAAACCCCATAAGGGGTCGCCATAAGTCGGCTGCGACTTGAAGGCACTTTACATACATACATAGCTGCTTTGAGCAAAGTGGGATATAAATAGCAGAAATCCCACGCCGCTGAATTTTTGCGAGATGCTCTCTGCTGACCAGGCGGTCTCCTTCTGCTCTTCCCCGCAGGGAGCATACTACACGCAGCCCGTGTATGCAGCCCAGCCTCACGTCATCCATCACACCACCGTGGTCCAGCCAAACAGCATCCCTTCTGCTATTTATCCGGCTCCAGTGGCCGCCCCCAGAACCAACGGTGTGGCCATGGGCATGGTTGCCGGGACCACCATGGCGATGTCAGCAGGTGAGAACCAAACAGCAAGAACTGCTGTCAGTAACAGTCATTTCAGTAACTATTATGGTGGAATAGGGTTCCCCATAGTCGCACCATTATTTCCCCAGTACCTACTGAGCTTTTCAGAAAGTAATAAACAACCACACCACCTCCATGTACAACATACCTCAATCACAAATATAATTCACATAGATGAGCCAACCTCATGAAATAATACTCCCAAAATCATGATGTATGTATGCCAAAACGTAATATATCCAGCCAGTACATGCAACAATCATACAATAAATACATACTCTAATATCAGCTATGATCCTAAATAACTATCTGCTATACAATGAAAATCCTATAGTTACAGAACAATTCTACATAAAGTCAGATCGGTGCAGCTGTAGTGACTTGAATTTACTTGAACTCAGTTCATAGGCAAATAGCTCAATCACAAGCGGGAGCAAATGATTCAAGGCGAAATTCAGTCCTCTAGAGGCAATCTTGCCGTTACGTGGTCTTACTTCATCAGTTTTCTGACTTTATGTGGAATTGTTCTGTAACTTTAGGATGTTCATTGTATAGCAGATAGTTATTTAGGATCATAGTTGATATTAGTGTATGTGTTTATTGTATGATTGTTGTATGTATTGGTTGGATATATTATATTTTGGCATACATTTGTCTTTTCAGAAAGTAGGCAGGGCCATTGTGAAGCAGGGCTTGTTACTGGCTACCCTTGTGTGACTGAAGGCATGCTGCAGCAGCCATTTTGCAGCTGGCTCCACCTCCTATGGCAGCCATTTTGTGGCTCTTCCTACCATCCTGCGTCAGAGTTCCCAAGGTGCCCACAGGCTCAAAAAGATGGGGGTCCCCTGCTCTATACCATAAGGAGAAAATTAACGGCATTGAAAGCCAAGATACTATAGAAGAAGAAGAGTTGGTTTTTGTATGTCGACTTTCTCTACCACTTAAGGAAGAATGAAACCGGCTTACAATCGCCTTCTCTTTCCCACAACACCCTGTGAGGTAGGTGGGGCTGAGAGAGCTCTAAGAGAACTGTGACTAGCCCAAGGTCACCCAGCTGGCTTCATGTGTAGGAGTGGGGAAACAAATCCAGTTCACCAGATTAGCCTCTGCCGCTCATGTGGAGGAGTGGGGAATCAAACCCCGTTCTCCAGATCAGAGTCCACCGTTCTTAAACACTACACCACGCTGGCTCCAACCTCTCTGCATTCTTGATACAGTACCACGGACAATGCACATTGCAGCAAAGTACCTGTAGCATCAATGCTTCCAGCTGGCTCATGCCCCCATAAATCCAAGCCCCTCCCATTCCAAGGAACCCCCCCCCCCCGGCCTGCATCCTGTGGGGATCCTGGTTTCGCACTCGCTGTATCGAAAGGCCAAGGTCTGTGCTTGCTCCGTCCTGATTCTCTCTCCCTCTTCCAGGCACTCTGTTGACCACCCCGCAGCACACTGCCATCGGAGCACACCCAGTCTCGGTGCCAACATACAGGGCTCAGGGGACCCCTGCCTACAGCTACGTACCTCCGCATTGGTAATCTCATTGGCCAATCCACGTAAGTGGGGGGGGGGGGAATGAGCTGCTGGGATTGGAGGGCTGTAAAGGTGCCGCAGTTGGGAGCATTAATTTCTAGGCAGGTTGACCTTCATTGGTTGTTTATGCCTGGGAGTTTTACCTAAGGTTCGTTGCTCGCTGGACCCACGCTTTCCTGTTGGGAATCTCTGCACCAGTGGTCTCCAAGCTCAGATCAAGTCCCCGCTCCTTTAAATGCTGCATTGTAATTGGCTTACTTGTAGTGCTCACTGTGAGAGAAAATTCCCCCCCCCAAACCCAACTGCTTCATAAAAAAGCATTTTAAGAACACCACCAACAAAAACGGAGCGCTGAAAAGAAGGGGGGAGAAATCCAAGCCTCGGTTTTAAAAAGCTTTTCTTTTGCTCAGAAAGAACTCTGAGGAAGCAGGAAGCATTTGAATCCCCGCCTCTGGACACGCTGCTTTGTAATTGGCTGTGAGCGAAACTAAGCTTGCATGTCCCGCACTTTGCCTTATGCATGGGGATTTCACCTGGACTTTGCTCAGGAAAGATGGAAAAGTCGGGTTAACAGGAATGGGAAGACCCAGACATTTTGAGGGCTGGCAGAGAGCTCATCTCTAATGGACAGAAAACTCATGCATAACTCCAAGGAACAACCGATTCAAACTGGGGGCGAACGTGAGTGAAAGTACCCATGCATAAACGACCAGAAGAGTCTGTGATGTCCGCATGACAGACTCTTCTGCATACCACACCTAATCCCATGACGCCTGCTATTCACATTTACATACTGTTAACATTTACATACTAATGCTTGTCTGAATTCACTCTCCTCTACTTAAAGACAGATGGATTCACATTCTAGCTGTATCTGAAGAAGTGAGCTGTGGCTCACGAAAGCTCATACCCTACCAGAAAATATTTTTGTTAGCGTTACAACAGTATAGTGATATGAGTGTCAGGTTCTCTGATACTCCCAGATTTCATTTTTTTTAAGTAAGACTTTAGCCCCTGTAGGGATGCCAAGTGCCCACTCTGGGCAACTGTTCTTCTGCACCACCTCTGAGCAAATGGGAGAAACAGCGGTGGGTGGCAATAATGTCCCGCTACATGCCAGCATCAGCTGTAGAAACTCTGTGATAATACCATAGAGCTTCTACAGCAGGGCTTCTTAAACTTTTTCCACTTGCTACCCTTTTTCGCCCGAGAAATTTTTATGCGACTCCTGGTATATAGATATATATATCAGTAAATGTTTGATTTGTATATCTATTTTATATTGCCAAATTTTTCACAACCTCCACATTCAATTATGTGCATACTATGTGAAGCAAAGCCTTCCTCAAACCACCTCTCTTTAAAAAACAACAACCACCTTTGTGTCTCATTTGGCGTGTGCCAACATCTAGCCAAGGGCACAGCTCTGCAATTGTGCCATCTATGGGAAGGGGGTCCTCGCAGTTGGCATCTGTCGTTTGAAGTGCTGTCGTTAAAGGCTTCTGTCCTTCCATGAGTTGGCACTGCTGATGGAGCACATCTGACATGCAAACCGCAAAGCCTGTGAGGATGTTAAAACAGATTGTCTTGCGGAGAAGCGCAGTGGCTTAGCTAAGAAAAATTGCCCTCTGGGAAGCTGGCTTCCGAGCAAAGGTGTTGATTGGCCAGGAGAGGAAAGCCCATTTTGCTCTCAGCACTGGATGGGGGAGATGAAAATCCAACCTGCGCTGTATCTGCGTTGCTGCTTGTAACTTCTGTCCAAACTCCCCCCCCCCTCTTTCATACAGATCTGGAGTCAACCATTGTATGCAACAATTCAAGTCTTACATCGGTGCTGGAGCGGCCGTCCCACGTCACCGAGTCTGTTAGCAAGAACAAAAGAACAACGTGCAAGGGTCACTTTATGCATTCTTTAGGGTTTTAATTTTGTAAACTTCCTTTTTTTTTAGTTTATTTTGTAAAAGCCACTCCCTCACCATGGCCCCAGTCTCCCCCTCCTGTTTTCCTGTTCCCCTGAGTATTTTCACGACATCGCCTGACGCCGAGCAATAGCCCTGCTTTCCCTTCCCTCTCTTCTCACGTCCCTTGCCGTCCTGTGTTTCATTTGTGGAATCTGTTCTTGGCCACACCAGGGAGAGTGGGTGACGTTTTGGGGCAGCTGGGCGAAAAAGCACAGCGCTGGCGGTCAGGCGTCTTTCGATTTTTGTTTCATTTATTTTTACGTCTCTGATAAATGAAATCAGAATTGGAAGTGCGGGCGTGTGGCCTCAGGCGGGCGCGCACACTCTCACAGTGGTTCATCTTCCATAACGTGGTACAAAAGGACATTGGTGTCTTCCAGATAGGTGTCAGAATTAGTCTTACAGTTCATTATCTGCATTGAAACTCATTCCTTTCTTACTCGAGTAAGCAATTACATGTAACAGCCCCTTGTGTTATTGGAAGCAGGAAAGCTATTGCCCGGCACTTCTGCAAGCACTTGTCTAAATTGTGGAGTAGGTCCCCCCCCCCCGCTCTCTTCTGCACACCAGGAAACAGAAAACCACGTGAGCCATAGGAAATGCATCTTGTGAAAATCTGAGGATTCATTCCATTGATTGTACGGTCATTTTGTTGTGCTCCCAGTTCAGAGAGGGGAGAAAAGGGGGAACATCAGTACAGAAGGTGAAAGAGCATCCAAATCCGTAGCCTTGACTAGCCGCTCCCACAGACTGCAGTGACTTGAAGAGGGGGCCCGGAGTGGTTTACGGGGGCTGGTGTCTCTTTAGCGCCCAGTTTGCACCACCAAATCACTTGGAAGTTAAATTTGTAAAATTAGTGTCCTGTATTAGTCCTCCTGTCTTGGTTTGGAGCACGAAGAAGCCCCTGCATCATTTGGTTGCACGTACAGCTCTGCCTTCCCCCACCCCTTTGCCCAACAGTTTCCACACACCATTCCAAATTCCCAACTCTCCCATTTGGTTGCGTGAATTGGCCGTAAAGATGGGAGAAGCTCGGCATGGGCTTGGCAAGTGGACGCACCGCTTCTTTTTGAGTGCAAAATAAAGCTGCCGCGGCTACAAACCTCTCTCTGTTGACACAAGTGGCTAATCGAGCCCCTCTGCTGGACAGGAATCAAAGGGGCAATTGACTGAGTCGCCATTTCGGGAACACAGTTTCTTCGGCGGGGAGGGGTTCTGTTCCTATTTGGGGTGGAGATCTGCAGGATCCAGGGTGAGATTGAGAACCTTCCCCACAAGGGCTGTCCCCGGCAATCAGGGGACTAATCCAAAAGCCTCTAGGTAGCCAGGGAACAGGGTGCCAAGGGAAGTGTGCATATCCATGAGCCGTGCAAAAGAGGCCTTTGACCAAGGGGTCAAGCATTTGGGGCATTCCACCTTAGTCACTAGGCTGTTTTGGGGGATGAAAGATGAAAGTCCAAAGAGCTGGGCCAGGGCCTCTGGCATCTTGTACTCTATGCTGGTGTTTTTGGCAAGGTGGCTCTGCTTGGATCTTTTGGGGTACCCTAGACAAGCATTGCAGGGTAGAAATGGTTTCTTTGCAGGGGCGGGGCTCTGACCTGCTGGGAGAATTCCCTGAGCGAGAACTGGGGAGCCTTTGGGAGGCTGTTGCTGAGGATCCACGAAGATCCCAAGATCTTGCTCATTGGGCCGGATGCCCTCATCCAATTCTGGATTAGCGGCGCCTGTAATGGTCGCTGCTCCTGATGAAGCGGGAGCCCAGGAGAGCTTTTCGAATGCTACAGAGAATACCAGGGCGATAAGCAGAGATGGGAAACGGATTGGTTTGAGCTGGCGAATGTCCAAGAAATGGGAGGGCAGAGTTGAAGCAACACTCTTGTGTCTGTGATCCTCTTCCAGAGGCCTGAGCCAATAGATCTCCCCTACTTCTTGCTCTTGGAAGCTTACACCCCCCAAAATCTTATGAGTCTCTAAACTGTGATTGGACTGGAATCTAGCTAACCCCAGTAAGTTTTGCCTGGATCCCGAACAATGTCAAACTTCGTTGAGCTGTATCAGTATTTGCTCGGCTCGACAGGCTGTAGGATGCTGCAAAGCTGCAAGCCAGGACGGCATTCGCAGCCCAGATAGGAAGCAAAGTTGGTGGTTGACGTGCATGGCCAGAAGGGAGGGGGGCAGGCAAGAGGTGGGTCAGGGAACTGACCCGGTGGCAAGAGGTAGGGAAGTTGGCAGGGGAACAGAACAGAAGCACAGAGGGGAGGCAGAATAGTTTTCCCTCGGCAAGTTGCCCAAACTGCAGGAACACAGGAGGCACTGATGTGGCCAGGGATGGGGTGGGGGGCAGCATTCTTGGGTCTCCTGGACACAGGAGTATCCTTGTCCGTGGCATCTTTGGCGTGGAGGAGTGGGAAATCAAACTTAGTTCTCCAGATCAGAGTCCACCACTCTTAACCACTACACCATTCTGGCTCAGGGACCGTAGGATTAAGGAAAGGCTGGAGTTGGAATATGTTCAGTTCTCAGTTGAGGGTTGCCATTTGTTGAGCTGGAACACAGAATGGTGAGGGAAAGTGTGAAGGGGAGCTGCTCTACCTCCTTATCTCTGTGGTCCTGTGACCTGTTTTGCCTAGCATTTGGTAACTGTGTTCGTGGCGACTGTCAGACGGTGACCAGCATGGAACAGGGAAAACTCCCCTTGATGTGTGATTCCTCGGCTGGGACATCTCAGAAGGCAGATGAAGCTGCAAGTGTGTTCCTTTTTGGTCTTCGGCACATTCCTTTCTAAAGTTTGTCAGTGGAATGTAGGAATTGGGCAGCCAGTTTTCAGTGCAGGGTGTGTTCTGATCTGCGTGGCTGTTTCCTTCCGTGTACAGGCTTGGAAAGTTCGACAAGAAAGTTAGAATCACTCATGGAAACACTCTAGGCTGTTCTTTGGACCCAGTAGAAGCACCTGCCCTGCACAAAGGTGCAGGAAAACTCTTGCCGCTGCCATAATCCATGCCAAAGGAGCTAGCTGTGAGCAGATAGTTCAGGTGCCACAATGTCTGTATTGAACCATTCCCAAAGACACCTTTGCATAGCAAGACAATAGAAATCTTGGCTGTTGGAGAGGGGATTGTGGGGTACTGAAACCGTAGAGCCTCTTGGTCCCTGACCCCCTCTTTCCCTTGCCACAAACAGCTTGGCTGATCTCTTCCACACTAGTCTTGCCCCTCAGGGGGTTGGACTAGACGGCCAGTATGGCCCCCTTCCAACTCGATAATTCTGTGATCGTGTCTGTAGCGTTATTTCTGCTTGACGCCCCTGCAGCTGCCCTGTGCGGCAGGTGTGGTTGAGAAGCAGGGACTTGTCCAGAGAGATGCAGGGCCTAAGCCCAGAAATTTGCTTCCCGCACATGGCGACGCAGACCTCAACAGTTGCGTAAGTGCTTTCCCCCAGTATTGAAGCCCCGTGCCGCAGAATTTGCACAAGATTGAGAATCCCTTGCCAGGGCCATTCCAGTGTGTGGGGTCACGTGCAGACTGTTTACAAAGGGCCGTGTGTCGATTCCCTTTGAACCCGTGGCCCCAATTTGTGTAGATATGAATCGCTCCCCCTTTTAGCAGTCCCCGCTGAGGCAAGCGGTGCTGCTCGACCAGGAGCAGAAGCATCGTAATCCGGCCTTCTGAAAGGCGGCTTGAAGTAATTGGGATCCAATGTTTAATAATACAAGTAATCTTTGGAGCTCTGTTTGTATATAACTGTATAAAGTATATCCTTTTAAATCTGAACTGGAAAAGCTGTTGAGAGGAGGAAGGGGAAGGTTGTAATTTGAGCGGGGCGGCACTGAAGGGCTGTGCAGTGACCCACGCAATGAAACGAGGAAGGGCGTTTGAGCCGCAGACAAGGTGCAGAAAAGTGGGCTGGGAGCATTGCCATTTTGGGGTGCTGCCTCTTTTGCTGCTTCTGCTTGGGCTGTGTCGCATCATTGTTATCGTTTTTCCATCTCGAGAATCCATCATTCTTCACTCACGGAGACTCACCCATCCACCCACGGTCAATTATAAAACACAGAAAGCACGGGGAGGTAAAACCTACCAATGTTAGTGTTAACTGTCATTGACTGACCCCCTCTCCCCAATATCCTTACTTTGAAACACATGGCATATAGCAAAACTTGGGGGAAAGGGGGGGAAGAATGCATATTAATAGTCCTGTTGGCCCAAACCAACGTCAAAGGACCTTGGAGATGCCTCCCAGCCGCCACTCCAAGAAAACTGAACTGTGTGTATTTGCTCCTGTATTTTATGAACCATAATATCCTAGTCAAATCTTCTTCTTTTTTGCAGTTCAGATATGTAATTTAAAAGGCGCTTTTTACCATAAGTGTTATTTAATTTTTTTGTTTTTGTTTTTTTAATGATTGATGTTTCTTATTCTTCACTAGAAGAACTTTATGGTTGAATTGGTTGGAAGCTTCTTTGAGCAACAGGGAACACTTCAGAACACAAGTCTATGGGCTTTCATTCACGGGGAGGCGTGGGGGGGGGGCTGTATAGCAAGACTTTCTCTACCCCTGAAAGAGATAATAGTTTGGGAGGGGGGCGGAAACACAAAACTTAAGTGGACCAAGACACAATCACTTCAGCTATGGTGGCCATGCCGAGATACAGGTGGAATTGATTTGGACACCCCTTTGGGTCCGTCGGTGTTGACGGTCACGGTCCTCCAAGTGGTCGTTGGGCTCACTGTGAGATAATCGTGAAGGGAAGGAAATCCCCTGTGCTGACTCTGATGATATCGTCCCCGGATGGTCATCTGAATCCAGCCCTCCTAAAACACCCCCACCATGACCGCTGCCAGATTGTGTGTGTGTGTGTGTGTAAATCGGCATATTAGCAACGCACGATTAACTGGCCTTCTCCGGCAGCAGTGGTGGAATATCCCATCATCATGCAAGGGGGTCCAAGCTACAAGTCCTCGCCCGGTGTGGGGATGCTTTTGTAATTTTCTAGTTCGCTTTTTGCGTAGTAGGAAAATGCCATTTCCCAGCATTCCTGCCACGGGAAGGCATCTGGATTCCCTCCACCAGCGACCTCTCACTGATTCGGCAGTGGGATATTTCCATGTTGTTGCACGGGGGAGCTCCACTGCTAGGCTGTGGGAACGGGTGGGGCTGGCCAAGATGTTCCCCCTGGGCCAACAGCCACGCTGACTTCTTGTTAACCCTACATCCCCCCCAGCAATTACGTTTGTTAGCGTAGCTGATTTGTTCAAAGTGAAAATCCATCTGTACTTCTTAATAAATGGTTGTTGTTGTTTTTAAAAAAATACCCTGGCTAGAAAGTCTTTTAGAGAAAGAAATAGGAAACAAGTTCACCAGCTTTAAGCAGCAATAAGGACCACGAGATACCATGCAATTTCCTTTTCAAAATGGTTTTAGGCTGTTCTGAATGCAGGTGGTGGTTGCGTTCTCCTTCGTATGATGGAGAAAGATTTCAGCGCTGCTTCCATTGCCCCGGGTTTGTCCCTGCGCCCCCCCCCTTTGCACTAGCCAGCGTTTTGTGGGACCGTTTGGGCATGATCTCTGTATGCCATGCCAAATTTGGTATTGACATTCCTTTCTTGAAAGAAAGTTTGGGATTGTGTCTGTTCTTACTTAATTTTTTTTAGGGCTTTGGATTGGCACTTGCTTTCCATGAACCACTCGGCTGGGCAGAGTAGGAGATGTGACGCGATTTGGGCAGAATTGAGTCTTCTAGCTGGATCTCTTTCTCTGCTGTGTGCTATGAGGATCTGCTACATTTTCTTCAGTAAAGTTGGCTGCCTGACCTGGATGGCCCACACTCGGCCGATCTCATCAGAACTTGGAAGCCAAGCAGGATCAGCTATTGTTAGTGCTTGGGTGGGAGACAACCAAGGAAGTCCAGGGTTGCTATGCAGAGGCAGGAAACAGCAAGCCACCTCTGAACATTTCTTGCCTTGAAAACACGGCAGGGTCGCCATAAGTTGGCTGCAACTGTATGGCACTTTCCACCACTAGAGCTGGTTAGCACATAAATCACATTTAGATACCCCTCTTCTCCCTGGAATACCTGGGATTCGTCCCCTTTTAATTTCCCAGCAGCCCTGTGATGTAGGTTAGGCTGAAATATGAAGGCCAGCTTGCTCATCCAGTGAACTTCTTGATTGAATAACAGGGCCACTGTTTGGGTTTTTTTTTTCCAGGGCCCCTGATTATGCTGGAGGCCCATAGAGCCAAGCAATTCTGGAAGTTTTTGTGTTAAGAGTCTCTTAAGTGTTGTTGAAGGCGGCCCTTGGTGTCTCTTTGCATCTTTGCTAAGTGGTGATGCAGTCACAGATATCTCTTTGAGAGCCAGCGTGATGTAGTGGTTTGGAGCGGTGGACTCTGATCTGGAGAACCGGGTTTGATTCCCCACTCCTCCACATGAGTGGTGGACTCTAATCTGGAGAGGCTGTGGCTCAGTGGTAGAGCATCTGCTTGGCGTGCAGAAGGTCCCAGATTCAATCTCCGGCATCTCCAGTTAAAGGGACTAGGCAGGTAGGTGATGTGAAAGACCTCTCTGCCTGAGACTGCTGCTGCTCTGAGTAGACAATATTGACTTTGATGGACCAAGGGCCTGATTCAGTATAAGGCAGTTTCATGTGTTCAACCGGGTTGGTTTCCCCACTCCTCCACATGAAGCCAGCTGGGTGACCCTGGGCTAGTCACAGTTCTCTTAAGAGCTCTCTCAGCCTCACCTACCTCACAGGGTGTCTGTTGTGAGGAGGGGAAGGGAAGGCGATTGTAAGCCGGTTTGATTCTCCCTTAAGTGGTAGAGAAAGTCGGCAGATAAAAAACAACTCTTCTTTTTTGTCCGATACCCTACTGGGTCTCCAGTGACTGGAGAAAATCCGCAGAAGAGAGCCAGTGTGGTGCAGTCATTAAAGTGTCAGGCTAGGATGTGGGAGACCCAGGTTTGAATCCCTGCTCTGCCATAGAAGATTGCTGGGTGACCTTGGGCCAGTCTCACACTCTGGCAGCCTAACCTACCTCACAGGGTTGTGTTGTGAGGATAAAATGGAGAGGAGAACAATGCAAGTAGCTTTGGGTCACCATTGGGGGCAAAAAAAGTCTATAAATGACGTAAACTAAATAAGTAGAAATGCCTCCAGACTGGGGTTATTCTTGTGTTTCGTTTACACCAGGAGCTGAATTTGAAACCACTTTCCACGCACTTCACTCATGACCAAATGTGGCTGCCGGGAGGAGGCTCCTTCCTCCCTCCCGTGTTCCGATTCTATTGCACATGGCAGAGAAACCCGGCTTCCGAGATGCGAAATTTCGGGCAGGTGGGAAAAATCAGGGAGGTTCTGGAATTTTATTTGGTTTGTTAAAAATTAACTGTGAACTCAGTAGAAGTTGGATGATCTGGTTTTTAAATTTTATTGGGAAATCTGCAAAAAATTGTATTAGATTAAGTCTTCCAAGTTTCAGATCCAATGGCTTAACCATGGGGTAAGTGGGGGAGAAGGAGCCTTTGAGTTTTTCAGAAAGTCCCATAGCCTCCTCTTGTGAATATGAAGTGTAAAATCTGTATTATTATTATTATTATTTTTGTTTTGAGGATCAATTAGTGATCTCCCTGACAGGTTTAAGCCAAGAGTTTGTAACTGTATGATATTTACTGTAAGATGTAGAACATTCGATAACTATTAAAATGTTTCCAAAAAAAATAGAGAGATTGAGGCCGTGGATATCCTTTAATGTTTGAAATGTGTTTTAAGAATGTGGACCAGTCTTGGCGTATGTATTTGTGTGTGTTAATTTACTGGTTGAGGCAGGGTTTCTGGTTCCAAATGTTCTGATTCTGGGAAGAGGTACAGCTCTGAGACATCAAGGAGTTTGAACACGGTTTTGAGGTACGTTGTTATTTCACCACGCACATGATAGAGGTCTATAAAAGTATGCATGGTATGGAGAGAGTGGACAGGGAGAAGCTTTTCTTCACACAACACATAGTTAAATTGTGGCACTCCCTGCCCCAGGATGGGGTGATGGCTGCCAAGGCTTTAAGAGGGGAGTGGACATGTTCATGGGGGAGAAGGGTATTCTTGGCTACTAGTAAAAATGGACGCTAGTCATGATGCATCCCTATTCTCTCCAGGAACAGAGGAGCAGGCCTATTATATGAGGTGCTTTGGAACACAGGCAGGATGCTGCTGCAGTCATCTTTTTCGTGGGCTTCCTAGAGGCACCTGGTTGGCCGCTGTGTGAACAGAGTGCTGGACTTGGTAGTCCTTGAACTGATCCAGCATGGCCCTTCTTATATTCTTATGCACATTGGAGTATTACTTTAACACCACCAGAGATAAAAATGTCAACCCCGCTAGCATCTAACGCCAAAAACTGATAGGACCAGGTCTTAATAGCGTGACCTGAAATATCTGCTCCCACCCCCATTAAAATTCTTATTTTGTAATATCTGACCTGATGAAGGGTCCTGGTAAGCTCTGTAGTTTCCACAGTGTTTTGAGTCATTTTGGATTGGCCCAGATAAGAAGTGTTTTCATGGATTTTTTCCCTTTGTTCTGGCTTTCGTCTGGGTCAATATTATTATTATTATTTACAAAATTTGTGTCCTGTCTTTCTTCCCTCACAAGGGCTGCCAAGGCGGCTAAGAATTTAAAACATTCATGATAAAATTATGTCATAAAACCATAAAAATCAGCCCCCCTCCCAAACATACATTATTAAACTAATTTTAAAATGTTGAAAAACAGAGTTAAAATAGATACAAAACAGTTAAAATCGATACAGAACATTTAAAAAAATGTTTAAGAAGGAAGGTTCATTGAGGGAGTGCCAAATAAAACAAACAAGCAAAAAAACTCTTCACCCGCTGGCAGAAGACGGCAACGGAAAGGGACAGGCGTGTATCCCTGGGCAGAGAGTTCCAGAGTTTTAGCACCAGGACAAGAGGGAGGTTGCCTCCACATGGAATTTTTGCTCTGCTTTGCTCCCTAAACTGCAATTTCTTTTAAGAAAAAAAGACTTCCACGTAACACTGTGATGCCCAGACCTGAAAGGCTCATGCTAGCCCGATCTCATCAGATCTTGGAAGCTCAGCAGGGTCAGCCATGGTTAGTGCTTGGGTGGGAGACCACCGAGGAAGACCAGGGTCACTATGCAGAGGCGCATGGTCACTAAGCCCAGGGTCACTACGCATGGTGAAACACCTGTCTCTTGCTTTGAAAACCCCACAGGGTCAGCTGTGACTTGATAGCCGTTTCCACCACCGCCATTAGACTTGTGTCACCTCAGGATGTTGATAGCACTTCGCTCCAGATGGCCGAAAGAAGTCTCAAAGCGGCTTACAATCACCTCCCCCTCCCACAACAGGCACCTTGTGGGGTAGGCGAGGCTGAGAGAGTTCAGAGAGAATTGTGACTGCCCCAAGGTCACCCAACAGGCTGCATGTGGAGGAGCGGGGAATTGAACCCGGTTCTTCAGATTGGAGTCCGCCACTCTTAACCACTACACCACGCTGAAACATCCTGCATTGGGTGCCAGTAATAAGAAACCTCCTTTGACAACTGCTCCCACTTCCATTAGGAGATAAGCCTGTGCCAGATCTAATTTTCTGACCATCTTCCTTTTGGTCAGAGCTAAGAAAATGTCCCCGGTTACAAGGCGAAGGAGTATTTTTAGCACTGGATCTGCACTCATTCGCTTTGTCATCGTCAGGATGAAATAGGCCTTGTCTCTCTTTTATGATTAGCGGTTCCTGCAGGGTTTCAAAAGCTTTTCACGACTGTGCTAAAGAATATGAAGCAGGTCGGAGCTCAACGGCAGGGATGCGGGTTTTCCAGAGAAATCTGAACATTTCCCATTATTTTTTTAAATTGTAGTTTAAATAATGTTAGCAAAATTTAAGCAATGTTAGAAAACAAGAAAGCAAATACAACCTGTACAAGCCAGAATCAGGTACAAGAACTGGGATTTGTCCATGTTTCATATCCCAAATTTAGCCTATATATTTTTTTTCCACTTTGGGGATCCCCCCACCCTTTTTGCCTGACGACTTGTTCTAAGCAAGCCTCTTGAGCCCTTTAGAGTCTTGATAAAAAACATGGAAAGCTGTATGTTAAGTAATGTACAAATTAAAAAAAGGGTGGGTTTTTTTAATTTCTGGAATTTTCCATACTTCTAACTTGGTGTCTCCAGATGGGTACGCAAGAAAGCCAGCCCATAAAACACCATAGTGTTACTTGGGTGGAAACAGAGACATCAAACATCTGTGTTTAAGTGGGATGCCATGGGTGTAAAAGATAACACCCGTGGGGGATGGGGGGTAGGGTTGCCAGATCCAGGCTGGGAAACTCCTGGAGATTTGGGGGTGGGGCCTGGGGAGGGGAGGGACCTCAACTGGGTACAAGGCCATAGAGTCGGCCTCCAAAGGGCTCATTTTCTCCGGAGAAACTGATCTCTGTAGTCTGGAGATGAGCTGTAATTCCAGGGGACCCCCAGGCCCCGCCTGTTGGCCGGCATCCCTAAGATAGGCTCATACCAACAACATGAAGGTCCCAGGTTCAATCCCCGGCACCTCCAATTTAAAGGGACTAGGCAAGCAGGTGATGGGAAAGACCTCTGCCTGAGACTCCAGAGAGCCGGTGCCGGTCTGAGTAGACAGTACAGACTTTGATGGACCGAGGGTCTGGTTCAGTAGAAGGCAGCTTCATGTGTTCATGAAGGTTTAGGAGCCGCTGCCATCACCAACAGCAGGAGTGGTGGGTGCTGTAAAATCCTACTCCTCAGGGTTCATTTACTTCTAGGCCTCCACTGACACAAGAGCAGTGGTTAAAGCAAAAGGCTATCTCTTTCCACCCACCCCCCAAGGATTTTGAGGCTCTCCGAGACAAGGGTCCCGAATTGATTATGCATCCAGACGGTTCGTGCAGAACTGGAAAGGACTTGAAAAGGTCGTTATGCCATTAAAGGTCTATGATGATGATGATAAAAGGCTCTGCTTGTGTAGAGTGCAGAAAGGTCTCAGGTTCAATCCCCGGGTCCTCCAGTTAAAAAAGAATATTTCCGGTAGCATCTGTTATGAAAGGCATTGAGACCCCCCCCAGAGAGCCAGCCCTGGTAAGAGAAGCTAGATCCAGAATCCCTCTTGGTATGAAACTGCTTTCTGTGTTCAAGAGCGCCACCTGCTGAAACACGAGAGCCCATGCAGAAATAACCCAATTTCATTTGTCTTCTTGCAGCCACATAAGTATGTAAGTAAATAAAAAATCTTGCGGCACCTGCAAGGCGAACAAGTTTTTACTTTAGCATAAGAGTCCATGGTTTTAGAATGAGCACTAGTCCACGGACACTTCTGCGGGAGCAGAAATGTGTTTGCCTTTAAGAAACTGCATATGTCTACTCCCCAATTTAAAAATCCTGCTTCTCAGGCTGATCCAAAGGTTTCTATTTTATAGATGCCTTCCATGAAGATAGTTTCAGAGGAGAGCTGTGGTGGTCCGCAGTAAAGGTAGAGTAGTCCTCTGTGCAAGCACCCAGTTATTACTGACCCATGGGGGGTGCCGTCACAGCCCGGCTTTTACTAGGCAGACTATGTTGACAGGGTGGTTGGCATTGCCTTCCCTGGTCATCTACACTTTACTCCCAGCAAGCTGGGAACTCATTTTACCGACCTCGGAAGGATGGAAGTCTGAGTCAACCTTGAGCCGGCTACCTGAAACCGACTTTTGTCGGGATTGAACTCAAGTTGTGAGCAGAGCTTTTGACTGCAGTGCTGCAGTTTACCACTCTGCGCCACGGGGCTCTGTATTCTGGAGTAGAATAGCTAAATTTCTTCTCCTCCTAATACTACTACTACTGGTGGTGGTAGATTCGAATAAAGTAGCACCTTAGAGACCAACAAGATTTTTGGGGTATGAGCTTTGGAGAGTCAAAGCTCTCTTTATCAGATACCCTTGGTAGTGGTAACCCAGTGGTTATATGACAAAGGGAGCTTTGATTCTCAAAAGCTTATACCCCGAAAACCTTGTCGATCTCTAGGGTGCTGCTGGACTTGATAGCTCCTTTTATAGATGGGGAACTGAGGATTTAAAATATTCTCACTGTTCCAGCAAAGAAGAATGAATCTTGGCAAAACAGACCACGGATCTCTATTGAACACCCCCTTCCAAAAAAACCCAGTCCTGAATGCAGCCGTTCAATATATTCTGTCTTTCTAAGGCCCCTTTCAAACTGCCCTTATAATCTGGTTGAGTAGCCTGTTGCTAACAGATTTTTTTGTGTCAATTCAGATACAACTGGTTTGGCTCTCGGCTGCTAACTGTTTTTTTTTTAACCTGTTTAGACAAAGCTGCTTGCGTCTTGTCGGCATTGCGGGGCTCTGCCACTTTTTATGAAACCAGCTTTCTCCTGCTTTCAGTTCTTCCTTGCACTTCTGAATCGCTCCAGTGTGCTGTTTGAACTGTCTGGGGTATTTCCAAAAGGACCGCTATTCCCACCACCACCACCTTTTTCTGCACAGCGTTCTTTTTCAGCTTTTTTTTAAACATACAGAGATTTGCACTATAGTGGCATAGTGCTACAGTGCTATAACATCACCGTTGACATGCCTGTCACTGTAGCCGGGAAAGAACGTGCCACAAAAAAGGTTAACTGGCCAGAGCGCTTTAGAGACAGCTCATAGATGGATTGAAGTGAGCTGTATGAACTCCCATCTCTGTATTGCTTTACTCAGTAATGGGCAAAGAATGGATGACATCTGGTTTAAAATGGTAATCTGAAAGGGGCCCAAATTAGTTTTGGCGAGATGGGTTCCATTAGTTGCTGCTTCGACTGGGTGGGATTCAGCCTGTTTCGGATAGGTTTGCACTGCTCCTTGTGAATCAGCAATGTTGGTCGGATGCTCAGTGGCTGTCTTTCTAGAAAAGACAGCCTGCCCTGGGAGCATTCAGGCTAGATTACTGCAAGACGTTCTCCCTGGGACAGCCTTTGATGACTGTTCAGAAACTGCCTTTGGGCATAGGCTGGGTGTCCTATGCAAGCATGCCAAAATATGGGCTTATGCTGTATAAACAGCACCCCTCAGAATATCTAGGTTTACTCAGAAGGGCTTACTAGTCACAGGGCTCAGTTTTCTGGGGCAGCTTGAACCCAGCACCGTGCGTTTCAGCATCCTTGATCTACGAAATGACCTTCAGTCTGAATAGGTCTTCATTTGCTACGAGGTGGTGATACTTCCGTTCATCAGCAGAGGGCGCCAGACCCCCACCTTTCAGAGCTTCTTCCTAGTAGTAATTTTTACTTCTGCAGATACTCATTTGGTCTGTGACAAAAGAGAAACGTGATGGTGATGATGCATCATGAATCATGTGAGGGATTTGCACTGGTGGCTCCCGATGGGATGAAGGACCACCCTCTCCCCTTCTGCTGCTAAATCAGGAAGTCAGAAGACCCCCCCCCCCCGCCCCGAGAAATCCAGGATTTGACCTGTCAATTGGCTTTGAAAGAAGTGCCCAATTTTCCAGGTTCTGAAAAATGACATTTGAGAACTGTAGGGCTGGGGGGTGCCTTCAAGGACCTCTTGGTCCAGCACTTTGTGTCGCAGGCTGCATATGCTAGTCATAAAGAGAGCCAGCATGGTATAGTGGTTAAGAGCAGTGGTTTGGAGCAGTGGACTCTGATCTGGAGAACTGGGTTTGAGTCCTCACTCCTCCACATGAGCAGCAGACTCTAGTCTGGAGAACCAGGTTGGTTTCCCCACTCCTACACAAGAAGCCAGCTGGGTGACCTTGCGCTAGTCACAGCTCTCTTAGAGCTCTCTCAGCCCCAACTACCTCAGAACGGCCAAGAAACGCTTTGCTAAATACCTGGATTTGTTGAGACAACATCTTTCGAAGAAGAAGACTTTCTCTATCGCTTAAGGGAGACCAAGCCGACTTACAATCACCTCCCCTTCCCCTCCCCACAACAGATACCCTGTGAGGTAGTGAGGTGCACCAGCTCACATGTCCCTTATCCAGTTCCTGCTTCTTCACAGCCATCCCTGGCCAGTTTCCCTCCCCAGTTAATGGGTTTTTCGAGCTCCCTGTTCTCTTATTGTGAAATCCAGAGGAGGCTTTCAAGGACACCCCCCTGCCCCTCTTTGAAGGCGATTGGTCTTGTGAGGACTTTATAATAACCTTCCTCCTTACCAAAGGGCAGGTGCATCAGGTATTACTGAGGGCACAGAAGGGAGCTTCCGGATACATCCCGAATCCTCGGCCCCAAAGCATGTGAACACGTGAAGCTGCCTAATACTGAATCAGGCCCTTGGTCCATCAAGATCAGTATTGTCTACCCAAACTGGCAGCGGCTTTCCAGGGGCTCAGGTTGAGGTCCATCACCTACTGCCTGGTCCTTTTAGCTAGAGATTCCAGGGATTGAACCTGGGACCTTCTGCACGGAAAGCAGATGCTCTACCACTGAGCCACAGCCTCTCCCTAAACACACATGAAGCTGCCATATACTGAACCAGCCCATGGATTCATCAAGGTCTGCTTTGGGTGGAGGGGCTTTTAAGTAAAGTAGTTAGGGGCAGGAGACTCTCGTCTGATTCACAAGCTCCAATCCCCAAACTCTCCCTATCGTTATTTAACAAAAACACTGGAGAACTTTTTGGCATCTAGTGTGGCCCTGGGTAAAAAAAGATATCCCTGGAGAAATTGCCTTCTAGCCGATTACTGAAATGGTCATCCTTTTTTGCATCCAACAGTAATAGTAGTACCACACCCCCTGTGTTGTGCTGGGGGTTGGACTAGATGACCTGGTGGTCCCTTCCAACTCTATGATACTATGATTCTAGTAGTAGTCGTAGTATAATGTCTATATGGTGGTGGAAAGTGCTGTGAGGTAGCTATCAATTTACATTGACCTTATAGAGTTTTCAAGGAAAGAGATGAAACAGAGGTGATTTGCCATGGCCTGATTCTGCATAGCGACCCTGGACTTCCTTGGGGGTCTCTCATCCGAATATGAAGCTGAGCCGACCCAGCTTGGCTTCTGAGATCTGACAAGATCAGGCTAGTGTGGGCCATCCAGGCCAGGAATATTTGTATAGCGCACCAAAAAAATTAAACACTTGCATGTTGTCTTTTAAAGAACATTAATATCACAGCATGCTTTGGATTGGACTAAGGCTCTTTCTACTCCAGTAACCTTTCTCTCACAGTGGCCAGACAGGTGCCGCCCAATTTAAGTGAACAGAGAACTAGGCTCAGATACCAGGTTTTTGCTGTTTTGGTGTGATTATAGAATCATAGAATTGGAAGGGACCACCAGGGTCATCTAGTCCAACCCCCTGCACAATGCAGGAAATTCACAACTACCTCCCCCCCTACACCCCCAGTGAACCCCTACTCCATGCCCAGAAGATGCCCAAGATACCCTCGTCCCTCTCATGATCTGCCTAAGGTAATAGAATCAGCCTTGCTGACAGATTAGGCGTAGGCCGGGCAATGTAGTGTGTAGAGACTTGGTCTTCAACTGGTGAGACACAAGTTCAAATCCCAGCTTAACCTTGCAGTTCAGCAGGTGGCCTTGGGTTGGTCACGATCAAGTCAAGTCAAGTTTATTAATACGGTCTATTTGACCAGCCAAGAGTTAGTTTATCATATTGTCCAACTTGATAAAGCTATAAAAATGGTTACAAATTACAAAAATTGTAAAAATCTGGTATTTAATAAGATATACAAAATTAGTGCATGACACAAAAGTGGCTTGCCAATTTAAGATTACTAAAAATATAAAAGTATAAAAGAGTTTAACAGTTTTTCCCCACCCTATTTTTGCGTATTTTAATTGCAATGGCGCAGAATTTAGCAGTGGGGAGCGAAAGATGAAGAATCTCCCCCATCAGAAGCTTTTTAGACAGGAACTCGGCCGACTTATCTGGGAATCCACTGATCAGGGGATCAGTAAGTCTAATACGAGCCCCATGATAAAATGGACAGCTGAACAATACATGTTCAATAGTTTCTATGTCACCTGTCCTACAAGAGCACAGCCTGTCAGATCTTGGTCACGATCCCTCAATGTAATCTGCCTTGCAGAGTGGTTGTGAAGATGATATCATGGGGGAAAGAACCCTGTTTGCTTGTATTATAGCCAACTTGTATTATAGCCCCCACTGGATTTGCTCCCTTTTCGTTTCAGCAGTGTTGGTCTGCAGTAGATGCACTGGTTTTGAGTCCAGTAGCACTTTGGAGACCGAGAAGATTTCTAGGGGTAGGAGCTTTCGACAGTCAAACCCCACTTTGTCAAATGCCAGTGATGCTTAATTCTCCCTCGGAAACGTCTTCCCCGGAAATCTTGTTGGTTTCTAAGGTGCTCCTGGATTTGAATCTTGTGTTTTAAGCCGGGCTTCTGGTGCTGAGGGAAAGTTTTTGGATGCCTCCGACTGCCCCTGCTAAATTTAACTCAGTGGGAAGAAACTGCTCCTTTCAAATAAATCAAAAAGGTCCCTGAGAGTTTATTCCTTTAGGGCAGTGATGGCGAACCTTTTAGAGACCGAGTGCCCATACTGCAACCCAAAACCCACTTATTTATCTCCAAGTGCCAACACGGCAATTTAACCTGAATACTGAGGTTTTAGTTTAGAAAAAGCAACTCATACATTCACATCTTTTGTCTTAAAAGAAAAACAATAACAAATCTATCCCTATACAAAAAATAGCTAACACTATTAGTTAACACTAAAGAAATGGATATTCCCTGAATCAACAATCTACGGCAGTGATTCTCAGCTGGGGTTCCTTTTGAATTTGCAGACCTTTTGGCCTGCTCTGAAAAAGGCATCTGAGTGCATTTCCTACCTTTGATTCACCTCCACTGTACATGCGTTGGACCTATCTAGTCCAGCTCCTGTATCTCACAGTGGCCCACATCTATAATAAGGAGGTAGCACATACCCATCAGGGCTAGTAACCCATGATGGACTTTTCCTCCAGAAATTTGTCCAATCCCCTCTCAAAGGCATCTAGGCTAGATGCCATCACCACATCCTGTGGCAAGGAGTTCCACAGGTTAATTACATGCTGGGTAAGTGGGTGTTCCTCTTTTAGTAGGGGATTTCACTGAAAGGTGGGAGGCGCCACAAAACTGCACTGTGGGCCACCACTGCTTTAGGGGCTGACCCAGATTCCGGTTTGAAAATCTAGACCAGCCGAGAAAACTGGACACAAACAACATCTTTCCTTTCTTCAGCGCTGACATTGTAAGTAGCATGCAGGTGGGCTGCTCACCCTATTATCAAATGTTAGAAACTTATGGATATGTGTTGGGGGGAGAGGGGTCTGATCTTGTATACGGAACAGCCCTTTGGCCGATGAAAATAAATCTGGATTTCAATCTTTTAAAAGAAACATTGCTTTAATATTGCCCTGGCAAACATTTGGTCGCCGGTGGCTTCTGATGGACCTATCCAGGAATGTGTCTAATCTCTAAAAACCACCTCTTCATCTTGTCTTCTCCACATCTTCTGGCAGTGAATTCCACAGGTTTATTATCTATTGTATGGAGAAATACCGTGTCTCTTTGCAATCCATTTCATTGGGTTCTAGTGTTTTGAGAGACAATTCCTCACTGGCAGTTGAAAAGTACTTGAACTCTCAGTTAGCTTGTAAACGCAGCAAGAAAAGGTAAGTGATACAAGACCCCTGGTCCATCAAGGTCAACCTTGTCTACCCAGACAGGCAGCGGCTCTCCAGGGTCTCCGACAGAGGTTTTTCAAATCACCTGCTCCTTGGTCCTTTGAACTGGAGGTGCCGGGAATTGGACCTTTTGCAGGCCAAACAGATGCTCTACCACTGAGCCACAGCCCCTTCCTTTTAACACACGAACACATGACTCTGCCTTAATACTGAATCAGACCCTTGGTCCATGAGAAGAAGAAGAGTTGGTTTTTATATGCCAACTTTCTCTACCACTTAAGGAAGAATCAAAACGGCCTACAATCACCTTCCCTTCCCCTCCCCACAACAGACACCCTGTGAGATAGGTGAGGCTGAGAGAGCTGTGACTAGCCCAAGGTCACCCAGCTGGCTCCATGTGTAGGAGAGGGGAAACCAACCCGGTTCACCAGATTAGCCTCTGCCGCTCATGTGGAGGAGTGGGGAATCAAACCTGGTTCTCCAGATCAGACTCCACTGCTCCAAACCACCGCTCTTAACCACTACACCACGCTGGCTCTCAGTATTGAGGGTCAGTATTGTCTACTCAGACTGACAGAAGCTCTCCAGGGTCTCAAGTGGCTTTCCTGTCACCTACCAACAGGACCCTTTTAGATGGGGGGGGGGAGGCAGTTGTGAATTTCCTGCATTGTGCAGGGGGTTGGACTAGATGACCCTGGTGGTCCCTTCCAGCTCTATGATTCTATGATTTGTTCCCCTAAGCTCGTGCACCCTTCAACATGTTCTCTTTCCCCTGAATCACCAGGCCTTGAACACATGCAGAGAAGCGAAAGACTATGCTTTCAGAATTTCTTTTATTTACTCATCATACAGAATGGAAACCAACTGGAATTAAAAAGCCACCCATGACAACATTAAAAAAAACACCCCTCATCCCCAACACATCATCAGTAATAAATAAAACGAGATGCAGAGTCCAGAGGGTTGTCCGGAAAGGAAGAAACCGACTCTGCTACGCCATCATAAATAACACAACATGTGATGAAAAATAATAATAATAATTACAGAATAATTACAGATAACAAAAAGCTGGGTTGGCTCTAGCTTTCCAGGACCTTAATTAACAGATCCTTCCTGTTGTAAACAGCTGGGATTTTTAGCCTTGCGGGGCTGGTTTCCGCCTCTCCCCACCCGCAGCCATTGGGTAAAGGTTACAAATCCGGGGGAGATTTAGCCAACGCTGTTCCCCCAGGGAAGGGTCCCACAGTTAGTTTCCAAGAGGTTCTGGGAGTTCCCATTGGCACCTATGACTCGGAAGCACTGATGCCCCCTCCCCGCAATTCCAAAATAGTGGGTGTTTCACTGAATACAGTTAAATAATTCATCCTGAGTAGGGGAACAGCCTCTTTGGATTCGCTGATGGTGGGCGAGCGGAGAAAGCAGGATTCTACGGCAACAGCAATGCCCACTGAGGTATGGCAGCATGACCGAACCTGTTGGGGTCTGTTTTTCCTGCATACTCCAGCCTGGACTGAGTGATTACTACTGTTTGGTGCTAAGTGCAGAAACACTACGGTACTGTATGCAGAACTCAGCTTCCACGTGAGGTTGTATTTTATTTGTAGTGCAAGTTCCTAGACCTCAGTGTTGTGAATAGGCCCCCAAGGCAGAGTGGGCAAGGACTCAGAAGCTAAAAGGGTGGCTGAACCAAGCAACGTGGACACGCTGGTAGTCCTTATTCCTCCCCAGAAGAATAAATGAGGCACAATAAGAGATTTCGTGTGAACGGGGGTCAGCTACAGAAACTCCCCCTGGTCAGCACTCAAATTCTCTCAGGCCAGGGTTTTCTAACATTAAATCTTTACCAGCACAAGCCACACATAATTATGTTCCTGTTTTCTGAAGAAAGGAAACAAACTGGATGAGATGGAACCTGTGTTGGATTCCGCAGGACTGGTCTTGCATAATGAGACAAACTCTTGGAGAATAAGCCCATCAGTAAGTATTAGAAAAGGTAGTGAAGAGGAACTTCCATGTTCAGAAGCAGCGTACCTCAGAGTACTAGTTGCTGGGGGCCAAATACAGGGAGAGGGTCCCTTCAATGTGGTCCTTTGGGAAGGGGGCACTGTCGGGAACAGGGTGCTAAACTAAATGGGTCTCCCCCCCCCCCCATCTAGCAGGGTTTTTCTGCTAGGGCGTGGGATACGAAAAATTATCAACATGGCTAGGGAGGCACCAGTGAAAAGCACAAAATTTCCAGTCCTTACCTTCAGATTGAAGCCGCTTTGGTGCAGTGAATGACAACCACCCTCAGCCTTTGGAGGATTGGGAAAATGAGAATCCCCCCACCAATGTGCAACGACACATTCCACGAAGACAGACAGCGGCCCAGGAGACCTCAGTTCAAATCCCTCATCAGCCATGAAAGCTCACAGGGTGACCCTGGACTAGCCACACCATCTCTCAACCGAACCTACCTTACAGGACTGTTGTGAAGATATAACATCA
The DNA here is from genome assembly GCF_029931775.1 of Euleptes europaea. NCBI lineage: Eukaryota > Metazoa > Chordata > Lepidosauria > Squamata > Sphaerodactylidae > Euleptes > Euleptes europaea. Next base: position 3,628,581 of record NC_079323.1, read on the forward strand.
AAGGAGAGAAGCGAGCATGCTGCCCTGGATCCCACGCCCCCCGCGGAGTGGCAATTTCGAGTCTGGGAAGCCGAGGGGTGCCTCCTTTCTTGTTCACGCTCCCCCGTTCCCCTCAGTTAAATCTGTTAACCCCCCCTCCCCTTTCACAGTTCAGAAGGCCGCAAGACCCCAGCTGGAGGGACGGAGCCGAGTCCCCGCTGTGCAAACGAAAGCGCAGGTGGCGATGTTCCAGTTTGGCGGCGAAAAGCTTTCCCTCCCTCGTCCCTTTTCCTCGAGTCCTGTCTCGAGAAAGGCAAAAAAAAAGTCTTTGCAATGCCAGGTGTGTCCTCTGGAACGTCAGCTGGCACGGATGGCGTTACCCATGGGGACCTGCCCTACAATGTTCCAGGGCGCCGGTGGTCTCCCAAAGGGGGAAAAACAAGAGCCGTCCTTCGCCTTGTGTGTAGCCCCGCCTGAGTCCGGCCGGAAGCCTCCAACTGAGCGGCTGGTTCCACGTCTGGTGCGGTCCGGGGGAGTCAGATGATCACCTGAAAAATGGGGGCAAAGCAATGAGGCGGCAGGCGGGACGCAGAAATAGGACAGAGAAAAGGAGGGAGGGAGAAAGAATCAGGTCGAGCGGGACATTGTTTGCCCAAGGAAATTTCCAAGCCTGCATTCGGCTCAATGGCGACGATTCGCCCACTGTGCGAATATCCGCTGAACGTTTGCTACTCACTGATTTCGCAGAATGCCTCAATCTTTGACAGTAGGGATGCTTTCACACATGCCGAATAATGCACTTTCAACCCACTTTCAATGCACTTTGCAGCTAGATTTTGCTGTGCGAAACGGTGAAATCCACTGGCAAGCAATTGTTAAAGTGCATCGAAAGTGGATTGAAAGTGCATTATTCAGTATGTAAGAAAGTGTCATATGTGACACACAGCAGCCAAGATCTATCCGTTTTGGATGCGGGATATCTGCAAATATCTTATTTTTTGAAGTCTTTCACGGTCAGAGTTCATTGGTTCTTGTAGGTTATCCGGGCTGTGTAACCGTGGTCTTGGTATTTTCTTTCCTGACGTTTCGCCAGCAGCTGTGGCAGTCTGTCCTTCAGTGTTACTCCTCTGCCACAGCTGCTGGCGAAACGTCAGGAAGGAAAATACCAAGACCACGGTCACACAGCCCGGATAACCTACAAGAACCTTATTTTTCTTTCATGTATCCAATCAGGGAAAAAACACCTCTCCGTTACTACTGGATTTGAGTCCAGAAGAAATGTTGAGATCAACGAGATTTTCAGGGTATAAGCTTTTGAGAGTCAGAGCTCCCTTCATCTCGTCATATCTGATGAAGGGAGCTTCAATCCTCAAAAGCTAATACCCCGAAAATCTCGCTGGTCTCTAAGGTGCTATTGGACTTGAACATTGGTCTGCCTTTGCAGACCAACATGGCTGCCCTCTGAAACTATCTCAGTTACTGCTGATTTAAACCAAGACAGCTGAATCTCCAAGTCAGCTTTTAATTTCTGGAGCTAAATGTAAAACCCACAAGGTCAAAAGCCAAAAAGCAGATTTTTGAAATACTGTCAAATGTTGAGTTCTTTTAAATTAATTCACTAACTGATTTTCCCCCCTGCCCTGATGTTGCTAATAGTTAAAGAGCCCTGCCATAAAGATAGCCGGCAATTTCTTTGGTGTCATGGAATTCTTGAAGCTACTCAAACATCACAATTCAACATTGACGGTTTTTCCATCTAGCTGGCCTCCCATTCCCCCCCTTCCTTTTTCCATTTGGTTGTATTATTGCACATATGTGGTTATTTTAATTCTTATAGGTAAGATTATTGTTGTTGTTTTTACTTTCCCTTTATTCCTTCCCCTCTGTTGGGGAACCCCCCACTATTGTGATAATTTTAGGAGTGCCAATAGAGTTTTATAGTTACTAGAGGTTTTAGCTGTAACTTATGTTTTAATTGTTGAAAGCTGCCCCGAGCCTGGCTGTAGGGGGAGGGGCAGAATAGAAATCTAATTAGTCAGTCAATCAATCAATCAGTCAATCACATGAACACATGAAGTTGCCTTATACTGAATCAGACCCTTGGTCCATCAAAGTCAGTATTGTCTACTCCGACCGGCAGCGGCTCTCCAGGGTCTCAGGCGGAGGTCTTTCCCATCACCTACTTGCCTAGTCCCTTTAACTGGAGATGCTGGGGATTGAACCTGGGACCTTCTGCATGCCAAGCAGATGCTCTACCACTGAGCCACGGCTCCTCTCCATGGCTCTCAGGCAGAGGTCTTTCACATCACCTACTTGCCTAGTCCCTTTAACTGGAGATGTTGGGGATTGAACCAGGGACCTTCTGCATGCCAAGCAGATGCTCTTCCACTGAGCCACAGCCCCTCCCCAATAAATCAAATAAATCCTATCTATGAGTCCAAGAACCCCAGAAAGGCAAGGGGAATATTCTGTTCAACTATTTTCTGTCCCTCTGTTGGTTACTTTGAAGCTGCCGCCGTTGAATGGTATAGTGTAGCCTGATCTCATCAGATCTCAGAAGCTAGGATTGGAACTTGGATGGGAGACCACCAAGGAAGGTGATGGCCGACCACCTCTGCTTCTCTCTTGCCTTGCAAACCCCTTACTAGGGATCACCATAAGTCGGTTGCGACTTGCCGGCGTTTACGCATGCAAAGCGTCTGCGGTGCTCCAGTTCACCCGCAAAGCATAGACCCTTTATCCAGCAACCTAAAGCAAAGCCCAGCAGCGCCCAGTTCTCAAAAACACCGGAACAGGAATTACTGTTTCCTCAACACCACAGTCAGGAAGCAAAGCCCTTGGGAACAGCAAGATAACACTTCACCTCCCCGACAAGGTCGGCAGCGGCAAATTGCAGAAGAGGTGGATTACCTTCAGATAACCAGTTTAGTCTCCCCGACTCTAACAATAAGTGGACTGCCCTGGAAAAGGAAGGAATGAGGCCGTAGTCAGAACTGAGAAGGGAGCGCTTATGAAGGGAGACTCCTGGCAGCAGAGGATGGGACTCGCAATAATAGGTATAAATTACAGGTGGAAAGGTACCGGCTGGACTTTAGGAATACATTTTTTACAATAAAGAGTTTTTAACAGTGGAATGGGCTGCCTAGGGAGGTGGTGAGCTCCCTCTCACTGGCAGTCTTTAAGCAGAGGCTGGACAAATACTTGTCAGGGATGCTCTAGGCTGGTCCTGCACTGAACCCCTAGGGGGGTGGGCCAGATGGCCTCTTTGGACCCTTCCAACTCTATGATTCTATGAGCGCGGCTTTGCCCAGGTGGCAAAAAGCGCAGGTGCTACGCCATTTGTGTCCCGCTTGGCAGACCTTCCTGGTGGTTTGGAGCGGTGGACTCCGATCTGGGGAACCGGGTTTGATTCCCCACTCCTCCACATGAGTGGCAGAGGCTAATCTGGTGAACTGGATTCGTTTCCCCACTCCAACACCTGAAGCCAGCTGGGTGACCTTGGGCTAGTTACACTCTCTCAGCCCCACATACCTCACAGGGTGTCTGTTGTGGGGAGGGGAAGGGAAGGTGATTGTAAGCTGGTTTGATTCTTCCTTAAGTGGTAGAGAAAGTCGGCATATAAAAACCAACTTGTTCTTGTACTTCTTTTACAAGATTCCTTTTAGAACCGTGAAGCTGCTGCCCGATTTGGAGATTTGGGTGCACAAAGGAAGAAATGGTACGCAACCCACAGGGACACCACAGCCCTTCTGGGGGCTCGCAGCTCCCACTAAAGTTGGGCCCCGCTTTCCCCTACCCCGCTCACCTCTTGTTGGCCGTCTCCCGTTGTAAGCCATTTGGGCCTCACGCTATTTCCAACCGGCATTTTTTGCTCTGGAACCAGGCAGGCGTAGGGGGGGTCGGCCGGCTCGGCCCCCGCACTCCCAGAGATGGTTTTCACTTCCGAGGGGCTGGGCTTCTGCTCCGGGATACGGGCGACGCGGAACCTTTACGGAAGTGGGGAGAAACATAGACATTGCAATGATGCCCAGACCTGAAAACCTGTTGGCTGTAAAGAAACCATCCGCCTCTGGGAGGATGAAACCGGAAACCATCATGATTTCTCAAAGGAGGAACAGGGACAGGAGCCAGCTGAAGAAGTTGTTGTCTGCAGAACGGAGACTTTTAGATGACTCGAGCCAGCGAGCCAAGCCACAGAGTGTAAGGGAAGACCCTCCCACCCGTGTTGTGGCAACTGTACAGGCAACCAGTCAGCCTCTAGACAGAATCAAAGTGCTGGTTTTTACCTATATAAAGCTCATTACTGCCTTGGGCCAGCTTGTCTCAGAAAGTGCTTTAATGAGCGTCCTTGGCTCAGTGGTAGAGCATCTGCTTAGTATGCAGAAGGTCCTCGGTTCAATCCCCGGCATCAGGCAGTGGGTGACATGAAAGAGACCCTGGAGAGTGGCTGCTAGTCTGAGCAGACAATACTGACTTTGATAAACTGAGGGTCTGATTCAGTATAAGGCCGCTTCATGCATGCATTGATGGGTAGAAGGACTCTCCAGGGTCCTTAAAGGACAGCCTTTCCCAAATCCTGTTAGGAAAGTTAGAGGGAGGGGCTGGAGAAAGATGGAGCCGAGCTTGGCCGCCACACTCTTCAGCCTTCAAATTTCACGGTCTTGGGGACTAGAAACTTGCTTTAAAACAAAAGCGAATATGGCAAGAGGCTGCTTAGAATTGGAGCTGCAACCGCAGTGCAACCTGCTCCCGATTGGCTCTTAATAATAAAAAAGAAGCTCCCCTGACCCCTTTAGGTTTGGGGAGGGGCCGTGGCTCAGTGGAAGAGCATCTCCTTGGAATGCAGAAGGTCCCAGGTTCAATCCCCAGCATCTCCACTTAAAGGGACCAGGCAGGTAGGTGATGGGAAAGACCTCCGCCTGAGACCCTGGAGAGCCGCTGCCAGTCTGAGTAGACAATACTGACTTGGATGGACCCAGGGTCTTGATTCAGCAGAAGGCAGCTTCCTGGGAGTTTGTGTGCCCTTGAGCCTCTCTCTGGCTGCTGCCGCCTCTCGTTTTCCTACCTGCCCACGGAGAGGATGGTGATCTCTCCCGGTCGGCCAGCCTTGCTTCCCGGTTTCGCTGGCTTGGTGACGGTGCTGCTGGTTGCGTTGGCGGCCGTGGCGGCCGCTTCTGGGGAAAGCAGCACCTCCGGCCACTTCCTCTGGCTACAGCGGGTGCAGGTGGGGCCCGAACGGGTAGCTAAGCCCTGGACCGTGTGGAGGTGATGCTGGTGCCGGCAGATGTGGGGGAGCTGAGGCAGGAGCTGCAACCTGGGGGTGGGGGGACAAAAGGCCAGGGTTAGCAAGAGGGGAGAGCCCCCAAACCCTAAAGGGCTAGAGACTGGGGTATCTGAAGGGTGCTTTAAAAAAAATTGAAGACCTGTTGATCCACGCCTTCAGTGTCCAGTAGGGTTGCCAGGTCCCTTTTCGCCACCGGTGGGAGGTTTTTGGGGCGGAGCCTGAGGGCAGGGTTTGGGGAGGGACTTCAATGCCATAGTCCAATTGCCCAAGCGGCCATTTTCTCCAGGGGAGCTGATCTCTATTGGCTGGAGATCAGTACTAATAGCAGGAGATCTCCAGCTATTACCTGGAGGTTGGCAACGTCCAGGTCTGTTTTCTTGGCTATGGGCTCAGCATCTACAATATGCTCGTATCTGCCACTTAAATTGTATTGTGGAGCAGGTTGTGTAGTGCCCAGATATAAGGGCTGGTATAAAACACTATGTACTCATATGCACACACCGAAGCTTTAGGGAAGTTGGCATCCAAAGGCTCTGAGCCAACAAATCATACTATGCCTGATACTGCCTCTCACCAGTAGAGAGAAAGCTGTCTTTGAATTACCTCTAACCTTAGGAATGTAGTTTCTGTTTCCTAGCTCACACAAGCATTTGCTCAGTTACGCCTTCGGGCAATATCTATAGGCTATGCTAATTAACATGGAGTAGACACCTAATGTGTATTGGTGCTTTTGTGTATCAATTTGCCCCATTCTAATGCATAAATGATGCTTACCTTCCTTTGTTCCCTTGTGAGTAACCCTGTGCCTTATCTGTGGTTAACTCACCCAGCTCTGTGTTTAGTTAAATAAAGAACTGTTTGCTTTTGAATTTAACCTCCTCCTTGCTGTCTGTTCATTGGACTCTATAAGACAGCCAGGCACTTCAGTTTTTATGGTGTGCGGGAATTCACTCGGGAGACCTTTTTCCTTGGGAAGCAAGCTGCAAATCTCCCTAATAAAGGCATGCCTCTATCCTTTGTGGCAGAGGCCTCTGTTTTGGGGTCCTTCTGCACCGTGACTTCCCCCCCCGCCCCCAAAAAATTCCTGGCACCCTCAGCACTTAAATCTTCTTTTCTTTGTAGCTGTATCTTTGAGCTGCTGTAATAGGGGTGCGGGTTGCAATGGAGGAAGAGAAGAGGAGGGGAAGGAAGAGAAGACTCCTACTTGTTCACGGGCTTGTAAGCCGGCTGCATGAGCTGTTTGCTGTGATAATCCTTCAACATCTCCTCCAGGACGGCGGCATTCTCTGCAGGGAGGAAATAAGAGGAGAGAGGGGGAAACGAAAAGAAAACCCTTTAGAAAAAGCAGCATGGGATGGAGACACGAAGCTGCCTCAAATTAATTTCTTGCTGAAGCTGTAAAATTGTATCTCGACTGTTTAACTCAGAGGTCTCCCAACCTTTTTGAGCCTGTGGGCACCTTTGGAATTCTGGCACAGGGTGGTGGGCGCAGCCACCACATGGGTGCCGTAGCTCACCTTGGGTCACACAGTGAAGATCCTTGTGCTGCGGTGGCAGCTGCTGCCAAAGCAACCTTTCAAAAAGTCTGCACAGCCAATCAAATCTTCAGTGGCCATTCAGAAACCTTGCTGGGCAAAAACCCCACCTGGCTCTGCCCACTTCCCAAAAACATTTGGCGGCGGCGAGGAAAGGTGTTGGTGGATGCCATGTTGGGGATCCCCCATTTACCTTCAGACAGCAGGAGTTTGTGTGCGCTGTGTGTGTGAGGGGAGCCAACATGATGGAATATTCATCGGTAGTAAAATAATTCCCTGACTGTGGAAACTGAGAGCTTGGGAATCCAAATTCTTCCTGAGAAGCTAGTTTTCTATATGCCTGAAATGCTCTGCCCCCCCCCCCCCACACACATTCCACCATGGAAATCTCCAACTGCTGGGAGGAAGTGCAAGTAAACCCGGCCCAAATTTGCCACCTCGGTGAGAGGCAAGCCAGAATTACCCTCATCAGTTCCCCCTAGCTCTTGGTTCTGACGGGCAACACTTTTCTCGGGCAGAGAACAGCGTTTCCAAGGATCGGCTCCTTTATTTAAAACATCCCTAGGTGATGCTCATGTCTGATAAGGAAATCTAAAACACCAGAATTACCACCAGTCTCAAACTGGGCAATTTAGCAGCAGCAGAAATCTCCAAACTCAAAAGCACATAAAATGCCTTAAAGACATTCAGTATTTATTTGATTTAAATGTGTGTGTGTAAACTACCATCAAGTCCCATAGGGTTTTCAGTAGGGCTGCCAGGTCCCTCTTCGCCACCGGTGGGAGCTTTTTGGGGTGGAGCCTGAGGAGGGTGGGGTTTGAGGAGGGACTTTAATGCCATAGAGTCCAATTGCCAAAGCACCCATTTTCTCCAGGTGTACTGATCTCTATCGGCTGGAGATCAGTTGTAATAGCAGGAGATCTCCAGCTAGTACCACTGAGCCACAGCCCCTCCATTTCTTCATAAACTCATTTCTTCATAAGCCTGGAAAAGCAAACCTGCCATGCTCCGTCCACCCCCACCCCAATCCAGGGCTTACCTTTCTTCTCCGTGATCAGGCGCACGAGGACTCCGATGGTGTCTTCGTTCGCATCTTCTATACGGTAGGCAGAACTGGTGCCTGCAGGGGAGAGAGAGGCATGTTGAAACAGGAGGATGCGCCATGTCACATGGGCACCGCGTTTTGGGAAGTCTGGTCTTTGGTGTACGGTCTTTGCTTCTGCTTTTCTCCAACATGTTATAAATAGGGTTGCCACCCTCCAGGTAGTAGCTGGAGATCTCCTGCTATTACAACTGATCTCCAGCTGATAGAGTTCAGTTCACCTGGAGAAAATGGCCGCTTTGGCAATGAGACTCTATGGCATTAAAGTCCGAAGAATGGTACACTCCTTCTATCTGGGATGGTCGTCCTCTTCCACCGAGCACACGGCTTCGGGAGGGACGCACATGGAGCAGTGAGGGAGGGAAGGGACACCCGCCTAGCCAGCCAGATCAGTTTGTGCTGGCCAATGGCCGTAACAGTAAATGTAAAAGGCATTAGTCCCTCCGCCTCCCCAAACCCCACCCTCCTTAGGCTCTACCCCCAAAATCTCCCGCTGGTGGAGAAGAGGGACCTGGAAACCCTAGTTATAAAGACTAAATTAGGCCATGTCAAGCATGGAGGGTGAGTAGGGTTGCCAACCTCCAGGTATGGCTAGGACATCTCCAGGAATTACAACTGATCGCCAGGCGACGGAGATCAGTTCCCCTGGAGAGCATGACACAACGCATAGTTAAATTGTGGAACTCCCTGCCCCAGGATGTGGTGATGGCTGACAACTTGGAAGGCTTTAAGAGGGAAGTGGCCATGTTCATGGAGGAGATGGGTATTCATGGCTACTAGTAAAAACGGATAAAAGGAAGTATTTCTTCACACAATGCATAGTTAAATTGTGGAACTCAGGAACCCAAGATGTGGTGATGGCTGCCAACTTAGAAGGCTTTAAGAGGGGAGTGGACATGTTCATGGCTACTAGTTAAAATGGATGCAAGTCATGATTCATACCTATTCTCTCCAGTACCAGAGGAGCAGGCCTGTTATATTAGGTGTGTTGGGAACACAGGCAGGAGAATGCTGCTTTAGTTGTCTTGCTTGTGGGCTTCCTAGAGGCACTTGGTTGGCCACTGTGTGAACAGACTGCTGGACTTGATGGACCTTATGTTCTTAAGGCTTTAAGTGGGGAGTGGACATGTTCATGGAGGAGAGGGCTATCCATGGCTACTAGTCAAAATGGATACTAGTCATGATGCATACTTGTTCTCTCCAGGATAAGAGGAGCATGCCTATTACATTATGTGCTGTGGAACACAGGCAGGATTCACGCTGCTGCAGTCATCTTGTTTGTGGGCTTCCTCGAGGCACCTGGTTGGCCACTGTGTGAACAGACTGCTGGACTTGATGGGCCTGGGTCTGATCCATCAGGGCCTTTCTCATGTTCTTATGACTCTATGGCATTACACCCTTCCGAAGTCCCTCGCCTTCTCAAACCCAACTCTCCCAAGGTTCCACTCCTAAAAATCTACAGGAATTTCTCAACCTGGAGTGGGCAACCCTAGATAAAATCCCACAAAGTCCACCCCCTTTTCTCCAGGGGAACGGATCTTTGTAGACTAGAGATCAGTTGTAATTCTGGGAGATCTCCAGGCCCCACCTGGAGGTTGGCAACCCTGGTCTCTGAAGGGCATCAGAAGCGGTCTGTGCCGCAGAAATGGAGCAGCAAGAGGCTGTTGACTCCAAAATCAGGTCAGGGCTGCCTTTCAACAAACATCACTTCATCCCCCCCTCGTCTTTTTACCTTGGGGGTGGCTATGGCAACCACAGCCTCAGTTGGGTACTTCAGAAATTCTATAGTCCTAATTCTCACAAAATAAGTACTGGTGGCAGCAGGGAGGGAGATGCGAAAGGGCAAAGTGGGGAAGGGAAAATGCACCCGCTCAGACCAGAGAGGCGGAAACATTTCGGCTCCTGTGTCTTTATTACTTCTTTACTTTCTTCATTTCTACCCCACCTTTCTCCCCAACCGGGGACCCAAGGTGGGTTACGTAATTCTCCTTCCCTCCATTTTATCCTCACAACAACCCTGTGAGGGAGGTTAGGCAGAGAGTGTACGACTGGCCCAGGGTCACCCAGCAAGCTTCCACGGCAGAGTGGGGATTCGAACCCGGGTCTCCCAGATTCTAGTCCAACACTCTAACCACTAAACCACACTGCCATGGCAGAATCCTCCCCCCATCCCACAATTTGGGCATGTGCTGCAAAGAATCCATTTCTCATTTGGTTGCACACTCTCCCTGCTTAAGTGGCCATGTGGAAAAGGTAAAGGTAGTCAGTCCCCTGTGCAAGCACCGGGTCATTCCTGACTCATGGGGTGATGTCACATCCCAACGTTTACTAGACAGACTATGTTTACGGGGTGGTTTGCCAGTGCCTTCCCCAGTCATCTTCTCTTTACCCCCAGCAAGCTGAGTACTCATTTGTCCGACCTTGGAAGGATGGAAGGCTGAGTCAACCTTGAGCCGGCTACCTGAAACCGACTTCCGTCGGGATCGAACTCAAGTTGTGAGCGGAGCTTTTGACTGCAGTACTGCAGCTTACCACTCTGCCCCATGAGGCAAGAGGGCTTGCATTCAATCTTCAAATACTGTGGAGAGTGGATTTTCTCTAGCTAAGCTTCTGCCACTTTCGATCTATCCCTGCATGCTCCCCGGGATCATCTTTGCCTCCCAGATGCTCCACCTGGGTCAGAAAGAGAGCGCCGATGCTTAAGGCAAAATGCGGGTCTCCGAATCATTTCTGCTGCCCTTACAACAGCCCTGTGAGGCAGTCAACAGCACAACTATTGCAAACAGAAGTCTTAGTTGCTTAAACTGGTTTGGCAGAATTGGAGACTTGAATGGTGTGTGCATAATGTCACACTGCAGGGGTGTTCTATCCCACCACAACAGAAGTCAGAAGGGACACATTCCATGCCTTCCGTTTTCCGGTGGGTAGCCGTGTTGGTCTGCAACAGAAGAGCAAGATTCGAGTCCGGTAACACGATGCACACCAACAAGATTTCCAGGGTGTAAGCTTTAGAGTCCCAAAGCTCCCTTGACCGGATAGGGACCGCCATTCCTACTTGTATCTGAACAAGGGGATTTTGAGTTTCAAAAGCTTATACCCTGAAAACCGTGTCCATCTTTAAGGTTCTCCTGGACTTGAATCTTGCTAGTCCATGCCTACATATCATGTTGCGCTGAGATATTGTGATGATTTGAGCACACACACATGCTGAAGCCCACCGAGAAGGCCTCGCATCCCGGCGGGACGGCTCCTTTGCTCACCGTTCCTCTCGGCTTTGGCCCCCTCCTCGTCCTTCTGGGCTGTGCAGTGGTAGCCCTTCTTCATCAGCAGGTTGCAGAAGAGGATGCCGAGGAGACCCATCACGCAGAAGACGGGCACGATGGCCAAGACGGCATACTGGGTGGCGTTCTCTTCCGGCTTCCCCTCTCGGGTGCCATTCAGCGGCGTCTTGTCGTCCCGTCTGTGCGAGGCCTCGGCGTTCCGAGTCAGGCGGGTCAGCCACTTCTGGGACCCTTATGGGGGAAAGAAGGACTTTCAGTACAAATTGGCACAAGCCCCATAACTGGAGGGACAGGGTGCGAAAGAGGGGAGCGTATGGGTGTGTGCTTGTACCCGTTCGCATCAGCCGGGGGAGAATTCTCGAGAAGGAAAAAGATGAATGGTGACCGGGAGGTGATTTTGCCACATCAGAAAATACTGTGCTGCTTAGCCCAGGAATTGTGTTGTGTTCACATGATGTTTTGGGGACCCTCCAGCCCCCTTGGGGAGAAAAAACCCCAAGAGCCCTGTGGCAGCTTAAAAGGCATAAATCTACTAGGCCATAACTCGGTTTGGCAGAAACGTGTAGGGATGCACGTATGTATCTATCCTGAGTATACATGACTCTGCTTGGCATGTGGAAGGTCCCCTGTTCAATCCCCGACATCTCCAGTTAAAGGGACTAGGCAAGTAGGTGATGTGAAAGACCTCCGCCTGAGACCCCGGAGAGCCGCTGCCGGTCTGAGTAGACAATACTGACTTTGATGGACTGAGGGTCTGGTTCAGTATAAGGCAGCTTCATGTGTTCATGTGCCTTATACTGAACCAAATTCTTGGTCCATAAAAATCACTATTGTCTCCTCAGACTGGCAGCGGCTCTCCAGGGTCTCAGGCACAGGTCTTTCACATCACCTATTACCTAGTCTCCATTCAACTGGAGAGGCTAGGGGTTGAACCTGGGACCTTCTGCATGCCAAGTGGATGCTCTGCCACTGAGCCACAGTACAGAAAGGAGACAGGAAATGGTTTCTCTATATAGACTCAAAGTCCAGCCAAAACAAAGCAAAACAATCCATCAGTGCAAGAGACCCCCCCTACTGTTGAGTTTCTTAAAGGAAGAATGAAACAAATATTTATTTTTTTTAAAAACTCTTGTCTTCCTCTACCTTTCCTTATATCCTGCAAAAACCAAGAGGGAGACTTCTGCCACACCTTCTCCCTTTCATCCCCTAAAGTCTCCCTTCAAACCCCATTTTTTCATACTGATTTATCATTTATTCACATCCTGCCCTTTCTTCAAGGAATTTGGGGCAGCGCTAAACAGGTTATCTAGGTTTATCTTCACAACAACCCTGCAAGGTTGATAAGGCTGAGAATCAACTGTTTCATTTGTTGGTTAGAATCTGGGTCTCTCTGGTCCTCTTGCCACTACAGCACGCCTGTTGCTCTCCAGATTTTAAACAAAACGATTCCTAGTTAACTAGCTTCACTTTCTAGCACTTTCGACCCTCGCCACTAAGAAAAAGGAGGAACTCGAGGGGAGGGGGATATAATTAATCTCTTGTATACTTTGGACAGGAACAGGGTAACTTCTGTGTTCTGTTTCTAGATCAAAACACCAGTTTTCATCATACTAGGGTTGCCATCCACCAGGTAACAGAAGAACTCCTGCTATTACAACTGATCTCCAGCTGATAGAGATCAGTTCACCTGGAGAAAATGGCTGCTTTGGCCATTGGGCTCTATGGCATTGAAGTCCTTCCCCTCCCCAGACCCCACCCTCCTCAGGATCCGCCCCAAAAATCTCCCGCCGATAGCGAAGAGAGACCTGGCAACCCTACATCATACACATGTAAACTTTTTACTTAAACCAGTGGTTTCAGTTTCTTTTAATGAAGGGTATCTTTATGCAAGGGAGCTGTAGGCGTTTCTAGAAGTTCCAACTGCACAATAGAATTAATCATTCTCCAGAGAATAGAAACTGGTCCTGCCTCCTGTCATTCACATGTCATCCGGGTGGATATAATCACCTATAAAGTCATTTAATTGAACTTCCACAATGGAGCATGTTACAATCCGTGTTGCGCAGGGGAGTCATCTCATGGTATATGAATCAGGCAGTAATGCTGCAGTCGGTGAGTTAATCTTGCTCGTGATTACCAGCCCGGACAACTAGCTCCCTCCCTACAGAAGTCACCTGCCCCCAATTGCACAGGACCCCCCCCCCCCAATTGCACAGATCTTTTGACTGGCTGCAATGTTCTTCCAGTTGGAGGCAGATGCAATAAACCCTCTGCCCTGTCCTAGTTCTTGGAGCCTGAAAAGACGCACCCCAGAAGCAGCTGCATTGCTGCCAAACTTGGGAGTGGGAATTTCTGTTTCCCTCAGAATTTAATGCAGAGGAAGGAAGAAGAAGGAGAAGAGTTGGTTTTTATATGCCAACTTTCTCTACCACTTAAGGAAGAATCAAACCAGCCAACAATCACCTTCCTTTTCCCTCCCCACAATAGAGGTAGGTGGGGCTGAGAGAGCTCTAAGAGAGCTGTGACTAGCCCAAGGTTACCCAGCTGGCTTCATGTGGAGGAGCAGGGAAACAAACCCAGTTCACCAGATTAGCCTCCACCACTCATGTGGAGGAGTGGGGAAACAAACCTGGTTCTCCAGATCAGACTCCACCGCTCCAAACCACTGCTCTTAACCACTACACCACTTATGGATTGAGAGCTGGCTGAAAAATAGGAAGCAGAGAGTAGGAATCAATGGTCAGTTCTCCCAATGGCGGGATGTGAGGAGTGGGGTGCCTCAGGGATCTGTGTTGGGACTGGTGCTTTTCAACCTGTTCATCAATGACCTGGAGTTGGGGTTAAACAGTAAAGTAGCCAAGTTTGCAGATGACACCAAATTATTTAGGGTGGTTAAAACAAAATCGGACTGTGAAGAACTCCAGAAGGATCTCTGCATACTGGAAGAATGGGCATTAAAATGGCAAATGAGATTCAATGTGAGCAAGTGTAAAGTGATGCATATTGGGGCAAAAAACCCCAGCTTCACATATACACTGATGGGATCTGTGCTGGCAGCGACAGACCAAGAAAGGGATCTTGGGGTGGTAGTGGATAGCTCAATGAAGATGTCAACCCAGTGTGCGGCTGCTGTAAAAAAGGCAAATTCCATGCTGGCCATAATTAGACAAGGAATAGAGAATACAACTGCTGATATCATACTGCCCTTGTACAACTCTATGGTGAGACCACACTTGGAATACTGTGTACAGTTCTGGTCGGTCACCACACCTAAAAAAGGATATTACAGAGCTTGAGAAGGTGCAAAAAGAGCAACCAAAATGATTAGGGAACTAGAGCAACTGTCCTATGGGGAGCGGTTAGGACGCTTAGGGCTGTTTAGATTGGAAAGAAGGCGGCTGAGGGGAGACATGATAGAGGTCTATAAAATTATGCATGGTTTGGAGAGAGTGGACAGGGAGACGTTTTTCTCCCTCTCCCATAATACTAGAACACGGGGTCATCTGCTAAAGCTGGAGGGTGAGAGATTCAAAACAGATAAAAGGAAGTATTTTTTCACACAACACATAGTTAAATTGTGGAACTCCCTGCCCCAGGATGTGGTGATGGCAGCCAGCTTGGAGGGCTTTAAGAGGGGAGTGGACATATTCATGGAGGAGAGGGGTATTCATGGCTGTTAGTTAGAATGGATACTAGTCATGCTGCATACCTATTCTCTCTAGTATCAGAGAAGCAGGCGTATTACCGGTATTTTGGGTGCGGAGGAACACAGGCAGGATGGTGCTGCTGCAGTCGTCTTGTTAGTGGCTTCCTAGAGGCACCTGGTTGGCCACAGTGAACAGACTGCTGGACTTGATGGGCCTGGGTCTGATCCAGCAGGGCCTTTCTTATGTTCTTATATTCACTCTGGCTCTCAATGAAAAGATACATTGCTACCAAACTTGGAGTGGGCATTTCTGTTTCCCTCTGAATTTAATGCAGAGGAAAGAGTGGGTCGGATCACACAGTTCCATAAACCGGAGTCAATCAGGTACTCTCCAGTTCATGCAAAACATCTGTGATCAGTCCCCCTCCCCCCCAAAAAAAACCAGGGGTTGGAAATCTCAGGTTGAAATTGGTTTGCAGTCTTGGTTTGGAGAGAAAACACAAAGCGTAGCGGCCAGTTTGGATGGAACAGCCAACTAAGGTTTGTTCAGAATGGGAAGGAAGTAAGCAACCAAGGCCCACACTCCACACCTCTCACTACTGGAAACAGAGTAAAAAATGGAAAATGAGAAGTCTGTGCAATTGTGTATAAGTGGCATGGCTTGAGACAGAGAGCAGAACGTTGATCAAACATCACGACCCTGGTTGACAATCCTTTTCACGCTACAGGCAGCAAATCCACACAAAGGCTAGGCTTTGTTTCCTACACAGCAGTGTTTCCAAACAGCAAAGAGCTCGAAGTGGCTCTGACGCATGTTCTCCCCTCCTCTCCCCCTCAAGTACACACCTAATATCAGCTTTGGATGGGATAGTGATGTAGGGCAAACGCTGGCACCTCTGAGGGAAGGCTCCAGATGTGCTGGGCAGCCACCCAGAGTGAGCAGGCATGCCCCTCTGGCCCTTCCCGGGCCAGGTTTCAGTCTGTCCCAAACACCCCAACTGTGTGATCAGTTGGGACTTGTGGAGGCGAGGGGCCGTGGCACACTGGTAGAGCATCTGCTTGGCATGCAGCAGGTCCCAGGTTCAATCCCCGGCATCTCCAGTTAAAGGGACTGGGCAGGTAGGTGATGTGAAAGACCCCTGCCTGAGACCCTGGAGAGCTGCTGCCAGTCTGAGTAGCCAATACTGACCTTGATGGACTGATGGTCTGATTCAGTATAAGGCAGCTTCATGTGCGTTCATGTGGATGGAGACGCGGTAGCCGGATAGAGTTTGATGGACAGTCCAGAAATTACTAATGGCCAACATTTGCTTTTCTGGGCACGAGAACCAGAGATCGTAATAATATCAATGGAAGGCACCAACGTGCAGCTACCTTCTCTTACGACATCCTTCTGAGGTGAAGCATTTAGGTAATTTTTCTACCTTGCTTTTCTCTACCTTTAAGGAGCCTCAAAGCGGCTTACATTCTCCTTCCCTTCCCCTCCCCGCAACAGGCACCTTGTGAGGCAGGTGGGGCTGAGAGAGTCTGGAGTGTGGAGAGAACTGCAACTAGCCCAAGGTCACCCAGCTGGCTTCATGTGGAGGAGTGGGGAATCGAACTCAGTTCACCAGACGACAGTCTGCCGCTCTTAACCACTACACCACACTAGCACTTGTTCCATAGAAAATAAGCCCCACTGGAGAGGGGTGGTGGATGAGTGGTAGAGCCTCTGCTTGGCATGCAGAAGGTCCCTGGTTCAATCCCCGGCATCTCCAGTTAAAGGGACCAGGCAAGCAGGCGATGTGAAAGACCTCTGTGCCTGAGACCCTGGAGAGCCGCTGCCAGTCTGAGTAGACAATACTGACTTCGATGGACCTTGAGGGTCTGAGTCAGTATAAGGCAGCTTCATGTGTTTATGTGTTCACTGTCCTGGCTGAGAAAGGAGATGCCACTTAAAGCTTCCCCAAGAAGGAAGCAAATTAAAAAGCCACTCCTGGCTGGGAACAGCACGATGTCAAGGGCAGGTGTACTAACTACTTCTCTTTCTCATCAAACAAATGCGCGTTGCCCCCAGACATGTTTTGCCACTCACTGGAAAAGAAGCACATTCACTTTCCTCCTGGCAAGATGCCTGAGGCCGGCAACATGACGTCCCCGAAGGGGGCTTCAGCACCAGGCTGTTCGAGGTGTCGCAGAGCAGCCTGTGGGGAATTTCCGAGCACCGGGAAGCCGACGGACTGCTAATCCTTTCCTGCCGTTGCCACGTGCCTCTTGCCTCGTCAGGGATGACAATTCCCTCCCAACAGCAAACACGTTCACCTCCGCACAGCACAGTTTCTAGCCCCGGGGGTGGTGGGAGAAATGGATGATAATCCAGGTGCCCTGGACAACGTCACATGAACACACATGAAGCTGCCTTATACTGAATCAGACTCTTGGTCCATCGAAGTCAGTATTGTCTACTAAGACTGGCAGCAACTCTCCAGGGTCTCAGCTAGAGGTCTTTCACATCACCTACTTGCATAGTCCCTCTAACTGGAGATGCCGGGGATTTAACCTGGGACCTTCTGCATGCCAAGCAGATGCTCTACCACTGAGCCACAGCCCCTCTCCATGGCTTTCCAGGGTCTCAGGCAGAGAAAGGTCTTTCACATCACCTACTTTCCTACTCCCATTAACTGGAGATGCCGGGGATTGAACCTGGGCCCTTCTGCATGCCAAGCAGATGCTCTACCCCTGAGCCACAGCCCCTCCCCTATATGTACCATTTTGAGAAGAGTGCTTTCCACATTCCCTTTGGTAGCCAGGGTAATGGAGAGGAAACCTTTTAGCGCTTAGGAAGAACTCTCTGAGATAGAGAGATTTGGGGCGATAAGTGTCCGAGCTAGGATAAGGAAGAGTTTAAAAGTGAATTTATTTTTCACATTGCACGTTAATTTAAACTGAACTGGAATTATACTAGTTTATTGTTTCTGAAGAAAGCTAACATGAAGAAAGTAGATTCCTTTGAAATGTGTTGGAGGTGAGTGTTACGGATGCTGTGGACTGCCAAAAGAACAGATAAGTGGCTTCTGGATCAAATCAAGCCTGAATTCTTCCTAGAAGCTAAAATGACTAAACTGATTCTATTTTACTTTGGTCACATTATGAGAAGACCAGAGTCACTGGGAAAGACAGTCATGCTGGGAAAAGTTGAAGGCAGCAGGAAAAGAGGAAGACCCAACAAGAGATGGATTGACTCAGTC
The DNA here is from genome assembly GCF_029931775.1 of Euleptes europaea. NCBI lineage: Eukaryota > Metazoa > Chordata > Lepidosauria > Squamata > Sphaerodactylidae > Euleptes > Euleptes europaea. Next base: position 3,646,635 of record NC_079323.1, read on the forward strand.
AAGGAAGCCACAGCCCTCAGTTTGCAAGATCTGAGCAAGGCTGTTAAGGACAGGACATTTTGGAGGACATTGGTTCATAGGGTCGCCGTGAGTCGGACGCGACTTGACGGCACTTAATACACACATTGTTTCTTCCCGTCCTCAGGCAGACCGATTCAGATTAACAAGCAAATGAACAGATGTAGGGCTTTGACAGATGGAGACGGAGAAGAAAACACTCTAGACTGAGCCTACAAGTTCACTTTAAGGGCAGAACTAGATTGCATTCATTTACGTTATTTCTAGTCCCCCTTTCTCGTTGAGACTTGGCCCAACAACTATTGCATTGTTTTTGGGATGTCCCATTCTGTTGATCGTTAAAGCCAGGACAATCGACAGGGTTTGGACTGTGGAAATCTGAAAACAAGCCAGCAACAGACGGCAGACGGTAATATAATCCACAGTCCAGATTCCTTTTCCACAGCATCTTTCTGGACCATTTCATTTCAGTACAGCCCTCTATTACTTGAGTAAAAAAGCCCTCCTGAATAATTCCATGTTGCATATTTTGCAGAAAGGAAAAGTGGCAACATGTAGTTTCATGTGCTGCTGGGAAGAGCCGATAGCTCAGTGGTACAGCATGTATTGCATGAAGCTGCATCTTCCCAGATTGAGAGGAAGAAAGAGAGATCTGCCACCACCCATTCCACTTGTAATACCTAGTTCTGCCTTAAGGCGGTCTAGAATACCGCACTCATCTCCATGAGTCAGCAGTGTGATGCAGTAGCTAAAAAGGCAAATGTGATCTTGGGCTGCATCAACAGAAGTATCGTGTCCAGATCACACAAAGTGATGATAACACTTTGCTCTGGTTAGACCTCACCTAGAGTATTGTGTTCAGTTTGGGGCACCGCAATTTAAGAAGGATATAGTCAAGCTGGAACGTGTCCAGAGGAGGGCAACGAAGATGGTGAGGGGTCTGGAGACCAAGTCCTATGAGGAAAGGTTGAAGGAGCTGGGTATGTTTAGCCTGGAGAGGAGAAGACTGAGAGGGGATATGAGAACCATCTTCAAGTACCTGAAGGGCTGTCATATGGAGGATGGTGCCGAGTTGTTTTCTGTTGTCCCAGAAGGTCAGACCAGAACTTACATCAAAAGAGTTTCCACCTAGACATTAGGAAGAATTTCCTAACAGTTAGAGCGGTTCCTTGGTGGAACAGGCTTCCTCGGGAGGTGGTAAACTCTCCTTCCCTGGAGGTTTTAAAGAAGAGGCTACATGGCCATCTGTCAGCAGTGCTGATTCTATGACCTTAGGCAGTTCATGAGAGGGAGAACACCTTGGCCATCTTCTGGGCATGGAGTAGGGGTCACTGGGAGTGTGCTTAGGGTAGTTGTGAATTTCCTGCATTGTGCAGGGTGTTGGACTAGATGACCCTGGTGGTCCCTTCCTACTCTATGATTCTATAATTCCACAGGCAAAACCAAAATAGCTTGCATTTTACATAAATTAAAATGTTCCCTCTACCTTCACCATCGTTAACACTCACCTGGACATCCAGGCATGCCATTCGGGGCTGTCGAACAAGGGAGACAGGTGGTCCTGGGGTCTGTCTCACCTTCGGGGCTGTAATACCTGCAATGGGCAAAGACAGACTTCCGGTGAATGGCCGAGCTTTCCAAGATGCCCACATTCCGGCAGAACCAAAACCCGACCCTCTTTCTGAAGCTCCCCTCCTCGACTCTGGAAATTCATCACTGCTTTCGTTGAAGGGGCTGACATATTTATTTTTAAATGCCACTTGGTAGGGAATGAAGGGCAGCATTAGACTCATGCAAAGATTGATCTTTTTGATCAATCAATTGATCCAAATGGACCACTCTGCCATATGTGCATAACTCAGCCATCGGTCTTATTTTGACTTTTTAAAATGGTTGCTGGTTGTAAGTTTAAGGGCTGGACTTTGGTTTCCATCAGTCCCGCATTTATCCTATATTATGAAATGCCACGGCCAGTCTGGTGCGTTCACATACATTGAGTAATGTACTTTCAGTCCACTTCCAATGCAAGTGGATTTTGCCATTTCACACAGTGGGCTCTTCCGCATTCTCATTTTCCTCGCTTGTAAGTTCTTGTTTCTTCATGTGCATGTGTGTGTGATCCGTTCCGCATGTGGTTTGCTCCCTCTAGTGGTCAATTCAATATTACACTCGTTTATGTCTGACATAAAACTCCGCAGTTTAAATCTGCAGGGAAATATGCTGGACATAAACCAGTGTAATATCGAATCGACCACGAGAGGGAGCAAACCATTCGTGGAACAGAAACCCTTCCTGAAGAAACAGGAACTTACATGTGACGAAAATGAGAATGCGGAAAAGCAAGTAAAACCCATTTGTAAAGTGCATTAGCAGTGAAAGGGGGCACGTGTGCTTGCAAATAAATAAAAAACACTTCTCCTCCTCCTCCTCCTTTAGAAGGGGCTGTGGCTCAGTGGTAGAGCATCTGCTTGGCACTCAGAAGGTCCCAGGTTAAGGTTCCCAACTGCCTGCTAATGGCGGGCAATTGCCCGCCAATTCGCACCGCTTCCCGCAGAACTGGTTGGTGGGCGAAGCAGGGTGGCGGAAGGGGGTTGATTCCCCACTCCTCCACATGAGGGGCAGACTCTAATCTGGAGAACTGGGTTGCTTTCCCCACTCCTCCACATGAAGCCTGCTGGGTGACCTTGGGCTAGTCACAGTTCTCTCAGAACTCTCGCAGCCCCACCTACCTCACAAGGTGTCTGTTATGGGGAGAGGAAGGGAAGGAGATTGTAAACTGGTTTGATTCTCCTTAAAAGGTAGGGAAAAAGTCGGCATATAAAACCGACTTTTCTTCTTCTCTTTCCAGCCTTTCTCAGCCCAGTTGGGTCATTTGGATTAATCAGGCTTACGAACTCTGGAGTCAGCCACTCCGACAGAGCAACGATTATGATTCAGGCCCAAACCCGTTTCTCTCCTCCCTCTCACACACAGGGTTCAGCCAAGAGTCTTCTGTGACTCACAAAAACCTTCCCACTGTTTTCTCTCCACTGGTTTCCTGTCAAGATGTTGAGATTCCTGCTCTTCCCAGAGCCAGGAAATGGCGTGATTTGCAGCTTTGCAGGAGAGTCGCTCAATAGCTGCTCCGCAAGGTCCCCCCCTTGCTAGCAAGCAAACCAACAAAACTCTGCAATTGGTAGCTAAGTAGACCCCCCCTTCTTCTCTGATGACAGCCTCAATTCTTACAAGTCCAACACAAATAATGCTTTTCATCTTAAAGAGAGTGGCTACTCAGGGTGGACTGTAGCAGCCATCCTGGGAGCCCCGAGAACGTTTGGTATTTAGGCTGGGCAGAATCACAGCATCAGAAAAGGGTAGGGTTGCCAACTCCGGGTTGGGAAATTCCTGGAAATTTGGGAGTAAAGGCAACCACCAGGTAGGGGCTGGAGATCTCCCAGAATTACAACTGATCTCCAGACCCCAAAGATCCCCTGGAGAAAATCGTGGCTTCGGAGGGCCGGCTCTATGGCTGTATATTCTGATAAGGTTCCCAAACTCTGCTCTCCGCAAGCTCCACCCCTAAGTCTCCAGGAATTTCCCAACCTGGAGTTGGCAACGCTAGGGGAGGGTGGGGTTGAAGGAAGGACCTCAGTGTGGTATAATGCCACAGAGCCCGCCTTCCAAAGCAGCCGTTTTCTTCACAGGAACTGATCTTTCTCGTCAGCCCCATAGGGTTGACAACTCTGTATCCGGAAATACCTGGAGATTTGAAGGTGGAACCTGGGAAGGGGGGGTAGGGAGGGACCTTGGTAGGTATTTTATGGAAGACCCCGTTTCAGGCTTCTGAAGAGCCCCCAAAGGTACCCTCAAAACCCAGCCTGAAAACCACTGATCTGATCCCTAGTGAGTGGAGCTGGAAGAGAAATGGCTTCCAGTAGAACCAGTGAGGTGTAGTGGTTAAGAGCGGTGGTTTGGAGCGGTGGACTCTGATCTGGAGAACCAGGTTTGATTCCCCCACTCCTCCACATGAGCGACGGAGGCTAATCTGCTGGACTGGATTTGTTTCCCCACTCCTACACACGAAGCCAGCTGGGTGACCTTGGGCTAGTCACAGCTCTCTTAGAGCTCCCTCAGCCCCACCTACTATTTGATTTTTACCTCCTGTGTTTTTTACTTAAGGTGCGTTATGTGTGTCTCTTTTCCACTGCAGTGCTGGATGGAGGCACTTGTGAAATTAAATTTAATCCAAGCCACATCAAAACCTAAAGTGAAACACGGACAACGTTTGCCACAATTTCAGATCTGTGCAAAAACCTTCTGCCGGATCGAGCAGATGTGCCCTTAATTCTGGGAGAAATAAAAAAGGGCCGCACCAGTAACAGGAAATAAAAATAAGGCCAAGGCCAATAGTGCAAAATAGGTTACAAATATATTACTTGGAATAGAAATTCCTTACATGTTTCGCCCAAAGGCCTTCTTTAGGGGAATCTGAAGTTATTGCAGAGGTCCTTCAAATGAGAATAAATTCTGTTGCAAGTTGCTAATGAAAGAACCCCTCGGGTGAAACGTGTAGGGAATTGCTGTTCTGAGTAACAGATGTTTTTATCTATTTTGCACCATTGGCCTTGGCCTTATTTTTACCTTCCTTAATTCCGGGCCAGGGTGTGGTGTAAACGAAATCCCGCTGGAAGATTAATCCTTGCCATAGAGATGCTTTATGGCTCCTGGCTCTGGAGGTTTTGATGCAAACAATCTCGCCTTCCCAAAAAACATACAGCCAAGCAAAATGCCACGTTACCCTGATATGCAGTCCCCACACAAAGTGTCTGCCACAGCCGTTCCGGGACTCACTCGAACCCTCTTCTTCTCCTCACACCGGGTGTGCGAGGCACAGGGTGCCGGCCCGTAGGTGGAAGAGAAGGCATCTGCGGAGCATGGCTTGCAAGTCATTCCCAGTCCTTCCCCGAAGCCGCATTTCTAAAAGGGAATCAAACAAAGAAAGATGCCGTCACACACCAGGCAGGGCTGAAGGCTTTCTGGGTTGCATTTTTCAGGTACCATTGGCGCAATAAGCTACTTTGATTGGTTATGCGGAATTGGCTGCCGGAGGATGTGGTGAGGGCCACAGGCGTAGAACGGCTTTAAAAGGGGACCAGACAGATTCATGGAGAAGAGGTCCATAAGTTGGTTAGTAGCCACGATGACTAAAGGGAACCACCACGTTCAGAGGCAGTCAACCTCTCAATCCCTGTGCCAGGAGGAGGCCACGTGAGGGGGAGGCTATGTCCTCCTTGCCTTGTTGTTGGACCTCCAGAGGAGCTGGTTGGCCACTGAGTGAGGCAGGATGCTGGACTAGGTAGACCCTCACTGGTCTGATCCAGCAGGGCTCTTCTGAGGTTCTCATCAGGGGAAGGCCTCGGCCTCTGTGCCCTGTTACTGGACCTCCAGAGGAACCAGTTGGCCTCTGAGTGAGACCAGATGCTGGACAAGATGGAACCTCACTGGACTGATCCAGCAGGGCTCTTCTTGTATTCTTCTGTGCTTAAGTGTGACACTGTTCAGGGCCGAATTGGCCATATGAACAATATCATTAAAGTAAGTAAATTCTTCTGTGCTAATCTGCATTCAAGCCACCCACCTGCCCTCCCAGCCATTGGAAGAAGTGCTGTGATGTCCCCCGGAATTACAGCTCATCTCTAGACTACAGAGGAGGAAGAAGAAGAGTTGTTTTTTATACCCTGATTTTCTCTACCTTTTTCAGGAACATATGAAGCTGCCTTTTACTGCATCAGATCCTTGGTCCATCAAAGTCAGTATTGTCTACTCAGACTGGCAGCGGCTCTCCAGGGACTCAGGCAGGGGTCTTTCACATCGCCTGCTTGCCTGGTCCCTTTAACTGGAGATGCCGGGGATTGAACCCAGGACCTCCTGCATGCCAAGCAGATGCCCTACCACTGAGCCACAGCCCCTCCGCAAGGAGACTCAAAATGGCTTACAATCGCCTTCCCTTCCTCTCCGCACAACAGGCAGATAGATGGGGCTGAGAGTTCGGAGAGAACTGTGACTAGCCCAAGGTCACCCAGCAGGCTGCATGTGGAGGAGTGGGGAAACCAACCCAGTTCTCCAGATTCCAGTCCGCCACTCATGTGGAAGAGTAGGGGATCAAACCCAATTCTTCAGATTAGAGTCTGCTGCTCTTAGCCACTATGCCACACTGGCTCTTTCACTATGCCACGTTTCATCCACTCAACAACCCTGTGAGGTGGATTAGGCTGAGAGTGTGCATCTGGCCCAAGGTCACTCAGAAAGCTTCCACAGTGGAGTGGGGATTCCAATCTGGGTTACCCGGATCCTAGTCTGACACTAACCACTACACCACAGCGTAGTAAGGCCTGCTTAGAAAAGTACATGGCTCTTTTGTCTATAAAAATTGAGTTGTACTGGGATGGGCTGCAGCTCAGTGGTAAAGCATGCAGAAGGTGCCAGGTTCAATCCCCAACACTTCCAGTTAAAAGAACCAGGCAGCAGGTGATGTGACAGACCAGCCTGAGACCCTGGAGAGCCATAGAGAGGGGACATGGCTCAGTGGCAGAGCACGTGCTTTACATGCAGAAGGTCCCGGGTTCAATCTAGACATTAGGAAGAATATTCTAACAGTTAGAGGGGTTCCTCAGTGGAATAGGCTTCCTTGGGAGGTGGTAAGCTCTCCTTCCCTGGATGTTTTCAAGCAGAGGCTAGATGGCCATCTGTCAGCAATGCTGATTCTATGACCTTAGGCAGATCATGAGAGGGAGGGCATTTTGGCCATCTTCTGGGCATGGAATAGGGGTCACAGGGTGTGTGTGGGGGAAGTAGTTGTGAATTTCCTGCACTGTGCAGAGGGTTGGACTAGATGACCCTGGTGGTCCCTTCCATCTCTATGATTCTATGAATCCCTGGCATCCCCAGTTAAAAATGACCAGGGAGTAGGTGATGTGAAAGACCTTTCTCTGCCTGAGACCCTGGAGAGCCATGGAGAGGGGCTGTGGCTCAGTGGTAGAGCATCCGCTTGGCATGCAGAAGGGCCCAGGTTCATTCCCCGGCATCTCCAGTTAAAGGAACTAGGCAAGTAGGTGATGTGAAAGACCTCTGCCTGGGACCCTGGAGAGCCGCTGCCGGTCAGAGTAGACAATACTGACTTTGATGGGCCGAGGGTCTGATTCAGTAGAAGGCAGTTCATGTGTTCCTTATGACAAGAGACCAGGACAATATCATTTTGTGAGTAAAAGGTACCAAACCAGTTTCAAAGCACAGCCCACTCTGTTAGCCAGAGAATGACAATTGCGGGAATCCGATTAGGAAACCATGCGTGCTGAAACACGAGGAAAAAATGGATGAGTGTAAATGGCCGGGGCTGCAGCTTTCTCCTTTGTCACTACTGGCTCATTCAGCAGCGAAAGCGTACGACTGGACGAGTGCCACGGGTCAGTTGCTCATGCAGTGTTCAAAACTCACAGAGGCCTGCTGCTTAAAAAGCAATTCAGATATGAGCACATGCTTGATTCCGTATAAGGCAGCTTCATGTGTTCAATATGCTGAGAGCCAGTGTGGTTGCGTGGTTAGGAGCAGCGGACTCTAATCTGGAGAACCATGTTGGTTTCCCCACCCCTGCACATGAAGCCAGCTGGGTGCCCTTAGGATAGTCACAGTTCTCTCGGAACACTCTCAGCCCCACCTACCTCACAGGGTGTCTGTTATGGGGAGGGGAAGGGGAAGGCAATTGTAAGCCGGTTAGATTCTCCTTAAAAGGTAGAGAAAATTGGCACCTATAAAGCAACTCCTCCTCTTCTTTTTCTGAGACACTGTTAAGCAGGGCTGTGTCTTCTCTGCATTCAAACTTCAAAAGTCATAATTCTGTGCTACGCTGAATTCTATGGCATGAATAAATTGAACATGGTGACACGATTCCGTACTTTGCATAAGTTAATTCTGCATTTTCCCTGATTTTGCCTAATGCATTCTGGCACTAATGCACATCTGTAATGGTTCCTCGGTGGAACAGGCTTCCTCGGGAGGTGGTAAGCTCTCCTTCCCTTGAGGTTTTTAAGCAGAGGCTAGATGGCCATCTGTCAGCAATGCTGATTCTATGACCTCAGGCAGAGCATGAGAGGGAGGGCATCTTGGCCATCTTCTGGGCATGGAATAGGGGTCACAGGGTGTGTGTGTGTAGGGGGGGAGGTAGTTTGGAATTTCCTGCATTGTGCAGGGGGTTGGACTAGATGACCCTGGTGGTCCCTTCCAACTCTATGATTCTATGATCTCCAAACACAACCTTGCAACCGTTAAGACTAGAAAGCTGCCTCTTTTGGGCGGGGGGAATTCAGTGGAGATATAGAAAAGGCAATGCGTGGAATCCACCCCCCACACCATGTAAAGAAGCAGTGAGTCTCACGGATTGCTTACTCTGTCCGGCTCCTCTCCTGGTGGACATCCCAAACAGGGGAGACATTGGCCTTCGGTGCTCCGGAATTCCTGCTCTCTGCACGTGTGTGCCTGTGCATAATGGCAGCAGAAAGCCTGCAGAAAGCACAAGAGAGAAATCATCACTCTTAATTTCACACAGCTCTGGGAAAGCATTAAAAAGGTAAACCTGTGCACCAGGTCATTCCTGACCCACGGGGTGACATCACATCATGACATTTACTAGGCAGACTTTGTTTACAGGGCAGTTTGCCATTCCCCAGTTATCTACACTTTACCCCCAGCAAGCTGGGAACTCATTTTACCGACCTCGGAAGGATGGGAGGCTGAGTCAACCTTGAGCCAGCTACCTGAAACCGACTTCCGTTGGGATCGAACTCAGGTCGTGAGCAGAGCTTGGACTGCAGTACTGCAGCTTACCACTCTGCGCCATGGGGCTCTTCTCTGGGAAAACATTAGTGCACCTCAATTCTATGAACATAGGTTTATTTCTTTACTCACTTCATTTATACCTTTCTCCCCAAAGGCGACCCAAGGTGGCTTACGTCATTTTCCCTCTCCTCCATTTCATCCTCACAACAACCCTGTGAGGTAGGTTGGGCTGAGAGAGAGAGAGAGAGAGCAACTGGCCAGGGTCATCCAGCAAGCATCCCTGGCACAAGTGAGGATTCGAACCCATCCAGAGGTCTGTTGGAAATACAACTGATCTCTGCACTACAAAGATCAGTTCCCCTGGAGAAAACAGGCGCCTCTATGGCATTATACCTCAATGAGGCCCCTCCCCTCCTGAAACCCCGCCTACTCAGGTCCCACCCCCAAATCTCCAGGAATTTCCCAACCCAGAGTTGGCAACCTTACACTCAGAATTAAATCTGGGGACTTCTAACAAGCAAAACATTTGCTCTGCCTCGGAGCTGGACACCTCCGACATGGATCTGCATGGAAGGTTTTCCCTTACACAGCAGGAGGCAGGAGTGGAATCTGATGGATATAACTTGGGAGGGGGGGAGATTCCCAAGGGATGCTCATGAACATGACCTGGGTTAACCAGCTGTAACTGTGACATGGTTGTATATCACCAGGTGTTTTGCATGCAAAGGGCTCCTGGTTCGAATTCTGCTACCTCCTATTAAAGGATGGCTGGTAGCAAGCACTGGGGCAAACTGCCAGTCAGAAGAAGCAATACTGAGCTAGGTGGACCAGTGGACCAACGGTCTGGCTCAGAATAAGACAGCTTTATGTGCTCAACAGAGCTGGCAGTATAACTGTTTGCTCTTCTACTATTTGCATCTGCAAATGCTGAGCCTCTGCTCACATGGAAATGGTAGCCTCTCCACTATTCTATCTTCCTTTAAGGGCTGTCTGCAACCGCTGTACGCATTCTCGAGAAATGACAGCTTGGCAGATCATAAAAGTAAAGCTTCCCATTCCGTGATTCAATTGTTTCTTCTCCTCTTTTTTAAAGCACATAGCCCTCACTTCATTTATAAGCCCTCGCTTATCACAGACGTGATTCCTGGAACACGAATGTGCTCTCAGCATCAGGAGAGCATATAAAAATCCATCCCAAATCAACACAACACAGACAACATGATACAACCATTGGCTACATGACACAAGAGGTATATCAAATATTACCAACTGAGACTATACAAAGAAAAATGATACAGAAAGGAGGGCTTCAAAATCCCCAGATTCATTTCATCTGCCTAGTATGTTTTTACCTTGTCTGGTATGTTTTTACCCTGCCCTTCTGGCGAAGAGCTCAGGGTGGTTCTACACTGATCTCCTTTTTATCCTCACTACAACCCTGTGAGGTAGGTTAGGCTGAGTGTGTGTGACAAGCTTTATGACTGTCTGCAGATTCAAACCCAGCTCTCTAGGTCTTAATCCAATATACTAACCACTCGGGGAAGAACTGTGGCTCAGTGGTATAGCATCTGCTTGGCATGCCAAAGGTCCCTGGTTCAATCCCCAACATCTCCAGTTAAAAGGATTAGGAGGAGGAGGAGGAAGAGAAGGACGAGGAGAAGGAGAAGAGTTGGTTTTTATATGCCAACTTTCTCTACCACTTAAGGAAGAATAAAACTGGCTTACAATCACCTTCCCCTCCCCACAACAGACACCCTGTGAGGTAGGTGGGGCTGAAAGAACTCTAAAAGAGCTGTGACTAGCCCAAGGTCACCCAGCTGGCTTCATGTGTAGGAGTGGGGAAACAAACCTGGTTCACCAGATTAGTGTCAACAGCTCATGTGGAGGAGTGGGGAATCAAACCTGGTTCTCCACTGCTCCAAACCACTGCTCTTAACCACTACACCATGCTGGCTCTCCATGATGTGATGTGAAAGACCTATGCTTGAGACCCTGGAGAGCAGCTGCCAGTCAGAGTAGACTGACCTTGATGGACTGATGATCTGATTCAGTATAAGGCAGCTTCATGGGTGACCACTACACCACACTGAATCTTTCCACCAGATGTGAAAGAATTCCTAAAAGTCTCTACTGAGGAGCGCAGTGCAAAATTGCAAACAGGGATTGAACCTGGGGCCTTCTGCGTGCCAAGCAGAGGCTCTACCACTCAGCCACAGCCCCTCTCCGTCAACAGCAACTTGTCAACAGCAAACACACCGTTGAGCCGATGCTTTCCATCCCCTGCCTATCAGAGCATCTATCTCAGACAGCATCTATCTATCAGAGGAGAGATTCCCAACCAAGTTTTCTTAGCGCAGAGAAGATCAGCCTGCGTTGGCAAGAGCTGACTCACTGCCAAGTTAAGATTACAGAGCAGAGAGCTAGCAGAATGAGTGTCCGGTCAGCTTTCTAGCACGCACGGCAATTGAAGGGTCTGGTTAAGACCACATCATTACCTGACATTAGAGCTATGTTCAATGCCCCTGAAATTTCCCTCTCGTTGTCTGGAATATCACACACCACGCATCTGCAATCAGGAGTTTATTTTGGGAAAGGAGGCGCAGGCAAAGTTCAGCTTGCCAGACCTAAGTGATATTTAAGCGCAGGGGTGTCGTTGGCGGCTGAGGCTAAGATGATTCACCCAGTTACCAGTTAAAAGGTTACCAGTTAGGGTGGCAATTTCCAAAGTGCATATCAGAGAATGCTCATGTGCCACAAAAAATAAACAGATATTAGATACTCATCTTCGCCCAAAGTAACCTGTTAATCAAGGGAGTTACCTGCTGCTTCTCTGTAAGATCTTGATTGGCTTCCATTCAAGCCAGAGTGGTGTAGTGGTTAAGAGCGGTGGTTTGGAGCAGTGGAGTCTGATCTGGAGAATAGGTTTGATTCCACATGAGTGATGGAGGCTAATCTGGTGAACTGCATTTGTTTCCCCATTTCTACACACGAAGCCAGCTGGGTGACCTTGGGCAAGTCACTCTTTCTCAGCCCCATCTACCTCACAGGGTGTCTTTTGTGGGAAAGGAAGGGAAGGTGATTCTAAGCCGGTTTGAGTCTCCCTTAAGTGGTGGAGAAAGTGGGCATATAAAAACCAACTCTTCTTCGTCTTCTTTTTCTTCAATCAGTTTCCTTTGGGGCAACCAATGTTGTTCTGTGTTGTTCCATGGGATTGGAGTATTCAATCAGTCCCAAAATAGATAGATGGACGATTGACATGCCTTTAGATGATGTAGCTCCTTACACAATAGCACCTTAAGAGTTTGTAACGTCTGTAAACTTCCTAATGTGATGTTCAAAATGCACCCTCAGAGAATTGCTGCGTTTGCATTAAGATAATCTTATGGTACCCTTGAGTGTGCTTTCTCAGAGACAGCTGCACCCTGGAAGAGGGCATTGGTCCTTAAAGTGTGTATAGCTGACAATGAAACCCTCTAATGCTTGTGGACATTGGGAAAACAAGGATTTGTTTCTTTTTTTAAAAGCGCTCCCCCCAATTGTCTTTGCAAGAGATCATTAGGGAGAAAATGTACTAGGTAAAATTGTACTTACTGCAAAGAAACTGAAGACCGAGCAGAAATGCATGTGCTTCTTCATCTCGAGGAATCGGATGTCACAGCAACCGCAGAATAAAGCTGTCAGACACTAAAAGAGAAAGGAAAAGATGAAGGCGGTAGCGTTATTTGGCGAAGTCAGGCAATCCTTCCGTCCTCCTCTCTGCATGAAACGTGGCCTCTGCAACCCATGTTTACCTCCACCCACATTTCTGTTGATCTCTGCAAATTACTGCTGGCTACTGAGGCAACCCATCAGCTAGGATTCAGTTCAAGAAGAGGAAGCAAGAGGTGTAGACACGTCTTCTCTCAGTGGGTGACAACCTATCTCACATCTCCTCCTAGGACTTTTCTCAAGTCCACGGCTCCTGCAAACACAGGAAACTTTCCTGGCCCACACATCTAGAACAGTAAAAGAGAGTCAGGCCTCTAGGAAAAAGCGCAGCCTCTCTAGACACATCAGGGTTGCCAACCTCCAAGTACTAGCTAGCGCTCTCAACTGGTCTCCAGCCAAAAGAGATCAGTTCACCTGGAGAAAATGGCCGCTTTGGCCATTGGACTCTATGGCATTGAAGTCCCTCCCCTCCCCAAACACTGCCCTCCTCAGGCTTCGCCCCCAAAACCTCCTGCCGGTGGTGAAGAAGGACCCTGCCACCCTAAGACACATGCTAATTGGGTTATTGTAATCTTTAAACCCGGGATCCCCAATCTTTCTGAGCCAGCAGGCACCTTGGGAATTCGGACACAGTGTGATAGGCACAGCCGAGGGATGCCCACCTCCAGGTGGGACCTGGGGAATCCCCCAAAATTACAGCTCATCTCCAGACTACAGAGATCAGTTCCCCGGGAGAAAATGGATGCTTTGGAGGGTGGACTCTAGGGCGCTGCACCCCACTGAAGCCCCTGTCCTCCCCAGGCTCCATCCCCAAGTCTCCAGGAGTTTTCCAAACTGGATCCGGCAACCCTACCCCTCCTTCCCCTACCAGTGGCCAAACCCTGCCCTCCTCAAGCTCTGCCCTCAAAACCTCCAGGTATTTCCCAGCCCAGAGCTGGCAACCCTATTAAGGATCAACAAGATTCCCAGGGTATAAGCTTTTGAGAGCCAAATCGGATGAAGGGAGCTTTGACTTTCGAAAAGCTGATACCCAGGAAATCTTGTTGGTCTGGACGATGCAACTGGAGTCAAATCTTGCTCTATAGAGTGCACACAGATTTCCCTGGTGGATTTGTTTGGTTTGCATTCATCTCACACATGCCCTGATATACACAACTCTAGTTACAGATTCCAAGAAGACTTAAACAAGCTAGACTTGAATCCAATAGCCCCTTAAAAGATAAAGGTCCCCTGTGCAAGCACCGGGTCATTCCTGACCCATGGGGTGACGTCACCTCCCGACGTTTACTAGGCAGACTATGTTTACGGGGTGGTTTGCCAGTGCCTTCCCCAGTCGTCTTCCCTTTACCCCCAGCAAGCTGGGTCCTCATTTTACCAACCTCAAAGGGATGGGAGGCTGAGTCAACCTTGAGCCGGCTACCTGAAACAAACTCAGGTCGTGAGCAGAGCTTGGACTGCAGTACTAAAGCTCACCTCTCTGTGCCACGGGGCTCCTGAATAGCACCTTAGAGACCAACCAGATTTTCAGGGTACAAGCTTTGAAGAGTCAAAGCTCTCTTTGTCACATAGCCTTGATGGTGGTAACCCAGCGGTCTCCGATGAAGGGAACTTCGACTTTCAAAAGCTTCAACGTCGAAAATCTTGTCGGTCTCTAAGGTGCTACTGGATGAATCCAGCTATTCTTCTGCAGACCAGTACGGCTACTCTCTGAAACTACCTTCAAGACGACTTGCGACGCCCTGGCCTCGTTTTAGAAATTAACCACGGGGATTTACCGCACCAATTGGCCAAAAGAAGTCCTTGTCTTCCCTCTGCAAACTCTTTGCTCTGTTTTTGGCTGTAAATATATATAGCCCATCTATGAATTATCCTCGTTTCCAAACCGAGACAGGGTTGGCTGGTCACCCGTCAAAAACACAAGAACGCCGAGTTCTCGTCACAGTCCCCACCGCCAGGCGCTCCAGCTTCACGCAAAGCCGATCCCCCAAGAGTCACCTCCAAACGGCCCCGCACGGCCTCAGACGACTTCCACCATCACCCCTTTCTACCATTGGAACTGACCTCGGCCAGAGCAGCGCCGGTGAAGAATGAGCCACGGGATGTTAATTGCAGGGAAAGAGCCCGCAATGAAATGCCGAGGATTCATTCAGCGTGATCGATTCTTTCCCTGGAGAACCCCCCGTCCCTGTCCATCACACTCTTAACGCTACGAGGCATCGGTCGGCTGCCAGCAGTCGCCTGGCACAGCCTGGAATTGGATCCTGGGAATGGCGCCAGCCATTCTGTTCGAGGACTGAAACTCTTCGGTCCTGGGCACCGGCCGTGGGATACAGGCCGCCACGGCTGCTCGGGAAGAGGAGCAATTCTCAAGTTTCCACTCCTGAAGAGGTCCCAGCAGCATTTGCTCGGAAAGGAAACGAGGCTGGTTTGGAGTGTGGTTCTCTACGAAGATCCACAGCCCTCATAGATATCTACAGCCCTCACAGATACTCTGAGAGCCAGCGTGGTGTAGTGGTTAAGAGTGGTGGTTTGGAGCGGTGGACTGTAATCTGGAGAACCGGGTCCGATTCCCTTCTCCTCCACATGAGCAATGGAGGCTAATCTGGAGAACCGGGTTGGTTTCCCCACTCCTCCACGTGAAGCCAGCTGGGTGACCTTGGGCCAGTTACAGTTCTCTCTGAACTCTCCCAGCCCCACCGTCTTCCCAAGGTGTCTGTTGTGGGTCCAACAACAGGGCACAGAGGCTGAGGCCATCCCCTGAGAAGAACCTCAGAAGAGCCCTGCTGGTCAGACCTGTGAGGGTCCATCTAGTCCAGCATCCTGTCTCACACTGAGGTCAACCGGTTCCTCTGAAGGGCCAACAACAGTGCACAGAGGCTGAAGCCTGCCCTTAACGTTGCCTCCTGGCACTTCGATTCAGAGGTTGACTGCCTCTGACTGTGGAGGTTCACTTTATTCACCATGGCTAGTAGCCACTGATAGACCCGTCCTCCATGAATTTGTCTAATCCCCTTTTAAAGTTGTCTACACTTGTGGTCATCACTGCTTCCTCTGGAAGCAAATTCCACATTTTAGTCACTCACTGAGTAAAGAAGTATTTCCTTTTGTCCATCCTGAATCTACTGCCCGTCAGCTTCATTGGATGCCCTCAAGTTCTAGTATTTTGGTAGGGGGAGAAAAAGTTCTCTATGTCCACTCTCTCCACCCCATGCATAATTTTATACACCTCTATCACGTCCCCTCCTAGTCATCTCTTTTCTAAACGGAAAAGTCCCAGACTCTTCTGCCTTTCCTCATAGGGAAGGTGCTCCAACCCTCTAATCATCTTGGTTGCCTTCTTCTGTACTTTTTCCAGCTCTGCATTGTCCTTTCGGAGATATGTCGAGCAGAAATGATCTGTTTTTACCTTGCGTATATTTAGCTTTGCATAGAAATTTGACAAGGCCTGCAGATCCCCTCTTTCCCTTCTGGCTCCACTCTTGAAAAACGAGGCTTCTCTCTATCTCTGCAGGTTATAAATACCTGCCAGCCAAGGAGAAGGCATTGCGCACCTGAGAAAATGAGCTCCGGTCCACAAAAGGTGTTGCAGCAATAAATCTCAGGTGTCACAAGATGCTCTGATTTTCTTTTCTTTTTTTGGGGTGGAGTGGCAGCCCAATCCAATGCATGTTTACTCAGAAAAAAATCATGCTGTGATCAGCGGCGCTTACTTCCCCTCGGAAATTTTCTCCACAATTTCCATGGCAGTCATCTTTTAACTAGTAGGAAATTGCTATTGTGTCAAGAAAATAAAAACATTTAATGACCCCTGGGAAAGCAAACCACCCACTCCCGCAGGAGGCTGCCCACTGCAGCTCTGTATGAGTCACCGTTCTGCCCTTGCCTAGCCTGGTGCTTCTGCTGAATCAAGTGGGACTGGATCATTAACAAGCAGCAGTGAGCCCCAAAGTGCCCCCCTTCAGAAGAATCAACCCATCATGTCTCTGACTGAGTTGATGCTCAACAGACACCCCCCTCCAACCAGGAGACATCAGTGACTGTCAGGAGAACATACAGGGTGGCACTTTTGCACACCCCAAAACTAAAACTCTTCATGTGCTTCCCCAACTTGAAGACAGAAAATAATTATTTTGGTGTAGGATGGTTACTCCCCCTTTCTGTTAGGACACAGGGCTGTTGGAACACCATACTCCCCTGCAGAATGACATGAGAAAGACAGGCCAAAGGCAACCATGTATAGAAACATAGAGCTGGAAGGGACCTCAAGGGTCATCTAGTCCAACCCCCTGCACAATGCAGGAAATTCACAACTACCTCCCCCCCCCAATACCCCAGTGACCCCTCCTCTATGCCCAGAGGAAGGCAAAAATCCTCCAGGATCCCTGGGCCAATGTTGCCTGGAGGAAAATTCCTTCCTGATCCAGTATTACCCTGGGCATGTAAGAAAGGGCCACAAGAGCCGAGCACTGGTTCATCCCTTCCTACCCGCCCTCTCATGATCTGCCTAAATTTATAGAATCTACATTGCTGTCAGATGGCCATCTAGCCTCTGCTTAAAAACCTCCAAATAAGACATCATGGGAAACAGGTTAAACTCTAAAATGTAGAGTTGCCACCCTCCAGGTGAGGCCTGGAGATCACCTGGAATTACAACTGACCTCCAGACTAGAATCATAGAGTTGGAAGGGACCACCAGGGTCATCTAGTCCAACCCCCTGAACAATGCAGGAAATTCACAACTACCTCCCCCCCTACACCCCCAGTGCCCAGAAGATGGTCAAGATGCCCTCCCTCTCATGAACTGCCTAAGTTCATAGAATCAGCATTGCTGACAGATAGCTAGGGAAGGAGAGCTCACCACCTCCCGAGGAAGCCTGTTCCACTGAGCAACCGCTCCAACTGTTAGAAAATTCTTCCTAATGTCTAGACTACAAGCATCATCTCCCCTGGAGAAAATTGCAGTTTTGGTGGCGTTATATGGCATCGCACCCCGCTGAGGCCCCTCAAACCCTGCCCTCCCCAGGCTCCACCTCCAAATCTCCAGGAATTTCCTAATGCAGAGTTGGCAACCCTTGCAGGACCCGCAATGCAACTCCCAGGCCGACCCCATCCCTGGAGAAATGCCAGCGACTAACTTTATGGCAGAATTAATGTCTCGTACCCGGAGTTAATTACTTCATCCCAGAAGGAGGAGCAAAATCACAGGTAATCACTCCTATTAATTAAGGATCTGATGTCCTTACTAGAGAGGCATCATGGGAAATTCAGAGGTAACGTGCTAATTGCTGTCTTCCCCCAAAAGAAACTTGTAAAAGGGCTCTGCCCGGGCGCTTTTCATCCAGAAGACACATTTTTGTTCTCTTCCAGGTTCCTTCCAGAAAGCAGCAAGCAAAGAAGCCCACTGATCCCCGATTTTGACAACCCCCCCAAAATCTTTCCCAAGCACTAGCAATCATTTCTTTTTCCTGCTGGCCAGACTCGGTCTGCAAACCTGGCAACCGCTCCCCCGCCTTACAATACGCTGCGACATAGGAAATTTTCACAGATCGCAGGAGTAGCGGCACACAGACATCTCGCTTTGTGCCGAGCGGGAATCCAAGCAGGCCTCTAGCTAGGATTGCCAACTCTGGGTTAGGACATTCCTGGAGATTTTGGGGGTGGAGCTTGGAAAGGGAGGAGCTTGGTGAAGGAAGGGACTGCAGAGGGTTATAATGCAACAGAGTCCACCCTGCAAAGTAGCCCTTTTCTCCAGGTCAACTGATTTCTAAGAACTTAAGAAAAGCCCTGCTGGATCAGACCCAGGCCCATCAAGTCCAGCAGTCTGTTCCCACAGTGGCCAGGCAGGTGCCTCGAGGAAGCCCCCAAACAAGACGACTGCAGCAGCACCATCCTGCCTGTGTTCCATAGCACCTAATATAATAGACATGCTCCTCTGATCCTGGAGAGAATAGGTATGCATCATGACTAATATCCATTTTGACTAGCAGCCATGAATAGCCCTCTCCTCCATGAACATGTCCTCTCCTCTGGAGTCTGGAGATCAGTTATAGTCTGGAGATCAGTTGTAATCCCAGGAGATCTCCAGGCCCCACCTGGAGGTTGCTAATCCTATCTGTAGCATGGGTACAGCATAGTGTTAAATCCGGCCTACTGATTGGTTGATCAACCAGTGCATTTAGCCAGGTGCCCGGCCCAGCCAAAAGAGACACTTCCATCAGTCAGATGATGAGTCTGGAGCCAGTGAGCTTTGATGCTTACATTTATTTATTCACTTACTTCATTTATACCCTGCCTTTCTCCCCGTGGGAACCCAAAGTGGCTCAACACCATTCTCCTCTCCTCCATTTTATCCTCACAACAACCCTGTGAGGCAGGTTGGGCTGAGAGCGTGTGACTGCCCTGGTCACCAAGTGATTTTCCATGGCAGAAGTGGGGATTCAAACCTGGGTCTCCCAGATCCTAGTCCAACACGGTGTCCACCGTGCCCCGCTGGCTCTTGCATGGAAGCATCCTTTTTTTTCGGGGTGGGGGGGCAGGATGCTATTTCTCAGTTCATCCACATGCTTGCTTGATTGCAAAAGAAAAAGAAAAGAAAAGAAACGGAAAAGAAAAGGAAAAGAAACTTGCCCTGTTTCTCTTGTGCCTTAAAAAAACAGCTGCCTAAATGTTTAGAAGGCAAGACTATTTTTGGTGGGGAAAGTTACCTGGCCTCATTTCGGGCTCCTGAGCAGGGACTCTGCCAGAAGACTGTGGATGGTGGCTGTCGGAAAAGCACCGCAGTCTCCCAAGAGAAGTTGTTACCTTGAAATGAACACCTGGCATCTCCCTGCAGATGCAACGTGGAGAAAGCGGAGACAGGCTCCTTTCCCTGACGCAGCATCCCTTCTTGGGGAGACAAGAACTTCGCCAGGTAAACATCTGTCCGAAAGCAGACACTTAGTACATTGCAGGGGATGGTCATGTGCTCTATCAATAGGGTTGCCAACCTCCAGGTGGTGGCTGGAGATCTCCTGATATTACAACTGATCTCCAGGCGACAGAGATCAGTTCCCCTGGCGAAAAGGGCCACTTTGGAAGGTGGACTCTATGGCATCATGCCCTGTTTTAAGTCCCTCCCCTCCCAAAACTCCACCCTCCTCAGGCTCCACCCCCAAAATCTCCAGGTATTTCTCAATGGAGCTGGCAACCCTATCTATGAAACCTTTGGGATAATCAGTGTCAGTTAAGTGCATACTTAACACGATTGCCATAAATATTTATTGCAAGATTAAGGGACAGGAGGCTGTCATATGGAGAGGGAGTAGGGTTGCCAGCTCCAGGTTGGGAAATACCTGGAGATTTGGGGGTGGAGCCTGAAAAGGGTGGAATTTGGGGAGGGGAGGGACTTCAATGGGGCATAATGCCTTAGAGTCCCCCCTCCAAAGTAGCCATTTTCTCCAGGTGATCTGATCTCTGTTGCCTGGAGTTGTAATAGCAGATCTCCAGCCACCACCTGGTTGCCAACCCTATCATGTGCTGACTTTTTTTTAAAAAGCAGCAGCTGCAGAGAAACCACATTTTTTGGAGGCTGGTCCCCTGAGGATTATTCCTACTCGCCATAGGCGAATGGTTATTTGCAAGTCTGGTTTTCCAAGGAAAACCTGCAGCATTTCCTATTCTTATTCTTGGAATTGGAGGTTGCTGGTTTCCCTGTGCCTGTGTTGGATTTGCATTTCCCCAAACTTGTCTCTTCTGCTTCCCGACATCTGGGGAAATACTTGTGACTCTTCATCGCGCGCTCAAACACGTTTCTCCTGAGGCTGTAACTAGTTTTGACATCGCGGCAGGAAGCCAGAAACAGTGTCAGGGGCCATCAAATATTTGGTAATCAAATGACTTCCCGGTACACTGCAATGACTCTTTGGGACACAGAAGAATTAAACATTCTCGACTGACAACATTTTAACATGCTGTGTGAGTTTCAAGTTGCCAACTTTTCAGCTGCCTCATGTGCGTTTAACAGCAACGTGGCAATTAGCAGGCGATAATGCTTACTCCACATTGCAAAAAGCTTCATCAGCTGCGTTCTGCACATCATACTACTAGTAAAGGCACAACAGCAGTCGGCCAGCGTGGTGGAGTGGTTAAGAGCAGTGGCTTGGAGCTGTGGACTCTGATCTGGAGAATCGGGTTTGAGTCCCCACTCCTCCACATGAGCGGCGGAGGCTCATCTGGTGAACTGGATTTGTTTCCCCGCTCCTACACATGACGCCAGCTGGGTGACCTTGGGCTAGACACACTCTCTCAGACCCATGTACCTCACAGGGTGTCTGCTGTGGCGAAGGGAAGGCAATTGTAAGCCGGTTTGATTCTGCCTTAAGTGGTAGAGAAAGTTGGCATATAAAAACCAACTCTTCTTCTTTTCTCTCTCCTGGCCAGCCGGCAACTGGCATGCATGCACAAAGGTGTAATCCTAGGCATCCTTCCTGGGGAGAGCTTAAGAGCACTATACCAGAAGCCGCAGTCACATGAACACATGAAGCTGCCTTATACTGAATCAGACTCTTGGTCCATCAAAGTCAGTATTGTCTATTCAGACTGGCAGTGGCTCTCCAGGGACTCAGGCAGAGGTCTTTCACATCACCTGCTTGCCTAATCCCTAGAGAGGCCGGGGATTGAACCTGGGACCTTCTGCATCCCAAGCAGATGCTCTACCACTGAGCTACAGACCCTCCCCAAATTTCCTTGTCCATGTTGACGGACCATTCTCCTTGTGGCGCACATGCATGCACCAGAGTAAAACCAAAACCAGAAAAGGGGAGAGAGGTCCTAATACAAAAGCAAGAAAGAAGGAAACTACATAGTTAAGACCTCTGCAAAGTGTAAACAAAATAACCACATATAATATGACGATGGGTAGCCGGGTTTGTCTGTAGCCATAGAAAAGAGCAAGAGTCCAGTTGCACCTGGCAGGGTATGAGCTTTCATGATTCACAGCTCACTTCTTCAGATCAGTTGTAATTCATGGAGAACTCCTGGAGGTTGGCAACCCTACTCACTTCTGTAAGGGGCGGGGCCATACTCTCCTGTGCTGGAGCTTTTCAAGCAGAGGTGAGACTGCCACTGGCCAGGGATGCTCTACCTTAGGATGTCCTGCAAGGAGCTGTGGGTTAGACTAGGTGACCTCTAGGACCCCTTCCAACTTTATGTGGAATGTGTGTAGGAAAGGAAGGATTCCACAGGGCAAGAACCCCAGAGGCATGCTCATGCACGACAAAATACTGGGAACCGGCTTTTAAAAGTACAATTTATGTCATAAGAACATAAGAAAGGCCCTGCTGGATCAGATCAAGGCCCAACGAGTCCAGCAGTCTGTTCACACAGTGGCCAACCAGGTGCCTCTAGGAAGCCCACAAACAAGACGACTGCAGCAGCATTATTAGGGTAGCCTGGTCCCAATTGGGAAAATTTTACATGAAAAAGAAATAAATACATATGTTTGTTGGGAATATATGTTGTTGGTGGGTATATTACCACGTACTGTAAATATATAGCCAGAATATTGTTGGCATTGCTCACAGCTATTCCTATACTGAATTTCTCATCTTATGATAAGTGTATAGAGGTGTCTGATTTGTTTTCCAGTACCTGGAGGTTGGCAACCCTAAGCACTATCCTGCCTGCGTTCCACAGCACCTAACGTAATAGGCATGCTCCTCTGATCCTGGAGAGAATAGGTGTGCATCCTGGCTAGTATCCATTTTGACCATGGATAGGCCTCTCCTCCCTGAACACGTCCGCTCCCCTCTTAAAGCCTTCCAAGTTGGCAGAAAGAGAATCACCCCTTCTTTTTGCACCCAGCTGGCTCCCTTTCTAATGCGCAGCGAAGACACAGATGGTGCCTTTGTTATGCCCAGGGCAGAGCTGGCAAGGGTGGGGTGGGTTCCCTGCACGGGCCTCTTCATTGTTTCAGAGGAATCCTGCACAAACAACTCTCTCTCAGAGGAAGGGAGACCCAGGCCGGCAGCCGCAATCCTTTCGAGAGAAGCCTCATCCGCAAATTGGCCGGAGACCAGAATGGACTGAGCGGAGCTCCCACAGTTATGAAGGGGCTGGTAGAACACGGGTGGCAGAATACCCATTCTGGAGTGGGTGTGAATGGAGCGTTGGACTAGGAGTGGGGAGACCCAGGTTCGAATCCCCACTCTGCCACGGAATGTTGCCGGCTGACCTTGGGCCAGTGGTATGCTTTTGGACTAGCCTTCCTCACAGGGTTGTTGTGAGGATAAAATGGAGGAGAGGAGAATGACACACGCCGTTCCAAGCTCCGTGGAGGAGGGGCAGAATAAAAACATATTACAAATACCATTTTGCAAAAAGTCTTCATTGCATCCCACTTGTAAAAATCCAGGCTTTGAAAACCGCCACGGTGGGGAAATAAGCTCTATCATTTCCTTTAAATCCCTCTTCCAGACACACCTTTCTGAGGAAGTCCTTGGCAAAACCTGTTCCTCCCCTCCCCAACTGAAATTAAGCCTGTAGAACTGGGAAGGAGGCGAATTCTTTCCTTGTTCCTCCCCACCCTTGTCTGTTGTATACCACATATGAGATTTTATTGGAAGCGCCAGCCACCAAATCAGCAGGCCAGTGTTTACAGGAACACACATGAACACATGAAGCTGCCTTCTACTGAATCAGTCCATCTGTCCATCCAAGTCAGTATTGTCTACTCAGACTGGCAGCAGCTCTCCAGGGTCTCAGGCTGAGGTCTTTCACATCACCTACTTGCCAAGTCCCTTTTAACTGGAGATGCCGGGGATCGAACCTGGGACCTTCTGTATGCCAAGCAGATGCTCTACCACTGAGCTACGGTCCTTCCCCCTTTACGTGGCAAGCCACACTCTCTTAGCCTCAACTGCCTACCTAAAATATAAGGATCAGAATGCTGACCTACAACACAGGATTGTTGTGAGGGTTACGTTAATCTGAAGCATTTAGAACACTGAAAGTGCTATACAAAAAGCCACCGGTGGTGGAAAGTACTGTCAAGCCACAGTTGACTTATGGCAATGTGAGGCAAGAGAGGAAAACCGATGGTTTGCCATTGCCTGCCTCTGCGAAGCAGCCCTGGATTTCCTTAGCAATCTCCCTTTCAAATACTAACCAAGGCTGACCCTGCTTAGCTTCCGAGATCTGAGAAGGTTGGGCGAGCCTAAGCCATTCGGGTCAAGCCAAAAAAATCCACTACCCCCTTCAAAAGAACTTCAAAGGGAGAAACCAATGACAAAGTAGCTGAGTTAGAATCCATCAACAAGTTACACATCTCCCACCCCAGGGCTTAACAAGAACTTGGCATTTCTCACCCACTATAAAGGTGCTAATTTCTTGCATATTTCACCCCTTGCAGTTGTTAATCAGTTCAGCTCTTTCTCACTCACTTTCTAATTGCATCAGCTTTTCAGGTTTCATACAGCACCACCACCACCCCAATTTTTAATCCCACCTAGCCTTTCTATCAACAGTCAGGGGAGGGGCTGTGGCTCAATGGGGGGAGGAGGAGGAGGAGAAGAAGAGTTGGTTTTTATATGCCAACTTTATCACTTAAGGAAGAATCAGACCGGCTTACCATCACCTTCCCTTCCCCTCCTCACAACAGACACCCTGTGAGGTAGGTGGGGCTGAGAGTGTGTGACTAGCCCAAGGACACCCAGCGGGCTTCATGTGGAGGAGTGGGGAAACCAACCCGGTTCATCAGACTAGAGTCCGCTGCTCATGTGGAGGAGTGGGGAATCGAACCCGGTTCATGACATCTTCAGTTAAAAAGACCAGGCAGGAGGTGAGGTGAAAGAACTCAGCCTGAGACCCTGGAGAGCCACCGCCGGTCTGAATAGGCAGCATTGACCTTGACGGACCAACAGTCGGATTCAGTATAAGGAAGCTTTATGGGCACTTCATGTGCAACATTTGGAAGAGGGCTTCACATACTCTTGAGTTATTTGAATACATACATCTGACAAGTGGGCCTCAAGCCTATGAAAGCTTTGGCCATGAGAAATCTAAAGAAGCACATCAGAAGAGCCCTGCTGGATCAGACCAGTGAGGGTCCATCCAGTCCAGCATCCCATCTCACTCAGCGGCCAACCAGTTCCTCTGGAGGTCCAACAACAGGGCACAGAGGCTGAAGTCTTCCCCTGACGTTGCCTCCTGGCACTGGCATTCAGAGGTTGACTGCCTCGAGATGTGGAGGTTCCCTTTACTCACCATGGCTAGAAGCTACTGGTGGACCTCTCATCCATGAATCTATAAGAACATAATCTGGTTGGCTTTTAAAGGTTTCGGGGAGGGGGTGCCCAAAGACTGATGAGTCATTGCAGAAGGCAAACCTGCTGACTCATGTGGCCGATCAGTAGGAGAAAGGAGGTCAGTTTGAAGCACGCTCAGATCCCTTCCTCCCAGTCACAATTTCCTGTGGCGAGAGCAGCACAAAAATCCACCCCTATCCCAATTCAGCCTTTTCGCACCTGATTCCTGCTTGCTGCCCCTCTTAAGGGGTTGCATTTAGCAGAAAACAAGCAAGTGGCTCTGATCACGGGCTCCTCCGCCCAACTTTCCTGGTAAAACAAAGGGAGTTCTCATTTCCAGCTCTGTTCTGATGTGCGATGCATCAGGCTTTACACAGCAGAGGCGCCAAAGAGAACGGCCTGTTCCAGCAGGTGACCAAACCTGCCAGTAAAACAGAGCTAACAATCCCAGATGGCGCTAGCAAACAAACCTAACCATCGGGGTGTGAAATTAGGAAGATCCCCAGCCTCGTGTTGTGTTGTGTGTTTTTTTTGCATGTGAGCAAATATCTTGACAGCTTGTTTTCTTTCGGGGAGGGACAGAGTAGATGGGCAAACACCGTGCCAGCCAGAGACAGGGCACATTTATAGTCCAGCCCTGGAGGATGGGGGCGGGGGTTGCCAATGGGTCTCAGCTCTGCATCTACAAAGATAGTTGCTTATTGGACACGATCCAGTCCACGTTCCCGCAGAAGATTCTTGGGAGTCCCGAGATGCGTTCCGAACGCCCTCCTCAGATTAGAAACTGGAGTGATCCCCTTGGAGACCAATGGCTCAGTGGTAGAGCATCTGCTTGGCATGCAGAAGGTCCCAGGTTCAATCCCCAGCATCTACAGCTAAAGGGACTAGGCAAGGAGGTGAGATGAAAGACCTCTGCTTGAGACCCTGGAGAGCCATGGGGAGGGGCTGTGGCTCAGTGTGGTAGAGCATCTGCTTGGCATGCAGAAGGTCCCAGGTTCAATCCCCAGCATCTACAGCTAAAGGGACTAGGCAAGGAGGTGAGATGAAAGTCCTCTGCTTGAGACCCTGGAGAGCCATGGGGAGGGGCTGTGTCTCAGTGTGGTAGAGCATCTGCTTGGCATGCAGAAGGTCCCAGGTTCAATCCCCAGCATCTACAGCTAAAGGGACTAGGCAAGGAGGTGAGATGAAAGACCTCTGCTTGAGACCCTGGAGAGCCATGGGGAGGGGCTGTGGCTCAGTGGTAGAGCATCTGCTTGGCATGCAGAAGGTCCCAGGTTCAATCCCCGGCAACTACAGTTAAAGGGACTAGGCAAGGAAATGATGTGACGGACCTCTGCCTGAGACCCTGGAGAGCTGCTGCTGGTCTGAGTAGACGATACTGACTTTGATGGACCAAGGGTCTGATTCAGTATAAGGCAGCTTCATGTGTCCATGTGTTCAATATGTGGACCCATGCACTTAACTATTGGCTACAACTCATATTTAACCCTATTGGCCTAACTCCTCTGATTCTTACCGATAACTATTGCTCAACTTGGCAAAGTGGAATAGAGAAGACGCTTCAGAAACACGGCCTTTCCCCACAAGCCATATTGCCCCCTGGGGTACCAAAAAGCCAAGGAAATGATCTGGGATCACGCCCTTCAATCAGATAGGGCTCAGATTAATAAATGCTCACCCATCCTGCAATACATTAAACCTTTTCATTCTGCAGACTATCTTGGATCCCTGGAAGTATGTAAATACATCCTTCCCTTACCTCACACATTTACCCTTGCCCATTTCAATGTTCTACTTTCAGCCCTCCTCGAAGGCAGGTACCACCGTACTCCTTTTTACCAACAATAATATCCATGCAAAACAGAGAAAGTGGAAACTACAGAACATGTCCTGCTGCAACGATATAAGATTGCAGTATATTTTCCCCGTTTTGTCAACTTTTCCTGGGAGATATGAAGAATCTAAAGTTTTTTATCAATAAGTAAGATCATTATTAAGTATGATATCAAGTTTTATTCAGTGTACCTATAGTTTAATTAAGACTTAAAACTTTAAAGTTTATTACGTTAATAAACAGTGTACCTACCTGTATAGTTTAAGATTAAGAAATTTGGTTCTCAAAAGAAATCTCATTTGATATTTGGCCCTGTTGACTAATGAGTTTGGCGACCACCGTCTTAGCTGACTCCTCTCTGGAGATAACCAACCAAGTAGCCAAATTCTGTCTTCGGTCTTGTGGGATTCGTAAACGGCTGACTGTAAATCTCACCCCATCGATTATTTTTCCTTCCCTTCTACAAAACATCTCTCCCAGAATCGTCAACATACTTTATTATTTTATTTTTTTATTGAGATGATCTTGTATTGAAATAAAGGTGATTTGATTTGAAGCAAACGGCTGCCCATGCCTGTTCCTGGGCTGTTGGCATGTGCTCTGCATCTCTGTGGGTATACATCTCTTTAGGATGCATGACTAAGAAGACTATATGTGAAGATACTGGTCTTGCATCTTAAAAAATCCCAAAACAAACCTGGAAAATTTCCTGGTCAGTTACAACACTCACCCCAAAGCAATCCTGGATCCTAACCAACCCCTTTCATTGGTCAAAAGGGAATCAACAATATCCACCGTCTGAAGCAGGATCTCCAATCTTTTTGAGCCTCTGAGCACTTTCGGAATTCAGGGTGATTGGCGCAACCACAAAACGGCTGCCAAAGGAGGCGGAGCCAACCACGGAGAAATCCCAAGTGCAGGAGAGAAGAGAAGGACTTAAAAATGCACTGGGAAAGAGGGGCAAGAGTGAATCAAACAAACACCCTGGTAGCATCTGCAACTGAAATAATGTTATTTTAATCTGCATAGCCGAGAAGAGCTTTAGTGGCACATGAAAAACTCTGCTGGGCATGAGCCCCACCTGGCTCCACCCACTTTCTAAAAATACTTAGTGGGCACCAAGAAAGGTGTTGGCAGGCATCACGGTGTCCACAGGCACCATGTTGAGGACCCCTGATCTAAAGCATCTGGGAACAGCTTGCACGTGTGAAACAGTTACCACCCCCCAGCCAACTGGATGCAGGGAAAGTCGTTCACACATTGAGGTTCAATTCAGACATCGCCCTAAGCCACAAAAGGCGGCGCAGCTACAGGGCGACAGCTGCATCTTCCACCTCGAGAGGATCCTGCACCATAGAAACCAGAGCGCTGAGCAGATGGAAAACCGAAGCAAGCAAAAAAAAAGCACAGTTTGCTTGCTAGTTTGGAAGAACAGAGCAGCGTTCGGAGTCTAAAATACTGTTAGCACAAACCACAGGGGTGGATCCCAAGCCAGGTTGCCAACTCTGGGCTGGGAATTTCCAGGAGATTTGGCAGTGGAGCCAGGGGAGGGACCTCGGAGCGCCAGCGTGGTATAGTGGTTAAGACCGGTTGTTTGGAGTGGTGGACTCTAATAGGGAGAACCGGGTTTGATTCCCCACTCCTCCACATGAATGTCAGAGGATTAATCTGGTGAACTGGATTTGTTTCCCCACTCCTACACATGAAGCCAGCTGGGTGACCTTGGGCTAGTCACACCTCTCTCAGCCCCACCTCCCACACAGGGTGTCGGTTGTGGGGAAGGGAAGGTGATTGTAAGTGGTTTGATGCTGCCTGAAGTGGTAGAGAAAGTCAGCATATAAGAACCAGCTCTTCTTCTTCTCGGCAGGGTACAATGCCATAGAATCCACCCTTCAAAGCAGCGGTTTCCTCCAGGGAAACTGAGCTCTGTAGTCTGGAGATCTGTTGCAATTTCAGGAGATCTCCAGGCCCCACATGGAGGCTGGAAACCCTAATCCCAACATCCAAGGTGCCTTCCTTGAGTGCAAAAAACCTTCTGTTGACGGAAGGCTTCTTGCACCAGAGAAAAGTACTGCCATAAGTAGAACAGCTTGGCCGGATCCAACTGATCTGGTTTGGTATGATGTTTGAACACATGAAGCTCCCTTCTACTGAATCAGACCCTTGGTCTATCAAAGTCAGTATTGTCTACTTAGACTGGCAGCGGCTCTCCAGGGTCTCAGGCAGGGGTCTTTCACATCACCTACTTGCCTAGTCCCTTTAACTGGAGATGCCGGGGATTGAACCTGGGACCTACATGCCAAGCAGACGCTCTACCACTGAGCCACGGCCCCTCTGTATTAAGCCCTACCCACAGACATCTGAGTGACGCATTGCTGAAGGATGCAGGTAAGCATATAGAGTAGCCAAATATGGGGTGTGAATTGGGAAATTAAATCAAGGTTTTCTGCCTTGGCGATACATCTCATCTTCCATTTAACAGTGACACCTGATCCGGCAAGAGAAGAAATACACTGCAGGGGTTTTGACTTCAAGGGCACAGCATGGTGTAGTAGTTAAGAGTGGCAGACTATATAAACTATGCTGGGTCCGACCAAGGTCCATCAAGTCCAGCAATCTGTTCCCACAGTGGCCAACCAGGTGCCTCCTGGAAGCCCACGCTTCATAGGGCAGGTTGCTCCAGCCCCCTGACCTTTTTGGTTGCTTTTTTCTGCACCTTCTCAAGCTCTGCAATATCCTTTTTAGGTGTTGTTTAGGACTTTATGGCATTGAAGTCCATCCCCTCCCTAACCCTCGCCCTCCTCAGGCTCCACCTTCAAAATCTCCAGGTATTTCCCAACCCAGAGGTGGCTACCCTACCCCTTTTTCCGAGCGATTTTGTGATTGTGGATCAGGGGGCTTGGACACTGGTTTTTTTGTTGATTGTAAAAAGTATGAGCTTGCCAAAGATAAATGGATCACAATATACATTCAAAAGTAGGGACCTGCCCTAAATCAAGAGATAGTTGCAAAGCTATTGGCTGATACTGATCGAAATGTAACCCTCACCAATGGCAAAAACATTATCTAAGGCTTTTAAAGATATTTCCCTTTAACTGTACATCTCAGATTTTGTATTTCTGCATCTGAAGAAGTGAGCTGTGGCTCACGAAAGCGCATACCCTACCAGAAAATATTTTTGTTAGTCTTTAAGGTGCTACTGGACTCTTGCCCTTTTCTACTACTGCAGACAGACTAACACGGCGACCCACTGTGTATTTCTACATGTTTGGTTATTTCTGTATAATTGAATTGCTAATGACCTGTTGGTCCGCGAGCATAAAGAACAGAAATAAAGGAATAAAAACTTCCCCACCTCATCCCCTCTATGCCTGGACTATGGACGGATGTCGACAGAGCGACACAACGCAGGGGGGGGGGGAACCCAATCAAAACTGCCAGAGATTAAAAGCTCAAACCCATGGCCATTTAGGTTTAAGCAGAGAATTAAAAGGTTAATGCCTAAATCAGATCCTCCAACCCACTAACCAACTCCTGGGTTATGCAAAACGGAGGCTCAGCGTAGGCATATCCGGACTCGACACAGGGCAATCCTTTGCACATTTACTCAGGAGGAGGACCTAGGATTAGGGCTGCCAACTCCAGATTGGGAAGTGCCTGGAGATTTGGGAGTGGAGCCTGAGGAAGGCAGGGTGTGGGGAGAGGAGGGACCTCTGTGTAAGGTTGCCAACCTCCAGGTAGTAGGGAGGAGCAGAAATTGCACATATACTACAATAGTCAAGCTAAAGGAAAAGAGCAGTAATGGCTCTAAAAAAATGTACACAAACAAGTATTCAATGAAAAAGTGAATTTAGTGCCAAAGTGAAAACTACAAAAATTAACAAAGGAAACTTACGAAATGCTAAGAGTACAAACTCAATACAACAATGTACACCAGGCAAGGATTCAGTTCTTATCTCATTCAATCACTTGTAAAACCTTAGGACTTGTGTACAGTTCATATGATTATAAATCCCACAGGCGCAGGAAGTTTTCACTTTGGCACTAAATTCACTTTTTCAATGAATACTTGTTTGTGTACATTTTTTAGAGCCATTACTGCTCTTTTCCTTTAACCTCCAGGTAGTAGCTGGAGATCTCCTGCTGTTACAACTGACCTCCAGCCGATAGACATCAGTTCCCCTGGAGAAAACGGCCGCTTTGGCAATTGGACTCTATGGCATTGAAGCCCCTCCCCAAACCCCGCTGTCCTCAGGCTCCTCCCCCAGTGGTGAAGAGGGTCCTGGCAGCCCTAACTCCTTGGGGCATAATGCCATAAAGCCCGCCCTCCGAAGCAGCCATTTTTCTCCAGGGGAACTGATCTCTGTTGTCTGGAGATTAGTTGTAATTCCGGGAGGTCACCAGGCTCCACCTGGAGGTTGGCAACCCTACCTAGGATATATGTGCTGCTCCCATATAAAAATATGCAGGATTGCAGATTTAGGAAGAATGGGAGAGAAAATTCCTGGGGCAGGGGCATAAGCAAATTCCTTTAGGAACAATGCCGCGAAGTTTACATTGCACAATGAATGCTGGCCTTATTAAAACCGCTCAGCTGCTGCCCTAGACTTTGAAACTCCGCCGACACCCACCAGAACCGCTGCTAGGGTTGCCAGCCTCCAGCTGGTTAACCCAAGTAACTGGTGTTTTATCCCCTAACCAACCAAACCTGGAACCACCCCACTCCCCTGCCTCAATTGCCCCATTGGTGCTCCAGCCCAAACTGTGGGATCTTTTCAATATGATGATAGCAGGAACCAAAGTGTTCTGTAATTGGATACATGGAGGGCAGCGGTTAGGGTTGCCAGATCCGGTTGGGGAATACCTGGAGATTATGGGGGTGGAGCCTGAGGAGGGCGGGGTTTGGGAAGGGACTTCAATGCCATAGAGTCCTATTATGCATGGTTTGGGGAGAGTGGACAGGGAGATGTGTTTCTCCCATAATACTAGAACGCAAGGTCATCTGTTGAAGCTGGAGGGTGACAGATTCAAAACAGATAAAAGGAAGTATTTTTTCACACACGCATAGTTAAATTGTGGAATTCCCTGCCCCAGGATGTGGTGATGGCTGCCACCTTGGATGGCTTTAAGAGGGGAGTGGACATATTCATGGAGGAGAGGGGTATTCATGGCTATTAGTTAGAATGGATATTAGTCATGCTTCATACCTATTCTCTCTAGTATCAGAGGAGGATGCCTATTATATGAGGTGCTGTGGATCACAGGCAGGATGGTGCTGCTGCAGTCGTCTTGTTTGTGGGCTTCCTGGAGGCACCTGGTTGGCCACAATGTGAACAGACTGCTGGACTTGATGGGCCTGGGTCTGATCCAGCAGGGCCTTTCTTATGTTCTTATTGCCAAAGCAGCCATTTCCTCCATGTGAACTGATCTCTATCAGCTGGAGATCAGTTGTAATAACAGGAGATCTCCAGCTAATACCTGGAGGTTGTGGAAAAATGCCATGTAGGAAATTTACTTTCAGTGCACAGCTTGCTTATAGTCTTTATATCTCAGTGCACATCTTATATCTCATATATCTCAGTGCACATCTTGCTTATAGTCTTTTCAAATACCTGGAGGTGGGCAACCCTACTCAGAACTCTCTCTCAGCCCCACCTACCTCGTAGGATGTCTGTTGTGGGGAGGGGAAGGGGTTTTGAAGCTGCTTTGAGACTCCTTAAAAGTAGAGAAAAGTGGGGCATAAAAACCAACTCTTCTTCTTCTTCTGTTGTTCTTTTACTTTTTTTAAAAAAAAACACCAAAAGACACACACGAAGTTTCCATAAAGTCATTACGACCCAATGTTGGCAGGGTTTTCTTTGCTGCACCACTAGGAGACATGAATGAAGGTCAGGCACAAAGCAGCCCTCAGCGAAAGAGGCAGGTCTTATTTCCTACAGTCAGGAAATGCCTCTGCTGCAGAAGAGGTCCCCATCCGTGCAAACCCAGCAGATCTTCCCTGGAAAGAAAGCCTGCCCCGCTTGAAACCTGGAGGGGCGAGAAGGGGAGATGCTCTCAGGAACCAGGCTGCAAGTCTAGTCCTGTGCGGGTGTTAAGTTTGGCTGCGCATATGGGACAAACACAGCACATGCAACCCTCCCCAGAGGCACAATCGCTGTTTCCTCGGAAAGGCGCATACCAAGCCCTGACCTGAATGGCCCTGGCTAGCCAGATCTCATCAGATCTTGGAAGCTGAGCAGGGTCGACTTGGGTTAGTACTTGGATGGGAGACCACCAAGGAAGTCCAGGGTTGCTACGCAGAGGCAGGTGATGCCTCAGCTCTGACTCTTTCCCCTTAGCACAGCATTGAGATATCAGCTCCAGACTAGAGGTGTACCTGAGTCCTTTCTCCACTTGTACTTTTAACTGCTAGCACGCAGAGCTGGCTCCTCTTATATTTTTCAGTTACAAAGAAGAATTGATATTCTTCTGGCAATGAGCTGTACAGCCAAGTTTTGGATGTTTATTTCACCTGAAGGTGTCTGAAAGCCACTGAAATCCGATAC
Organism: Euleptes europaea; assembly: GCF_029931775.1. Lineage (NCBI taxonomy): Eukaryota > Metazoa > Chordata > Lepidosauria > Squamata > Sphaerodactylidae > Euleptes > Euleptes europaea. Next base: position 3,679,832 of record NC_079323.1, read on the forward strand.
AAAGGCCTAAAGCACTCTTTCAGAGCAAGGTTCCCGCAGGCCAGAAATTAAGAATGCATTTTTTCTTTTAAAAAGATAACTTTTTTTACAGTGATTTTTCAAACACTCCGAATTGCTCTGGCAGGTGAGAACACAGGCCAGCATAGATGGGTACTTCGGTTGCCTTGGTCGCAAGCCTAGCACCCCAGAAAAAACAAAGCACCAAGGCAAGATGGAGGTTGCTTCCACGTGGAATTTTTTGCTCTGCTTTGCTCCCTTAACTGCAGTGTTTTTCAAAAAGACTTCCATGTAACTCTGTCACGCCCAGACCTGGATGGCACAGGGTAGCTCGATCTCATCAGATCTCAGAAGCTCAGCAGGGTCAGCACTGGATAGTTCTCGGATGGGAGATCACCGAGGAAGTCCAGGGTTGCTACGTAGAGGCAGTCAATGGCTAACTACCTCTGTATGTCTTTTGCCCCGACCTGGATGACCTGGGCTGGCCTGATCTCAAAAGCTCAGCAGGGTTAGCCCTGGTCAGTACTTGCATGGGAGACTACAGAGGAAAGAGCATTAAAAAAGGCATAAAACAGAGGCAGGTTTGAAAAGTTGCCAGCATTAGACACCCTCCCCCCCCCCCGAGCGAGTTTATTTGCACAGCTTTGGAATAATGAAACAAGTACCAAATTGCAAGATTCACGCTCTCTGCAAGGAAATAATGAGCGTCTGTGAGTCACGGAGAACGTGAGAGAGCTGTGAGCCAGGCTGACATGCCCCCCATCAGATAATTAACTGTAATGTGCCAAATGCCAACAAGCTTTTAAATTTCAGGCAAGAAAGTGACAGGGCTCCATCCCTGCTCCCCGGGGGCTCTTTGAACATTAAGACTTGCAGTGCCAGTTACCACCAGTACAGCCCCCCAGAGAGGGGCAGAGGAGAAGCTGAATGCAAATTAAGAACTGCTGCATTGAAAGGAGAAAGAGAAGGATTTGGGGGGCTCAGTGGTACAGCGTCTGCTTGGCATGCACAAGGTCCCAGGTTCAATCCCCGACATCTCCAGTTGAAAGGACCAGGTAGGAGGTGATGTGAAAGACCTCTCTGCCTGAGACCCTCTGCCTGAGACCCAAGAGAACCATGGGGAAGAGCCATAGCTCAGTGAAAGAGCCTCTGCTTGGCATGCAGGACCCAAGTTCAATCCCCAGCACCTCCAGTTAAAAAGGGACCAGTCAGTAGGTGATGTGAAAGACCTCTTCAGACGCCAGAGAGCTGCTGCCAGTCTGAGTAGACAACAGTGACCTTGATAAACCAAGGCTCAGATTCAGTAAATAGCAACTTCCTGTATTTGTGCCTTTCTTTCCTGGTCCCCAGCTCTTATTAAGAGCAGCAGCCTTGAATAGTTGCCAATGTACCTAACTCTCTCCGGCTCTTGTATCTTTAAACAGTAGCACAGTACAAGGATAATATCACAGGAAGTGGACAGGTATGGGCTGTGAAAAAGCTTTAACGGGCACGTTCTTGCAGGTGAAGCCATAATTGTTGGCACCAGAGAAGACAGATGGTTTCTTGGGGTCAGTTGGCAACCCTGGTAGCTTCCAAATAGGGAAAGAGAATCTTGGTTCCGAAAGAAAAGGGATTCTTCTAGCAAAGCCAGAATTCTTCTACATTCATGGTAGCCAGAGAGGCAATACTTGGGGGTTATAGAATAACAGAATCATAGAGTTGGAAGGGACCACCAGGGTCATCTAGTCCAACCCTCTCAGTCTTCTCCTCTTCCGGCTAAACATACTCAGCTCCTTCAGCCTTTCCTCATAGGACTTAGTCTCCAGACCCCTCACCATCTTCATTGCCCTCCTCTGGACCCGTTCCAGCTTGTCTACATCTTTCTTAAATTGCGGTGCCCAAAACTGAACACAGTATTCTAGGTGAGGTCTAACTAGAGCAGAGTAAAGTGATACCATCACGTCCCGTGATCTGGACACGATACTTCTGTTGATGCAGCCCAAGATTGCATTTGCCTTTTTAGCTACTGCATCACACTGCTGACTCATGTTCAGTGTTTGGTCTACTAAGACCCCAAGATCCTTTCCCCTGGAGCTCCTAGCAGGTTTTTCGTCCAGTTTCTTAACAAACAAAAAAAAAATCACACATGCATAGCTGCTTTGTGCAGGTAGCAGCCCAGTTTCAACCACATGGTGTGTGAACGCTGTGACAAAATGCTGGGGCTACCACCAGCGTCATGCTCAATGTCAGGCCTGTGCATTGTTTGCGAGAGAGGCGTAGCACCCAATTCAAGGGCTTCCACTTTCTCTTGCAAGGACTATGCTCCTCTCACGCGCCTAACTGAAATGTTCAATTGTGTTTTCAGAGTCGTGTGATCTAGGCGTAGATCATGCTGCTCTCTCAGCACTCGGGGCCTCCCCCGCAGTGCCGCAGAAACATCTCTCAACCCACGAAATGCTCAGCTTGGCTTAAGCAACAGCCGCCAAGACACCAGCCTCATCTCTGCGATCAGGGGCCAAGGTTACCAGCTCCAGGTTGGGAAATTTCTGGAGATTTGTGTCGGGGGGGGGGGTACCACAGCAGGCTACGATGCCACAGAGTCCACCCTCCAAAGCAGCCACGTGCTCCAGAGGAACCAGTCTCCATCAGCCAGCTTGGACTCTAACCTGGAGAACCGGGTTTGATTCCGCTCTCCTCCACATGAACGGCGGACTCTAATCTGGTGAACCGGGTTGGTTTCCCCACAACTCCACATGAAGCCATCCGGGTGACCTTGGGCTAGTCACAGCTCTCTTGGAGCTCTCTCAGCCCCACCTACCTCACAAGGTATCTGTTGTGGGGAGAAGAAGGGAAGGCAATTAGAATCACAGAATCAGAGTTGGAAGGAACCACCAGGGTCATCTAGTCCAACCCCCTGCACAATGCAGGAAATTCCAAACTACTTCCGGTAGTAAGCCAGTTTGAGACTCCTTAAAGGTAGTGAAGAAAGCAGGGTATAAAAATCAACTCTTCTTCTTGAACACATGAAGCTGCCTGATACTGAATCAGACCCTCGGTCCATCAAAGTCAGTATCATCTACTCAGGCCGGCAGCGGCTCTCCAGGGTCCCAGGCAGGGGTCTTTCACATCACCTACTTGCCTGGTCCCTTTAACTGGCGCTGCCGGGGATTGAACCTGGGACCTTCTGCATGCCAAGCAGATGAGCTATGCCCCTTCTTCTTCTTCAGCTGCAATTCCTGGAGACCTCCAGCCCCATCTGGATATTGGCATCCTTATCAGTGGCATCCTATAGAAGACTAGCCAGTTCCTGATGAACAAGCCTGTTGTAGCCTGCTGTAGAAAAGGGCGCCTCTTCCCCGGTTGTTAAGCCGGCCGTGCATTTACTCAAGAGCCGTAAATCCTGAGATTCATTAAAACCACTAAATCATCTCTCCTTCCTTTTCTCTCTCACTGACAGATTACGGCTCTCCCCTCCAAGGGCCGGCCAGCATGCAAACCACTTGAGGTCCCGTCCAATAGCTTACAAAAATAGCGCCTCCAGGTCAGAGGCTACCAGCCGATCAAGGCAGATGCAAAAATCCTGCATCAAACGGTGCTTTGCATGGACCGTGGTTTTGCAGCCACATTGCCCCAAGCGCTGGCATTGCTTTGTTGCTGCTTCGGTGGCAGCAAACCCTGGTTTGCTAGGAGAATTAAAAAAAAAGGGGTCTTGGAGACTTGGGGGTGGAGGCTGGGGAGGGCGAGGTTAAAATGGATACTAGTCATGATGCATACCCATTTTCTGCAGTACCAGAGGAGCATGCCCATTATATTAGGCGCTGTGGGACAATGCTGCTGCAGTTGTCTTGTTTGTGGGCTTCCTAGAGGCTCCTGGTTGGCCACTGTGTGAACAGACTACTGGACTTGATGGGCCTTGGTTTGATCCAGCGGGACCTTTCTTATGTTCTTATGAATGTCTCTTGCCTTGAAAACCTTATGGGGTTGCCATAAGGCAGCTGTGACTTGATGGTACTTTTCACCACCAAGCTTTCAAGACTCAAAATTCCCTTCATGAGCTATAAGCTTTGACTCTCAAAAGCTTATACCCTGAAAGTGTTGCTGGCTTCTAGACTCGAATCGAGCTCTTCTGCTGCAGACCAACATGGTTACCTTCTGAAACCATTTTCATGGTGAAGAGCATATTCTCCTCCCAAGCCCACCCCCGTATCATCCTTCTTGCTTACAAAGGTTGACAATTATCAAGACCCCTGCTTCAAATTACTCTTAACAGCAGTGAAGGTATTTTTGTTCAAACTGTTACGTTGCTTTCTTTTTAAAAAATACACGCTCATCGATTGCCCGAAACATCTGGCAAATGCATGAAGTAAACAAAGGAAAAGGAAACTTTCCTGGACTTTGAAGAAAAGAGCTACTCGGAAATAAACAGCAGGAAGGGAAGGATGTGACTAAGAGGAAGCCAGACTGATACCCAGTGTTAAAATAGTCACCTTTGGCAGAAGGATTCTCCTTTGTGAAGAGGGAAAGAAAGTGGGTCATCTAGAAGGGTCAGATCAGGCAATGGATTCCTTACAAACTAGTAATTACAACAGACAGCACCCCACGGGCTCAGTTCTGCGGTACCTGGAAACTGATACCAAGCTGGGGCTATGGAGAAAGGCTGCGGAAAAAACTTCTTTTTCTAACAGGCTGTGGATTCATTGGTTGTTGAATGCCAGGCGCGTTGAAAGTCTGCTTCCTGCGATTTTATTCTCGGTCCGCTCATTATTTTGCTTTTAAAACATTTTATCACAGCAATTACTTTTTATGGTTTGAGGATTTCAGCAAAACACGACAGAATAGAATCTGTTTGTAGGGGTCCGTGGCTCAGTGGAAGAGCGCAGGCTTTGTACGCAGAAGGTACCAGGTTCAATCCCTGGCATCTCCAGTTAAAAAGGACCAGGCAGTAGGTGATGAACACATGAAGCTGCCTCATACCGAATCAGACCCTTGGCCCACCAAAGTCAGTATTGTCTACTCAGACCGGCAGCGGCTCTCCAGGGTCTCAGGCCTTTCACATCACCTACTTGCCTAGTCCCTTTAACTGGAGATGCCGGGGATTGAACCTGGGACCTTCTGCTTGCCAAGCAGATGCTCAACCACTGAGCCACGGCCCCTCCCCATGATGTGAAAGACCTCTGCACGAGATCCTGGAGAGCCATGTGGGAGGGGGGTGGCTCAGTGGTAGAGCCTCTGCTTGGCATGCAGAAGGTCCCAGGTTCAATCCCTGGCATTTCCAGCTAAAAAGACCAGGCAATAGGTGATGTGAAAAACCTCTTCTTGAGATCCAGGAGAGGGACTATGGTTCAGTTATAGAGCCTCTTCTTGGCATGCAGAAGGTCCCAGGTTCAATCCCCAGCATCTCCAGTAGGTGATGTGGAAGATATCCACTTGGGAGTCCTGGAGAGCTGCTGCCAGTTTGAATCTGAATCTGACCCTTGGCCCATCACAGTCAGTATTGTCTACTCAGACTGGCAGCAGCTCTCCAGGGTTTCAGGCAGAGGCCTTTCACATCATCTGATAACAGATCAGCCGTGATGGGCCCCCACTGGGGACAGAATCGGGACCGAACACATGAAGCTGCCTTCTACTGAATCAGGCCCTTGGTCCATCAAAGTCAGTATTGTCTACTTAGACAGGCAGAGGCTCTCCAGGGTCTCAGGCAGAAAAGGGTCTTTCAAATCACCTCCTTGCCTAGTCCCTAACTGGAGATGCCGGGGATTGAACCTGGGACCTTCTGCATGCCGAGCAGATGCTCTGCCACTGAGCAGCGGCCCCTCCCCTGCGATTCAAATTTGGCTGATAACATAAAGAACAGCAGATCCCAAACAAAGGCAGAGACACACACAACTGCAGATTAAATTTGCAAGGTCTCCCAGCCAACCCCTGCTTTTCTGGATGGTTCCAGGCGGCTGCCATGGAGGGAGAGACTGGATGGAAATTTACTTGGGTTGCTACAACACCCCCCTGCGTTGACGTGGCTCTTTGCCAGAGTGTTCTCTCTCTCCCTCTCTGGCTCTGTCTTTGTCAACAGAAGGTGTGTTTTGTTCAGAGGGAGGGGAGCCCCTTTTCTCCCTGAAACATCTTTGTCACGACACCCAAAGCAGTAGCTGGCAGAGGAGGTGACGCAAGGAAGGGATTCATAGCCCGGGCTGCCAGGAAAGGGCAAAGTAGGTCAGGACCCACATTTTGCACCCTTGGGAGTTAAGCAAAAGGCAGGGAGCTTGCCGCAAGGAGCTGGGGCGAGCCAGGGGTCCCACCGTGGTCTCTTCGCCATGCCCTGGGCACCCCCAACCCAAATTTGCCCCCTCTTCTCTCTCAGCTATGGCACGAATCAAATGTCGGAAGGCTTGTGGGATCCGTTTGGCCACCCAGGGCCAATTCCGTATCCGAGGGACCACTCTGGATGATGAAGAAGAAGAGTAGGTTTTTATAGGTCGACTTTCTCCACCGCTTAAGGAAGAATCAAACCGGCTTACAATCGCCTTCCCTTCCCCTCCCCACAAAAGACACCCTGTGAGGCAGGTGGGGCTGAGAGAGCTGTGACCAGCCCAAGGTCACCCAGCTGGCTTCGTGTGGAGGAGTGGGGAAACCAACCCGGTTCACCAGATTAGCCTCCGCCGCTCACGTGGAGGAGTGGGGAATCGAACCCAGTTCTCCAGATCAGAGTCCCACCGCTCCAAACCACCACTCTACGTTGGCTCTCCTGGCCGCACTGGGACCTTCACCTGCACTCCCCCCCCCCCCGTTTGACATGACAACATTTCCCACCTTCTTCCAATGGGCCATGCTGAAGACACAGGGCCCCACGTCAAAAGAGCCGTCCAGCCACATCCTGAGCCAAAGATCTCTCTGTCAAAGAGATCTGCACAAAGATGCAGCAGGAGAGAGACCTCGAAACCAAGACGGTGGGAAAAGCCTATCGAGTAATTAGCACGTTTCGCGCAGACGAGACACGAACAAAAAACGTAGGTGCTGAAATATATATTTTTAAAAGTGTCAGACAAAAAACACACACCCCATACTCATAATTTGGACAGATTGCAATTTCCACGTCTGAGGAGAACGGAAAGCTCTATATAATTGGAACTGTCGAGGCATGTCCAAAAGGCGGAAGGCAAGGGGTTAGAAGGGAAGGACACCTACAAGCTTCATGCCCCTTTGAAGAGAGACAAAAATAGATCACCATATGAGTAGCTGCATCAAGATTAAAGAGCAGGTTCCTTTTTCCAGGCGGGAAGGAGAGTCACAGTATGCCACATCGAGGGTCCTTGGCCATGGACTCCTCAGCAGAAAGTCACCATTTCAAGCCAGGACTTAACATTAGCCTGGAGAGGCTGTGGCTCAGTGGTAGAGCATCTGTTTGGTACGCAGAAGAGCCCAGGTTCAATCCCTGGCATCTCCAGTTAAAAGGGAAAGATGGTAGGTGATGTGAAAGACCTCAACCTGAGACCCTGGAGAGCCATGAAGAGGGGCCATAGCTCAGTGGTTGAGCATCTGCTTGGTATGCAGGAGGTCCCAGGTTCAATCCCCGGCATCTCCAGTTACCACGACCAGGCAGGAGGTGATGGGAAAGACTCGAGACCCTGGAGAGCTGCTGCCAGGCTGAATAGACAATAGTGATCTTGCTGGAGCGAGGGTCTGATTCAGTGTAAGACAGCTTCATGTTCAAGATACATCCGTCTGTCCCCTCCCTAAACCCTGCCTTTTCCAGGCTCTACCCCCATATCTCCAGCCTTTTCCTAACCTAACCCAGAGTTGGCAACCCTAGACCGTGAATGGCACCTCTGTTAGAGCCCATGAAATCCCTTAGTTAACCAACCCACCCATTAAGGGCCGGGACCATGGCTCAGTGGTAGAGCATCTGCTTGGCATGCAGAAGGTCCCAGGTTCAATTCCTGGCATCACCAGTTAAGGTATCTGGCAGGGAGTGATGGGAAAGACCCTGGAGAGCCACGGCCAGTCTGAGGAGGAGGAGGAGGACTTTCTCTACCACTTAAGGACGAATCAAACCGGCATACAATCACCTTCCCTTCCTCTCCCCACAACAGATTCCCTATGAGGCAGGTGGGGCTGAGAGCGCTCTAAGAGAGCTGTGACTAGCCCAAGGTCACCCAGCAGGCTTCATGTGTAGGAGTGGGGACACCAACCCCAGGTCACCAGATTAGCCTCCGCCGCTCATGTGGAGGAGTGGGGAATCAAACCCGGTTCTCCAGATCAGAGTCCGCCCCTCCAAACCACTGCTCTTAACCACTACACCACACTGGCTTAGACAATACTGACCTCAATGAACCAAGGGTCTGATTCAGAAGGAGGCAGCTTCGTGTGGTTATGTGACAAACCCTCACTGAACCTTGGAACAAGCCCCGATTTTGGGGAAGGAAGTTTTTCAGAAATATACACCCTCTCAAGTCTTCATTTTGGCACCAGCTAGTCAGAACAAGTTCCATCCTGGCTGCGATGCGGATTTCAACCTGCTTGTCCTTGGAGGCCCTTCTTCTGCGTGAGCCGCCAAGCGACAACGTTGGCTAGGACAGAGTCGCGCCTGCCACCTGCCCTGGGTTTGTGGCAGAGTGCCGCAAGCCGCGCTCACCACTAACCCAGCCACAAAGATCTCCCTAGGGCATCCAACGCCAGCTGTAACTCTAAAAAACAAAACAACCTGCCTCCAGTCCGATGGGACCAGACCCCACCAGGAGAAAACCACGGGACAGATTACGGCAGAGAGACCCGCTACACGGGGACAGCTTTCAGAGGATGCAAACGGACACAAAGGCTGCTGCTGCATTGCAGATAAACCGAGAGGAAACGTCTTGCCCGTTGTGAGATTACTGCCAGTGCAGAAAGTTTATTTCCCTAGACTGGAGGGAACAGCTCTGGCAGTCGCGAATTGGCACTGGACTTCAGCCGCTCTAGCCCAGAGTTCTCCAGACCGGTTTAAAATGCACGGAGGAAGTGCTCACACAAAGGGAAGAAGGGCACTTGGATGGCGCCCTTCTTCCCACTGGTCAAAGGTGACACTAGAAACCCAGCACTGGGGCATGCTGGTCTTCCAGGGCTGTCATTTCAACCCCATTATGAACTCCTGATGCATTTCTAGGACTCACAGAGCTGAGGAAGCCAAAAGGCCGTGAGCTTCAGAGGTCCCAGGTTCAATCCTTCGGCTTGGCTATGAACTCATTCAGCGCTTAAGGACAGCCATTGTTCATCTCAGCACCCTCCTGCCATATGGGAGATAATTATACTAACCTACCTAACAGGGCTGTTGTAATGTCCATCAAGATAAAGTACACGGCATGCTCTGAACACTTTAACATGTCACTCTAGCAAGATTACATCTGAGTCCAGCAGCTCCTTAGAGACCAACTCAAGCAAGAGCAAGTCTGCCTGCAAAGAAGCAAACTCCCCTCGTAAAAACAATTCCCTTCACTGAACCAATCTAGGCCCATGTACAGTAAGAAACCATATACACTGGCCAGAGCTTATTGGAGGAAGGTTGAGGCTAAAAGCTTAATCAGCTTTCCTGAATATCTCCTGAAACTTAAAACTCATGGCAAATGCCTTACAAGCCATAATTTGAGGTCTGCAGCTTGAAACAAAACAGGGATATTTTAAAATTGAGTTTGACCCATTCTAGAGCACAGCCCCACCACGAGGAGTGCAGCATCCGCACACGAGTAGACATAGTGCATGACATCACGGACCAGCTATGCATGCCCATAAGGGCACAGAGACCCTTCCTATTCAGGAATCTTTTTTGGAGCTTTGGGTGGAATTGGTGTTTGGGAAACTCCAGATGTGGAACCTCTCTACCTACCTCGAATGGCTAGATGACAGCCGGCCCCCTCCCTCTGACACATCTGTGAGACACAAGACTGCAGTCCTCATGATCTCTACCACTTGCAATGCTCATTTACAAGCACCTGGAACAGACACGAGTTCAATTCAGCCTTCTGCCCTGACTCACCACAACTCAACGCCTTGAACGAGTCATTTCCCACAACCTGGCCTGGGTTTCTTACTGTCACTCAGCAAAGGTAGGAGGCTTCTCTCCAACCACATTATATTGAACAAGGAAGAGATTTAACAAGGAAATCCCTGAAGGTATAGTAAGCCAACCAAGAGCAGAATCAGGTTTTGGTTGTCTAGATGCCAGCACCAGAAGAAGAAGAAGAGTTGGTTTTTATCTGCCAACTTTCTCTACCACTTAAGGTAGAATCAAACCGGCTTACAATCTCCTTCCCTCCCCCTCCCCACAACAGACACCCTGTGAGGTGGGTGGAGCTGAGAGAGTGTGACTAGCCCAAGGTCACCCAGCGGGCATCATGTGGAGGAGTGGGGAAACAAATCCAGTTCACCAGATTGGTGTCCGCCACTCATGTGGAGGAGTGGGGAACCAAACACGGTTCTCCAGATCAGAGTCCACCGCTCCTAACCACTATACCACGCTGGCTCTCACCAGCCTCCTAAGCATCGCTCAACTTCCTCCAAAGATTCAAGAAGTCTTCTAGAGGCAGGAAACCACACATGGAATCCTCACACCCCAGGTGAGAACAGGGAAATCTCTCCCTGGGCCACTGAAGGCCAGAACAAGATGGTCTATCGATCAATGGCCTCTACCACAAGATCTGGAAGCACCATCTCTGCATTCAGACAACATAATCACCTCTCACCATCAGAAGCTAGGGAATGAATAGGTCCGTCATACTTCATGGAGGATCTCCCTGGTGTTGATGGCCAACCACAACCCGTAAGAGGACTTCATCGGGAGGGCAAAAGAAGATCAGTTACAACAAAGGCTAATAAAATTAAGCATGGCTGGAAGAAGTGGAGAGAGATGTGTCATTCATTCATATTCTTTCTCTCATAACACTTAAGAGCTAGCATGGTGTAGTGGTTAAGTCCAACCCCTGCACAATGCAGGAAATTCACAACTACTCCGCCCCCCACACACAAAGTGACCCATACTCCATGCCCAGAAGATGGGAACAAAAATCCTCCAGGATCCCTGGCCAATCTGGCATAGAGCAAAACTGCTTCCTGACCCCAAAGTGGTGATCGGCATTACCCTGGGCATGTAAGAAAGGGCCACGAGAGCCAAACACTGACACAAACCTTCCTGCCCTCCCTCTCACAATCTGCCTAAGTTCACGGAATCAGCCTTGCTGTCAGATGGCCATCCAGCCTCTGCTTCAAAACCTCCAAAGAAGGAGGGCCCACCACCTCCCAAGGAAGCCCGTTCTACAGAGGAACCGCTCTAATTGTCAGGATGTTCTTCTTAATGTTTAGGCAAAAATTGATACAAGATGGAAGGCCAGCACCTACATAGATGGCTTAGAAGTGGAGGGGTTTTTTATATGCCAACTTTCTCTACCACTTAAGGAAGAATCAAACTGGCTTACAATTGCCTTCCCTTCCCCTCCCCACAACAGACATCCTGTGAGGCAGGTGGGGCTGAGAGAGTTCAGAGAGAACTGTGACTAGCCCAAGGTCACCCAGCTGGCTTCATGTGAAGGAGTGGGGAATCGAACCCAGTTCTCCAAACTAGAGTCCACCGCTCCAAACCACTACTCTTAACCACCACACCATGCTAGACTAGGTGAACCTTTGGTCCGACCCAACAGGCTCTTGCGATAGAATGACCAGGTGAACAAGCAGAAATCAGACACAGGTAAGCAGGTGTACATTTTGACAGTATTACTGTCCTGTCCCTCTAGCATCGCTACAAATCACCTTCCCAAACTACCAAACCTTTCGCCCTTCCAACGCCCCTCATCTCAGCTAGTCAACATAAGCAGACTGCATTAGTTTTTAAAAAACCCACAAAGGGCAGAGTTTACATTTCCTTGGTGAATGCTTTTGGACAGTGAAGGGGGGGGGGAGAACAACCCCTGACCACAGTTTTCTCCCTACAGTTCAGGCACAGCCTGTGAGCCCTGTAATTTACAGACCTGCCAAACTAAGCGTTCTTTTCAAAACCACTACACAGACTCTTTCCTTCGCCAACATCCCCTCTGGCAAAGCCTCTCATTTTCTCTCTCAGGAGCAACTCGGGTGTCAGGCTCCCAAGAGCCCAGAAATTGTAGGGCTAACAAGCAAATAGGAGACGTCGTCCTCACGAGTTGCTAGAGACCCTTTCCGGTAATAGGCATTATTCATTAACCAGGTGCCACCTGCTCTTCCCGCCTGGCGTCTTTTCCAGAGTCCTTGCCCTCGCTGGCCTCTCCAGATGGTATAGGGCTAGGGCCGTAGCTCAGTGGCAGAGCATCTTCTTGGCATGCAGAAGGTCCCAGGTTCAATCCCCGGCATCTCCAGTTAAAGGGAGATAGGCAAGAAGGTGATGTGAAAGACCCCTGCCTGAGACCCTGGACAGCCGCTGCCAGTCTGAGTAGACAATACCGACTTTGAAGGACCAAGGGTCTGATTCAGTATAAGGCAGCTTCATGTGTTCATGTGTGTTCTTACAGGGAAGGGGCTGTGGTTCAGTGGTAGAGCCTCTGCTTGGCATGCAGAAGGTCCCAGGTTCAATCCCCGGCATCTCCAGTTAAAGGGACTAGGCAAGGAGGTGAAATGTGATGCCTGAGACCTTGGAGAGCTGCTGCCGGTCTAAGTAGACAATACTGACATTCATGGACCAAGGGTCTGATTCAGTATAAGGCAGCTTCATGCGTTCATGTGTCCCCAATGTAGCGCCCATGGGTGTCATAGTGCCCGCCAACACCTTTCCTGGCACCCACCAAGTGTTTTTGGGAAGCGGCCAGGTGAGGCTTTTGCCCAACAAGGCTTCTAATTGGTTGTTGAGGATTTGATTGGCTGTGCAGCTTTTTAAAAAGGTGGCTTTGGCAGCAGCTGCCACCACAGCACAAGGATCTTCACCATGTGACCGAAGGTGAGCAGGGGCAGTCGTTTTGTGGCTGGCTCCGTTTCCCGTGGCAGACATTTTGTGGCTGCGCCCACCACCCTGTGCCAGAACTCCAAATGTGCCTGCAGGCTCAAAAAGGTTGGGGATCTAATTTTTTAAAAAGTTAATCAGAACGCTAGACAGGCTGGACAAGCCCATTTGGAGTGACATCAGGTCCAACTAAAGTTGACGGAGTCCACAATTTCAGAGCTCAGTGCCAAATGAGCAGAGATGCTATGGAAACCTCCAGCAAAGGTGGCCGCAGTTTGGCTAACCCAACATTAATCAAGGCCCTTTCTACAGAACAACTGGCCCGCGTGGGGAACAGACAGGCCCTTATTACTCCCGCGTAATCTTATTTGAACTCTTTCCGCTCTAGCCTGCAGCATCCGGAACCCAATTATTTCCCCCCGTAACCAGACAAGAACGGGAGTTGTGCCAGTTTCATTTACCAAGCAGCGGTCTTCACACAGCACTGGAGACGGGGAAGGGGAGGGCACAAACAGAAGAGGGCAGGTCTGCTCTCGCTCAAACTGCAAGGAATCCATAACTCATTGCCACTGGATGGGGGTGTGTGTTGCTTCCTACTCACAGCCAAACTACACACGGTATTCGGTTACCTGCTCACTAAAAAAAAAAGAAATCTGCTCACTATCAGGTTGTCTACTGCACCATCTGCTCTGTCAAACTCTCTCCCCCTCCTAGGCCTACAGGCAGCCAGAGGAAGGCATTTGCACAAGGGAAAGGTCAGTAGAACCTCCATGGTCAGAGGCAGTCTACATGTTAGCTGCATGGGGACTGCTGGATATATATCCTTTCTTGCAGACAGCCTAGAAATACTGGACTGCCCACAGTTGGGAACAGGATGCTAGGGTTGCCGATTCCAGGTTGGGACATTCCTGGAGATTTGTGGGGGGCAGTCTGGCATGGGCAAGGATTGTGGGAGGGGGCAATAGGGACCTCAGTGGGGTATAAGCATAGAGCCCATCCTCCAAAGCAGCCATTTCCTACAGGGGAAGTGATCTCTGTCATCTAAGAAGAGTTGTTTTCTATACCCCAATTTCTCTACCTTCAAGGAGTCTCAAAGAGGCTTACGATTACCTTCCCTTCCCCTCCTCACAACAAGCACCTTGTGAGGTAGGTGGGGCTGAGAGAGTTCAGAGAAACTGTGACTAGCCCAAGGTCACCCAGCTAGCTTCATGTGGAGGAGCGGGGGGAAAAAGCCAGTTCCCCAGATTAGAGTCCACTGCTCTAAACCACTACACCATGCTGGCCATCTATCAGCTGTAATTCCAGGAGATCTCCAGACGCAGCTGGAGGTTGGCAACCCTATGGAGTGCGGAACAAGAGTCGGTTTCATACAAGTTATCATGCGGCTTTTGTGTTTTGGGACTCCACTAATTAATGACACCAATTAGACACCAGGAGGCCACTAACAAACCATCAGCAGGTGCATACACCTCCGCCCTCCTGGGTTTTGATAGCACAGGTGAACCTCCTAAGAGCCCAATCCACCAGGAAGCTCTTCTGTACAAGCCCTGATCAGAACAGCTTCTGTCCTTGAACACATAAACACAAGAAGCTGCCTTATACTGAATCAGACCCTTGGTCCATCAAAGTCAGTATTGTCTACTCTGACCAGCAGCGGCTCTCCAGGGTCTCAGGCGGAGGTCTTTCCCATCACCTACTTGACTAGTCTCTTTAACTGGAGATGTCGAGGATTGAACCTGGGACCTTCTGCATGCCAAGCAAGAACCTCCTTCTTGCAGTCTCATGAACACATGAAGCTGCCTTATACTGGACCAGATCCTTGGTCCATCAAAGTCTACTCAGACTGGCAGTGGCTCTCCAGGGTCTCGGGTAGAGGTCTATTCACATCACCTACTTGCCTAGTCCCTTCAACTGGAGATGCCAGGGATTGAACCTGGGACCTTCTGCATGCCAAGCAGATGCTCTGCCATTGAGCCACAGCCCCTCCCCTTAGTCTCACCTTAATTTTGGACAGGGCTTGCACAGAACAGTTTCTTGGTGGATCAGGCCCTGCGTTTACAACCTCCACCGGCTTCCAGCACTGTCCCTTGGCTAGGATCGCTCCAGTCCGGAGCCAGGTACCAAGACAATGCATAGCTGTGTAATATGAATCTGCCCAAGTCACAGTGGGTATTTTTGGCACGGCTAAAAATAAATATTAGCCCGATTTAACATTATGAGCGTGAGTATCTGTACAGTAATTTATCTGTCAGTCGGCTCCATATTCCAAGTTTGTCAGCAGTTGCTGCATATTGCTATTAATAAGCATCTACTGGGGTTTGAGGGGGATATAGGCCAAATCAACTACAAACTCATTATTTTAAGAAGGAAAAGTGCAGCACAGTATTCTAGGGGTGGCCAAGAGAAAAATCTACGTTTAGATTAGAACAAATGCCTTGCAAGAAATCGGGTGGCGCATCCACATGAACACATGAAGCTGCCTTATACTGATCAGACCCTTGGTCCATCAAAGTCAGTATTGTCTGTCTAGACCAGCAGCTCTCCAGGGTCCCAGGCAAAGGTCTTTCACATCACCTACTTGCCTAGTCCCTTTGACTGGAGATGTCGGGGATTGAACCTGGGACCTACTGCATGCCAAGCAGGGGCAGCCTCCCCCACACAGTTCACAAAAAAACCATAAGAAATAAAATAAAAACAGAAATACCATCCCTGCTAATCCTTCTTCCAATATGGCCCCCCTGCTTCCCACACTGAAATCTGCATTTGTTGGTATGGTGAATGCTTTTTCCTTCCCCATCTTAGACAGAATGGCTCGATTCAAGCAGGAGTTTGCAAGAACAGCCCACGAGAAAGAGCAATGCCCCCCCCCAGAAGTGCCAGAGAGTTCAGACACTGAGATCCCAACCCACCCCCAACAGGCTGCTAATGCAGCTGCATAAAGAACCCTGCCAGCAAAAAATAGTTGGCAATTTGTCCAGCACATGAAGCCCTGCACGGCAATTGAGCCGGAGCGTCCTCGAGCACAAAGCCATTTGTTCATGTGAAAATTCTGCCTATGCGACTGAAAAGAATGGGTTCGAAGCCCACCACGACCGTGAAATCACGGATGGCTCTGAGCGACCAGATGACTCTCAGCTTCAGTTTCCTTAGCTGTGAAACAGGACCAGTGGTCCATAATGAACAGCAAACAATAATGTTAAGAGTTAGTTGGCAGAACTCACTGCCACAAGATGAAGGGAAGGACACTGGCTCAGCAGGCTTTAAAGAGAAATTAAATGCAGTTAAGGCCTTGATTACCAAATAGAACCTCCATGTACAGGGGTAGTATACCATTACCAGATGCTGGGGAACAAACGACAGGAGAAAGACCAAGTCTTCCCCAAACAGGTCATGCAGGAAGCAGAGGCAGCTATTATAAGCCCTTGTGGATGGGTCTTGGTCCAGTCCAGCTACGGCATCCTTAAAGGATCAACAAGAGCCCAATCATGGGCCTGGGTTCAAATCCTTCACACCTTTGGGAAAGCCTGGGTTCAAATCCTTCATGATCTGCTGGGTCACCATGGGGCCAGTCTCCCGCTCTCCACTGAGCCTACCTCGTAGTGTGGAGAGGAAACACCATATACAGACATTGCAGGCAGGGCAGGATAAAAAAAATGTACAAATAAAATAAAAGGATTCAATAGGTCCAAACACGTTCAGCCAGCTAAGGAACCCAAGCTTTTCAAAGCCAAGCCTTTTCAAAGCATCCAAGAAAGATGCTTTGTCCGAGGAGATGCCCTGGGACAGAAGGCACAGAGGGGCTGTGGCTCAGTGGTAGAGCGTCTGCTTGGCACACAGAAGGTCCCAGGTTCAATCCCCGGCTTCTCCAGTTAAAGGGACTAGGCAAGTAGGTGATGGGAAAGACCTCAGCCTGAGACCCTGGAGAGCCGCTGCCAGTCTGAGCAGACAATACTGACTTTGATGGACCTGGGGTCTGGTTCAGTATAAGGCATAAGAACATAAGAAAGGCCCTGCTGGATCAGACCAAGGCCCATCAAGTCAAGCAGTCTGTTCACATTGTGGCCAACCAGGGGCCTCCAGGAACCCCACAAACAAGACGAGTGCAGCAGCACCATCCTGCCTGTGTTCCACCGCACCCAAAATAATAGGCATGCTCCTCTGATACTAGAGAGAATAGGTATGCAGCATGACTAGTATCCATTCTAACTAACAGCCATGAATAGCCCTCTCCTCCATGAACCTGTCCACTCCCCTCTTAAAGCCGTCCAAGGTGGCAGCCATCACCACATCCTGGGGCAAGGAGTTCCACAGTTTAACTATGCGTTGTGTGAAAAAATACTTCCTTTAACCTGTTTTGAATGTCTCACCCTCCAGCTTTAGCAGATGACCCCGTGTCCTAGTATTATGGGAGAGGGAGAAAAACTTCTCCCTGTCCACTCTCTCCAAACCATGCATCATTTTACAGACCTCTATCCTGTCTCCCCTCGGCCGCTTCATGTGTTCATGAGCGGCGACGGACACCGGCCGGCCGGCTGGCCACCGCAGCAGTCCGCCCGGGCCTCCGGCAAATGCGGATCTGTCACCCCTCGCCTGACCCCTCGCCTTCCTGGAGGGAGCCGAGCGCAGCCGCAGAGGGCGGGCAGGCGGGCGGACAAAGAGAGCCTCCTTGCTCCTTACCTGCCAGCAGGTCGCTCGCAGCCCCGCCGCTGGAAGAGCCCGGAAAAATCCCCGCGGAGCAAGAAAAGGCGCCTCCGCTGCTTCCGCACGAAGGGAAGGACGGGCTGAATCAATGAATGAATGAATGGAGCGAGCCGGCTGGGAAAAGTAGCCAAGGCCGGCGGAGCCACGCCCCCCGCCGTGCATCACAATTGCACGGGCCCCGCCCACCATTGTGGCGTCACCGGCCGAGGACCGCCCCAACGTTCCGAACCCCCCCGCCCCTCCGGCCGAGCCTCCCGGCGGCCTTCCCTGGGGAGGAAAAGGCGACGTTAGGCTCCGCACCGCCATCTGGTGGGGGACGCTGGGAGCTGCGGCTCGAAGGCGCGCCGGACGGAATGGCCAGCGCTTTGGGAATGCACCCCTCATTAGAGTTGCCAAGCTCCAGGGGGAGGCTGGAGATCTCTCGGAATTCGGATTGATCTCCGGACTATGTAGAGCACTCGTTTGTTCATTATTTAATCATTTAAAAACATTGGTTCTTGTAGGTTATCCGGGCTGTGTGACTGGATAACCTACAAGAACCAATGAACTCTGACCGCGAAAGCCTTCGACAATATTTAAAACATTGATTCACATGAACACATGGAGCTGCCTTATACTGAATCAGACCCTTGGTCCGTCAAAGTCAGTATTGCTTACTCAGACAGGCTCTCCGGGGTCTCAGGCAGAGGCCTTTCACGTTCACCTACCTGCCTGGTCCCTTTAACTGGAGATGCCAGGGATTGAACCTGGGACCTTCCGCATGCCAAGCAGATGCTGTTCCACTGTGCCCCAGCCCCTCTTTATGGCTCTCCAGGCTCTCAGGCAAAGGTCTTTCACATCACCTACCTGCCTAGTCCCTTTAACTGGAGATGCTGGGGATTGGGGAGGGGCCGTGGCTCAGTAGTAGAGCATCTCCTTGGCATGCAGAAGGTCCCAGGTTCAATCCTTGGCATTTTGAGTTAAAAGGACCAGGTAGTAGGTGATGGAAAAGACCTCCGCCTGTGATCCTGGACAGCAGCTGCCAGCCCGAGTAGCCAATGCTGACCTTGATGAACCGATTCAGTATAAGGCAGCTTCATGTGCATTCAAGATGCTTCTGTGATGGACATTGAGGGGTAGATGTTGCTAAATTCTAGGAAAAGATGTGACGGGTGATGCCAACTCTCCTAGAGATGAACACACGTGAAGCTGATACTGAGTCAGACATCTGGTCCATCAAAGTCAGTATTGTCTACTCAGACTGGCAGTGGCTCTGCATGGTCTCAGGCGGGGGTCTTTCACATCACCTGCTGCCCTTTTAACTGGAGATGCCGGGGATTGAACTTGGGACCTTCTGCATGGCAAGAAGAGTCTCTACCACTGAGCCGCAGCCCCTTCCCTTTAGCTGCAAGATACCAAAACTCTTAGAGAACAGTTTGTGTTCCCACTTTGCAAGGAATTTCAGAACAGCAAACCGTATTTTGGTGGGTTCTGCCAACGGGCATCGAACTCCTCACCAACCCATCTGCCCGGCTTACAAACATGTTCCCCACCCAGCTATTAACCAACCTCTAAGCCCAGCTACACAACAAAAAACAGGGCAAAAAGCAACTAGTAAACAAACACGAAAACAAGCAGCGTGCCCACGCCCCAAACCTCAGCATGAAGGCAAAACAAAATGGCATTGAGCCGGAGGCAGACAACGTGGGTCGGAGCCGTCAATTAGGGCACCCACAAGAACCGACTCTTGTTCTCCGTCTTCGTTTGCTCCTGACTCAGCACACCCATCTTTAAAGAGCTGTTGTTTAAAAGATGCAAGTCAGCCCCCCCCTTCCTCGAACAGGGGTCTTAAAGCAAAACAGCCACACCCAGAGTGACCATCAGGGCCGGCCTTTGGAGTGGAAATCCAGCCGCCTGCAGCTTATAGGGTCAGTGGGGTCTCCTGTAAAGCAGACTGTGGCTACCAAACCTGATGATGAACCACAGGACTTACTATATTCACCAAAATATGCAGCGTGGTGTACTGGTTAAGAGCGGTGGACTCTAGTCTGGAGAACCGGGTTCGATTCCCCACTCCTCCATATGAAGCCTGCTAGGTGACCTTGGGCTAGTTACAGTTCTCTCCAAACTCTCTCAGCCCCACCTACATCACAAGGTGCCTGTTGTGGGGAGGGGGAGGGATGGAGATTGTAAGCTGCTTTGAGACTCCTAAAGGTAGAGAAAAGCGGGGTATGAAAACCAACTCTTGTTCTTCCCCTCCTCCTAAAACCGAGCCTTCATTGTATCCATACCAGACAATTAGTTG
The DNA here is from genome assembly GCF_029931775.1 of Euleptes europaea. Taxonomy (NCBI): domain Eukaryota; kingdom Metazoa; phylum Chordata; class Lepidosauria; order Squamata; family Sphaerodactylidae; genus Euleptes; species Euleptes europaea. Next base: position 3,699,724 of record NC_079323.1, read on the forward strand.
TGATACATTTGCAGTTTTTTGCTGATAAAATATCAAGAATACGATCTGATTTAGATGTTGATTGTAACACAGACCCATTGAAAGAACTGCCTATTTATGCATCACTTTGACCCAGCTTCCACAATGGATGTTGACAAGATCCTGGGATCTATGAAGGCCGTGGATCCCTGGCTTCTAAAATCATGTAAACATGTCAACAAATCCCTGGTATCTATTATAAATAAATATACTAACTCAGGGCACCTTCCTTCAGCCCCTCAAAGAGGGGTTTCTCTGTCCACTACTAAAAAAACAACAACACCCCTATAGAAAAATGATAGCCAATTACCGTCTTGTCTCTAATCTGCCCTTCCTAGTTAAAGTAAGCGAGAGGGCAATAGCAGACCATCTCCAAGTATTCTTGGATAATGCATGTCCTCCAGACCCTTCTCAGACTAGTTTCAGTCCGGGCTATGGGATGGAGTTCATAGAATCATGGAGTTGGAAGGGGCCATAGAGGCCATCTAGTCCAACCCCCTGCTCAATGCAGGATCAGCCTAGAGCATCCCCGACATGTGTTTGTCCAGCCTCTGCTTAAAGACTGCGAGTGAGGGGGAGCTCACCACCTTTCTAGGTAGCCGATTCCAATTTTGAACAACTCTTATTGTAAATTCCCCCCCAAAGCTGGTACCTTTCTGCCAGTAATTTAAACTCATTATTGCAAGTCCTCTGCTGGCTTTAGTTGACGACTTCCTTCTAAATGTAGGCAAAGGTCAGGGAACCAGAGTGGTGGGGTGGTTTGGAGCGGTGGGCTCTGATCTGGAGAACAGGGTTTGATTCCCCAGTCCTCCACATGAGCGGCGGAGGCTAATCTGGTGAACTGGATTGGTTTCCCCACTCCTCCACGTGAAGCCAGCTGGGTGACCTTGGGCTAGTCACAGCCCTCTTAGAGCTCTCTCAGCTCCACCTACCTCGCAGGGTGTCTGTTGTGGGGAGGGGAAGGTGGATTGTAAGCTGGTTTGATTCTTCGGCATACAAAAACTGACTCTTCTTCTTCCCTGTTGCTCCAACTGGATTTATCTGCTGCCTTTGACCCAGTACACCAGGCCGTCTTGTAAAGGTGCCTGGAGGCAGAAGCAGGCAGCGAGGGTTGTGCGTTGGACTGGTTCAAATCATTCCTCAAGGATCAGCCCCAAAGAATCCCATTGGAGACCTGTTATCATCAGCGTGAGACCTATCCTGTGGGGTCCCACAGGGCATGACCCTATCTCCCATGCTCTTCAACCTCTACATAAAGCCCTTTGGACAAATCATTCATAGTTTTGGGGTTGGCTGTCATCAATATGCAGATGGTTCACGGCTATATATATCCTTATCCAAATCTCCTGGTGATGCAGTATAAGGCCTAAATTGCTGCCTGGCTGCTGTGGTTAAAGGGCTAAGAGAGAACAAATTGAAACTAAACTCTGGGAAGGCAGAAGTCCTGCTGGTTGGGAAGGCAGAGGCCTTGAAGGATATTATGACCCGCACTTTCGATGGGATTCAGCTGACCCTTAGCGACTCAGTTAAGAGCCTTGGGGATATACTGGACCCAATGTCATTGCTGGAGAAGCAAGTGCATCTGCAAAAAAGGATTTCTTCCAATTCAACCTAGCCTGAAAGATGGCCCCTTACCTTGATGGAGAGCCAGTGAGGTGTAGTGGTTAAGACCGGTGGTTTGGAGCAGTGGACTCTGATCTGGAGAACCGGGTTTGATTCCCCACTCCTCCCCATGAATGGTGGACGCTAATCTGGAGAACCGGGTTCGTTTCCCCACTCCTCCAAATGAAGCCATCTGGGTGTCCTTGGGCTAGTCACAGCTCTCTCTCACCCCACCTGCCCCACAGGGTGTCTGTTGTGGGGAGGGGAAGGTGATTGCCTCTATAAAGGAAGCCACAGCCCTCAATTTTCAAGATCTGAGCAAGGCTGTCAAAGACAGGACATTTTGGAGGACATTGATTCATAGGGTCGCCATAAGTTGGAAATGACTTGATGGCACATAACACACACACACGCATCGTATACAAAGCCCTTCATGGCCTTTGTTGGGGACCCCTGGGATACAGGGAGTTCTCCCCTGATTTTTTCAGGCTGAGCCATCCGAGTGGCTTGAATTTTTGGAAAGAAGCCACCCTAACCTTGAAAAGCCCATTGTTTGTCAACAGAAGCAGGGCTGCTCTCTAGACAGCCAAACCCCCAACCGAGGCTGAACGGCTAACCGACATGCCGTATAAACATAGCCTGTGATTACTGGCCCACTTACAAAGCTATTACCCCTGCCTGGTGTTTTCCTCGAGCGGGGTTGTTGTTGCATACCCGAAAGCGAGGTGCTCCGGTCACCAGCCGCTGGTGGGCTTTTGATGGCTACCTAGAGAGATCAGACTCTCTCTCCCTTCCCCACCAACACGCCCACCAAACCGCTCGGCATTTAATTGGCAGACGGGAATCCCGAGGTAAATATTTTCCTCAGCGAATGGGCGTGGGGGTTTGTGGCGCCTCCTTACCTGGTTTGTGGGCTTCCCCGAATTATCTGGTTGGTCACTGCATGGAAAAGGATCCCAACGCTTTGGTCTGATCCTGCAGGGTTCTTCTTGTGTTCTGATCAAGAGGAAAGCAAGAACGTGGGGCCATGATACCCAGGGCTGGGGTGGACTCTGAGATCCTGCGGCAAGAGCCCAGCGTGCTCTGCTCTCAGTCACCTTAGGGCTATACAGGCATAGTTAAATTGTGGAACTCCCTGCCCCAGGATGTGGTGAAGGCTGCCAGCTTGGAAGGCTTGAAGAGGGGAGTGGACATGTTCGTGGAGGAGAGGGGTATTCATGGCTACTAGTCAACATGAATACTAGTCATGATGCACACCTGTTCTCTCTAGTATCAGAGGTAAAAGGTAAAGGTAAAGGTCCTCTGTGCAAGCACCGGGTCATTCCTGACCCATGGGGTGACGTCACATCCCGACGTGCTGTGGGACACAGGCAGGAGAATGCTGCTGCAGCCGTCTTGCTTGTGGGCTTCCTAGAGGTCCCTGGTTGGCCACTGTGTGAACAGATTGCTGGACTTGATGGGCCTCGGTCTGATCCAGCAGGGCTGTTCTTATCTTCCTTCTTTCCCTACATCCCTTCTTCCTGCCTTCCTTCTTTCCTTCTCTCCAGGATCAGAGGAGCAGGCCTGTTCTATTAGATGCTGTGGAACACAGGCAGGATGGTGCTGCTGCAGTCGTCTTGTTTGTGAGCTTCCTAGAGGCCCCTGGTTGGCCACTGTGTGAACAGACTGCTGGTCTTGATGGACCTTGGTCTGACCCAGCATGGCCTTTCTTGTGTTCTTATGTTCTTGTTTTATTGAGCTTTGCTTTATTGTGCTTCGCAGATATTGCGTCTTCGAGCAAGCCTATTGGCACCATTTCCCCAACAGCATGTGCTCACTTCATGACTCTGTGTCACATTTTGGTAATTCCTGCAATATTTCAAACTTTTCTATTATTATTACAGTACATTTTTTTAAAAGACATGATGCTCTTGCACACTTAATAGACTACAGCATCACTTTTGTATGCACTGGGAAACCAAAAAGTTCATGTGACTCAATTTATTGCAATATTCGCTTTATTGCAGTGGTCTGGGACTGAACCTGCCATATCTCCGAGTTATGCTTGTACACTGCAACACAGACAGAAGTGTGCATCCCACAACCGGTGTTTTGGGCTGTGCATGTGCCACTGCAGACAGCTACATCTGAAGAAGAAGTTGGTTTTTATACCCCAATTTTCTCTACCTTTTAAGGGGACTCAAGCCGGCTTACGATTGCCTTCCTTCCTGTCCCCAAAACAAACACCTTGTCACCCAGCAGGCTTCATGTGGAGGAGTGGGGAATCAAACCTGGTTCTCCAGATTACAGTCCACCCATCGCTCTTAGCCACTATACCATGCTTGGCTGAAGGCACAATGCATAGAAACATTTTCCAGGTACGCAAGCCTCTTGCAGTGTGCATGGGAGCTCTTCTGCACCCCTTTCCATTTCAAAGGGACTTCCTGGAGCATAGGTAGATTCCAGTAGCACCTTAAGAACATAAGAAAGGCCCTGCTAGATCAGACCAACGTCCATCAAGTCCGGCAGTCTGTTCACACAGTGGCCAACCAGGGGCCTCTAGGAAGCCCCCAAGCAAGATGACCGCAGCAGCATTATCTTAGAGATATCTTACACTTTATCTTACACCAGGGGTGTTGAATTCATTTGTTAGGAGAGCCAGATATGACATAAATGTCACTTGGTAGGGCTGGGCCATGTACACATAAATAAATAAATAAATAAATACATACATACATACATACATACATACAAAAGAAAGAAAGAAAGAAAGGAAAGGAGGGAGGGAGGGAGGGAGGGAAAGAAAGGGAGACAGAAAGAAAGAAAGAAAGAAAGAAAGAAAGAAAGAAAGAAAGAAAGAAAGAAAGAAAGAAAGAAAGGAGAGTGAGACGGAAAAAGAGGGAGAAAGAGAGGGAGAGAAAGAAAAGGAGAGTGACAGAAAATGAGGGAGAAAAGCCTCCCCCCCCCACATCCGGCTGAGCAAGTGGCCCCACCACACCCGGCCATGCAAGCGGTCCTGCACGACTGGGCCGAAGCTTCCCCCCTGCCCGGTCGCATAAGTGGCCCAGTGGCCCAGAGCGACCAGGCTGTAGCACTCCCTCCCCGGCTGCACACGCAACCGAGCTGAAGCCTTCCCCACTCCCTCCCTGGCAACGCACGGGCCCTGGGAATCCTAGAAAAGGCCGGGGGAAGAGGGAAAGGGGGATTAGATACCTCAGCTCCGCAGGCCAGATAAAAGCCCCCTGGGAGCCGGATCTGGCCCGCGGGCCGCATGTTTGACATCCCTGTCTTACACCTTAGAGACCAACAAGATTTTCAGTGTATGAGCTTTCAGCAGTCAAAGCACCCTTTGTCAGATGCCTAGAGCATGGTTCCCTCCCCTTTACTGGATGCAACGGACTTTGAGCAGGCCTCCAAAGTGGCTGGCACATCACTTTTCTGAACAAAGAAATAAAAAAGCAAAGAGCTCACACACCAAAACTGGGTTCTGACACCAGTGATCTTTAATGACAAAGAACCCGCAGTGCTGACTAGGAAAAAAATTAAAAACAGAAACAAAGCCCCAAGAATAATCGCTGTAACATCTTGCTGGGATGGGTCATAATTTGCCGGGGGAAGCGTGTGGCCGTACCCTGTTTTTTTTCTTGTCATCTTTAATGAAATGTAGTTATAACTTAAAACAGTGTTCGAGGCACCCTCAGGCACGCCTGCGAACGCTCATAACAAGTATATAAAAATATGCCGTTAAATTCGTATCGACAATCAGGAGACTCGAGGAATTTTATCTGTACACAGGAGGCGATAGATACCAATATTTACAACACATCTGCAGCAGCCCGCAAAGTCGGAGATGCCCACAAGAAAGAGAGAGAGTCATCTTTGGGAGGAGGGCACCACAAGAGGAATGTGCCGAGGGCACCACAAGAGGAATGCACCGAAGTCACGCGCTTCAGTGTTATCCATGCAAGAGCCACAGCAAAACAACAGCAGGGCAAAGGCAGATACAGAGAGGTTCTCTTCAAAGCATATCCATCACTACATCAGCATTTGTGTTTACTGATAACATCAAAACCACATTCCAGCGGTTCAAATGAGAAATGTTTTTGTACCCATTTGGCTGAGTCTAGGAACTATTTCGATACAGAGGTTCAGTCCTGGACCAGGTGAAACGTTTAAGGAAAAAACATGCCTTTGAGCATGAGCAGAACATCTTTCCTGGAGGGAAGATGCAAGAAAACCCCTCATGAACACAGATTATATGTCTGCCCACAAAAAGAAATAAAATCGATCGAGCACCTGTTATTCGAGTGTACCTTACACAATAAAATTTGTATCGAAACTATCAGACCACTGCTAGAAAGGTTTCCCGGAAGATGTAACAAAATTAGACTTGAATATCTTCTGTCAGATAAGAACCACCAAATGGCACGATTGGTTGCCCGGTTTTGCACCCAAGTCTATAATCACAGAAAAATTGAGAAGGGCCTTTAATCCTGAAGAGTGGCAGAGATTTTAATCCCTGGAAATGATTTACCGTAATCTTTAGTATTTGCCCAGGAGAAAGGTTGCAGTGTTTAATTGCTGACAGATGTGTGTAGTTTTAGCTGGTATCTATTAAGACTGTCCTGGGTTTTAACAAGATCATTTGTATATGGCGACCCTATGAATGAAAGTCCTCCAAAATGCCCTATCTTTGACAGCCTTGCTCAGATCTTGCAAATTGAAGGCTGTGGCTTCCTTTATTGAGTCAATCCATCTCTTGTAGGGTCTTCCTCTTTTCCTGCTGCCCTCAACTTTTCCTAGCATGACTGTCTTTTCCAGTGACTCTTGTCGTCTCATGGCGTGACCAAATACGATAGCCGCAGTTTAGTCATTTTAGCTTCTGGGGTCAGTTCAGGCTTGATTTGATCTATAACCCACTGATTTGTTTTTTGGCCGTCCACGGAATCCGTAACACTCTCCTCCAACACCACATTTCAAAGGAATCTATTTTCTTCCTATCAGCTTTCTCCCTGCTAGTCACAGAATTATGAATAATCGCCCCCCACATCCACGCAAAACTTTCTATGCCACCCTCAAATTGAGAACAGAACAGAACCGGGAACGATGTAGCTATCTAGATAATGCTCGGAATACAGAAAGCTCAATTGTGCCGGCAACTGAAACGGCAGGGTGGAAACGGGGCACGTCTGTTTCCTTCTGCCTAAAGAAGAACGGTACAGTCCTCTTCAGAATTGTCATTTGCATTGGGCCGTGGTTTGCAATGTGTTGCTTAGGGTGTGGAATAATTCGACCCATTTTGGCCACGGGTCCTTAGGAGCAGCTCCTAAACGTCTGAGAAATCAGGGATGAGGTTTTACTTTCTTTGTCAAGCTCCAGGCATGTGGAAGTCAGGAAAGTTCCCAAGCTCCTGGCATTTTGCAAAGATGTAAAACAGAATTGTTCGGGAGGGCATTTTTTAAATAATGGAAATAAAGATATGTCATTAACAGATTGGTCCAGGGAGATGTACTGTTTCTAACCGTTGCTATACCATGTTCTGCATTGTTTGACATGGCGTATTTAATACTTACGCTTTGTTCAAAGCATAGCTCCATTTTAAATTCCTGCAAATTCTAGGTCCCTTTCCATTGCTTATTAGGATTATTGTCATCCTATTAATTGCATTGAATTACATTGCGCAACCCGCCCATAGACTCTCAGTGAGAAAGGCAGGCTATAAATAACATTTAAAAAAATAAATGTTTCCCTCTTGTACACAAGGTTTACTTTTAGACTGGAAAAGCAAGACTTAACCTGCACCGAGAGAAGCCAACATCCTGTCCCTGATCTGGGCCTGTCTCCTAGCTGAAAAGAGGCAAACCCTAGAGCAGAGACTCATGTAGAGATAAAGCAGGCAGCCTCCTCTGAGGGTGGGAAGGTCTGCTTTGGTTCAGTGAGGTTGGGGGGCAGGGAGAAGCTTGATTGAATGACTTGATTACATCCAGTGTAGGGGTATGGAAGAAATACTCATTCCCAGTTGAGGTGGATCAGAAGGAAACACAATCAAGGTAGTCCATCATCCAGAGATGATTTGGGCCACCCCCTCTGTGAACACACACATGAAGCTGCCTTATACTGAATCCCTTGGTCCATCAAAGCCAGTCTTATCTATTCAGACCAACAGTGGCTCTCCAGGGTCTCAGGCGGAGGGAGTTCTTTCACATCACCTACTTGCCTGGTCCCTTTAACTGGAGATGCTGGGGATTGAACCTGGGACCTTCCGCATGCCAAGCAGAGGCTCTACCACTGAGCCACAGCCCCTCCCCATGGCTCTGCAGGGTCTCAGGTGGAGGCCTTTCACATCACCTACTTGCCTGGTCCCTTTAACTGGAGATGCCGGGGATTGAACCTGGGACCTTCTGCATGCCAAGCAGAGGCTCTACCACTGAGCCACAGCCCCTCCCCATGGCTCTCCAGGGTCTCAGGTGGAGGTCTTTCACATCACCTACTTGCCTGGTCCCTTTAACTGGAGATGCCGGGGATTGAACCTGGGACCTTCTGCAAGCCAAGCAGAGGCTCTACCACTGAGCCACAGCCCCTCCCCTTAGGGTCACAAGGGCCTTTAATTATTCAGTGTATGCCATCCTCTCACCTGTTAACAGCTCTCTTGCAGTCCTGTCTCCCTCCTAAAATGCCAGTTTGGCATCATCTGCTGGTCGCTTGAACGCCATGTCTGTCCTACCACATGCCGTGGGAACGGGTCTTCAAAGATGTTCCACATACTTTTGCAGAGTTGTAGAATCATACCCTTTGGCACTCCGGGAGGCACTGCTGAGACCGTGCTTTCCCCCTTCTTCCCTTTCTGCAATGGTGACGGTCACGACAGTCAACGCAAACGTCCAAAGAAGTCGCTGGGCAAAGCTGTTTCGTTATCTTTTAATGAAGGATGCCAGTCAGTCGGTCGGTTCCTTCTTGTTCACTCATGATTACGTGACCGCTTTAACAGGATGGCGCTGCGCGGAATGGCACACGAACATGGAAACTAACGCTTTGACATCCAGGAGTATTGCTTGTGTGCAAACTTAATTAGTGCAACAAAATGTTCTCAAGCTAACAGGCTGATGAAGTCTACCTGGGTGAAATGGTTTAAACTACTCCGGATGAACTGTACCTGTTCCTGCTGCTCTAATCGATTTAGAGATTTAGATTTAGTTTTCATTTGGCTGCACTGATTTATCTTACTACCGCTGGTACTGGATATTTCCCTGTGTATTACCTTGCAATTATAATCAAGGTGGTGGCCACTTTTACTCTGCTTCATTATCGACGATTATATACAGTGACTTGGATATACGTTTTATTGTTCACGACATTCATTTAGCAGTGTATGCTGTTGGTTGTTACGGACAGGAACATGGAAAGCATCATCCAACCAAGTTGCTGACATCAGCTGACAAACAGCCAGCAGGGGTTTCGGATCCAGTGGTTGGAGAGAAAGGTCCCAGCTACAAGACACACTTGTGAAAGGTTGCTAGCATCCCCCAGGTTTTCTAAGTCTCTGCCCATTTCAAGGGGAACTGTATCAGGAGGCTGCCAACAAAGGGTTGCCTCCCAACGAAGGGTGGCCGCAGCTTGTTCCTGCATATGGGGGATTGACCCAACAAGGGCAGGATGCCAGGTGCTTGAATGAGATCTTTGCCTGGGGGCTTCATAGTTCCTGCCAATCCTCAAGGCTCCCGTTGCATCCTGTTTGTGTTGGAAGATACTTCTGTGGCTTCTCTATTGCACATTCTCAGGGTAGCTACCTAATTCTAGGTCAGGGGTCCCCAACGGGCACCCTGTGGGTACCATGGCACCCACTGACACTTTTGCTGGCACCCACCAAATGTTTTTAGAAAGCGGGCAGGACCAGGTGGGGCTTTTGCCCAGCAAGGCTTCAGATTAGCTTTGTTTTAAAAACATTACTTGGACAGCAGCTGCCACCACAGCACAAGGATCCTGTTCACTGTTTGACCGAAGGTCAGCTGGGCCTCCCTGTTGGGACTGAAAAATGGTGGTTGACACGTAAGAACAGGATGATCCAGCTTGAGGGGGCTAATCTGGAACCTTTCTAATCATTTTACGAAAACGGTCTCTGGGTCTAAGCCCACGGCACGCATCTGAGGCCAATTACATTCTTCTGCCGGAGGCATGGAAATTAAATGGGGCCCTCAAGATTTACTTCTGATAAGGACTTCTGTGCTGAGCCCGATGTCCTCTGGGGGCCCTCCAAGGAAAGTCATGCTGCTAAATCAAGGAAAGTCACAGGAAGGAGGTGAAGCCCATTTGCATCACAATTTCAATTTCTGGCTGCAAATGTCTAAATATGGCGTCCAAAATTTGGTGATGGTGGTAAGGGAGATCCCTATGAATTCTGCGGCACCTCGGGCAGGGGATCGTGACCAGTTTCAAAACAGAACTCCAGTTCTTTAAATGTGGATTACAAAATCTGAGTTGTGTTTTGA